>NC_074691.1:17251155-17851155 GCF_029448725.1 Salvelinus fontinalis
TTTGCCAATTGGATTGATCCCCTTTACCACACGGAACCCCACTAATCTACCGACGGAAACGCACGAGGTGACTAAAAATAGACCTCCATCCTATGCTATCTTGCTACCGACAGCCAGCTACCTGGATCTCCGTGACCCCAACCAACCTCTACTCACTGGACCCTTATGATCACTCGACTAAGCATGCCTCTCCTTAATGTAAATATGCCTTGTCCATTGCTGTTCTGGTTAGTGTTTATTGGCTTATTTCACTGTAGAGCCTCTAGCCCTGCTCATTATACCTTATCCAACCTTTCAGTTCCACCACCCACATATGCGATGACATCACCTGGTTTCAATGATGTTTCTAGAGACAATATCTCTCTCATCATCACTCAATACCTAGGTTTACCTCCACTGTATTCACATCCTACCATACCTTTGTCTGTACATTAGCTATTTTATCGCCCCCAGAAACGTCCTTTTACTCAATGTTCTAGACGTTCTAGATGACCAATTCTCATAGCTTTTAGCCATACCCTTATCCTACTCCTCCTCTGTTCCTCTGGTGATATAGAGGTGAATCCAGGCCCTGCAGTACCTAGCTCCACTCCTATTCCCCAGGCGCTCTCTTTTGATGACTTCTGTAACCGTAATAGCCTTGGTTTCATGCATGTTAACATTAGAAGCCTCCTCCCTAAGTTTGTTTTGTTCACTGCTTTAGCACACTCTGTCAACCGAGATGTTTTAGTCGTGTCTGAATCCTGGCTTAGGAAGACCACCAAAAATTCTGACATTTTCATCCCTAACTACAAGATTTTCAGACAAGAAAGAACGGCCAAAGGGGGCGGTGTTGCAATCTACTGCAAAGATTGCCTGCAGAGTTCTGTTTTACTATCCAGGTCTGTTCCCAAACAATTTGAACTTCTACTTTTAAAAATCCACCTCTCTAAAAACAAGTCTCTCACCGTTGCCGCCTGCCATAGACCACCCTCTGCCCCCAGCTGTGCTCTGGACACCATATGTGAACTGATTGCCCCCCATCTATCTTCAGAGCTCGTGCTGCTAGGCGACCTAAATTGGAACATGCTTAACACCCCAGCCATCCTACAATCTAAGCTTGATGCCCTCAATCTCACACAAATTATCAATGAACCTACCAGGTACCACCCCAATTCCGTAAACACGGGCACCCTCATAGGTATCATCCTAACCAACTCGCCCTCCAAATACACCTCTGCTGTTTTCAACC
Organism: Salvelinus fontinalis; assembly: GCF_029448725.1. Classification (NCBI taxonomy): domain Eukaryota; kingdom Metazoa; phylum Chordata; class Actinopteri; order Salmoniformes; family Salmonidae; genus Salvelinus; species Salvelinus fontinalis. The sequence continues at coordinate 17,252,387 of NC_074691.1, forward strand.
AAGACCTCAGCGATCACTGCCTCATTGCCTGCATCCGTAATGGGACAGCGGTCAAACGACCTCCACTCATCACTGTCAAACGCTCCCTGAAACACTTCAGCGAGCAGGCCTTTCTAATCGACCTGGCCGAGGTATCCTGGAAGGATATTGATCTCATCCCGTAAGTAGAGGATGCCTGGATATTTTTTTTTAAACGCCTTCCTCACCATCTTGAATAAGCATGCCCCATTCAAGAAATTTAGAACCAGGAACAGATATAGCCCTTGGTTCTCTCCTGACCTGACTGCCCTCAACCAACAGAAAAACATCCTATGGCGTTCTGCATTAGCATCGAACAGCCCCCGTGATATGCAACTTTTCAGGGAAGCTAGAACCAAAATACACAGGCAGTTAGAAAAGCCAAGGCTAGCTTTTTCAAGCAGAAATTTGCTTCCTGCAACACAAACTCAAAAAAGTTCTGGGACACTGTAAAGTCCATGGAGAATAAGAACACCTCCTCCCAGCTTCCAACTGCACTGAAGATAGGAAGCACTGTCACCACCGACAAATCCACTATAATTGAGAATTTCAAAAAGCATTTTTCTACAGCTGGCCATGCTTTCCACCTGGCTTTCCACCTACCCCGGTCAACAGCACTGCCCTCCCCTCTGCTACTTGCCCACGCCTTCCCCATTTCTCTTTCTCCCAAATACAGTCAGCTGATGTTCTGAAAGGGCTGCAAAATCTGGACCCTTACAAATCAGCCGGGCTAGATAATCTGGACCCTTTCTTTCTAAAACTATCTGCTGAAATTGTTGCCACCCCTATTACTAGCCTTTTCAACCTCTCTTTCGTGTCGTCTGAGATTCCCAAAGATTGGAAAGCAGCTGCGGGGGGGGGGGGGGGGCACCCTTGACCCAAACAGCTACAGACCTATATCTATCCTACCCTGCCTTTCTAAGGTCTTCGAAAGCCAAGTCAACAAACAGATTACCGACCATTTCGAATCCCGCCATACCTTCTCCGCTATGCAATCTGGTTTCAGAGCTGGTCATGGGTGCACCTCAGCCACGCTCAAGGTCATAAACGATATCTTAACCGCCATCGATAGGAAACAATACTGTGCAGCCGTATTCATTGACCTGGCCAAGGCTTTTCAATCAATCACCACATCCTCATCGGCAGACTCGACAGCCTTGGTTTCTCTAATGACTGCCTCGCCTGGTTCACCAACTACTCTGATCGAGTTCAGTGTGTCAAATCGGAGGGTCTGTTGTCCGGACCTCTGGCAGTCTCTATGGGGGTGCCACAGGGTTCAATTCTTGGACCGACTCTCTTCTCTGTATACATCAATGATGTCGCTCTTGCTGCTGGTGAGTCTCTGATCCACCTCTACGCAGACGACACTATTCTGTATACTTCTGGCCCTTCTTTTAACAACCCTCCAGGCGAGCTTCAATGCCATACAACTCTCCTTCCGTGGCCTCCAATTGCTCTTAAATACAAGTAAAACTAAATGCATGCTCTTCAACCGATCGCTGCCTGCACCTGCCCGCCTGTCCAACATCACTACTCTGGACGGCTCTGACTTAGAATATGTGGACAACTACAAATACCTAGGTGTCTGGATAGACTGTAAACTCTCCTTCCAGACTCACATCAAACATCTCCAATCCAAAGTTAAATCTAGAATTGGCTTCCTATTCTGCAACAAAGCATCCTTCACTCATGCTGCCAAACATACCCTTGTAAAACTGACCATCCTACCAATCCTCGACTTCGGTGATGTCATTTACAAAATAGCCTCCAAAACCCTACTCAATAAATTGGATGCAGTCTATCACAGTGCCATCCGTTTTGTCACCAAAGCACCATATACACCCACCACTGCGACCTGTACACTCATTGGCTGGCCCTCGCTTCATACTCGTCGCCAAACCCACTGGCTCCAGGTCATCTACAAAACCCTGCTAGGTAAAGTCCCCCCTTATCTCAGCTCGCTGGTCACCATAGCAGCACCTACCTGTAGCACGCGCTCCAGCAGGTATATCTCTCTGGTCACCCCCAAAACCAATTCTTCCTTTGGCCGCCTCTCCTTCCAGGTCTCTGCTGCCAATGACTGGAACGAACTACAAAAATCTCTGAAACTGGAAACACTTATCTCCCTCACTAGCTTTAAGCACCAGCTGTCAGCGCAGCTCATAGATTACTGCACCTGTACATAGCCCATCTATAATTTAGCCCAAACAACTACCTCTTTACCTACTGTATTTATTTATTTTGCTCCTTTGCACCCCATTATTTCTCTCTCTACTTTGCACTTTCTTCCACTGCAAACCAACCATTCCAGTGTTTTTTACTTGCTATATTGTATTTACTTCGCCATCATGACCTTTTTTTATATTTTTATTTATATATATATATATATATATATATATATTTTGTTTGCCTTCACCTCCATTATCTCACCTCACTTGCTCATATTGTATATAGACTTATTTTTCACTCTATTATTGACTGTATGTTTGTTTTACTCCATGTGTAACTATGTGTTGTTGTATGTGTCGAACTGCTTTGCTTTATCTTGGCCAGGTTGCAATTGTAAATGAGAACGTGGAACGTGTTCTCAATTTGCCTACCTGGTTAAATAAAGGTGAAATAAATCGTCATGCGGAAACAGAAAAGGGCCTTCCCCAAACTGTTTCAACAAAGAAGGGAGCACAGAATCGTCTAGAATGTTATTGTATGCTGTAGCATTAATATTTAATTTCACTGGAACTAAGGGGCCTAGCCTGAACCATGAAAAACAGCCCCAAGACCATTATTCCTCCTCCACCAAACCTTACACTTGGCACAATGCATTGGGGCAGGTAGCGTTGTCCTGACATCCGTCAAACCAAGATTAATCCGTTGGACTGCCAGATGTTGAAGCATGATTCATCACTCCAGAGAACGCGTTTCCACTGCTCCAGAGTCCAATGGCGGTGAGCTTTACACCACTCCATCCGACACTTGGCATTGCTCATGGTGATCTTAGGCTTGTGTGCGGCTGCTCGGCCATGGAAACCCATTTCATGAAGCTCCCAACAAACAGTTATTGTGCTGACGTTGCTTCCAGAGGCAGTTTGGAACTCGGTAGTGAGTGTTGCAATCGAGGACAGAAGATTTTTTACGCGCTACAGCACTCGGTGGTCCCGTTCTGTGAGCTTGTGTGGCCTACCACTTTGCGGCTGAGCCGACGTTGCTTCTAGATGTTTCCACTCCACAATAACAGCGCATACAGTTGACCGGGGCAGCTCTAGCAGGGCAGAAATTTGACGAACTGACTTGTTGGAAAAGTGGCATCTTATGACGGTGCCACTTGAATGTCAGAGCTCTTCAGTAAGGTCATTCTACTGCCAATGTTTGTCTATGGAGATTGCATGGCTGTATGCTTGATTTTATACGCCTGTCAGCAATGTGTGTGGCTGAAATAGCAGAATCCACTAATTTGAAGGGGTGTCCACAGACTATATATATAAATGAGTATCTCCCTTAGAAGCACACAGAAATATCTCATTCAGAAACACCTACTATAGAGACACACTGAAACATCTACCTCAGATATGACGCCAGGAAACTAGGTCAGTCAGAGGGAGCAGGGAAACTGCCTGCCTGCCACCCAAACAATTAGCGAACAAAACAAAGCTGAAGAGGGAAAGGTTGACAAAGTAAGCCAACCCACACTACACTGCGCCACCTCTCCCAGGACATAAACAAACACTCAGGGGATTCCAAAAGGCCAGCGACACCTATGATTACTCCTTCACGCAACACTAAACAATACTGACTGTGTAAAGGTGGCTGAACTCAGAATGTTAGCTAATGTAAACAAGTTCATAAACCAATATTATCCAATGTTAAATTATTTCGTACACCAGCATTGGTGTCAATGCAATCCATTTCTGACTTTTGTGATATGATTCTCAGTATCAACATGCTAACCATAAACAGTGGTGTAAACTACTTAAGTAAAAATACTTTGAAGAACTACTTAAGTATTTTTTTTTGGTATATGTACTTCACTATTTTTGACAACTTTTACTTCACTACATTCCTAAAGAAAATAATGTACTTTTTACTCCATACATTTTCCCTGACACCCAAAAGTACTTGTTACATTTTGAATGCTTAGCAAGAGAGGAAAATGGTTAAATTCATGCACTTATCAAGAGAACATCCCTGGTCATCCCTACTACCTGATCTGGCGGATTGACTAAATAATGTTTGTAAATTATGAGTGGAGTGAGCCCCTGGCTATCCGTAAATTTAAAAAAAGAAAAATCGTGCCGTCTGGATTGTTTAATATAAAGAATTTGAAATGAGTTATACTTTATCAATTTCATTGACTTTGATACTTAACTATATTTAAAACCAAATACCTTTACTCAAGTAGTATTTTACTGGGTGACTTCCACTTGAGTCATTTTCTATTAAGGCATCTTTACTTTTACTCAAGTATGACAATTGGGTAATTTTTCCCACCACTGACCATAAACATTCCTTACTAGTTTTATACAGTTATCTAACATATGACAGTTGAAAACTTTTCGGACATTTAAAAGCATGCCCCTCATCCTCTCAATTGTGAATTAGTTCTCAGAGGACTTTGGCATATTTTAAGGGGAAGTATTTAAGCCTTATCGGGACCTGTTGAGGTCCATGACACCCTGAGTTCACAGACAGGCATTTCTCAGTCCTGGCTCAGCTCACTTACTTTGTCTTTCTTCTCTTCTCCCTCTGAGTTGGGCAGGCGGACCTTCAGCTTGACTGAGCCTTCCCTGAAGATGTCCCCGAAGCCCACCCCCCGGATCTTCTTGGGCTGGGCGATCACGCCGTTGCCTGGAGAGGGGTGGATGGGGGAGGTGGGGGTGGGGAGAAGCAGAGCTTCTTTACCGCTAACGTCTGTGGGAAGGACACAATGTAAAATGTGAATGGAAGAAAACAAAAACGTGCAGTAGAAGAACACACACGCTCGCCCACATACACAAACACTATAGCCTCTTACCTAGACACAATAATACAAACAGAAGCCTGGAAATCCAGCAAAAAAACTAAATACTTTAACAGCTCTAACTTGTTATGACATGCTCTGATTGAACACGAGTCACGCTCCGTTAGCTCCATTATTACCAGTTTCATCTGTTACGTCGTTCGTTTCTTCATCTTCGTTCGTCTCAATCTCTTTGACGAAGTTAGAGGGGAACAGTCCTGATTTGCCGTTCATGGTTCCACTCCACCAGCCTTCCTCTACCTGGAACAACCAATCAGAACCCTCTGAATACCTGATGTACACATCTAATCACCTTAGAATAATATACCATATACATCACCAAGTTCCAACATTAGCCTATAGCCTAAGGTTATTCTGAGCGATTTGTGCTTTTTTGAGGTCAGTTTGGTTATAAAAAATAACAATTTTTTGTTGTTGTTTTGATTCTGTTTTTAAACATTCAATTCATTATGCATTGTGGGTTAAATGCTGTAAGACAGAATAAAACGATTAATAAAAGTCCCATGATGGTAGTGATGTCCATTACTGCTTATCACGTATTAACAATAATTTATTCACATGACTTATATATTTCAGTTGTTGTGTACATTACATTTGTTTTATTTGATTACTTGTTTTATTTCATTCCAAGTCACCCATCTCTACAGAGCTGCTGACTATGCTGTCTGTCAAAATCCCCTTTTTAGTAGTTCAAAGTAAATAAGGTATACTTTTATGACTGCTGAAACCCAACTATCAATCACTTAGATCATGTATTTTCAGGTAGAGATACCTCACAAAGCAACTGCTCTCTATCCCCTCAGTGTTTTGCCCCACACAGACTGGACAAGTAGGTGGGCAATAGTTTATGGTCATTGTAGTTAATTACCACGTTTTCTACGCTAAACTATGCAGAATATTGGCCTGTTGGAAACTACAACTCCCTACAGTTTTGGCTTGATGTCATAAATCGCCAGAGAAAACTGTGCATTGAGCTGACTAAAAAAACTAAATGGAATTCAAATAATTGAACAGATCAATTAGTTGTCCAAAAAGCAGAAAACAACAAAAATGTTGTTAATCTCTCAGCTCTACCTAAAGAACTATTAGCTGCGAGTTAGGATTTGCATCCAATGTAAATATGGTCATGTGTAAACACCATTAGGCTGTAAATTAGTTACAGAAAGAGCATGGCAATTTCTCTTTCATTCTCCCATGCAATCCTAACCTCTACAACTTCAACAGACAAATCAACTCTAAACAGAAAAATGTGTCTAACACGTTTAATAAAGCACAGGTAAGGTAACCCAATGCAGGAAAGTCATTACGAGCAGCATATGTAAATAGCAAAATGTAGGGCAGTGTAACGAAGCACTAGCCTCACCTCCTCATTGATGTCGATGGTATCCCCTATCTTCAGCTCGAGCTCATCCTCGTTCTGGGGCACGTAATCAAACAGCGCCTTGCACTGCCGCTTCTTAGACACTGCAATAACAACAACAGAAGACAGAAGAAGGCTGGGAACATCAGTTACATCAGTCCATTCGCTGCTCAATAGGTCGGCTAATGGCATCAACATCCTGGAAGCGCGTGCACGGGTGTTTGTTTATGATGTGTTTATATACCCTGGTGTGCATGAGGGCAGTGTGGGAAGGGTGTCTGGATCCAGGAAGTGGAGGAGGAGAACACTCCTCTCCTGCTAGGAGCACTATGGGACTTTTCAGCAAGGTGCTCCTGTGGCAGGATACGCCCCTCTGAACAAGCACAGCTGCACACAGGGGCTGAGTTCCAATAATATCTCCTTTCTTCTGAAGGGTACACTCATTCACTTCTTCCCACAAATCTAAAAGCATGGATTGGAGGAGGCATGGGCTAGTGGGAGTTTCCTGCAGAGACGAACATGATTATCAGAAGTTCGTCATCTCCACTTTAATGCTGCATTTCAATAGGGACTTGACCTTCATGTAAACCCTGCTGCTGTTGACACAATTCAATCAAGTTCTATTCACCAATGTCACACAAGAGAATGTGTGTATGCTATACAAAGGCTCGATGTGGAAGAAAAGCCTCCATGACTAACAGAGAGACATGCAAATACAGCAGCAGGAAATATAGGCTATATCCAGTATGCACCTACAATCCTTTTAATACATTTGACACACTTCAGAGGACAGACATCTGATTTCCTTCCTTCCACAGTGTTGGGAAACATGAAATGAAAGCAGTTTATTCTGAGAGTTATATGTGTTGGTTCCCTCTGTGTGCAGCAGGCTTTAGCCTATGGCAGATTAAGTCCACAGAAATGAATGGAAGACCCTGGGCATTCTACCTAGTGTTTCACTTAGTGCTTCAGTGGAGACAACATGTGATTATAAAGATGAAAGCACAGCCAGCGCACAACCTACTCTTCTTGAGTCCACGGGGCTGTGAGTGTGGCTGGAAGCCCCCAGCTGGGAATCCGTAGGTGCTCATCCTCTGGACCAGGTTGGCCACGTTCCCTGCACTCTTCTCTCTCCGCTGGGGCAGCTCCTCCTCGGCCTCCTCCTTTGTCACGTTCACCTCCTTGGGCTCCTTTACCTCCTGCCACCACACACACACACACACAGCAGAGAGGACAATGATTATTTTAGGCTATATTACAAGAGGAACAGTTGCACATTTTTGTGGAAGAGTTCCATTTCAAATAATGTTTTTGTTTCTCAATCATTGTCACGTGGCTAATCATAAAAATCTGAAATCTGAATGAAAATGATCTAAAAGTTCAAATAAAGTGAGAGCACCGGCCTCTGCCATGTGGACACATTGATACACCGAGATCTATTGGCAACTAAAGAAATTAGGGCATGGAACTCATAGCATATAGACCAATGAAGCAGTAGGCCAATAAATTCCATTGTCAACTAAGTAAACATACATAAGGATGACAAAAACATGAAAATTCAGGTTCTTTCAGTAGCCTTCATCTTTCTACTCAGCCTGTCTGCCTGCAATTACATTTACATTTAAGTCATTTAGCAGACGCTCTTATCCAGAGCGACTTACAAATTGGTGCATTCACCTTAATGCAATTCTGTCTAGACTTGAGTTTCTCTTTTGATCAATTCCCCATTACGTCTGTTTACTTTCTGGTGATGGATGTAATGGAAATTGATCAAAATAAACAAACAAACAAAGGGCAAACAATTCACACAATGAAACAATGACTGCGCAAGAATTGGCGGGAGACAGCTGAACCATTCTGGAGAGACACTCGCCTATATCTTTGCCACGCACCCCTCCCTTTCCTGTCTAAAATGTTAATTATATGCAAGACACATTATCTTCACACATACAGTGCATTTGTAAAGTACTCAGACCCCTTGGAATTTTTCCACATTTTGTTACGTTACAGCCTTATTCTAAAATGGATTAAATACAAAAATAAATCCTCAATCTACACAACACATTTTTTTGCTCTGTCATTATGGAGTATTCAGAAATGTTAGCAAATTTATATAAAAACCAACCGAAATACCTTAGTCTCATAAGCATTCAAAGCCTTTGCTATGAGACTTGAAATTAAGCTCAGGTGCATCCTGTTTCCATTGGTCATCCATGAGATGTTTCTACAACATGGTAGGAGTCCACCTGTGGAAAATTTTATTAATTGGACATGATTTGGAAAGGCACACACCTGTCTATATAAGATCCCACAGTTGACAGTGTGTCAGAGCAAAAACCAGGCCATGAGGTTGAAAGAATTGTCCGTAGAGCTCCGAGACAGGATTGTGTTGAGGCACAGATCTGGGGAAGGGTACCAAAACATTTCTATAGCATTGGAGGTCCCCAAGAACACGGAAGACAGCCTCCATCATTCTTAAATGGAAGAAGAGTTGGCCATCCGGCCAAACTGAGCAATCGGGGGAGAAGGGCCTTGGTTAGGGAGTTGACCAAGAACCTGATGGTCACTGACTGAGCTTCTGAGTTCCTCTGTGGAGATGGGAGAACCTTCCAGAAAAATGACCATCTCTGCAGCACTCCACCAATCAGGCCTTTATGGTAGAGTGGCCAGACGGAAGCCACTACTGAGTAAAAAGCACATGACAGCCCACTATGAGTTTGCCAAAAGGCACCTAAAGGCCTCAGACCATGAGAAACAAGAGTCTCTGGTCTTTGGCCTGAATGCCAAGCGTCACATCTGGAGGAAATTGGCACCATTCCTACGGCGAAGCATGCGTGGTGGTGTAACAGTTTAACTTTACGGCGTCCCCTCGCCCCGACACGGGCGCGAACCAGGGACCCTCTGCACACATCAACAACAGTCGCCCACGAAGCACGGTCGTTACCCATCGCTCCACAAAAGCCGCGGCTCTTGCAGAGCAAGGGGCAACACTACTTAAGTCTCAGAGCAAGTGACGTAACTGATTGAAATGCTACTAGCGCGTACCCGCTAACTAGCTAGCCATTTCACATCCGTTACAGTGGCAGCATCATGCTGTGGGGATGTTTTTCAGCAGCAGGGACTGGGAGACTAGTCAGGATCGAGGGAAAGATGAATGGAGCAGAGTACAGAGATCCTTGATGAAAACCTGCTCCAGAGTGCTCTGGGGTGAAGGTTCACCTTCCAACATTACAACGACCCTAAGCGCACAGCTAAGACAATGCAGGAGTGGCTTCGAATGTCCTTGAGTGGCCCAGTCAGAGCCCGGACTTGAACCCGATCGAACATCTCTGGAGAAAATTTCTAAAAACCTGTTATTGTTTTGTCATTATGGGATATTCTGTGTAGATTGATGATGGGGTAGGTGGGGGGACGTAATCAATTTAAAAATAAGGCTGTAACGTAATAAAATGTGAAAAAAAGTCAAGGCGTCTGAATACTTTCCGATTGCACTGAGATGCTTTTCACTGACATCCGCAACTCAATAATCATCTAAACGTATTGTCTTGCTGGCTTCCCAAATAGGCATAGGCTTACAAGCTTGTGATTTGAAACAATCCACAGCAAAATATTTTAAAGAAGCTAATGATCCATGATTCCTCTGTGGCTAAGTCATGCTTTCTGGTGAAGTATTACTAATGATTCTATTTGTTTCTGTACAGACAGGAGTAATCATATTATTTTGAAAAATGTATTTCAATTCACTTCCCGAGCCGACCTATGAAAGAATTCCTCATGTGCCGTTTCTCTCCTGGTCTTTTCATATCAACTATCTTTCGTTGTCCAGAAGCCAAAAAGGCACAATCCTAGTAATAGCAACCAATCCTAGTTGTTGCATCTAAGTTTCTAACAGAGATTTTAATCTCTGTCACATATGGAACAACTCTCATCCGGTGCATGGTTTAGAATAGTGTTTTCCTATGAATGTTTAAAAATGATGTTTCATTGGCTGCTTCATTAAAGGAGTTGCATGTACTGTTAAGAAGAATAACCATAATCTAAAAGTGATTTATGTCATTCTGAGCACCGTAGGAGGACGCACTTATGGATTACGCACCCAATGCATATGGGTCCGGTAAATTTCTCAAAATGGCCAGTAAACTAAAATCTTCCCGGGTCACGTTGTCCGGCGCAACACTTTCCTAGCAGAAAACCTGCGCCACACCGGCAGTCATGGGTCATGAACGCAGTCAAATCTCTTGTGTACTCTGTACATGGCGCTGATGTGTTGTAAAAACCCAACTCGCTAATGGCAGTCAGGTCACTAGTGGCCTGGAATTGTCCCTCTAAATCACTCTGACGTCAATGCACATGCTATCTAAAATCACATCAAACACTTATCAAAACACTATCATGCTTTTAAAAAGCCACCGTTATGCTACATTGTGATGGAACAATTTGAAGAAAGACATTTAACAAAAGGTTGCAACTGAGTGGAAAACATGTTTTTTGTGTCTCTGGTTTAAAAAAACTAATTTGACAGCGCTTTCTAAGGTGACGATTAAAACAAAGCATTTAAGATGTCACATGTAGAACCCCCATACATATATTAGAGCTTATGCATAGGCCTATACGAGCCCAAGCAACAACAAAAATGATTGTCCCATTATACAATACATAGCCTAATAAACTACTATATATTACGCACAGCAGAATTATTATTTTATTGTGTAAGATGTCTTTGGTACATAATTGGTCTAGCCTATAGGCTACACCAAAATTAAACTAGTTATAGCCGTTGAGTGTGGACTGTATTATTATCGATAGTGCAGGGTGGCTTACAGAGTATAGTTAGCCTACAATTACAGTGAATTTGTATTTGATTTTGAATAGTCTAGTAATAAGGCATTTGTTATATTTTCGATAATGAACAGGCTGACACTACCTTTAGCTACAGAATGATGGTTGCCATTTAAAAAAAGAGGATGATCCCAGCCCCCCCCCCCCCCCCTCCCCTCCCTATATACACACACATATTTATTTCTCAGCTGCTAATATTAAGCACATTGCTCAGCTGTAAAACCAAAATGAACCGTTGGAAATTGCAGCCTCCATTCAAGTACATACAAATGACATGTCTTTTCCCCCCTGCCCTTGTTCCTGCCCATTTGATAAGGGCGTATTTTAAATTGAAATTAATTTCACATATTAGTAAAGACAAGATGAAATTGAGAATAGTCTGATGGGTGAGAATATGATCACTTGATGAGAGAACAGTGTGTGCATCCTGAGGCAAGAAACAGAGCGCAAGCTTTTTTGCAACTTTTTCCAAATCATCAATATAGTTGCATCATGCTGCCATACAGTATATGTTTTTCATTTCTAAAGACATTAAGGATTGTATCATTCACCACTAAAGTGGTCAAATAACTCTAAATCTAGCATATAGGACTTGTTTTAAATGATCAAATACAATTTTATTGGTCACATGTGCCTAATACAACAGGTGTACACTTTACCGTGAAATGCTTACTTACGAGCCCATTCAACAATGCTGAGTTAAAAAGTAAAGTAAATATTTGCTAAATAAAATAGGAAATAGTAACACGATAAAACAATAACAAGGCTATATACAAGGAGTACTGGTACTGAGATAATGTGCAGGGGTACGAGGTAGATCACTTTTACGCTCATACTCTAGCTCATATGCTATTCTGTTCTTCTGAAACACATTTTGTTCATATCATAATGCTTCTTTAGACCTGCCTAAAATAAATAATGGAGTTATTGTGATGCTTTATATTAAATGGATTGAATTATTATAATTTTTTTTTAAATGTAGATGTTCCAAAAGCACGCATCAGTGGCTTGTAGAGGCCTGGAGATGCCAAATGTGTTTATGTTAATTAACGGTCAATTACTGTGAGACCGGCAGTTACTTGCATGACATTTACCGCCTGACAAAATGTCATGATCGCCACAACCCTGAACACAAAACCTACAACCATGAACTGATATAGCCAAAATATCTGACGCCTTCATATTGAACTTGTAAAGTAACTTTCACAGGCCAACCATGTATAGGCTCTCACGTCATCTAACCCTAACATGTAAGTTTATGTTAGCAGATTCAACTCAGTTGCTGGGCAGGGGCTCTGTTGAGCGGCAACTAGCGTGGGCGGACTGGAGATCCGACTTCACATAAAATGATGTTTTAATCAAAAAATACTGATTATCCAAATAATTCGTTTTGGATGAAAACATTATTTTAAAATAAAATTGTATGGGTCACATGCAACGAATACTACAGGTGTTGACTTTACCATGAAATGATGACTTAAACCCATTCCCAACAACGCAGGATTAAAAAGTAATTTATGTTACATCGGCGCTCCAGTCCGCCCACACTAGTCGTTACGCAACTCCATCGTAAATTGTTAAGTCATATTACAGACTACTACTGTTCTACTTGCAAGGTTGTAAAGAACAACTACTATTGGAGTTCAAGAGGCACAAAGTCCAACCATGTCAAGATTTGAATAGTGTGTCGTGGGGGGAAGCAGCCAAAGGCTAAGTTCATGTAGGCCAAGGTTTCCCTTTAACTGCCCAGGTGGAATCAACCATTTTGTAATTCACGCCCTCAGAAATGCTATGATTCACCGAGCTGAGCAGCAGGAAGTACACAGGGTCATTCCTCCTCAGAGCACTTTAACAGACTCCTCATAAACATACAAAAACTCACAACTGGACTCCTCATACACAATCACACTATTGATCTACTGTACTAAACGTTTGCTGACACAGGTCTCTCACCTTAACATTTCCACAGCATTAACCACTATAATAACTGATACAATATAGTACATGCTCTGAGTGAATGTGTGAGTGTATGCTTTACTACTCCGTGGACCTCTCTGCTCATGTTGAGACCTGCTTCCTTTCCTCTCCAGCTCAGGCCATTGAGCAGGGCTAGGACAGCAGCCAGCCAGCCAGCCACAGCCCGCTCCACTCACCCTGCCAGAAACTCCCAGGAACGCTGTAAGGAAGCACTATGGAATCGCTCCCAGTCTCTAGTGGAGACCACCTCACTGAACAAATGAGAGCTATGGCAACCTGCTTTTGAAACTTGCTTTGCAAAGTCTTCACAAACTGAATTTACATCAAACGCTCATATTACAGACTACTACTGTTCCACTTGCAAGGTTGTAAAGAACAACTACTATTGGAGTTCAAGAGGCACAAAGTCCAACTATGTCAAGATTTGAAGCTGCAAATGACCAAATACACTCAACAAAAATATAAATGCAACATACAACAACTTCAGATTTTACTGAGTTACAGTTCCTATAAGGAAATCAGTTAAATGAAATAAATAAATTAGGCCTTAATCTATGGATTTCACATGACTGGGCAGGGGTGCAGCCATGGGTGGGCCTTGGCGGGCATAGGCCCACCCATTTAGCAACCAGGCCCACCCAGTGGGGAGCAAGGCCCAGCCAATCAGAATGAGTTTTTCCCCACAAAAGGGCTTTATTACATACAGAAATACTCCAAGGTGCACCTGCGTAATGATCATGCTGTTTAATCAGCTTCTTCATATGCCACACCTGTCAGGTTGATAGATTATATTGGCAAAGGAGAAATGCTCACTAACAGGGATGTAAACAAATTTGTGTACAAAATTTGAGAGAAATAAACTTTGTGTGTGTATGGAACATTTCTGGGATTTTTTATTTCAGCTCATGAAACATGGGACCAACACTTTACATGTTGCGTTTATATTTTTGTTCAGTGTAGATGATTGTTAAATTGTGACTGTCAGTGAAAAGCAGAGAGACCCAGCCAGGCATATCAGAATTTCAAAAAATACAAATCGCTGAAAAACTGTTCGAAAAGCAAATGGCTATTGCACCAGCAGAGAACATTGGCCAAATCCCTGCTGAGTGTGCATAATCACTGTCTTGATCATTGGGTCTGTGCCACTTTTGTTTGTTTTTGGACGATAATATCCTCCTCCAGGTTAGATGGACGTCATATGTGACTCCTTTCAGAAAACTAGGCGTATGTTGCGTGTCACTACTTCACAGGAGAGCCACTTGAACGTAAACTTAAAAATAAAAATCGAAATAGTTTTGGGGGAAGAATTGTCTTCTGGAACATTGTGAACTTTCATGTGCCTTAATAACAAACGTGTATGCCATCTGTAAATAGGAATACAACTTAATTTACAAGACTAGTTGGTTTAGCCATGGAAAAAGCGAGCAACCTTCCCGCTAGTCATGATTGGCTGAGATAATGAGGGGGCTGGACATGCCTAGAGAGGAGTTCAGATTGGTCTGCCATGCACGCTTCTGTCTATAATATGAGTTGGTCAGTATGTAGGTAATCCTTTCTAACGTGGATTTTTTGAAAAATATAATGTAGTAGATCTCCATAAGTATTGCTCTCCACTTTCTGGAGGACTGAGTTTTGAAAATCAGTGGAATTAGAGTATGATAGCTAAGGAGAAGGAGAAAATTCTGGCATTTGATTGCAAATATTCAGATGGAGTCAAAAAGAGAACACACAGGAGGCTGTTGAATAAAACGCCTGTCTCCGGATTACATCTTCAAACTAAGGGCAACCATGGCATCCGTGAAAGAGATGGAGAAGCGGCCATTGATATATGCGGGTAAGATAGTGTAGCTAGCTACATTTTCAGATATTAGACATTTCTAATTTTGTCAGAAAGTCATTTTCATTTCAAGTTAGCTAGCTAACGTTAGGTGTAGTAATATTATGTATAGTAATATTATTCAAATCTCAGAGCCATTTGTATTGCTAGTTATATCTTAATGTTAACTAGCTAACATTGAACCTGGTTGGTTAGCTACCTTCATGCAGGGCAGTAATGTTATGAGTTGGAATTATGGTTCATTGTTTAGCTAGCTAGCTAGCTACATGTCTAAACAAAAGACTCCACTATGCAAGTAACTATTTCAATAGAATGTTTATGATGTCAATGAGACAACTGTCGATAGACGTAGCTTGTAAATTCGCTATCTACTCCGATTTCAGAGCGCACTCATCTGTGTGCCATAGCGCAAAATTTACGAACGCTCAAAACCCGTTGATTATGTCCAGTGTCAGGATAAATTGGCAAAAAATATTAATTAAATAGTTGCCAGCAGTAAAGTTGCAGTCACCAACGCTCTGGATAACACAAAAACAGCCTAACCAGCTCTGCTAGAGCGAGTAAAATGGTCAGTGAGCTGTTCTTTCATTTGTGTCTGGAAGTCGCCAGCCAGCTAGCCAACGTTAGCCAGTTAGCCAGGGTGCTTGACTGCTGTTAGGCCAGGATGCTCAGATCAACCCTACTTTTCAGCCAGAGCGTCTAGTGTGCGCTCTGAATGCTCCGAGAGCAAAATGCTCTGAATTTACAAACGGCCAATCTGACAACACTCAGTCTATGAATGCCCAGAGCACACTCTGGCACCTCAGATTAAATGTACGAACACATCTGTAGTATAAGGCGGCCTTTAGTCTTCAAATATTTGGTTGTTTAGTACATAGCCTCACATGTGAATCTTGAAAGAGATGGGTGGGGCTAAAGCTTAAAATGGTGTAAAAGATGCTGAATGGGTGTAGACAAAGAAGAGCTCTCCAGTAGGTACAAAACTTCATGGGTCATTTTCTTAAAAGTAAGGTTGCAAGTTTATCAACTTTCAAAGCAGAATTACTTTCCCATTGTTCCTCAACTGTCATGTATGATATACAATTTTCTATTTCCGAGTCTCTACTTCTATCCAACGTAAAAAAAAAAACACAAATTCAAATTATGCTACATAAGGCCAAATCGACAGTCGGTCGGTCAAATATTGTATTTGTGTCCCCTTTCGTAGGCCAATTATATGTATTTTTGAAATGTAACCTTTATTTAACTAGGCAAGTCAGTTAAGAACAAGTTCTTAGTTACAATGACGGCCTACCCCGGCAAAATCTGGACGACACTGGTTCAATTGTGCGCCACCCTATGGGACTCCCAATCACGGCCGGATGTGATACAGCCTGGATTCAAACCAGGGACTGTAGTGACGCCTCTTGCACTGAGATGCAGTGCCTTAGACCCCTGCGCCACTCAGAAGTCCAACATCGATCAGACAACATTCTTTTTATTCATCTGGGTGTCCCGTACCAGTAAGAAATTAAACCTACTTTCACCCCTGCTCTTCCCCCGCTCCATCCGCTTCCTGGTTCACACATGCTGACTGGGTATTTTCACAGCAGAGGAAGAGGAGACAGACAGGAACGCTGTGTGTCCTGCTGACTGGCTGCTTCTCTCACACTGGACAGCAAGACTCTTCTCTACTGGGCGGCAGGTAGCCTAGCGGTTAAAGCGTTGGGCCAGTATCCGAATCACAGGTTCGAATACCCGAGTTAACAAGGTGAAAAATATACCGATGTGCCCTTGAGCAAGGCACTTAACGCTAATTTGCTTCAGGGGTGCCGTACTACTATAGCTGACCCTGTAAAACAACACATTTCACTTTATTTACTCCTGTTTCAGGAGAGACCAGTGTCCCAACCAGTGTCCTGACTCCTGAATTATAAAACTATTTTAATAAGATTCATTCAATCCATAAAATAAAGACCAAGTCAAGAGTGACAGCAAGGAGTTGAGAGTCCTCGGGAGGAGCCAGACTGCTGAGAGGGGGGAGAGAGAAGGAAAGACATCCTCCTCTGGCTGACGCTCAGCTCTATCCCAAGAGAAACAGCCATTCTCAGAACAATAACACTTTCTAAGAGTTTAACGCTGACTTGTACAACTCACTGTGGTGAAGCTGAACAAACGGCAAATGTACCAGACACAAAAAATACCTAACTTTTCTTGCACAATTGGCTGCTATTTCCAACAACCACATATTGAGGAAAGGAGTTTTTCCTTTTCTCCCTCCTCTCCTTGGAGAGCCAAACAAACAGATTTAAGCCTCTGAGGTGTCAAAAGTGCAAACTGTGACAGCACCGCCAACACCCAAAACATCAAGACCTCCGCTGGCAAAGAGCAGTTGTTGATTATAATATACACCTCAAAGAACCCTGTCATGTTGATGTTTAGTAAAGACGAGTAAATCCCTTACCGACTCCTCCAACTCAGACATGATTTCCTGGGAAGAACTTTTAGTCTCAGACAGTCACAGAAGCACTTAAAGAGGAAGAAAAATAGTCTCAGTGTCCGGGAGCAAAGTTCAGTTCAGTACAGTGAGATATCCCTCCTCAAAGCTGCCAGACTTCCTATCTCACTACTCTGGATTACAGCCAGGAGGGAGGGACAAGGGAAGAGCAGCCGCTCTCTGTGACTTCATCACAACATTCTACTACTAGCTCGACGTACAATTTGCAATGAGTACCATGACAACCGCATTTCATATTAGAAAGAGAAGTGTACGCATGTCTTCAACGGAAACACCAGATTTCATGGTGCACTAGGGTTTACAAGTCCCAAATGTGCAAACAGTACTCTGTAGTTGGTAAAGCATGGAGCTTGCAACGCCAGGATAGCAGGTTCAATTCCCAGGACCACCCTTACATCACTTTGGATAAAATAACTGCCTGCTAAATGGCATATATTATAATACTTTTAGTGTAACTGTCAACACGGAAGTTGTTTTGGGTCAGTGTCTCAATATTGTTTAAAATGGGGAGAGGCTCTAAATCACCTTGACGAAGTTGTCAGGGAAGAGTCCTCTTTTCCCGTTGAAGTCTCCCTCCATCCATCCCTCCTCCTCGATCCTGCGGACGTTCCTGATCACGTCTCCCAGCCTCAGGGTCAGCTCATCTTCATGGAGGGCATCATACTCATACTCAACCACAACCTCTACTGGAGAGAAGGAGGTAGGGCGGGGGGGAGAGAGGGCGGGACCAAGAGAGAGCGGGCGGACAGAAGCGAGAATGGGCAGGAGATATTGAGGGAGAGAGGGAGGAGATATTGAGAGAGTGGGGGAGAGAGAGAGAGAGAGAGAGAGAGAGAGAGAGAGAGAGAGAGTGGGGGGGAGAGAGAGAGAGAGAGAGTGGGGGGGAGAGAGAGAGAGAGAGAGTGGGGGGGAGAGAGAGAGAGAGAGAGTGGGGGGGAGAGAGAGAGAGAGAGAGTGGGGGGGAGAGAGAGAGAGAGAGAGAGTGGGGGGGAGAGAGAGAGAGAGAGAGTGGGGGGGAGAGAGAGAGAGAGAGAGTGGGGGGAGAGAGAGAGAGTGGGGGGGAGAGAGAGAGAGAGAGTGGGGGGGAGAGAGAGAGAGAGAGAGTGGGGGGGAGAGAGAGAGAGAGAGAGTGGGGGGGAGAGAGAGAGAGAGAGAGTGGGGGGGAGAGAGAGAGAGAGTGGGGGGGAGAGAGAGAGAGAGAGAGTGGGGGGGAGAGAGAGAGAGAGAGAGTGGGGGGGGAGAGAGAGAGAGTGGGGGGGAGAGAGAGAGAGAGTGGGGGGGAGAGAGAGAGAGAGTGGGGGGGGAGAGAGAGGGAGTGGGGGGAGAGAGAGAGGGAGTGGGGGGAGAGAGAGGGAGTGGGGGGGGGAGAGGGAGTGGGGGGGGGGGAGGGAGTTGGGGGGGGAGAGAGGGAGTGGGGGGAGAGAGAGAGGGAGTGGGGGAGAGAGAGAGGGAGTGGGGGGGGAGAGGGAGTGGGGGGGAGAGAGAGAGAGTGGGTAGAGAGAGAGAGAGAGTGGGTAGAGAGAGAGAGAGAGTGGGGGGAGAGAGAGAGGGAGTGGGGGGAGAGAGAGGAGTTACCAATATAACAAAACAGAGATCGCTGACACATTGTCATGACATGTAGAGGTATGACAGTCCTGAAGCCTTGCAACAGCTAGACTATACGGAGGCATCACTGCATACAAATCATGACTGCAATTGTGCATACCGACTCTTCACTCAATGACATTGATCAGACCTGCATGCTTGTTAAAATGCATTTTATTTAACTAGTTAACTTTTATTTAACTCAGTTAAGAAGAAATTCTTATTTACAATGACGGCCTACCCCAGCAAAACCCGGCCTACCCCTAACCCGGACGACCCTGGGCCAATTGTGGCGCCAACCTATGGGACTCCCAATCACGGCCGGTTGTGATACAGCCTGGAATCGAACCAGGTTCTGTAGTGACACCTCTAGCACTGAGATGCACTGCTTTAGACCGCTGCGCCATTCGGGAGCCCAAACATGTTGCATTTGAAGAATGTTTTTGCATTTTAGGCTACAAGTGTGTGAATTGAAAGCAAAGCGTTCTTTGGGAAAACAGGGATGGATCAAACAACATAGCTTACCTACTATATGAAGTCTATAAATTGGGTGATTCTCGGGAAACTAGATTTATCCATGGCAGTAACAAAGTTTGAGTTTGAAAATCATGGTGCATCTACAACATTCATCTATTATTCTATAGGCTAAGATGTTTAGTTTATGGTAGTGTAATTTCCACACCAAATTCTCATTACCGAAATTTGTCCGGTCATTTTATAAAATGTTCAAGAAAAACCTAATTTATCTGAATAAAACTAAATATGTTGCTGTAGTTTGTCCATAAATTATAGAAACTGTTTACTAGTTGAAGTTTAAATTAAACCATCATATTTATTGCGTAAAAACTGTTTCTGGACATGTTTCTCATTACCGTAACACTTTTTGAAGTTACAGTAAAATCTCCAATAATTTGGTTTAATTCACCCATGATGCATAATCTGGAGGAGAAGTCCTTACATGAGCATACTTTTATTGAATTATTTCACCTTTATGCTTTCAGAATGAGGATCTTATTCTCAAACACCCCATTTACGACGCTTGACCGGAATTACTAAAAAGCTGAAATTGGAAAAAACTTTGAGAACCATTACCTTACCAAGATGGAGGCATGAATGGGCTTTAGTGATGTGTTCAAACATTTTTTTTTTACCTTTATTTAACTAGGCAAGTCAGTTAAGAAATTCTTATTTTCAATGTAGGCCTAGGAACAGTGCAACAGTCCAACGCTTTAAACACTAAGCTACCCTGCTGCCCCAATATAATGATGGCCACTTCAGCAGATATCCCCAGAAGCTTATTGGCTTATTGGTAATTGCAGTACCGTCAGAGCCTTTCCCGTGCTCCATTGGTTCCTGTGCTTTGATTAGGTCCAGGCTTGGATCAGTGGACTAGACATATGATGGCGCCGGAGAGGATGGCTGCCGTTTTATTGGCTCTTAACCAACCGTGCTATTTTTTTGTAACTTATTTTGTACATAATGTTTCTGCTACTGTCTCTTATGCCAGAAAAGACCTTCTGGACATCAGAACAGCGATTACTCACCTTGAATTGGACAAATCATTTTTCTTTAATGAGTTGGACGGGAAGGATATACTCCAAACACCCAAAAAGTCCTTCATCCCCGTCATTTGCAGGGGAAAGAAACAGACTTTGCGGAAGGAGATCGGGGTGCCTTGTGAGGATCAGGCGACGAGTGGCTAATCTGCCTTTGCCATCCGTACTGTTAGCCAACGTTCAATCGCTGGGAAATAAATTGGACAAACTAAAAGCATGTACAGTGGGGAGAACAAGTATTTGATACACTGCCGATTTTGAAGGTTTTCCTACTTACAAAGCATGTAGAGGTCTGTAATTTCAAAAATCCAGATAATCACATTGTATGACTTTTAAGTAATTAATTTGCATTTTATTGCATGACATAAGTATTTGATACAGATCTTGGCCAACAACCTCCTTCCCTCAGTAAGAGCATTGAAGATGGGTCGTGGCTGGGTCTTCCAGCATGACAACGACCCGAAACACACAGCCAGGGCAACTAAGGAGTGGCTCCGTAAGAAGCATCTCAAGGTCCTGGAGTGGCCTAGCCAGTCTCCAGACCTGAACCCAATAGAAAATCTTTGAAGGGAGCTGAAAGTCCGTATTGCCCAGCGACAGCCCCGAAACCTGAAGGATCTGGAGAAGGTCTGTATGGAGGAGTAGGCCAAAATCCCTGCTGCAGTGTATGCAAACCTGGTCAAGAACTACAGGAAACGTATGATCTCTGTAATTGCAAACAAAGGTTGCTGTACCAAATATTAAGTTCTGCTTTTCTGATCAAATACTTATGTCATGCAATAAAACGCAAATTAATTACTTAAAAATCATACAATGTGATTTTCTGGATTTTTGTTTTAGATTCCATCTCTCACAGTTGAAATGTACCTATGATAAAAAATTACAGACCTCTACATGCTTTGTAAGTAGGAAAACCTGCAAAATCGGCAGTGTATCAAATACTTGTTCTCCCCACTGTATAGCCTCACTATTGTTATTTTACTGCTGCTCTTTAATTATTTGTTACTTTTCTCTTACTTTTTCGTAAGTATTTTCTTAAAACTGCATTGTTGGTTAAGGACTTGTAGACCTTACAGTAAAATGCTTACTTACAACTGTTGTACTCGGCACATGTGACAAATACAATTTGATTTTGATGCCATTAGGCTACTCTGGGACTGGACTGTACTGAATCACCCCCATCCCGTCTGTCTCAACAACATGAGCTGCTCACTACTACTGTGTCTTGGCATCCTAGTATAGTATTGACTGGTGTGTGACCTCTCCCTGTATGTATTAGTCTACATTGTTTCCTCGTCTTGGACGTGGTAGTAGTGCTATTAAATTAACCCACTGACCCATTTAATCAGCGGACCCACTTTGTTCCAGAAGCACTCAGGGAACAGCTAGTCCTGACCTCTCTCCCACTGTGAGCATATGTTTTGAATCCAGCCGTGTGTGTGTGTGTGTGTGTGTTCATCTGTACACCGATAATAGGCCAATACTTTTGAGCTGGTTGAAATAGGCAATTTATTTTAGTTTGTAACGTAGGCCTATCCTAAGTCCTGATGCTCCACTTCTGGCCCGTTTTTCAGTCCAGGCAGGTGACTCTTTCAAATCCTATAAAACTGAACTGGAAGGAAGTTCCACTGGTCAACATGGTGCCTTAATGGGAGTATTCAGAAAGCCCCCAGTCTACTTCACAAAAATAGAAGTGTCCTATAAAATCTGAATTGCGAATAATGCAGACGGAATCACGGAATCTAGACATTGAAACGGAATTCAATAATATTTAAAAAAAAAAATGCATTTAACATAGAAGGAAATCCACTAATTGTATAGAGTTTATTATTAAATGCATTCATAAATGCATTCCAAGTTAAAGCTGCAATATGTAACTTCTTGGGTGACAAGACCAATTTAACATGGAAATGTGAAATGTCATTCTCATTGAAAGCAAGTCTAAGAAGCAGTAGATGTGTTCTATGTGCACTATTTCCTATAAAAAAGAAAGCCTAG
This sequence comes from Salvelinus fontinalis, assembly GCF_029448725.1. Taxonomy (NCBI): domain Eukaryota; kingdom Metazoa; phylum Chordata; class Actinopteri; order Salmoniformes; family Salmonidae; genus Salvelinus; species Salvelinus fontinalis. The sequence goes on from NC_074691.1 coordinate 17,275,067, forward strand.
CTGCTGCACTAACCACCTGTGTGCTGTAATGTGTTTAGGAAGGCATTTCTTCCTAAGGAAAAACTAAGAGGGCTTTCTTTGTCTCCTTCCAAGCAGGGCCGGTATTTCAAGGGCGAACATTACTCTGGCAGAATAAGAACAAGTCAACCCAGGACAATCTAAGACAAAAAGAGGATGATTTAGCCTAGACAACTTTTTAATAGGCCGACGAGGCCACCTTTGGCAAAGGACTCTTGGAGGCAAAACACGGTGGTATGAAAGCATCTTTTGTCCCCGATCCACCACTTATCTCTGCTTCACCACAACATCAGTTATGGAGGCCCCCAACGGGAGGGACGAGCTCCAAATTTCTGTCCGTGTAACAACAGGATGAGATACTGTCTGACTTTGGCCAGTGGTAAACAAGGCTCTGCAGACAGACTGCTGGTCAGGACCCTGCCTCATGCCCTGCTGCGCCTTCTCAATATAGGCTACACAATCAACTGCTAACACTGATTAGTGTAAGCAGAAGTTGCCTTATCTGTGGTGCCTGGGTAAATAATGGGCACTGGGGGAATTGATGGCTGCTGGCCAGTGGGATGGATTATTAAGGCGCGATAGCTCGCTATCAGCTAAATGGCAGAATGTCCTTGCCAGGCCTAAGTGAGGATGAGGATCGGAGTGTCTGGATGGAAGCCTATGGTAAAGAGGCTGAGGGATCCTGCTGGCAGTCGTTCCCACATACAGGTCCCAGTCCAGCTTGGCGTTTCAAGTCGTAATGGTTGAGGGTTCGGATGCGGGTAGGGAAAGCTGATCATGGATCTGTGATTAGCAGTATATTCTCACTCGGAGCAGGCCCAACATTGATGATGTCAGAGGAGCCACTGAGCAATTATTTTCAACATTAAGTTTGACCTGGCTGCCCAGTGTGTGTGGTTTAGTGCTCAACGGCACCTCAGCTGCCACCAAGGCCCAGCCAAAGACTCTGTCAACTAAACTGCTGTGGTGTGCGTGTGTGCGTGCACACGGACGTTTGCTGTGTGTGCATCATTGACTGCTTTGATGTGTGTCATGCTTGTGTGCTGTCATGGTGTTTCTTTGTTCTCCTGTATGTCTGTGTCGTATAGTGGTCCCATTTGTGTGGCCTAAGTTATGTTTACGCCACGCAGCATAGCACCGCTCCTCCTGGCTGATTAACACGCTGGCTGCTCATTGGGCTACAAACTATTCTATAGTCCTATATTTATAGTAGTGAATTGCCCTCATCATCATCATCATCATCATGGCCTGCATAATGAGAGGGCAGGACACAAGCAGCAGAACAGACAGCACAGTCCAGCAGTGGCTGGGCTTACACATTAGCTAACATGGTAATGCTAACAACAGTGGACCAGATGACAGAATAGGGTCACAGGAGAGGATTTCACTCTGTATGAGTTAACAGCTCTGGTTTTATGATGGAGGAAGGAGAGAGTGTAGTCCCATTGATCCAGACATGGCCTCTGTGAATAAGTGATAGTAGGCTAGTATGAGATCAGTCAGTCTTCTACAATTCCATTTGTAACATTCATCTGTTGCCCTACTTATATTTTCTCAACATTTCCATTTGTAAGATTTAAATCTCTGCTTATTGTAGAATTTTAGTCATATTTTTTTTTAAGATCGTTCAATTTGCTCTTATCTAAGATTTTTACAGGCTTATTAGTCTGTAACAATCAGTCTTTCTGGCTAGCCTATTGCCTTTGTTTCCACAAGGAGACTGGCTAGTACACCGTACTGCACTATACTACTGGCTTGCTTATCTCCCACATCGCTATGTAAATAACCACGGTCAACAGAGATTGCGTGTATGTGTGTGAGCAAACAACCAATCAAATGGCTTTCAGGCGCATGAATGACTGAGTCACTAGATATAGCATATTACAAGGGCGCTGTGGACAACATGACACAGCGCCGACATTCAAGTCCGTCATCTAGCAAATGACTGTCTTTTCTTTCCCCAAGGCGTGTTTGTGTGCTGTGGTCGGCAAACGATGACTGGATATCGAAGAAAGCCAAGTGGCAGACAGTGATTTTGTTCAAAGGAGACTCATTTTGAAAATGTGGTCAATGTATTGAATGAGCCTCAATGAGCCACATAGTGGTCTTGTCTAGACTAGATTGATTAGCCAGTAAATAGCAGATACCTAAAAAGGGTGGTTCTCACAAAACTGGCACTTGACAAAAAAACGTGACAAAAAAATTAACATTCTTATTGCATCACTAATATTAGGATCTGTAGTTAGTTAAAGCTGTACTGAGCTCTTTTTAGATTCAGTAACCCAATACAAACTGTCATTTGTTAATCCCAAATTACTTGCATAATACTAAACTCGGTGATCTTAATGCAACTGACTAAAATACCTGTTATTTCAGCATAAGAACAGTAATTACGTGTATTTTCAAAATTCGAAAGTGGAGATAAAAAATATATAATAATAATACATTATGCTTAAGGTCTTTACAGGTAATATTTGTTTATTAGGACATGGATATGTGTGGTTCTAAGGTATTTTAGATGCATTTCTAAATATAATGGAATCGTTTGGGAAAATGGCATAACATGATATGCCTATAAAGTAGGGCTATCCACACCAAAATTCATCTTAAAATCATCCGAAAGGCATCTGTTCTTTCGACTAATCGATTGGTGGACATTTTAAAATGTGTATTTTTCCATATATAGACACGCCCTATGTGTTTTAATAAAAGCAGGTATATGCATTGAGCCTGTCTGATGCTTTAAGTCACTGTTTGATACCATAAGGCAAAAACAACTCAATTTACATTACCATTTCTAACAATCTGCATGCAGTTACAGTTTCATACACATTTTCGTTTAACGGTTTAATTTAATTTATAATAACATCTTTGTATCTCAAAATCATTGTTATGTGGTTAATCAAAATCCTTTCCAAATCTAAATGAAAATTATCCAAACCTATAAAATTACTTATATTGCCAACTACATACACTACATGACCAAAGGTATGTGGACACCTGCTTGTCAAACATCTCATTCCAAAATCATGGGCATTAATATGGATTTAGTCCCCCTTTGCTGCTAAAGCAGCCTCCACTCTCCTGGGAAATCTTTTCACTATATGCTGCAACATTGCTGAGCGGACTTGTTCAAATTCAGCCACAAGAGCATTAGTGAGGTCGGGCACTGATGTTGGGCGATTAGGCCTGGCTCACAGTCAGCGTTCCAATTCATCCCAAAGGAGTTCAATGGGGTTGAGGTCAGGGCTATGTGCAGGCCAGTAAAGTTCTTCCACACTGATCTTGGCAAACCATTTCTGTGTGGACCTCAATTTATGCACAGGGGCATTGTCATGCTGAAACAGGAAAAAGCTTTCCCCAAACTGTTGCCACAAAGTTGGAAGCACAGAATTATCTAGAATGCAATTGTATGCTGTAGCGTTAGGTGGCCTAGTCCGAACCATTATTCCTCCTCCACCAAACTTTAGTTGTCACTGTGCAGTCGGGCAGGTAGCGTTCTCCTGGCATCTGCTAAATCCAGATTAGTCCGGGCAGAAATTTGACGAAGTGACACGTTGAAAGTCACTGAGCTCTTCAGTAAGGTAACTCTACTGCCAATGCTTGTCTATGGAGATTGCATGGCTGTGTCCTTAATTTTATACACCCGCCAGCAACGGATGTGGTTAAAATAGACGAATCCACTCATTTAAAGGGGTGTCCACATACTTTTGTAAATATAGTGTACCTACAAATAGTTGCGCATGGGATAAGAAGTAATCAGGTAGGCCTGTTTTATGACATTTCCAGTGGATCGGAGCATGACATTTTTCCCTTTCACGCCGAGTGGTTATCAAAAGGAGATGGAAAGATTTTCCAAGTACATTAAGGAACTATTGTCACGCGCAATGGATGTAAAAACAGACTTTGCTGGCTGTTTGAGGTGAAGAAAACATTACTTTGAGAAGCGCCACAGCTCATTAGTGGTGGTTTGTTAAGCCAATCAGAATTTTTGTTAAGCCAATCAGATCCCCAAATGGGCATATTTATATGCCTACATTTGCACGCAGGCCAGGTAGCCTATAGGCCTACTTTAAGTAATCAGGTGCACTTCCTTACTCAATATTGACAGGAGCGCTCCAAACAAAAGACAATGACTAAATTGACAAAACTCGTAAACGTAATGAAATAAACCAAAACTTGTTTCTCACAAGTGTAGCATAGGTTGTGCGCGCTGCAAACAACGTCTCCACGCCGACAATGAGAATGGTAAAAGACTGGATTAACAACATATTTAAGGCATTAGTAGAAATTACCGTAACTAAAAAAAAAATGTTGAAATTATAGGAATTAAACGTACTACTTGTTATATACAGTGTATTCAGAAAGTATTCAGACCGAGCCAAGGTAAGTTCAGCAAGGAGCCAAGGTAAGTTGCTAACTAGCATTAAACTTATAAAAAACAATCAATCTTAACATAATCACTTGTTAACTACACATGGTTGACGAAATTACTAGTTAATCTAGCTTGTCCTGCGTTGCATATAATCGTTGCGGTGCCTGTTAATTTATCATCGAATCACAGCCTACTTCGTCAAACGGGCGATGATTTAACAAGCGCATTCGCGAAAAAAGCACTGTCGTTGCACCAATGTACCTAACCATAAACATTAATGCCTTTCTTAAAATCAATATACAACTATATATTTTTAAACCTGCATATTTAGTTAATATTGCCTGCTAACATGAACTAGGGAAATTGTGTCACTTCTCTTGCGTTCTGTGCAAGCAGTCAGGAAATATGCAGCTGTTTGGGCTGCCTGGCTCGTTGCGAACTTTGTGAGGACCATTTCTTCTTAACAAAGACCGTAACTAATTTGCCAGAATTTTACATAATTATGACATAGCATTGAAGGTTGTGCAATGTAACAGCAATATTTAGACTTAGGGATGCCACCCGTTCGATAAAATATGGAACGGTTCCGTATTTCACTGAAAGAATAAACGTTTTGTTTTCGAAATGGTTTCCGGATTTGACCATATTAATGACCTAAGTCTCGTATTTCTGTGTGTTATTATATTATAATTAAGTCTATGACTTGATATTTGATAGAGCAGTCTGAGCGGTGGTAGGCAGCAGCAGGCTCGTAAGCATTCATTCAAACAGCACTTTCGTGCATTTGCCAGCAGCTCTTCGCTGTGCTTCAAGCATTGCGCTGTTTGTTATTGCCAGCCTATCAACTCCAGAGATTAGGCTGGCAATAACATCCAATAGTCAAAGGTATATGAAATACAAAATGGTACAGAGAGAAATAGTCCTATAATAACTACAACCTAAAACTTCTTACCTGGTAATATAAAAAGGAACCACCAGCTTTCATATGTTCTCATGTTCTGAGCAAGGAATATTGCACTTATACTTTCTTCTCCAACACTATGTTTTTGCATTATTTAAACCAAATTGAAAATGTTTCATTATTTATTTGAGACTAAATTGATTTTGATGTATTATATTAAGTTAAAATAAACGTGTTCATTCAGTATCGTTGTAATTGTCATTATTACAAATATATATAAATTGGCTGATTAATCTGTATTGGCTTTTTTTGTGTCCACCAATAAATCGGTATCGGCGTTGAAAAATCATAATCGGACGACCTCTAGTTAAAACAGCCTGAGTCTGGACAAATCCTTCTCTCTCTATCCCCCTTTCTCTCTCCAGTTAATGTCACCTCTCCCAGTTCTTACTGACAACGACCATAGATGTTTCACAAGTTTGGCTAGGACAATACAGTGAGTAGAGCATAATAGAGTACAGTAGAGTCCAATACAGTAGTACAGTACAATAGGGTAGAGTACAGTAAAGGAAAGTAGGGTATAGTACAGCAGAGTATATTGTCCTGTACTCATGGGTCGCATTAACACAGCATTCAGCATTTCTCAGGCAGAAAAAGTGTTGCATTCTGATAACGCAGGTGTACTGACCATGACATTCAATTTCAGGTTCCAACTTTTTATACTTATAGACTCGCTGCAATTACCTGAAACATCTGAAACATCCTCCAAACCACTCGTTCTCTCTGCCTGTCTGAGGGGAGGGTGTATGTGGCGGAAGTCTCTGACAGCGGTATTTAAGATGTTCCAAGCACGCGCTAAGCTCGCAGCGCTTTCTGTGGTCTGCCCTGGGTCCAGTGTTAGCTGTCAGAACCGACTTCTGATCAGGAAACGCTTCCCCCATAGGCAGTGATCACCTGGAGTCCCGAAATGTTGACTTTGATAGGGCACGCACCATTTTTTACCAGGAGAAAATAAATAGAAAGCAACAGAGGGAGGGAGATGAAGTAAATAGCCTGTTTGCATATTTGTGAAACATGAGGAGAATGACATTCAAATCCAGAATTATGCATTTCTGTGTAATACAGATCAGGGACTCATGATCTAATTCCATTATCGTAAATCTGTTACCGGTTGTAAATCCACTTCACTTACTGTAGTTTAATAACCAAAATAGATTTCAAAATCCATGTCATAGCTGACACCCCATTCTTTCTGCAGATATCTTTGAATCTTAATTCAGAGCGGATACTTCAGAGTTTCTGGAAAATGTGTTCAATTACAGTACACTGCAGTTATTCTGCAATTACTGTGTCCAAAATACCATAGTCGACTGCAGTTACTGCACTTTTACTGCTATCTTTTCTTGTAAGGGGAGGGAGATTTGACCTTAATTCCATTACCAAAGTTTGCATCTGCACAGTTCTTCCACTAAGTTCGTGTTCATACATTTTTCTGTGTAAATTGTTAATAGCGTTATGGTTTGTTAAACTTTGAAATCAATGGTTTTTGTTTGTCATACATTTTAAAGTGAAAAAAAAAGTCTAAGCGTAACACAGAACCCAAACCGGCTGCGCACATGCGCCATCGTGCATAAATGTATTTTGCCCACCCCACACCAAACGCAGATTAAAATATCAAAACAAACTCTGAACCAATGACATTAATTTGGGGACAGGTCGAAAAGCATTAAACATGTATGGCAATTTAGCTAGCTTGCTTGCACTTGCTAGCTAACATTAATTTGTCCTATTTAGCTAGCTTGCTGTTGCTAGCTAATTTGTCCTGGGATATAAAACATTGAGTTGTTATTTTACCTGAAATGCACAAGGACCTCTACTACTAGGACCCCGACAATTAATCCACACATAAAACGGTCAGCCGAATCGTTTCTAGTCATCTCTCCTCCTTCCAGGCTTTTTCATCTTTGAACTTATATGGTGATCGCATCTAAACTTTCATTGTATTACTACGACAACAAAGTTTGTCTTTGTCACCCACGTGGGTATAACCAATGAGGAGATGGCACGTGGGTACCTGCTTCTATAAACCAATGAGGAGATGGGAGAGGCAGGACTTTCAGCGCGATCTGCGTCAGAAATACGACTTCTATTTTAGCCCTTGGCGTCGCAGACGCTCGTTGGCGCGCACAAGCAGTGTGGGTGCAATAATTTAATAACATTTATTTTGCGACGCTCGCGCACGCGACGTGTCCGGTCAGCATGTAATTCTGTTAACATGTAATTGCCGTAGAGAAGCGTAGTCTGCTAGCCTGACTAACCAACAGTGTTCAACAAGTCCATCTTAAAAAACAGAAGTTCACCCAAAAACACTTCTGGGCCCTTTATAACACTTGCCTTGTCGTTTGTCAGTCCATTGCTTGAGTATTTAGATGTATGTACAGTAGGCCTAATAAGCGGATTCTACCCCGCCTTTCCAAAGAAACCCAATGTAATGTCAAAGTCCATCATAAATACCTCCCAAACACACCACTGACCTCCCATGACTGCAATAGTCCTTGTAAATGACTCTCAGCACAATTTTTAAGCGAACTTATTTCCGTCGGCAAATTTTTACCAATTGATTGTTATTTTCGTATTAATATCCAGGAAGTAGATTAATGCGTGGTCGTGACTTCCGAGGTGGGCATGGTTAAAGGATGTAAACAATACTTTTCTGTTCTCACTCCCTCACAGTATTTGCTGCCCTCGTCAAATTTATTAGAGTGAAGAATAACAGATCGAGAACGAAGGAGGAAATTGGAGACCTGCCTTATTTTCAGAATGATACTTTTGGGCCATATCGGTTTGAGCCGAAGTACTGAGGCTGAGTTGTTCCATTTGCGAGCAGACCCTTACAAAAAAAGATTACAGTTCTTGAAACCACAGTAACTGCAGTCGACAGTGGTATTTTGGATGCAGTAATTGCAGAATAGCTGCAGTTACACTGCAAAATTAATGCAGTAAAAAAAACGTATTTTGTACGCAATATTTGCAGCATACCGCAGTTATACTGCACTCTGACTGCAATCTTTTTCGTGAGGGGACCGAGAGAAAAGAGCTAGAGAGAAGTTAGCAAGCAGTTGTGGAGGAAACACAGGCTCTTCCCAGAACGCAGTGACTGGTGGTACAGCTGCGGGGGATGCATACCTCTACCAACAGACAGGGAAAGTTTTGGAGGTCGAGAATGGGACCAGCTAATTCTGATAATGGAGGAGGTAGAACATCAGACTGACGATGCAGCAGAAGATACGATTTCTTGTCTCTCGTCAATCCTGGTGTGTTGGAGACTTTCTTCAGAATGCCCAGGATCAATGGAAAAGACATACCACACCTGACAGTCCAAATTGAAAGCTCTCTGAAGAGTAAGTATTTTGGCTAATATTACACACAGGATAGTTATATTACTCTTTAAAATGAAAATAAATAGCATGCCTAATGACACCCTTCCAACTGTATTTTCCAGTAACCTGCCTAAACCCCATAATGTAACTGGCTACTGTACTCCCCTTCAAGTTTGTTTGACAATGATGACATGCTGGCTAGGTAAACAGTGTCTAGAACAAGTGGCTGTGTGCCATAGAAATAGAAGTATAAAGTCAGAAGTATACAGCATCACACTTGACCACTAACACCCTTTGAACAATGTATAAGGTGAACATCGGTCTATGTGCCCATGAGCAAGGCACTTAAACATAAATGCTCCTGTTGGTCGCTAAATTACCTAAAAGTAAATGTATGGTGCCATCATCAATACGGCTTACAAATGAATATGCTTAATGCTTCCTGAGCCTGTTATATAGGTTGTATAGGCCTAGGCATATTTATTTTCTTGATTGTTGTATATAAAACATGATCATTAATTTATTTTCTGTCTCTCTTTTTACCTTTATTTATCTAGGCAAGTCAGTTAAGAACAAATTCTCATTTACAATGACGGCCTACCGGGGAACAGTAGGTTAAACTGCCTTGTTTAGGGGCAGAACGACAGATCTTTACCTCGTCAGCTCAGTGATTCGATCCAGCAACCTTTTAGTTACTGGCCCAACGCTCTAACCACTAGGCTACCTGCCGCACCTTGCCATCATTAGGCTAGCTAAAGTTAGTAGCAAAGTTTGGCAGAAAAGTTGCCACTAGCGCCTCTTTGGTTGGTTTTTCAACCAGGGCGATGTTGGGAGGTAGGTCTAGTGTGTCAACTTTGAAGTTTGGGTCTTTGTATATGATCTGTTTATCTTCCCTCCGCTTGACAGCCTGCTGGGTCAATCGTGTTCTAAAGTTGAATGTCTTCTGTTCAGACACTCTTCTCTACCCAGTTCTTGTCCTGTTTGGAATGCTCCACACGGCTTCTTAAATATCCTGAAAGATGTGTAACAGAATAATAAAATAAGAGTCCTAATTAGTCTTTCCTTGCATCCTCCTGAAAAATGATTGGAGGAGGCATGAGTGGAGGGACATTGGGTGCCCTCTTTGAAAAGGGTGTGATACAAAAAAGATATGAGAAATTGAACAAAGATCAAACCCGAGACAGTGTGGTTCATTGTCCTATCCTCATGTCGGTTCCACCACCCCTCTCCTTCCATTCCCTCCCAGGCAGGCATGAGCTAAAATGTGTAATGTTTAAATTAAAATAATTTAAAGGTTTGGCTAGTTTGTGATCATTACAACTCCTGCACCAGCTAGAGCCATATATTGATCTACATGGCTCTGGTTAGGGCTGTGTCCTATTCATGGACCTTAACTAGGGCAAGTCATTTTATACAATCAATGGCACTACAGAAAACTGATGCCCAGTAGAAAATATAGTATTTATTATCAGTAACGTTATAAGGAAAAAGGGAATTGCATAACAAAGCAAAATAAACAGAACAGTCAGTAGGAAAGAATAACATCACCACCAACTAGTTCAGAGAATGGCAAACAAATAACATTATAAATTACTTTGTGGTGACAAGCTACAGGTGTTAGCAACTTAGCAAGCAACATACCTTGAATGGTTGGAGCTGTCCCATCCAAAGAGGGTGGGAACAGGACCCGGTTTCAACCGGTCCCCATTGTAGTCAGTGACCACAATGTGATCACCGGACTCGGTCAACCACAGCTGGCAAATTTGATTTTGATTTATTTATTTCACCTTTATTTAACCAGGTAGGCAAGTTGAGAACAAGTTCTCATTTACAATTGCGACCTGGCCAAGATAAAGCAAAGCAGTTCGACACATACAACAACACAGAGTTACACATGGAGTAAAACAAACATACAGTCAATAATACAGTAGAAAAATAAGTCTATATACAATGTGAGCAACTGAGGTGAGATAAGGGAGGTAAAGGCAAACAAAGGCCAATGAATGACTTGATGTCGTAACGACACCATAAGCAGGATGTCAGATGGCCTGCAGCCATGCCTGGCAAAAAGCTCCATCGCGATCAGGAAAAGAGTAGAAATGTGGAGTATAGTTGTATCTGACCGGAACATTACATCATCTGGGTACATTTCACTTAATTTTGACCAACATCACTCAGCTAACAGTAACTCTACTACTAACGTTATTCGCCTAGCCTTCCTTTACTTCAGAGATTACTAACCGCTAGCCTAGCTAGATACCATCTCTTTGTTTACTTCCTTTCGTTCTGATTTCCTTTCTTGAAAACCAATAGTAAAATGCTCCTTTTGTCCCACCTCCTGTAATTATCCATCTTAGAACCACAAAGAAGAGTATCTATTGGAAGACTTTTGAGCTAGCATAAAGTCAGTCTTTGTTTATTATACTTTTTACATATAAAAACACATGTTTTTGGCAATGCAATCATTGTTTATGTAACAATAAATATACAGTTAGTTAATGCCTTTAAGATCATTTCAGAAATTCAGTTATTTATTTATTTAAATATATATAGATACAGAAATCTAAATGCTCAAACAATGGACCTTAAAACTGTCTGGGAGTACTGACAAACAGCCAGGCAATTGTTATAAAGTGTTTTTGGGTGTTCTTACTGGTTGGTAGGTGATCAAATACTTATGTCATGTAATAAAATGCAAATGAATTACTTAAAAGTCATACAATGTGATTTTCTGGATTTTTGTTTTAGATTCCATCTCTCAGAGTTGAAGTGTACCTATGATAAAAATTACAGACCTCTACATGCTTTGTAAGTAGGAAAACCTGCAAAATCGGCAGTGTATCAAATACTTGTTCTCCCCACTGTAAATGTCGAGCTAAATAAAAAATTAAAAAATAAAATCTAATTCAGAAGTTTAAAAAGGAACGATATAAACTGTTTTTGGTTCAAACCAATAGAGAACTTTATATTGCTGGTTGAAACAAAAAATAATGGTTCTGTTCAGAATTAAACAATTGGAAAATAACTTTGGTTCCAACCCCTGTGCAGCAGGCTAGTTAATAGGGCCGGGACGATAAGTGTCTCAATATTTTTTCCATAGCAAAAATGAAGACACGAAGAAGACCAAACCTACTGTATGTAAAATACTGCATTCTATAGCTTAGGAAAAAACTGTGCCTCTGGATGACAACATAATGATGTTTGTTTCCAACATAAGGGCTGTTTTCCTAAAGAAGTTAAATCTACTACGTGATTCGTTTCCTTGCCACGATAATAATGAGAATCACGATACTGGTATCGTCAGGGCCCTACTAGTTACAATGTCTTCTAACGAAGAGGGCCTGACAGAACTTTACAGAAGAGAACGCTTTCAAGTTGGATTGAGTTAATGAGAGCCATCTCTCTGCAGCTAGACTACTGTGTCATTATACAGGACCATGGCTGCCACTCTGTAATCAGCCTTATTCTCCCTCTCTGGGAGGAGACAGGCAGGCAACATGCACACGTCCCACACACTCAGTGGTACACACAAAAGCACAGGAGGCTTCAGCAACCCACAGGTGCTGGCCTCGTAGTGAACAAACTGCCCGATGGGCACACCAGTTGAATGTGAAGTGACAGCACTACTTTAAGTGAAAGAGGGAAAAAAATCTGTGAATACTACTAGCATAATGTTGACTACCTTTTAGCCTGGTCTTATAGACTAGATGTAACATTGTAAGTGTAAATCCAGGACACTCAAATTAGTACATATTACGTTTGATATGGTTGCATAAGACAGACGGTTACTTAAGGCAAAAAGGAAAGTAGGGTGGTTGGTCAGTGTGGATGGGTGAGCGTATAACGTGAACGTCTAGCAAACCAAAGGTTCTAAGGTCGAATCTCATCAGGGACAAATTGAGTATTTTAGCAACTTTTCAAATACTTACTACTTTTTAGCATGTTAGCTAACCCTACCCCTAACCCTTTTGGCTAACCCTTTCTCCTAATCCTTTAAGTCCTAAACTTAACCCTAACCTTAAACCTAACACCTAGCCAAGCTAACATTAGTCAGCTAGCTAGAATGTGTAACATATTATACATTTAGAAAATGTTGTAACATATTGTACTTTTTGATAATTCATAACATATAATACGAATTGTAATTTGTAACATATCATTCGAAATGGGTGATTGACATCCACAAATTAATACATACCATAGGAAATGTAACAGATCACACTAAATGAAGTAATATGAAATGCTCTGAGACCAGGTTGTACCTTAGATTATTGAAAAGTTTGACTAAGACAGACATGCCTGACCAAGTTTCTTATAAAAAACTTCAGTTGCTTTCACACATTATGAGCACAATAATAACAAATCCCATGTAAAACATTGATTGACTTAAGTTGGGGTGAATGTAGTCTACCAAACATAGGCTAAACCATTTGCAACAAGCGGGTGTTGATTCCAAGAGCCCACTATAAAACCAACACACATTCTGAAAGTCAAGCCTTAAGCGCTCTGTGTGTTTTAGGTAGTTGTAGGGGAATTGTTTGATTACTTGTTAGATATTACTGCACTGCCGGAACTAGAAGCACAAGCATTTCTCTATACTTGCATTAATATCTGCTAAACATGTGTATGTGACAAATAAAATTTGATTTGACAAGGACACCAAACAAAACAGGTGTGTTTCTCCAATTGGAAGCAGAAGGGGGGGAAAGCCTTAAACTTAGCATCAAGAGAGTACATTCCAACAACTCCACATACTATTTACAACCCCAAGTAAGTGTACACATTCATGTGAGTCACCATAATTGCCAAGTATAGGCCTAGCTCTAACATAATAGGGAGGTTAAGGCTATATGCTAAATGAGGTGGAGATTAGTGGGAAAAGACTGGGCTCAGTAACTCACTCAGGCCCTTTGGAAACAGACACACACTGTCACAGTGTGACACCACAAGGTAGAGCAAAAATTCCCAATCTGGCCCTCAAACCATCATGGTCACCTAATAATACCCAGTTTACAATTGGCTCATTCATCCCCCTCCTCTCCCCTGTAACTACTCCCCAGGTCGTTGCTGCAAATGAGAACGTGTTCTCAGTCAACTTACCTGGTAAAATAAAAAATAAAAAAAATAAAAGAGGCAGGGAACATATACTACATGGCCAAAAAGTATGTGGACACATCAAATTTGTGGATTTGGCTATTTCAGCCACACCCGTTGCTGACAGGTGTATAAAAATCGAGCACACCGCCATGCAATCTCCATAGACAAACATTGGCCGTAGAATGGCCTTACTAAAGAGCTCCGTGAATTTCAACATGGCACCGGCATAGGATGCCACGTTTCCAATAAGTCCGTTCGTCAAATTTCTGCCCTGCTAGAGCTTCCCCGGTCAACTGTAAGTGCTGTTACTGTGAATTGGAAATGTCTAGGAGCAAAAACGTCTCAGCCGCGAAGTGATAGGCCGAACAAGCTCATAACGGGACTGCCGAGTACTGAAGCACGTAAAAATTGTCTGTACTCTGTTGCAACACTCAACACTTCAGAGGACGTCAGCACAAGAACTGTTCGCCAGGAGCTTCATGAAATGGGTTTCAATTAGGGATGCACAAAACAAAACAATTTTTATTTATTTTTTATTTATTTTTATTTTTTTAAATCGGTGAACATATCGGAATCGGCTGATATTAGGAAGAACATTGTTTGCATCCATGAGCTAACTAGCTTTTTTTATGACCAGCACTGTAGGTGCGCGAGACAACTTTACCAGCATCATAGCATACGTATCATTGTGACATATGAAATACGAGTGGTAGTGTAAACAATGAGTAATAACTATGTAAAAAAATGAATGAACGCATTAAATTATTATGTGACGTGCAGTCATATTCAGGTCCTGATTGGTCAAATAGTGTTATTTGACACGTCAAAGTGTTATTTGACACGTAAAGACCCAAACGACATTCCATAGAAATCCTGGTTGAGAAAGAAACAACGAAACAGCACAGCAAGTAAAATCAATAGGTTTTGATTATGTATTACGGGTAATGGGGACATACGTAAATGCCAACAAAATAACATGTTGGTCAGTGTGGTGTGTGTAACCTTTATTTAATTAGGCAAGTCAGTTAAAACCTCTCTGGGATATGTGGGACGGTAGCGTCCCACCTCGCCAACAGCCAGTGAAAGAGGCAGGGCGCCAAATTCAAAACATCAAAAATCTCATAATTAAAATTCCTCAAGCATACAAGTATTTTACACCATATAAAGATAAAATTCTCATTAATCCAGCCACAGTGTCTGATTTCAAAAATGCTTTACAGCGAAAGCACCACAAACAATTATGTTAGGTCACCACCAACTCACAGAAAAACACAGCCATTTTTCCAGCCAAAGAGAGGAGTCACAAAAAGCACAAATAGAGATACAATGAATCACTAACCTTTGATGATCTTCATCAGATGACACTCATATGACTTCATGTTACACAATACATGTATGTTCGATAAAGTGCATATTTATATAAAAAAATCTCATTTTACATTCAGTAGTTCTAAAACATGCGGTGATTGTGCAAAGAGCCACATCTATTTACAGAAATACTCATTATAAATGTTGATGAAAATACAAGTGTTATACATGGAATTAGATATATACTTCTCCTTAATACAACCGCTTTGTCAGATTTCAAAAAAACTTTACGGAGCAAGCAAACCATGCAATAATCTGAGTACAGCGTTCAGACAACAAAGCAGCCAAAAAGATATCCACCATATTGGGTAGTTAACATTAGTCAGAAATAGCATTATAAATATTCACTTACCTTTGATGATCTTCATCAGAATGCACTCCCAGGAATCGCAGTTCCACAATAAATGTTTGTTTTGTTCGATAATGTCCATCATTTATGTCCAAATAGCTTCTCTTGTTAGGGCGTTTGGTAAACAAATCTAAAAGCGCATTCTGGTCCAGCTGAACGTCGGACGAAAAGTTAAAAAAGTTCCGTTACAGCACGTAGAAACTTGTCAAACTAAGTATAGTCAATCTTTAGGATGTTTTTATCATAATTATTCAATAATGTTCGAACCGGAGAATTCCTATGTCTGTAGAAAAGCAATGGAACGAGAGCTAACTCTCTCGTGACCGCGCCTCAGAGCCTGTGGCACTCTGCCAGACACCTGGCTCATTCGGTCCCACTTCACAGTAGAAGCCTTAAACAAAGTTCAAAAGACTGTTGACATCTAGTGGAAGCCTTAGGAAGTGCAACATAACCAATATCCCACTGTATCTACAATAGGGGCTGAGTTAAAAAATTACAAGCCTCAGATTTCCCACTACCTGGTTGGATTTTTCTCATGTTTTCGCCTGCCATATGAGTTTGTTATACTCACAGACATCATTCAAACAGTTTTAGAAACATCAGAGTGTTTTCTATCCAATACTACTAATAATATGCATATATTAGCATCTGGGACAGAGTAGCAGGCAGTTTACTCTGGGCACCTTATTCATCCAAGCTACTCAATACTGCCCCCCTGGCACCAAGAAGTTAAATTATTTTTTACAATGAGGGCCTACGCCGGCCAAACCCAGTCGACGCTGGGCCAAAAATGCGCCGCCCAAGGGACTCCCAAACATGGCCGGATGTGAAACAGCCTGGATTCGAACCAGGGACTTTAGTTACGCCTCTGAAGTGCCTTAGACTGCTGTGTCCATGTGTGTATGTTAACTATTTAGCTGTACTAGAATGCTTAAAAGGCCCCTAAATTTTAAATATCGGTTGATTTTTTTGGCAAGGAAAATATCGGATATCGTTATCGGCCAAAATTTTTATATCATCACTAGTTTCAATGGCGGAACAGCCTAAGATCACCATGCCCAATGCCAAGCATTGGCTGGAGTGGTGTAAAGCTCGCTGCCATTGGACTCTGGAGCAGTGGAAACGCGTTCTCTGGAGTGTTGAATCATGCTTTCCATCTGGCAATATGACGAACAAATCTGGGTTTGGCGGATACCAGGGCAACGCTACCTGCCCCAATGCATAGTGCCAACTGTAAAGTTTGGTGGAGGAAGAATAATGGTGTGGGGCTGTTTTTCATGGATCAACTAGGGCCCTTAGTTCCAGTGATGGGAAATCTTGATGCTACAGCATACAATGACCTTCTAGACAATTCTGTGCTTCCAACTCTTTGGCAACAGTTTGGGGAAGGCCCTTTCCTGTTTCAGCATGACAATGCGACCATGCACAAAGCGAGGTCCAAACAGAAATTGTTTGTCAAGATCGGTGTGGAAAAACTTGACTGGCTTGCACAGAGCCCTGACCTCAAACATCGAACACCTTTGGGATGAATTTGAACGCCGACTGCGAGCTAGGCCTAATCGCCTAACATCAGTTCCCGAACTCACTAATAGCCTTTTCGCTGAATGAAAGCAAGTCCCCACAGCAATGTTCCAACCTCCAGTGGAAAGTCATCCCAGAGGAGTGGAGGCTGTTATAGCAGCAAAAGGGGGACCAACACCATATTAATGCCCATGATTTTGGAATGAGCAAATGACCACATACTTTTGGTCATGTAGTGTATTTCCAGCCAGAAAGTCGTACCAAAGCAGAGTTTCATAAGTGACGCTAGGCAAGGCATGGTGGGCACTTGGAGATGAACTCTCCTTCCCTTTTTTGGTTCCCCCCACCATTGCTCAATATCCTCCAGTTCTCTCATTTTTGTCTGTCTGCACATGCCTTGGGAACTAGCCAGTGAAAATGCTTGCAAAAGTGCTACTTGAGAATGAGATGTTTATCAGACAATGGGGATATTGGGAAAAATATCATCCAGGACACAGCCAGCATGCTGGGTCATTGAAGGCTGTAGACTAGGCTTGTGCCATGAGACGCAATTTACAATTATATTGATTGCTAATGACAAGAGTTTTTGTCCCCGGGCCAAACCCAATGTTGAGCTGCTGTCCAGTAATCCTGATTTAGAAACCTCTCTTATGATGTGTCTGCCAAAGGTCCACACAGCAGAATAGGGCATAGACCTAGAAGACTGCGTTAGACTCTGCTTTCAATTTCAACAGAGGGGTGTTTTTGAAGCACTAAGTAGTAGCCTACCATTTACCAAGGGGGATCAAATCATTGTAAAGGAAAACGTAGATAAAAGCTGTTGCTGTCTCAGCTGAGACTGGCGCTCAATCAAAGACAAGTGACAGTTACATACGCATTTTGCTGCAACCGCTATAACATCTGCTAAACTGTGTACGTGACCAATAAACTTTGACTCGATAGAACGAGTCAACAGCATGGGGGTTGTAAGGTCAATGTCAGCTGCCTGTTATGCTAGTGTACATGCTTAATGCACTACTTATATCATAAAGCTTTTGTGTATAGGATTGTTGTTTATGTCTAAATATATTGAGCCAGACAATGATCTCTGTTCTGTCTAGCCATTCCTAAACTTTGGCACCAAACCTGTTTAACCCAGAAAGGGTTGTGTATGTGGGTGTCCACAAACTCTGCCATGTCTAATCTTGCTGACCTGTTACGCTGTCTCCATCTTATCACTTTTCCCTTTTTAACTTAACATTAACATTCCCATGCTGCAGATATTTGCTTTAAAACAGTATCCAAATCCATAGGATGTAGTGATCACAATATAATAGCCATATCTAGGAAAACCAAAGTTCCAAAGGCTGGCCCTAATACAGTGTATAAGAAGTCATTCAAGAGGTTTTGTAGTGATTCAAATGTTGATGTAAAGAATATTTGCTGGTCTGTGGTGTGTAATGAGGAGCAACCAGATGCTGCACTTGACGCAATTATGAAACTACTTATTCCACTTACTAATAAGCACTCACCCATTAAGAAAATGACAAAAACTGTTAAATCCTATTGGATTGATGAGGAATTGAAATATTGTATGGTTGAGAGGGATGAGGCAAAAAGCATGGCAATTAAGTCTGGCAGCCCAACTGATTGGCAAACGTACTCCAAATTAAGAAATCATGTGACTAAACTAAATAAAAAGAAACACTGAAACAAAGATAAATAATATAAAGAAACACTGAAACAAAGATAAATAATATAAAGAATGATAGTAAAAAGCTTTGGGGCACCTTAACTGACATTTTTGGGGAAAAAAGCCAACTCGGGCTCCTTCATTAATTGAATCAGATGGCTCATTCATCACAAATCCCACTAATATTAAACTATTTTAATGACTTTTTCATTGATAAGCAAACTTAGGGATGACATCCCAGCAACAAACCGCTGACAATACACAGCCAAGTATATCGGACCAAATTATGAAAGACATAATTCTGTAAAGTCAGTGTGGAAGAGGTAAAAAAAATGATTGTGGTCTATTAACAATGACAAGCCACTGGAATCTGACAATCTGGAAGGAAAATTACTCAGGATAATAGCAGACGATATTGCCACTCCTAGTTGCCACATCTTCAATTTAAGCCTACTAGAGAGCGTGTGCCCTCAGGCCTGGAGGGAAGCTAAAGTCATTCCGCTACCCAAGAATAGTAAAGCCCCTTTACTGGCTCAAATAGCCGACCAATCAGCCTGTTACCAACCCTTAGTATACTTCTAGAAAAAATTGTGTTTGACCAGATACAATGCTATTTCACAGTAAACAAATTGATAACAGAATTTCAGCATTCTTATAGGGAAGGACACTCAACAAGCACAGCACTTACACAAATGACTGATGATTGCCTGAGAGAAATTGATGATAAAATGAATGTGGGGACTGTCTTGTTAGACTTCAGTGCAGCTTTTGACATTATCGATCATAGTCTGCTGCTGGAAAAACATATGTGTTATGGCTTTACACCCCCTGCTATAATGTGGATAAAGAGTTACTTGTCTAACAGAAAAGAGGGTGTTCTTTAATGGAACCCTCTCAAATAGAATCTAGTTAGAATCAGGAATTCCCCAGGATAGCTGTTTAGGCCCCCTTGCTTTTTTCAATTTTTACTAATGGCACGCCACTGACTTTGAGTAAAGCCAGAGTGTCTATGTACGCGGATGACTCAACACTGTACACATCAGCTACTACAGCGACTGAAATGACTGCAACACTCAACAAAGATCTGCAGTTAGTTTCAGAGTGGGTGGCAAGGAATAAGTTAGCCCTAAATATTTCTAAAACTAAAAGCATTGTATTTGGAACAAAACACTCACCAAACCTCAACTAAATCTTGTAATAAATAATGTGGAAATTGAGCAAGTTGAGATGACTAAACTGCTTGGAGTAACTCTAGATTGTAAACTGTCATGGTCAAAACATATTGATGCAGTAGTAGCTAAGATGGGGAGAGGTCTGTCTATAATAAAGTGATGCTTTGCCTTCTTAACAATACTATCAACAAGGCAGATCCTACAGGCCCTAGATTTGTTGCACCTTGACTACTGTTCAGTCGTGTTGTCAGGTGCCACAAAAAAGGACTTAGGAAAATTGTCTCAGAACAGGGCAGCACAGATGGCCCTTGGATGTACACAGAGAGCTAATGTTAATAATATGCATGTCAATCTCTCCTGGCTAAAAGTGGAGGAGAGATTGACTTCATCACTACTTTTAGTTAGGAGAAGTATTGACTTGTTGAATGCACCGAGCTGTCTGTCTAAACTACTGGCACACAGCTCAGACACCCATGCATACCCCACAAGACATGCCACAAGAGCTCTTCACAGTCCCCGAGTCCAGAACAGACTATGGGAGGCACACAGTACTACATAGAGCCATGACTACATGAAATTCTATTCCACATCAAGTAACTGATGCAGCTAATGGGGATCCATAACAAATACAAATACTTTGAGAATGACAGTGTATACTGTCACAGGGCTTGCCCTGGTGTACGAGTAAAGTTACTCAAGGAGGACATTTTCTCAAGGCTGGGCCAGATAAAGCTGGATATCAAAGACCTCCAGATTATTGTTTCCCTCACTCAAGTACTTCCTGGCCGGCCGCTGTTTCAATGTGTAGCTTAAACGCAAGAGTGGCCATGACTGTTTCCCCCTCTCAGGTAATGCATCACACGGTCACTGGGTTACGTAAGCTACACATTGAAACAGCGGCCGGCCAGGAAGCTGCCTGCTAGCCGCATTCTACACAGCTGTACCCAGACCCCTCTAGAGTCTAGTACACAAACACTGACTGACTGCTAGCCAACATATGAGCATAGAGGAAACTCATATCTGCATACTTTCCCACTGATCGGAAACACTTGTAGTTGGTGTGTGTGTGTGTGTGTGAGAGAGTGAGAGTGAGTGAGAGAGATAAATGGCTCAAGTTAAAGTGGGAAGCCTGATACAAACTATGTGATGGAAATACGGAGAGCATGCCACAGACGATAAACGTAAGGGGCTCACAACTCTGACATATTGAAACACATCGACTGCTAGTTACACTGAACCTTGATAAGAAAGGACGCAACTCAATGATAAACCGTAGACACCAGCATGCCGTGTGTACAGCAGTGGTGTAAAGTACTTAAGTAAAAATATGTTGAAGTACTACTTAAGTAGTTTATGGTGTCTGTACTTTACTATAAAAAAACATATTTTACTTCACTACATTCTTAAATAAAATAATGTACTTTTTAATCCATACATTTTACCTGACACCCCAAAGTACTTGTTACATTTTGAAAGCTTAGCAGGACATGAAAATGGTCCAATTCACACACTTACCAAGACAACACATGGTCATCCCTACTGCCTCTGATCTGGCGGACTCACTAAACACAAATGCAGGTTTTGTAAATGAGTGTGCCCCTGGCTATACATACATAAAAACAAGAAGATGGCGCCACCTGCTTTGCTTAATAGAAGGAATTTAAAATTATGTATACTTTCTCTTTTGATACTTAAGTATATTGTAGCAATTATATTTACTTTTGATACTTAAGTATATTTAGAACCAAATACTTTTAGACTTTTAATCAAGTAGTCTTTTAATGGGTGACTTTTACTTGAGTAATTTTCTATGAAGGTATCTATACTTTTACTCAAGTATGACAATTGGGTACTTAATTTCATCCCTAGTGTATAGTATGTGTAAAAATATAAGTGTTAACCTTTCACAACATAGCAGTGTTGAACAACTTCACACTGAATGTTACATCCAAATACAGCTCTTTTAAAAACGGCTTCATGACATGCAAGTTTGAGATTCACACTTTGCAATATGTCAAGATTATGGGGAAGATGTGTTTGGTGCCTTCCCCCAAGCGCACGCTTATCAGAAGGTTTTCTGTGTTGCTTAGACTTTGGGTGTGAAACTGGGACTGTCAATGAATTGTGTCAAGCGGGTTTGAAACCATAATTTTTGCAAGTAATATAATCGAGAGCAAACCTGGCTTGAAATGTTGTACAAAAAAAACAAGCAGTGGGAGGAAAATGTTGCTTCTTAATCATATTTAGGTTTCACCCCATAACGCGTAGCTAGCAAACAAGTAGCAAAGATGGGGTGGAGAGGTGGCGTGCTATTTGCTTTTCCACTGGACCGATAAAACATGTACATTTTTACTTACTGGTGCTACCGCTAACTAGTTAACTATCTAAAAACAGGCATACAGTAACCATTACTTCTGACGCAAAAACCTGGCCATGGAATTGCCTTGTTAGCTAGCTAGCAAAGCTAGATAATTGAGCAAACTTGCCGGCAAAATAGAGCTTATTTTAGCATGGAAGCTAACTTGTTGACATTATCGCTTTTTGTTAAATAGCTAATTTAACTAGCTAAACGTAGATAGTACATTGATCAATCTCACAAGGAGCACACTCCAAATCCGGGCACGGTTGGTGATGATGGATCCCTATTTCTGGCTACAGGCAATTTGAAGCGGGGAACATCGGATAGCCATCACGATAAGCAAGAACCACATAAATGAAAATACTCACCCATAATGTCCTTCAATGTCGCTATCAGATGTTTGGAATCTGCTATCCGGTTGCTTGCGTTAGCTAGCAGCTTGAATGCTAGCTAGCTATGTGTATTTACTAAACCAAGGTGGTTTTTGCAAATTCACTACCGATATGCAAGTTAAGCCATTCGCCTTTGGGTGAATAGCAGCTTACCAACCCTATGTTTGTAATGATTATTGTGCAGGGAAGTCTCCACCTTTCTTGGACTTGCCTGAAACTACTGCCACACGTATAAACAGCAGGAAAATTCGCGATATTTAGAAATGTGAGTCCCGCGAGAGGAAATTGGAACTAATGGAATGCCATTCGTTCATTAGCACACAGCGTGAACAGTGTGATGGACTGGAGATTTTTTTCTATCCACCACTTTAATCCGTGTTGAGCATCATCAGTGACCATTGCTTTCCTGGTGAACATTAGTTTTGCCATTTGCATCATCAGACAGACAACAAAATTGACTGAAACATGATTGATGTTCATGTTTATTATTAAATAAATCTACTTTTATCTCTCCAGTTGGTCATGGTAGAATAACATTATTATAAGGGTCATTCCATGCTTTCATTGTATTAAATAGGCTACAAAGATATCCTCGTTTATTGTTATTTTTCTTAGAAATAAATATTTGAACTTGAGAATGACACAGAGATAGGGGGCACTGCTTGGTACTCTGGCCAAAAAGTCAATCACGGGGAGCAGATTCAAGGTTATTTTTTTTATTTATTGAACCTTTAATTTGACAGGGAGTAATGAAACATGCAGAGTTTAAACTGCATTGTGATTAAAGCTTTTTTTCTGACCACAGGTTATGACTGAATTCTGATGTAGAATTAGCCCAGTGACTCCCACCTGTCTCCCCCTGTCCCCTATTAGCAGAGACATCCTGGTTTGACCTATCTGTACTACATGCAAAGTGCACTGTAAAATGAAGTACAGAAGACAAATTTGCTTGATTGGATCAATGACAGGAGTTCCAACATCCTATAAAGAAGCGGCGTATACACAAATTCTATGCAAATGATTCTAACCACAAAAAGGCTAAACATGGAGGGACACCAGGGACGGCTCAGAATGAGGCATAGAGATCTATTTTAGAGCAGAATACAGAATGAATATTAGCACTGGCTCTGTAACATCACTTCAATATATGTAATATTATTAATGCAACTTAATCCACTGTCAGAAAACTATGGATTTTTATTTGCTGGTTGCTGGCTTTCCTACATTACTTCTCTGTGCTACAGTATGAACCTTGACACTTAGTGGAATGTACTGCCACCTTGTGTTGAAAATCAATTACAACAAGTAATTCAGCGTTCCATAAAGAATATTTTAGAGAGATCTGAAATCCTATTGGAAAATGATGGTATCTAATTGTAAAATAGTGAACCCTACAGTCTTGTCAGGGGGTTGCAAAGCATCAGGCAGGATTCAGGTGCAACATTTCAGAAGGTGAATAAAACTGGATCCAAAATGTAGGTTTATAGGCTGGACTAGAGAATGTCAATGAACTCTGACATAGATGTAGGCTTACAAAATAACAAACAGTAATCTAAATGGCCAATAAGATATGACTGGCTTCTAAGGCAGAGCGCTTTTGAACTAGTTAGAGTGCTTTTAACTTTGACAAAGAGTAAATCATAAATTATAGTTTTAGAGAGCCATGGAACAACATGTCACTCCAGTGTAGCTTACACTCCCTTGCCTTGACTTTAGAATGTATAATTAATGTCTATATTAATTTTATTGGAAAAAGATCACACAAAATATTACAATAGCCTACAATACTTAAACACTGAATACACATAGTTTGATTATAGGTGATAGAGCACTGAGCAGTTACAATAGGCTAAAGTCAAAAACTTCCGAAGATTGTAACAGACCAAGATGTCCAGCAGAGGTCAAACTTGGTGTTCCTATCGCAGCAGTTGGCTTGAAGAACACGGTCAGAGAAACATTAACCTAAGTAGCAGATGTAATAGAAACACCTGAGCGGAGTGCCCACATCCGGTTTTCAAGGGAAACGGAAGCTAGGTTGAAGATACTGTATCCATGAAAACCGGACGCTAGTGGTTTCTACCCATCCTGCATAGGCTAGAGAAACATTAAACTAACGGCGAAACAGACATAAAATGAAAGCAGAGTAGACCTACATTACCAGTCAATAGTTTGGACACACTTACTCATTCAAGGGTTTTTCTTTATTTCTACTATTTTCTACATTGTAGAATAATAGTGAAGACATCACAACTATGAAATAACACACATGGAATCATGTAGTAACCAAAAAAGTGTTAAACAAATCAGATTCTTCAAAGTTGCCACCCTTTGCCTTGATGACAACTTTGCACACTCTTGGCATTCCTTTAACCAGCTTCTCCAACAGTCTAAAGGAGTTCCCACATATGCTGAGCATTTGTTGGCTGATTTTCCATCACTCTGCGGTCCAACTCATCCCAAACCATCTCAATTAGGTTGGGGTCAGGTGATTGTGGAGGCCAGGTCATCTGATGCAGCACTCCATCACTCTTCTTGGTCAAATAGCCCTTACACTGCCTGGAGGTGTGTTTTGTGTCATTGTCCTGTTGAAAAACAAATGATAGTCCCACTAAGCACAAACCAGATGGGATGGTGTATCGCTGCTAAATGCTGTGGTAGCCATGCTGGTTAAATGTACCTTGAATTCTAAATAAATCACTAACAGTGTCACCAGCAAAGCACCCTCACACCTCCTCCTCCATGCTTCATGGTGGGAACCACACATGCGGAGATCATCCGGTCACCTACTCTGCGTCTCACAAAGTCACAGCGGTTGGAACCAAAAATCTCAAATTTGGACTCATCAGACCAAAGGACAGATTTCCACCAGTCTAATGACCATTGCTTGTGTTTCTTGGCCCATACAAGTCTCTTCTTATTATTGGTATCCTTTAGTAGTGGTTTCTTTGCAGCAATTTGACCATGAAGGCCTGATTCACGCAGTCTCCTCTGAACAGTTGATGAGATGTTCAAGTAACAGACACTCTGTGAAACATTTATTTGGGCTGCAATCTGAGGTGCAGTTAACTCTAATTAACTTATCCTCTGCAGCAGAGGTAACTCTGGGTCTTCCTTTCCTGTGGCAGTCCTCATGAGAGCCAGTTTCATCATAGCGCTTGATGTTTTTGCGACTGCACTTGAAGAAACTTTCACAAAGTTCTTGAACTTTTTTGGTATTGACTGAACTTCATGTCTTAAAGTAATGATGGACTGTCGTTTCTCTTTGCTTACTTGAGCTGTTTTTGCCATAATATGAACTTGGTCTTTTACCAAAGAGGGCTAACTTCTGTATACCACCCCTACTGTCACGAACGTCGTCAGGGAAATGACCGGACCAAGGTGCAGCGTGGTAAGCGTACATTTTTCTTTATTAAGAATGTCGCCAACAAAACAATAAACACCAAAAACGAACGTGAAGCTTACTAGGGCTATACAGGCCACTAACAAAGACAACTACCCACAACTAAGGTGGCAAAACAGACTGCCTAAGTATGATTCCCAATCAGAGACAACGATAGACAGCTGCCTCTGATTGGGAACCACATTCGGCCAATGCCCACCCCACATCACACCCTGACCTAACCAAATAAAGAAATAAAACGGCTCTCGAAGGTCAGGGCGTGACACCTACCTTGTCACAACACAACGGTTTTGCTCAAACGCATTAAGAAAGAAAGAAATTCCACAAATTAACTTTTAAAAAGGCAAACTTGTTAACTTCTTATGGCTGGGGGCGCTATTTTCACGTTCAGATGAAAAGCGTGCCCAGAGTAAACTGCCTGCTACTCAGGCCCAGAAGCTAAGATATGCATATTATTAGAAGATGTGGATAGAAAACACTCTGAAGTTTCTAAAACTGTTTGAATGATGTCTGTGAGTATAACAGAACTCAAAATCCAACCAGGAAGTGGGAAATCTGAGGTTTGTAGGTTTTCAAGTCTTTGCCTATCCAAGATACAGTGTAAATTTGGTCCGATTACACTCCCTAAGGCTTCCACTAGATGGCAACAGTCTTTAGAACCTTGTTTCATGCTTCTACTGTGAAGGGGGACCGTATAAGAGCTGTTTGAACCAGGTGTCTGGCAGAATGCCATTAGTTTAGTCAAGCGTGCGGCCGTGTGAGTGAGCTCTGTTACTTTTCATTTCTAAAGACAAAGGAATTGTCCGGTTGAAACATTATTGAAGATTTATGATAAAAACATCCTAAAGATTGATTCTATACATCGTTTGACATGTTTCTATTAACTGGAATATAACTTTTTTTACTTTTCGTCTGGACTTAGTGCTCGCGCGTTGTCCGGTAATCCAAATTCACTAAACGCGCGAACGAAAAGGAGATAGATTATGGACTTTATCGAACAAAACAAACATTTATTGTGGAACTGGGATTCCTGGGAGTGCATTTCGATGAAGATCATCAAAGGTAAGTAAATATTTATAATGCTATTTCTGACTTTTGTTGATTCCACAACATGGCGGGTATCTGTATGGTGGCTGAGCGCTGTACTCAGATTATCGCATGGTGTGCTTTTGCCATAAAGCTTTTTTTAAATCTGACACAGCGGATGCATTAAGGAGAAATAGATCTTTAATTCTATGCATAACACTTGTATCTTTTATCAACATTCATGATGAGTATT
This sequence comes from Salvelinus fontinalis, assembly GCF_029448725.1. Taxonomy (NCBI): domain Eukaryota; kingdom Metazoa; phylum Chordata; class Actinopteri; order Salmoniformes; family Salmonidae; genus Salvelinus; species Salvelinus fontinalis. The sequence continues at coordinate 17,302,350 of NC_074691.1, forward strand.
CCTGTAAATTGATGTGGCTCTCTGCAAAATCACTGGATGTTTTGGAGGCAAAACATTACTGAACATAACGCGCCAATGTAAACTGAGATTTCTGGATATAAATATGACCTTTATCGAACAAAACATACATGTATTGTGTAACATGAAGTCCTATGAGTGCCATTTGATGAAGATCATCAAAGGTTAGTGATTCATTTGATCTCCATTTCTGCTTTTTGTGACTCTTCTCTTTGGCTGGAAAATGGCTGTGTTTTTCTGTGACTAGGCGCTGACCTAACATAATCAGATGGTGTGCTTTCGTCGTAAAGCCTTTTTGAAATTGGACACGGTGGTGGGATTAACAACAAGTTTATCTTTAAAATGCTGTATAATACTTGTATGTTTGAGGAATTTTAATTATGAGATTTCTGTTTGAATTTGGCGCCCTGCACTTTCACTGGCTGTTGTCAAATCAATCCCGTTAACGGGATTTCAGCCGTAAGAAGACATTGAATATCTTTTTATCTTACTTGCTGTGTTGTACTCACTTCGCCTCCATGGCCTTTTTATATTTTTATTTATTTATACATATATCTGTTTGCCTTCACCTCCCTTATCTCACCTCACTTGCTCACATTGTATATAGACTTATTTTTTTTCCACTGTATTATTGACTATATGTTTGTTTTTACTCCATGTGTAACTATGTGTTGTTGTATGTGTCGAACTGCTTTGCTTTATCTTGGCCAGGTCGCAATTGTAAATGAGAACGTGTTCTCAATTTGCCTACCTGGTTAAATAAAGGTTAAATAAAATAAAAAATAAAAAATATATAAAATATATTTTGACTTGTTTAACACTTTTTTTGGTTACTACATGGTTCCATATGTGTTGAGCACGGGGCATGGGCTTATCCATTTATGGTCTAAAATTCTAATTTCAACGAATACTGAGCACTTGGCAGTCCCCATAACATTATTTTCTACTTGATTAAAACCTTTGATTTGAGCACAGAACTTCTCCCCTTCCAAAATATGGTTTTATTTAGGGCAATCTAGTAACTCTGATCTGAGAGCAACAGAGATTCCCTTAAGGCACAGGTGTCAAACTCATTCCATGGAGGGCCGAGTGTCTGCGGGTTTTCGCTCCACCCTTGTACTTGATTGATGAATTAACATCACTAATTAGTTAGGAACTCCCCACACCTGGTTGTCTAGGGCTTTATTGAAAGGAAAGACCAAAAACCTGCAGACACAAGGCCCTCCGTGGAATGAGTTTGACACCCCTGCCTTAAGGCGAAGGGAATGCTATACATGTTGAAAGTCACATCTCAGCTTGAGTGCACAGCAATGTTGGCCAGGCAGGCAGGCAAATCACTAGCCAGTATCTGGCTTCATCTCTGCCTTTTCTATCCCTCTGCTAACCCACTTAGACTGACCCCCCCCCCCCAGAGCAGAAAACAGAGTGACAACACCAAAAACATGCCATGATGGTGTGTTGTGCTAATCTATCAATTGACTCCATTTGGAGTCACTGTCTGGGCAAAGCTCAATATCCTACATCACTGATGCTGGGCCTGAGCCATTTCTGTTCTACTGACACACATGAAGTGAACCATTCCATCTGCTTTTTAGTAGAACACTTATATGGCAGTCTCATGGTAATAATGGCGGCCAATGTTGGGGATTAAATAGTGAATTTCTATTCCTAAAATGTGCAGTATCCACATGACTGTGCCAATATGAGCCCAACACCACTGTTTGAATGGCATGCAAAAACTTGTACATATCCCCTATTACAAAATATCAAGTATGGGTGAAGCCACCATTCGATAGTGGATATTTTAGCTTTTTTTTTTATTAATGATAAAATAGGGTCATTGTCACGTTCGTCGTAAGATTTAAGTGAGGAGGACCAAGGCGCAGCGTGATAACAATACAGTCTTCTTATTTGTTGGAAGACGAAAACAAAACGAACACTATACAAACTAATCAAAACAACAAACGTGAAGCTATACAAACAATACGTGCAGACACTGGCAACTTACACATAGACTTAGACAATCACCCACAAACTACCTAATGACTATGGCTGCCTAAATATGGCTCCCAATCAGAGACAACGATAGACAGCTGTCTCTAATTGAGAACCAATCTAGGCAACCATAGACATACATACACCTAGACTAAACACTGCCCCATAAACATACAAAAACCCCTAGATCAGTGGTGTCAAACACATTCCACGGAGGGCCTAGTGTCTGCAGGTTTTTGGTTTTTCCTTTCAATAAAGCCCTAGACAACCAGGTGTGGGGAGTTCCTAACTAATTAGTGATGTTAATTCATCAATCAAGTACAAGGGAGGAGCGAAAACCCGCAGACACTCGGCCCCCCGTGGAATGAGTTTGACACCTGTGCCCTAGACAATACAAAACACATACATCCCCCATGGCACACCCTGGCCTAACTCTAAGGCCAGGGTGTGACAGTCATTCACATCTCCTCTCTGTGTTCCACAATGGAATAATTGTCCATTTGACATAAGGAGACAAACATAGGGAAATTGTATTTGCCTTGGCCTAGTTTAAATATGCCTGGGGATGGCACAATTAAAGCACACTGAATATGTTCAATCTCCTCACCTGTGCCCTAAACCGAAACAAATAGACTATCCGTCAACATTTCGATATTGAATTATCTATAATCTATGTATAACTATCAACATAAAATGTAACCTCAGTTTTAACCTGGTAGTTATTTTTTTTCCTTGTGTATTTTCAACTAAACGTACCGGACATATGAAGCCTAGCCTACGTACATGTTCACCTGTATAGTGTCTACCACTGTAATCCCGTCTATGCAATTTCTTCCGGGAAACCGAGTCAACTGCGTTTGGGCAGAAGAGACGAAGCGAGATGATTTACTCCTGTTTGTCCACAATATACAGACCGATAAGCAGACCACCTACCTTTCCGCCTTTGGGACAACCACTCCCATCAAAGCGGAGACAAGACCATTTAGTCATTATATACAGTATCTCTGTTTTGGGCGAGCGGCGCGCCAGTGCCGAGTTTCGTTGGTGACGTCTGTCGCCAGTACCCGCCCCTTTCAGTTATCGCCTTGCTTTGCTGCATAGACCGCGCAGGAACCTGGACCAAACAAGGCGGAATTTCAGTTGCTTATCCATCATCGATATGGGAATTATACCATTCTTTCAGAACCAAGCTCTTATCCCATACTATCTGAAGCCAGTCCACTTCGAGACACAGACTATAAAAACTGCCGGTTGAAGGAACACCAGCAGTAGATTGTTATTATTGCCTTAGCCAGTACAGCATATCTAGAATGTTTCCTGCTGATGCAGGGATGATGTACCACCTTGTGCGATGAGAAGTAGCCTAACGTTTTCTCAGAACTGGAGATGCGCATTTTCTAAATTGTCCTAGTTGATTTTGGGAAAATGCTCTGGACAATTTCAGTGATCTGTATGTCTGTGGTGGTAAGTACCAGACACCTTTGTCTTTGGTATTGTTCTTATTATAGGGGTGCTTCCCGGCAGGTTCTCGATTTAAAGAGACAGTTTTTATTTTTGCGTTTGTTCTGTTCTAAACGTATCTGCAATTAGCCAAGTGTAGATATTGTTAACTTTGACTCTTCTATAATTCGTGAATTTTACAGGTAATCTTGTATAATAGGCTACAATATCGATTCGTTTTTTTAAATAAAAAAAGATCTATTGTCAGAACAGAATGGTAGGATGGATGAACAATAGCACATAGGCCTATATGCTATGACTCTTGCCCCATGAGAATGACACTACTATTCATCTTATTGCAGGCTACCTGTAAATGTAATTTATTGCTTGTTATTAGCTAACATTATTTTATTGTACACAATTTTATTGTAACATGTGTCATCTTTAGAATCCCTGTATTCAAACAGCTTGTATAGGACTATAACCTGTGAGGTCATATATGTATTACTAGAATCATCCAATACAAAGTCTCATATACAGACTTCAGGCTTTGTTTTTCCAATGCTGGAGAAACTCTTAGGGAAAACAGACTGCGTTGAAATGCTGTACTGGATGTTGACCCACCCTGCCTCAATCCAATTTAACACTTATATTTAAGTAATGTACTCATTTATACATAGATCCATGTATTTTTGTCTAATATCGACACTTCATACAGTGCAGGGCAATATTTATATGAGTGCTCTCAGCCAGAGAGAACATACAATCTAGGAATCTATGCATGTTTTATGTCCAATTTATACAATTTTTTTATAACTTTTTAAAAAAAGTATTATTTGGCAAAATTCTGATACTAGGGTGGTATCTAGCCAACCTTACAGATACAGTAGTCCATCATCCACTGTAATCAATTATTGACATTTAACCAGTAAAGGAGGCATCCTTATCTTCCAGTATCACCATGGAACAGATATTATAACAAAATGATATTTTCCATTCTAAAATGTAATTGTGTGTCAGTCATTTCTGTGGTTTGGGCCCCTCTGTGTATCTCCTCTCAGGTGAGGTCCACTGCTTGTTTGTGCTTGTGTTGTTGGCAGTACATTCTGACATTAGCATGAATATTCTTCACTGGCCCATGAAGGAGGCAGCACCACTGGTGTTTGTCAGTGATAAACGAGGCATGGCTGCACCAAACACACTCACTCTTCCTCGCCGTTTAGTTGCATGATGACATGTTGCAACAGGTGCTGGGTTGGTTGTTATCTGGTACTGTAATGGCTTAGGGGAAGCTCATAGTTACACATAGTTACTTTTGCACTGTTGTGGCAAACAGCCATGCCTTCCATGTAGCCTACAACAGCACAGTTAGGCTCTAAGCTGGATGGTGTTTTAGTTTTTTTAACCTTTATTTAGCTCTAATATGGATGTTCTAAACCTGTCAAACTCAACTCTGGACCTCAAAGCTAGTTCCACTGTATTTTTTCATTGTTCACCTATAATCAGGGACTGGTTTAGACCTGGGACACCAGGTGTGTGCAATTAACTATCAGGTAGAACAGAAAACCAGCAGGCTCCAGACCTCGTAGGGTAAGAGTTGAATACCCCTGTTCTAGATCAGGGTTTCCCAAACTCGGCCCTGGGGCCCCCCCCTAGGTTCACATTTTGGTGTTTGCCCTAGCACTACATAGCTGATTCAAATGATCAAAGCTTGATGATGAGTTAGTTATTTGAATCCGCTGTGTAGTGCTAGGGCAAAAACCAAAATGTACACCCAGGGGGGGCCCCCAACACTGAGTTTGGGAAACCCTGATCTAGATGATACCAGAGGCTCTGACAAACTCTTTGAAATGCAGGATGTTGTGGCACATGTATGTATGTGTGATTAATTTTAGATGATGTCAGAAAAGTTCTGGTGGATGGTTTCACTTGCCCATTGTGTGTTGCTCAGAGATCTGCTTGCGTGTGCGATTGGCCTAGCTTTGAGGTGTTACCTAACACATGGATAGGCACATGCACTCACGCGCGCACAGGGGTTGTCATCATGTGTACTTAACCCCTATACAATCTTAGACACATAACTGACAGTATACTTAGTGAACTGTGTATAACATCTTGTCACATGTCTCATGTAGAAAAGGTTAAGATGGATCACCCCTCCTCTCACACTAAATCCCAAGATGAGAAAGTGTTGAAACCAAAATAAGATTCTGGTTCAACATGTCACTGAACAATGATGATTGAAAACCATTGCCCAATGCCTAATCATGTACGGTCCATAAGTATTGTGTGTGTGTGTGTCTTGGGGCGGGCATGTTGTTGTTGGAGGTTGAATTACAGAGTGTTCAGGCAGGGCAGATGTAGCTGAGTCTGGCTGTCTCTCCAGGAACCAGCCTTGCAACCAGTGCAGCAGCAGCACTGCAGTGGCACGGCATAGATGGGCTGGCTGTCCTCTCTCTGTCCTCCAGCCAGGGAGGGAGCATCCTGATATCACTCACTAACTTCCTGGAGCTCAGCTCTAAACATATGAGTCGTAATAGCACTAGCCTTGCTATGGCTTTAGTATTAATGATGTCCTATCAACAGATGTATCCTATACACATTCATCATGTATTAGATTTAGAGGATACTGCTGTATACAATATCTACAAACCAGATTAGACTACAGTATTTCTCTCCTTCTCTTTTTATCCTGCATGGCAGGTATGAAATGCTAAAGAGGGTTGAGGTAGATTCAGAGTAATAGGTAGTTATCAGTGATTTATGGCCACTCACAGGCGGTGTGGCGTTATGGTGGGCAGTCCCTCAGACAGCAGCAGTCTCATGACAGGATGCCAGTGGTGTGTTTTTTTCAAACCGGACATGCAGTGACAGGAGCCTGCTCTCTTATCTGAGCTAGAAGGGAGGGACATTCACTCGCTCGCTCGCATGCACACATTCATTCACACCACAAACCGTCAATATCTGTCACTTTCAGACCACCAAACCAATGTCCCTGCAGTGCATCACATGTTGAATATAACCAGTTTCACACTTGTTTTTTTATTGGGTAAACGTGACAGGGCTGGAGCTGGAACATTTTGTACCTCATGACATATCATCAAAAGACAGTGTGTTGGCTGAAAATCATGTTGTTTGAGTGATGTTGCCCTTCGTTGCACCTTACTTATCTTCAAATGTCCATTGTTTGTCAGGGGTCAATTTGCACATGATGACACAAACAGATAGTTGTTACTAGATTTGTTTTTTGGAACTCAGTCAGTGTCTCAACTGCGTCTTTCTTTTCCCCAACGCAGTTAAGCCAAAATAACGCTCCCATTGGCTAGCTAGCGTTGTCTCATTCACAGGCGATCTGCGCAGAGACAGTGGCCTTCCATGTAAGGATGGAAAGTATAATTGAACAATTAGCTGCCTACCGTAATGCAGAACCTATTATTATCATGTTTGGTAACATTTGCCCATGTATTTATTTTCAGAGATTCAATGAGTTGTAAAAATGTTTCAGAACTCTGCTGAATTCCCTCAATTAAAGGTCAGCTAAGTTTTCTAGGCTACTTAACTAGCTCCGTATTTGAAGTTATATTATCATTAGTAGTCTATTATCAGGTAAAAGCATATGCTTATTATTCATAATTTCTCAAATATTTATTAGCTAATCATTCAGTCGAACATGCTATGCTACAGCCATTGAATCTGTCTTTGAGCATTAAGGGAAGGTAATGGCTATCTCTGTCCATGACATTATGTTATTATATTTTTTAATCTTGAAATACAAGGGCAAATGTTATTGATCAGTGACTGAAATTTCACGCTACGTGATATTCACTTCCGGACTTGGAGAGCGCTCAAAGCATTATAGAACGCCTCTCTGAATAACGGGGCGTGGTTTTGGTTTAACTGCGTTGGGAAAAAGAAAGCTGCGTCTCAACTTAATGTTGAGAGTTAGAATAGTAGAATTGCAGGAAATTAGCTATAAAACTGCAACAACAAACAAATCTAACTAATTTGTTTACTTTTTGTTAATAAAATACTTTTGCTGCCAACAGATCCCTCTGTACATATTAAATCATATTTTTTAATCCCGGTGCTGAGTTAATGTTAGTTCATGTTTTTTTTATTCTTTGTTTTATTTCACCTTTATTTAACCAGGTAGGCTAGTTGAAAACAAGTTCTCATTTACAACTGCGATCTGGCCAAGATAAAGCACAGCAGATTGACACATACAACAACACAGAGTTACACATGGAATAAACAAACATACAGTCAATGTGTAGCGGCTAATAGTATAGCTAATACCCCCCCGACTTCAAACCCAGGGATGTTGATTCAATTCTCAAGTCTGTTTTGCTGTGGTTCAGTTTAGGACATCAGGCTTGTGGGAAAACTGCTAATCTCTATTCATGTTCAGCAGAGTTTGGTCTCACTCCCCCTCCCCTCAAAATTGTCCCGCCAGGTCCCCAGCCCTCACATCAGCGAGAACAACATGTGCTTCTGAGCCAAACGGGGAGCAGCAGCGGAGGAGGCTGGTATTTTATTGTCCCGCTCCTGATGAGATGCTCTGAGAATATTAATACCCCCCACCCCACATCTCTGAGATGAATTAGGGCGTTCTCGTTTCTCTGGTAGGTCTACTGCAGTATGTAAACCATTAACAGGGCTCTGCATGTTCAGAAAGTGATGATGCAGCTCTCCTTTCTTTCCCTGCATATCGGCGGTTATAGCCTCAAACATCATATTTCTGTGGCGAATTGGCACACTGGACAAAAAAGTGAAATCAACAGAGCCACTTCCCATCCAGCCCCACATTTAAGAGAGAAAATAGAACATGTGGTCTGCCATTAGAAGGAATTTTATGTAGGATCTGCATAGGGCTAGACTGGATGTAAATTCAGTGAAAGAAGTGGAGGGCTGTTGTGGATGCGGATGGCATTTCACTGCCATGGAACACAATCAAGCCATAATCACTTCAGAGTGGAAGCGTTTACTAGTGCTGAAAGAATGCCTGTCAGTGAAAGTCAAACAGAAGGACATCACACATCAACAGAACATTGGGTACTGTGTGTGTTCACCAGATGTTATCTTGATGAAATTCCTCAATGTGCTGTTTAGAACATCAGCCAAGTTGTGGTACCAGTTATTTGAATGGATTTTCAAGTGCTCGCTACTGAAAATATGAAATATTTTTGTGTCCCTTGGATGGATTGCCTTAACATAAATATTTAACATTTTTGAAAATAACTAAATACAACCATGCCGTGTTAAAACATATATATTTAGTTTCTTTATAAAGAAGTTGAATAAGTTATTTCAATTAGTTTATTGGATCTATTAAAGGTTGTAGTAACAACACCAGAAACACTTAACAATCTACTAGTACTTATGGAATTATATTTATTGATGACATAATAGACTTCTCCATTCCATGATGATGTCACTGTTAGAGCATGACCCCTGGCCATGGCCTAGCTTATGTCATATTACAGTATGTGGGGAAGCCAGTACGGTAGGTGGCTAAGCACCCGGTGTGAGATTGTGTCCTGTAATGTTGACTCAATGCGCTTGTTTGTGACTCACTGTCCTTTAACTATAGCCAGTTTGGGGGGTTCTAGGGGTGACTTTGCCTGAGCTGTGGTAGTTTTCACACATCAATTTATTTGGTAAATCAGCTGAGTCTCTAACAGCGACTCTTATGTGTTTTTGTCTTGTCTGCAGTACATTGTCTAAACCCAACACTGTCTCTGTTGTCGTTTCTTTCTGTTCTCAGCTACTGTACAGTGTAGTTGGTGAGGCCTCCAGCCAGCCTCTGACACCCAGCCGAGGCACTGAGACAGAGGCCCTGTCTGCCCGCCACTACTACCACACAGACCCCAGCACAGGCATTCAGCTGGTCTGTGACAAGTGCCCCGCGGGCACCTTTGTTTCCAGACACTGTACCCAGACCAACGTGAGGGATTGCAGCCGCTGCGACGAGGGCACATTCACTCACGGAGAGAACGGGATTCAGCATTGCCACCGCTGCAGGAGGCCCTGCCGCGCCCCCCTCGTTGAAAAGGTCCCCTGCACGGCCACCTCGGACCGGATCTGCACCTGCCCTCCGGACACCTTCACCCAGGGGGACAGCTGCACAGCCCACTCCCTGTGCCCTGTGGGCTCAGGGGTTAAGAAGAGGGGCAACGATGTGGAGGATGTGCGCTGTAAGGCGTGCGCACGGGGGAGTTTCTCTGATATGGCCTCCAGTGTGTTGAGGTGCAAGACACACACAGACTGCCTGGCCCAGAGTCTGCCCCTACTGGCGGCGGGCACTAGAGAGACAGACAACATCTGTGGACCTGCTTCTCCCACCTACCCCACCCTCCTGGGACCTGCACAGTCTGCCTTCGTCCAGGAGCCCTCCCCTTCCTCCTCCTTAGATGGCCCAGTACGTAAAGGTAAGGGGCAGTGGACAAGACTCCCTCAACTACTTTACATCTGTTGCTCCCCCACCAAGGTTATTTTGTTTTTCATTTCAGTATCACCCTAGATATGCCCTCGGGGGATTGTAATTCTCATGTAGAAACTCTAGAGGAAGCCCAGACTGTAGAACAGGCTTGTGTTCCTAAAATACCTGTCCCCAGATGGCTATTATTCTCCCCTATTTAGTCTGGCACGTCAAACATTGGTCCGGCTATCAGGTGCTGTACAGTGATAAGGTGACATGTTTGGTCTTGTCACAGACAACACTGCTTTGGTGGAAAAAATGTTGTTGTTTCCATACCTTTCCCAGACTACTCACTTCCTTGTTCTCACTCTGGTCCGTAAAAGGTCATGTCTGTAAAACATTTGAGTAATTGCTTGTAGAGGGGAAAGGGGAGTAACCTGGGTAAACGGTTGCCCTTTTACTTAAATACATCACATGTATAGGAAGACAAGGGGAAGACATTGGGGCTCAAGAGAGAGAAAGATTCCTTTGTAGGGGCTGTTGTTATTTCTTCCCAATTTGTCTCCCTGCCAAGTGTTATGTAACAGGTCACATTGACAATGATCAAGAAGGATGCTCATCTGAAACAGATAAAAGCATTCAAGTCAAAGGTTTCTATTTTTTATACTAACCAAATATTAGGCTGTCTATATGCAGGGAAGGGAAGTCTCAAAAAATTTGAAATACTTTTGTCTCCTAGAAATTAGTTAAAAGTAGTCACTCACTGACAATGTTACCATGGCAACATAGTTCTCAGAGACTGACTAACTATTTAGTTGGTGACAGTATTACCTGCACACCGGACTCATGACCGCAGTAAAATTCTATATGACAGTTGCGCCATGGTGATCCCCCCATGCACTCTGGACATGCATTAGTAGTACCCAACTCGCTGGGGCGGCAGGTAGCCTGGTGGTTAGAGTGTTGGACTAGTAATCGAAAAGGTTGCAAAATCGAAACCCCTGAGCTGACAAGGTAAAAATATGTCGTTCTGAACAAGTTAACCCACTGTTCCTAGGCCGTCATTGAAAATAAGAATTGGTTCTTAACTGACTTGCCTGGTTAAATAAAAACAATCATCTTGTCTCTCCAACCACTGTGACATCAATAAAAGCACAGTATGTGCTTTTAAAACTCACCACTGTAATCGATCAATTTGAAGAAAGAAGTTCAACAATAGGTTGGAAATCATGGTTGGAAAACATGGTTGTTGTGGATGTTGTTTCAAAGCCTAACACAACCAAATGGACAGTGCTTTCTAAGGTGATGATTAATTAAAAACACCCATATGCATATTAGAGTTTATGCGTAGTCCAAGCCCGACCCCAAAAAACGGAATTAAAATAATGATTGTGCCACTATACAATACATAACCTACCGCATAAAACACATGCCAGAAAAACATTTCAAAATATAAATATATACAGATTTAAGATGTATTTGGTGCATAATTGGTCTAGCCTAAATTAAACAAATGCGGATTTTAGTGAAGCATAGTAATAGGTCGTTTTTTATATTTTCATAATTAATAGGCGGACACATTACCTTTAGCTACAGAATATCTCACCACCGTAAATGTCCATCTCCTCCCCTCTCCTTCATTATTTTATCCAGCTCGCAGAGAGAAAGGCTGTCAACAGTTTAATGAAATATGTTTCGTTGTGAAAACATGTTACTATCGATGTTCCCGAACAGATTTCACTTGGTTTCCCAAATGAAGCACTGGTTAGCTGCAGGAACTGGGCTGGAGAGCCCATGGCATACAGAGTTTGGGCGGAATATCCCCTGTCGCGCAGTGAAATGACCAGAGTAGCCTATTGATGAGTGAAAAACAGCGTGTGCAGCCTGAGGCAAGAAACAGAGCACACGCTTTTTTTTCTCAAATAATCAATAGACTATAGTCGCTTCATGCAGCCCATATATTTTTTTATTTATAAGGCATTCTACGGTTTGTATCATTCACAACTGACGTTGCCAAATAACTGTACATCTATCGTATAGGATGTTTCAAATGATTACGTTTAAATATATATATATATATTTTACCTTAATTTAACTAGGAAAATTCTTATTTTCAATGACGGCTTAGGAACAGTTGGTTAACTGTCTTGTTCAGGAGCAGAACGACAGATTTTTACCTTGTCAGTTCGGGGATTCGATCTTGCAACCTTCGGTTACTAGTCCAACACTCTAACCACTAGGCTATCTGGCGAACCTACTGCTCAACATAACTCCGGAATGGCAAAAATATCCTTTCTATTTTATTCAGCTGAGTTCAATTATATTCTTCTTACTATAAAATCATATAAAATAATGGCACGCGATTTATAAGCATATCTTGTCTGATAAATGAACTAGTCTACAGCCGTTGGCATGGTGCATTGCCAGATAACATACAGTCGGCCAACTCATATTCTGTTCTTCTGAAATGCAAATACATCTACATGTCATAAAGTTTCTTTGGACCTGCCTAAAATAAGTAATGGACTTATTGTGATGGTGTATATTCAATTGATTTATTAGACTTTTTAAATGTAGATGTTCCAAAGGCGCACATCAGCGTCTTATAAGCTTGGAGGCCTAGAGATGCTAAACGTGTTTATGTTAATTAACAATCAGTTACCGTGAGACCGGCAGGCTTTTGCATGACAATAACCGGCAAACAAAATGTAATGAATGCCACAGCCCCTCGCAGGACTTTACTACTCTCTCTTGTCTTTTTTGTTCGGCTACTGCTTTTGTCCACAGTTTCATCCCAGTTTCGTCAGTAGTATTTCACGATGTCAACCACCCATAGAGGAGCATTAATTCCACTGCTATTTGTCTTGTGTGTAGATTCATAGCCTTTCACTTGGTTAACTTGCCCCCTCATTCAGTGAGAATGGCTGAGGGGTGTTCCAGTCCCACATGTACTACAGAGATCCCCATGCCTCAGTCTCAATGGGATGGGATGGGGAAGAGGCTTTTGCACAAGAGCCACCAAGTCATGACACTGTGTCCCCATGCAGTGAGGAACTGAATGCATTGCAGTTGAGATGAATATGCCAATAACACAGCTTGCTTCTGGATTACCTGTACACTGTTAATAGGATCCCAAGGATTACCAATGATCCGGGTGCCAATCCCAAAAGCATCCCCCAATATGATGCCATTATGAAATTCTAATCTAATCTGTTAAATACTATAGTAGACAGGGGTATTCCAGTTCAGGGTTAGGGAGTTTTTACAGTATTGATTTAGGTTCAGTGGAAGTAAACACATCTCCCCTATTGATTGGCAGTTTTTGTTTCTACAGTAGCCTATAAAGGCAGTGTAACTTTGACATTTGGGCCTGCTCTTTGTTTATGTTGCAACAGTAATATCCAGTTCTATCTCAATTGACTAACTGCCACATGAATGTGTTTAGGCATATATTGTTGACTTCTTTTCTACTCAAAGCTAATTTATTTCCATGCTGAGACCGGAGCTGTAATGGAATTTACTCCAGCTTTAGTAGAACACTATATGAATTTTGTATTTAACTAGGCAAGTCAGTTAAGAACAAATTCTTTTTTATAATGACAGCCTAACAGGGAACAGTGGGTTAACTGCCTTGTTCAGGGGTAGAACAACAGATTTTTACCTTGTCAGATCAGGGATTTGATCCAGCAACCTTTCGGTGACTGGCCAAGCCCCAACTAATCTGACACGAGAAGAGCACTAGATTGCTCCTTCTACAGCTACCACATTGGGGCAGCAGGCAACTGCTCTAACCACTAGGCTACCTGCTGCCCCCTGCCATCATTAGGCGAGCTAAAGTTAGTTACCTGCCGCCCCAATGTGGTAGCTGTAGAAGGAGCAATCTAATGCTCTTCTCGTGTCAGATTAGTTGGGGCTTGGCCAGGGCGGGGACCTTCCCTTCCACAGCTGTCCAGCAGATTGCCCGTGGGATTAAAGTTTGACAATTTCTCCCTTCTGTGTTGTTGTAGTCTGGATTTAGCCTATCTTTGGACTGAATTTAATTATCTTTCTCTGCATCTCCCTCCCCCTTTGTCTCTCTCGCTTTTTCTCACTCTCCTCCCTCGTTCTCTCTTTTCATTTCTATTTGTGTTTGTGTGGCTCTGTGGGTTAGACAACTTCAGACTGACAGCAGGTGCTGAGGACTTAGAGCTCTTACTGAGTGCCACAGGGATTCTACCCAGCCATGGCCAGGATTCCCCCCCAGCAGGCTCCTCCGAAGCCAGCCCCAAAGACAATGGAGAGGTCCTAAACCTGGCCGCTACGCCTGAAGCCCAGGACTCCACACGGACTCTACCACACCACAAGTACTCTGTTCCCAGTGATAACCACCGCACCCACCCGGCAGCCAAAAACCGGGCCATGGATGGCATGGAGGATGGAGCTGGTGTGGAAGTGGGCAGATGGGTGCAAAGCTCAGGGTACAGGCCCACGCGGAGGGGCTCCCCCAGACCCAGCACTCATACGCACTTTGACATCAATGAGCACCTGCCCTGGATGATCGTGCTGCTGCTGCTGCTGGTGCTGGTGGTGATCGTGGTGTGCAGCGTGAAGAGGAGCTCCAGAGTTCTGAAGAAGGGGCCAGTCCAGGACCCCAGCAGCATCATTGAGAAGGCAATCCAGAAGAAGACCTGCCCCCCGAGACAGACCAAGGAGAAGTGGATCTACTACTCCAACGGACAGGGTGAGTGGGCGCTTTATTTTACCTCTCAAAGGTTTATAGAAAGAAATGCAACTTTGGTGATACGTCTTTTTCTATGTATACTTTATAAAGACAGAAAATAATTTAACAGAAAAATATCTATTTTTGGTACAAAGAGATATTTGCGAGACTTGCGAGACTCTCAGCCGAGAAGACTGACCATCTGTTGATCTGTTGTAGCACCAGTGGGGGAATCTAAATCCAATTCTTTCTGCGCCAGAGAACACTACACATAGCAGAACAGTATGGCAGTTACACAAGCAAGGGCATCGTCTGCAACAGACTGTAACTGCCACCTCTCTCTCCCCACACGTATCTCCTCTTTCTCTACCTTTCCCATCCTCTTTTGTCTCACTTTCTTTTTCTACTTCCCTCTTTACCCCCTCTCCTCACGCCTTACTCTCTTCCTCTTTTCATTCCCTCTCTGTCTCCCTGATGTGTCTGGTTGTGTGTAACCATGGGAGCCCGGGTGGCCGCATAGGGCTGATTGGTTAAAGTAGTGAAACCACAGTACTGCAGCAGGCAGGCAGGAGGAAGAGCGCCGGCTGCCACAGCCTGATGTCAGCCTCAGATATCCATCTGCTTGTAAGCGAGAGAGAGGGAGAGCTCCAACCCAGTGCAGTTCAGTTCAAACCAGATTTTTCCGGTTCTCTGTGGTTGGAGAGAAGCTCAACTTTATCATTGCATAGACACATGCCACCCTGGAGAGGGTGAAGGGAGGGCTGGAGAGGCCTCTGCTTTCAGAGATATGTCCCACTGGGCACTCCACATCATTTCAACGTGGCGTGTTGGGTAATATTTGGTTGAGACAGTAATCGATGAGATTACAACCTATATTCCCCCACTCAAAAAGACAGCCAAAAGTTAGTTGAATTTGTAATGTATTATCATCTCTATGCTTTCAACCATCTAAAATTACAACCAAATTACAATGGAAAAACAATGTCTGATTTGGGTTTAGTTGTCACCCAAATGTCTATCACGGTGCTTTCAACCATTTAAAAACACGGCAAAGTTCAAATGGATACACAATGTCAGATATTTTGTTAATTTATAGAACAGATTCATCTATTATCACTGTGCTTCATAATAGTAGAACCAAATGGCCTGAACTGCAGTTGAGATCACATTAAAGTACACGGTGCAAGTGATCAATGTTGTTTGAGATTCTGCCCAGATTATTATAGCAATTGTGAAGATCTCCACAAACCTATGATGACCTATGTATGCTATCTTGAATATGCATGCTTTAAATGATTACAGAAAAATAAATGTATAGTAACAGTAACTTAAAAATGTGGCCATGGATGTGTTACTCATTTTAAGGTTGAATGTTAGTTTGTTAGATAGCCTTAAGTTTAGGCTATTTACTCTATTACAAAAGTAATATTGAATTGTGTTTGGTTGACAACGCAACCATCGAGAGCATCCTGACTGGTTGTATCACCGACTGATATGGCAACTGCACTACCTTTGACCAGAAGACCCTACTGAGGGGTGGTGCGGACGGCTCAGCGCATCACTGGGGGTGAGCTCCCAGCCATCCAGAACGTACATGCCAGGTGGTTTCTGAGAAAGGCTCGAAAAATTGCCAAAGACTCCAGCCACCCAAGACATGGACTGTTCTCCATGCGCCTGTCTGGCAGGCGGTACGTACAGGCGCGTCAAGTCTCAGACCAACAGACTCCTAAACAGCTTCTATCCCCTGGCCATAAGACTGTTAAAATGCTAACAACTACGCAACATGCATCAATTTCAACGACTTTACTGAGTTACAGTTTACAGTATATAAGGAAATCAGTCAATTGAAATAAATAAATTAGGCCCTAATCTATGGATTTCACATGACTGGGCAAGGACTCAGCCATGGGTGAGCCTGGGAGTGTAACGGCTGTCCTCCTCTTCTTCATCAGAAGAGGAGCAGGGATTGAACCAAGGCGCAGTGGAGTTTGAATACATAATGAATTTAATGACAAGACGAAAAAAACACGAACTTGACTATACACTAACAAAACAAATAAACGGTGTAGAACAGATCTGAACGACGGACTCACATAACACACGAGAACGCACGAACAGGGAAAAAGCCTACACATAAATGACACTTAACAAACAAACCGAAACCAGTCCCGTGTGGCGCAACGACATACACAAACACAGGAGACAATCACCCACCACGAACACTGTGACAACGCCTACCTAAATATGACTCTTAATTAGAGGAACGCCAAACACCTGCCTCTAATTAAGAGCCATACCAGGCAACCCAAAACCAACACAGAAACAGAAAACATAGAATGCCCACCCAACCTCACGTCCTGACCAACTAACACACATAACAACTAACATAAATAGGTCAGGAACGTGACATTACCCCCCCCATAAGGTGCGAACTCCGGACGCACCAGCGCAAAGTCTAGGGGAGGGTCTGGGTGGGCATCTAACCACGGTGGTGGCTCAGGCTCCGGGCGAGGTCCCCACCCCACCATAATCCATCCTAGCTTCCTCCCTCTAAGAATGTCCACCCTCTTTTTACCCCCACAAAATCCTCTTAATTACCTCACTAATAAGGACAGCACCGGGACAGAGAGATAAATCAAGACAGAGGGATAGATAAGAATATAGAGGTAGATCCAGATAGAGAGGGAGATCAGGATAGAGGGGCAACTCCGGACTGAAAGGCAGCTCCGGACAGAGAGACAGCTCTGGACTGATGGGCAGTTCTGGGTATCTAGCCGTTTCAGGCTGAAGGGCAGCTCATGGCTGACTGACGAATCTCGACGCTCATGGCTGGCTGACGGCTCTCGACGCTCATGGCTGGCTGACGGCTCTCGACGCTCATGGCAGGCTGACGGCTCTCGACGCTCATGGCAGGCTGACGGCTCTCGACGCTCATGGCAGGCTGACGGCTCTCGACGCTCATGGCAGGCTGACGGCTCTCGACGCTCATGGCAGGCTGACGGCTCTCGACGCTCATGGCAGGCTGACGGCTCTCGACGCTCATGGCAGGCTGACGGCTCTCGACGCTCATGGCGCTCTGACGGCTCTGGCTGCTCATGGCGCTCTGACGGCTCTGGCTGCTCATGGCTCTCTGACGGCTCTGGCTGCTCATGGCTCTCTGACGGCTCTGGCTGCTCATGGCTCGCTGGCGGCTCTGGCAGATCCTGTCTGGTTGGCGACTCTGGCAGATCCTGTCTGGTTGGCGACTCTGGCAGATCCTGTCTGGTTGGCGACTCTGGCAGATCCTGTCTGGTTGGCGGCTCTGGCAGATCCTGTCTGGCTGACGGCTCTAGCGGCTCCTGTCTGGCTGACGGCTCTAGCGGCTCCTGTCTGGCGGATGGCTCTGTAGGCTCATGGCAGACGGGCGGCTTTGCAGGCTCATGGCAGACGGGCGGCTTTGCAGGCTCATGGCAGACGGGCGGCTTTGCAGGCTCCTGGCAGACGGATGGCTCAGACGGCGCTGGGGAGACGGATGGCTCAGATGGCGCTGGGGAGACGGATGGCTCAGATGGCGCTGGGGAGACGGATGGCTCAGATGGCGCTGGGGAGACGGATGGCTCTGGCCGGATACGGTGCACTGTAGACCTGGTGCGTGGTGCCGGAACTGGAGGCACCGGGCTAAGGATAAGCACCCTCCTACTAGTGCAGGGAGCAGGGACAGGGCACACTGTATTCTCAAAGCCCACTCTATAACTGATGCGTGGTACCGGCACTGGTGACGCCGGGCTGAGGACAAGCACATCAGGATTAGTAGGGGGAGAAGATACAGTTTGTACAGGGCTCTGGAGACGCACTGGTAGCTTAGTGCGTGGGGCCGGAACTGGAGGCACCGGGCTAGATACACGCACTACAGGGAGAGTGCGTGGAGGAGGAACAGGGCTCAGGATACGCACTGGTAGCCTAGTGCGTAGTGTAGACACTGTAGGTACTAGGCTGGGGCGGGGAGGTGGTGCCGGAAATACCGGACCGTGGAGGCGTACTGGCACTCTTGAGCATTGAGCCTGCCCGACCTTACCTGGTTGAATGCTCCCGGTTGCCCGACCAGTGCGGGGAGGTGGAATAACCCGCACCGGGCTATGTAGGCGAACCGGGGAAACCATGCGTAAGGCCGGTGCCATGTATGCCGGCCCGAGGAGACGCACTGGAGACCAGACGCGTTGAGCCGGCCTCATGACACCTGGCTCAATACCCAATCTAGCCCTACCAGTGCGGGGAGGTGGAATAACCCACACTGGGCTATGCACTCGTACAGGAGACACCGTGCGCTCTACTGCGTAACACGACGCCTGCCCGTACTCCCGCTCTCCACGGTAAGCCTGGGAAGTGGGCGCAGGTCTCCTACCTGCCCTTGGCCCACTACCTCTTATCCCCCCCCCCAAGAAATTTTTGGGAATTACTTACGGGCTTTTCGGGCTTCCGTGCCAGACGCGTTCCCTCATAGCTCCGGTTCCTCTCTCCGGTAGCCTCTGCTCTCCCCAGTGCCTCCAGCTGCTCCCATGGCTTTTCGGGCTTCCAGCCACGTCTCCTTGCTGCCTCCTCAAACCACCGCTCCTGGGCTTTAGCTGCCCCCCTCTCTTCCTGAGAACGGCGATTTTCTCCTGCCTTAGCCCAGGGACCTTCTCCATTCATTATCTGCTCCCAAGTCCAGAAATCCTTGTTTTCCCGTCCCTTTCTCCGTCGACTCCGCTGCTTGGCTCTGGAGTGGTGGGTGATTCTGTAACGGCTGTCCTCCTCTTCTTCATCAGAAGAGGAGCAGGGATTGAACCAAGGCGCAGTGGAGTTTGAATACATAATGAATTTAATGACAAGACGAAAAAAACACGAACTTGACTATACACTAACAAAACAAATAAACGGTGTAGAATAGATCTGAACGACGGACTCACATAACACACGAGAACGCACGAACAGGGAAAAAGCCTACACATAAATGACACTTAACAAACAAACCGAAACCAGTCCCGTGTGGCGCAACGACATACACAAACACAGGAGACAATCACCCACAACGAACACTGTGACAACGCCTACCTAAATATGACTCTTAATTAGAGGAACGCCAAACACCTGCCTCTAATTAAGAGCCATACCAGGCAACCCAAAACCAACACAGAAACAGAAAACATAGAATGCCCACCCAACCTCACGTCCTGACCAACTAACACACATAACAACTAACATAAATAGGTCAGGAACGTGACAGGGAGGGCATAGGCCGACCACTTGGGAGCCAGGCCCAGCCAATCAGAATGAGTTTTTCCCCACAAAAGGGCTTTATTACAGACAGAAATACTCCTCAGCTCTCCCTCAGACGATCCCGCAGGTGAAGAAGCCGGATGTGGAGGTCCTGGGCTCGCGTGGTTACACATGGTCTGAGGCCGTTTGGACGTACTACCAAATTCTCTAAAACGACATTGGTGGTGGCTTATGGTAGAGAAATTAACATTAAATTATCTGGAAACAGCTCTGGTGCACATTCCTGCAGTCAGCCTGCCAATTGCACGCTCCCTCAAAACTTGAGACATCTGTGGCATTGTGTTGTGTGGCAAAACTGCACATTTTAGAGTGGCCTATTATTATCCCCATCACAAGGTGCACCTGTGTAATGATCATGCTGTTTAATCAGCTTCTTGATATGCCACACCTGTCAGTTGGGTGGATTATCTTGGCAAAGGAGAAATTCTAACTAACAGTGATGCAAACAAATTTGTGCACAAAATGTAATAGAAATAAGCTGGGATCTTTTATTTCAGCTCATGAAACATGGGACCAACACATGTTGCGTTTATATTTTTGTTCAGTATATTTATCCTTCTACTGTTCACTATTACTCCTGTTTATATATATATATATATATATATATATATATATATATATATATATATATATATATATATATATATATATATATATATATATATATATATATATATATATGTATATATATATATATATGTGTGTGTGTTACCATTAGTATACAATATTACCTCAAGTATTTATATATTTCTGATACTAGTCACTTTTCAGCCCTGTTTACATGTATACTACCAGTCAGAAGTTTGGACACACCTACTCATTCCAGGGTTTTTCTTTATTTTTACTATTTTCTACGTTGTAGAATAATAGTAAAGACATCAAAACTACTAAATAACACATATGGAATCATATAGCAATCAAATTATAAAATATATTTTATATTTGAGATTCTTCAAAGTAGCCACCCTTTGCCTACACTGACACTCTTGCATATACACACACTCACACTAACACCCTCACACTAACACCCACACACTTAAGGCCAATCCAGACACTACGTAGACGGAGGGTACGGAGCGTAGCGCAGTGTTGCAATGTTGTTTTTCGTCACAAAAGACATACTGTCGTTTTTTTCGACCTGGAAATTGAGAATCGACAGATCATTTAGAAGACTGAGGGGCAGTATTGAGTGAGTTTCGTAACAGAAGTACTGTTCCTGTGTCTACATCACATCTTTTCCGGTATCCCTTCTGGTATAAACTCGGAAGAGATGGACGTGCTGCTATTTTGCCTCTACTACTTGCTATTCTACTTGCAAGCTTCCTTTTTTGTGCTTTTATTTCAAGATTTGCTACATGCAATTATGTCTCTGTCCAGTTTTGAGGAGCGTCTGTGCGAGCTGGTGAGACAATACGAGAACCTCTACAACCCTTCCAAGCACGCAAAAGACAACAGCTGGAAGGAGATATCACAGAATGTTAACACCGATACTGATATCAAAGAAACATAGAAAAGATTCGGGACCAGTATTTTTGCGATCTGAAAAGAGTGAAGGAGACGAGGAATGGGGCTGCTGCTGGTGTGTACTCCTCCAATTGTCCGTCAACTGGATTGGCTTCGTGTTTACGTGAAACATCATCAGACAGACACCAATATGTCATATACGGTATGGACTCTTGTTATGCAGCCGAGTCCTTTTGTACAGTGTGTGTGTTTGTGATCTTATGTTTAGGTGACCTAGTTAGAACATGTGGAATCAGCTATTTTCTGGATGGGAGAAATTGTGAGTGGGGCATATACAGTGACTAGTTCAAACATCAGACAAACAGACACTGTGGTGTGTGTATGGGCTAATTAGATTGAGATGTTTACGAAATCAGTTCTTTAGAGTAAGCATTTTCACTCAAAGGAGCCCATGGAGATGTTTTAAGATTTGCTTGCAATGCAGTCTAATGTATTTGCCATATGCTTGTCGGTGTTTGATGGGGGTGGTGTTTTGGACAGCACAGAGACAGAGCTGAGCCCTGAGGGCCCATCTACAGGTGGTTCATCGCCCATTGGTTCATCATCTCCCCAACCAGGTTCATTACCTCCTGGCCCCTCTCCCCAACGCCCTTCTCACCAACACCCAACACACCGTCCAGGCACGCCCTGCAAATCCAAGAAGCTGAGGATCCTTTGGACACTGACATTATGCAGCGAGTTAAAGAAACGCCAGCAGGAGTTACAGAAACAGCAGCAGTGTCCAGACACGGTCATGGTACCATGGACAGTGTCTATTCCTCCTAATCCATGTCTCCCATTTGTCAGGGACATGACAATGTACTTTCACAGGACCATCGATCAGTACTGTGTGTCCGCTTGGTCCACTCTCGAGTGAGACAGAGCCGTCCATCTTAACCCAAAAACTGGTGTTGTGTGCCTTTTTTCTTATTCACACTTTAGGGTGTTGGGTAATTTACTTGTGTTAACTTTGGGTTTTTTGTTTTTTTTCCCCTTTCATCACACTTTTCACCTGTGTATTACCATAGCAGGAACGTCTCCACAGACCACTACACATGACCATGTTCAACCTTGTTGTCACGATCGTTGTTGTAAGAATCGGAGCAAAACGCAGCGTGGTTTGTGTTCATCATCTTTATTACGTGAACCGGCAAAAAACAATAAAGAACAAAACGAACGTGAAGCTATGCAGTGCTCAAGGCAACTAAACACAAACAAGATCCCACAACAAACCCAGTGGGAAAAGGCTGCCTAAATATGATCCCCAATCAGAGACAACGATAAACAGCTGCCTCTGATTGGGAACCATACCAGGCCAACATAGAAAACAAAAACACCTAGATAGGAACACCCCCCCTAGTCACACCCCGACCTAACCAAAATAGAGAATAGAAAAGGCTCTCTATGGTCAGGGTGTGACACTTGTGTTATGTTGATTAGGGAAATGTCTCGAGGGTCTAGCCTTATTGTCTACAGATGGACAGCCATTCTCACCCATGTACCATAGTAGGAAGGTCTCCATTGAAAGGCCTCAACACAAGGTTGTACATGGTCATGTGTAATGCTGATTAGGTAAATTACTCAAGGGTCTAGCCTTATTGTCTACAGATGGACAGCCACTAATTTGAAGTCCACTACACATAATACAACGTTAGGTAAATGCCTTGAGGGTCTAGCCTCCAAAGAATATATGACAAACTAAAACCATACAAGGATGAAGTGACTGTCATTATGGTAGTCTTTATTTTGATTTGTAAAGTGTGAATAAGAAAAACAGCTAAATCTAACAGCAAAACCAAGTGTGTAGCTCACAATATGACATAAAAACAGTCATCAACCAGAGGAAGAGAACATATGTGCCACATGTGTTCCAAACCACACTCCAACATTTACTGTAGGGTGCCACCCGTGATAGCAGCATGCTGGAAAGACACTTGACCAGCTGGTGTGAGGAAGTAGTCCCTGAGGTTGTTGCGCACGTCTCTATAGCAACTCTGTCTTCCAACATGTATCTTGGGTCCAGGAAGCTGGTGTCCCCTTGTACCAGTTGTCTCCACTCTCCTGGATGCAGGTCCCCAGTGGGTGTGGAGTAGTCAACAAACGTGGAGTGGATGTACTGTGTTGATGACTCTGTGTTGTAAGCGTCTGTGGTGTAAAGGTAGTTGTGGAGAGCCACGCAGGCCTTGGTCTCAGCTTTCTCTGGGGCAACCTCAAGGGCTCGTCCCATGATCCTTCATCTTGCAGCAAGGATCTCAAAGTGGTTCTCTGAAATTCTTCTGGCTCTTGAGTGGCGGTAGTTGTAGATTTATTTTGGAATCATCAAGGCCAGAATAAACCTTTCAATTAAAGAAGCGTTTCTATTAGTATTAAACAGGAACATGAAGGCTATCGAATGTGTGCCGTGACATCTGTGTAACCTATGCTTTGGACCTAGGCCCCCATCCTCTTACTGGAATGCCAGATTACTTTTACGTGAAGCATATCATTTCAATGTCTATATTGGTATCATTTTCACATGTTAGGTTACGGCCTTATTCTAAAATTGATTAAATAGTTTTTTTTTGTCTCATCAATCACACAGAAATGTCAATCACACAGAAATTTTTGAAAATTTATAAGAAACCCCCCCAAATAGGGCTATCTTCTGTATATCACCCCTACCTTGTCACAACACAACTGATTAGCTCAAACGCATTAAGAAGGAAAGACGTTGCACAAATGAACTTTTAACAAGGCACACCTGTTAATTGAAATGCATTCCAGGTGACTGTGTGAGTGTGCAAAGCTGCCATCAAGGCAAAGGGTGGCAACTTTGAAGAATATAAAATGTCAAATATATTTAGATTTGTTTAACTGTTTTGGTTACTACATGATTCCATATGTGTTATTTCATAGTGTTGACGTCCTCACTATTATTCTACAATGTAGAAAATAGTAAAAATAAAGAAAAACCGTTGAATTAGTAGGTGTGTCCAAACTTTTTATTGGTACTGTATGTGTAACTGAGAGATGCATGCTAATGTTTTTAAATATATGTCAATTGTAATATTTTGTCTGTAATGTATTTTTTGCTACGTGTCGGACCCCAGTAAGACTAGCTGTCGCCATTGGCGTCGGCTAAAGGGGATCCTAGTAAATTAAATCAAATAGATCAACATGTGGCTTTAATTCCAGTTTGTCTAGAAATTAATAATTGATATGTTAAATGCACTTTAAATACGTTTTTATTTGCTCTAGTTCTATTCTTTAACTTAGATTTTTAGTAGAGATGAAGACGTGAATTGTAACGGCTGTTGTCTTCCTCGTCTGAGGAGGATAAGTTAGAAGGATTGGAGGACCAATGCGCAGCGTGGTAATTGTTCATCTTACTTTAATAAAGGTGAACACTCAAAATACAAAACAACAAAAGTGACAACCGAAACAGTTCTATCTGGTGCAGACACACAAAGACTGAAAACAACCACCCACAAAACCCAACACAAAACAGGCTACCGAAATATGGTTCCCAATCAGGGACAATGGTTGACAGCTGCCTCTGATTGAGAACCATATCAGGCCAAACACAGAAATAGCAAAACATAGAAATACAAACATAGACTGCCCACCCCAAGTCACGCCCTGACCATACTAAATAAAGACAAAACAAAGGAAATAAAGGTCAGAACGTGACATGAATCCAACATATCAATTATTAATTTCTAGACAAACTGGAATTAAAGGCAGACTAAGTCAGTGGTACAGATGGAACTATCCAAGTCAAAGATGGGTAGGGTGTCTGGGGGGTGTCGTGTGTCAGGGCTCTCACTGTGTGAAGTGAAGAGATTAGCACATTGTACCTGTCCGCTCACACCACGTGAGAATGTTCCAAGAATGTTAGTGTATAGTAGGGATGTGGACATTACGAAGATAGAAATGGACAACTGAAACTTGATCAGTAGTCTAACCGTGATTAATATTCAGCCTGACTACATACAATTGTCTATTCAACTTCCCTTTTGTGTTACTCACGAAAGGCATTTTGAAAGCATTAGAGAGAGCAATCTGTTAACAATTGAGTCTTCAAGGAAAGTCCTCAAGGAAAGTCCATGATAAACTGCTTTGGTATTTACATGGATTCAGGCTGCTATGTTAGGATTTTCAGCATTTAAAATGTTTTGTCCATTTTTCACACACACACAAGTGGCAATCAAGAAATTAAGTGCACTGACATTTTTCACATATTTTTCTTTACTGTTGTCTTAAAATAGTAGTAGTAGTAGTAGTAGTAGTAAGATTTTTATAAACAATGTCCAGATATACAAATAATCTGCATTTTTACTGCGTTGTTTGTCTACATTCAGTTCCAAAAAAGAGAATTTAATTGTATTTTAAACTTCAAACAACAAGTTAATTTACAGCATGTTTTTTAAAAAGGATTATAGAATGTTTATCAACTGGATGCCAAGTTTTACATTCAGACCATGTGTGTGTTTGTGTGTGTGATTACACAGCTGTTTACTCTTTTGAACAAAACAGTTTGTTAATTTGTCCAAGGTGTATAATTGGCTACCCTGAAGGCTGTAATGTCTATTTACTAGAGTAGTTAAAACACTCCTAATAAAAAGTGGAATGGGAAACATAAAGAAGGCGAGATTATACAAATAGTGAATTCTTTCATACGAGTCCAGAAAGTGATGTGAAGGGCGAGCAGGGTATACATAGTGCAGATGAAATGAATCCCCCGTGTGAGCCTGCTGTTTACGACGCCTGGGGGGGACGGGGGGGGGGGGGGGGACGGACATAGGAGGCCGTGCTGCTCAGCTCCAGGGTGGGCCAGGCCACAGGGACAGGCAGGGAAGCAGGGATAGGACCTGGACTGTGGCTGTGAGTCAGTTGGGCCTGCTGTGAATTTTGTATTATTATAATTTTCATGCAGACGGATTGGATTATGATACTTTACGTTCATTTTGTTTAGTGTTTTTTGAATGACGGCAACATTTTCTATAAAATGATAAAAACTGAGCAAGACTTCACAACCCTGGGGAGTCAAAGAGATTGAAACAATGAAAGTGACTGAGCAGCAAGCTGGTCTTATGCGACCAATTTGTCTCTTCCATGATGATGACTTGGGCTCCCGAGTGGCGCAGCGGTCTAAGGCACTAGAGGTGTCACTACAGACCCTGGTTTGATTCCAGGCTGTATGACAACCAGCTGTGATTGGGAGTCCCATAGGGCGGTGCACAATTGGCCCAGCGTCGTCTGGGTTTGGCCGGGGTAGGCCGTCATTGTAAATAAGAATTTGTTCTTAACTGACTTGCCTACTTAAATAAAGGGTAAATAAAAATGACAAGCTTACTTTGTCACCAGCAGGAATCCCCAGAGAGGTTCAGAGCAGATGGACTGGAGGGGAAAGACTGCATGGCTGCTATTGTAGCCTTTTTGTCATGCAGCCCTCTCAACTCAGACCTGCTGTGGCTGGTTTGCTGTCTCAATTGAGTTTTCCAATTAAAATTTTACAGCGCCCCCACTTCCCATTAGGGTCTGTGGTACTGTATAAGAGATGAACCACATTCCACATTGTCTCACCACCTCTCAGAGGCTCTACTTGTAATAGATGGAGACTACATGACAGTATGTTTGTGTTGTGTTGACTCTGAGTAACCTGTTGAAAAGCCTTGCAGTAGCCACATTTCTCTGCTCTGCAGGCAGCGCTACATTGCTGTGAACAAACTGTTTTAATTTTACATTTTGTTTTATTTAACTAGGCAAGCCATTTAAGAACAAATTCTTATTTACAATGACGGCCTACCGGGGAACGGTGGGTTATAACTGTGACACAACTTGTCGCCTCATCTCAATGCACCATCATCAATGTGAAAACTCAACCTATGTTTTACATCTAACTAACAGATGAAATTTGGAGTCTTTATTACTTTTGAGCGTTTTAAACCCTCCTCCGTCCCGTTACTATTTCCTGATTGGCAGCCATTTTCGGTCAGCTATCCTGTAATTTGTTTATATTCAATCTGCCACCACTGTAATCATGCCAGGGGGTTGGGGTTAAGGAAACTGACTATTGTACACATTCGCTAGCATACTGAATTATACATGTAGGTCATCTATTATATCCAACTAAAACAGAGATTGTATTTCCCCCTAGCCTAGCTCTGTCACTTTGTTTTAATTCTCTCTAAAGAAGGTGACAGTAGGCAGGCTCAATAGGAACTGTCACAAAATGCTTCAGGTGTCGGTCTCATCGTTCAACACAAAGTCGCTTCGTGGCACGACTCTGACCTCAGGGCAGGACAACCATAGTGTAGCCTTGGACTCGACCAGGTCACAAGCCAACCACTGCAGGTTTACTGCGAGTCAATCTCCCAGCTACAATCTCTCCAAACTGACCCTGTATTATGCACTTTGGATGTTTGGGCTTTGATAGTAGATATTAAATCAGGGATCACTGTGATCGTTATCAAAATTGAATTATTAATGATGTTTCTGTCACGTTCTGACCATAGTTCTTGTGCGTTTTGCTTGTTTTAGTGTTGGTCAGGACGTGAGCTGGGTGGGCATTCTATGTTGTGTGTCTAGTTTGTCTGTTTCTATGTTTGGCCTAATATGGTTCTCAATCAGAGGCAGGTGTTTTGTGTTGTCTCTGATTGGGAATCATATATAGGTGGCTTGTTTTGTGTTGGGGTTTGTGGGTGGTTGTTTCCTGTCTTTGTGTTTTTTCTGCACCAGATAGGGCTGTATCGGTTTTCCACATTTGTTATTTTGTATTCGTTGTAAGTGTTCACTGTTTATCGTTTTATTAAACATGTTGAGCACTGGCTACGCTGCGTGTTGGTCCGATCCCTGTTACACCCTCTCTTCTCGTGAAGAGGAGGAAGGCTGCCGTTACAGAACCACCCACCAATCTCGGACCAAGCAGCGTAGCAACGGGCAGCAGCGGCAACAGCAGCAGCAGGAGGAATGGACTTGGGAAGAGGTGTTGGACGGAAAGGGTTGCTACACATGGGAGGAGATCCTGGCTGGTAAGGATCGCCTTCCATGGGAACAGGTGGAGGCAGCTAGGAGAGCGGAAGCAGCCTTGAAGGGGAACCGGTGTTATTAGGGAACACGGCTGGCCAGGAAGCCCGAGAAGAAACCCCAAAAATGTCTTGGGGGGGGGGGGGGGCTAAAGGGGAGTGTGGCGAAGTCAGGTAGGAGACCTGCACCAACTTCCCGGGCTTGCCGTGGAGAGCGAGAGTACGGGCAGACACCGTGTTGTGCGGAAAGGCGCACGGTGTCTCCTGTACGTGTGTATAGCCCGGTGCGATACATCCCAGCTCCACGTATCGGCCGTGCTAGAGTGGGCATCGAGCCAGGTGCCATGAAGCCGGCTCAACATATCTGGTCTCCAGTACGTCTCCTCGGGCCGGTGTACATGGCACAAGCCTTACGCATGGTGTCCCCGGGTTCGCCAGCACAGACCAGTGCGGGCTATTCCACCTCGCCGCACTGGCCTGGCTACGGGGAGCATTAAACCAGGTAAGGTTGGGCAGGCTCGGTGCTTAAGAGCTCCTGTACGCCTTCACGGTCCGGTATATCCGGCGCCACCTCCTCGCCCCAGCCCAGTAACACCAGTGCCTACACCACGCACCAGGCTTCCTGTGCGTCTCCAGAACTCTGTTCCTCCTCCACGCACTCTCCCTGTGGTGCGTGTCTCCAGCCCGGTACCACCAGTTCCGGCACCACGCACCAAGCTTAATGTGCGTATCCAGAGCCCTGTACGCACTGTTCCTTCTCCCCGCAAACACCCTGAGGTGCGTGCCCTCAGCCCGGTACCACTAGTGCCGGTACCACGCACCAGGTGTATAGTGTGCCTCGAGAGTCCAGTGTGCCCTGTTCCTGCTCCCCGCACTAGCCTTGAGGTGCGTGTCTACAAACCGGTACCACCAGTTCCGGCAACACGCACCAGGCCTACTGTGCGCCTCAGCAGGTTTTAGGGGGTGCGTTCGGAGTCCGCACCTCAGGAGGGGGGTACTGTCACGTTCTGACCATAGTTCTTGTGTGTTTTGCTTGTTTTAGTGTTGGTCAGGACGTGAGCTGGGTGGGCATTCTATGCTGTGTGTCTAGTTTGTCTGTTTCTATGTTTGGCCTAATATGGTTCTCAATCAGAGGCAGGTGTTTTGTGTTATCTCTGATTGGGAATCATATATAGGTGGCTTGTTTTGTGTTGGGGTTTGTGGGTGGTTGTTTCCTGTCTTTGTGTTTTCTCTGCACCAGATAGGGCTGTATCGGTTTGCCACATTTGTTATTTTGTATTCGTTGTAAGTGTTCACTGTTTATCGTTATATTAAACATGTTAAGCACTGGCTACGCTGCATGTTGGTCCGATCCCTGTTACACCCTCTCTTCTCGTGAAGAGGAGGAAGGCTGCCGTTACAGTTTCTCTGCACATTATAGTTCAGTCTGCATAATGTGGCTTCTTGTAGTCTGTGGAGTGAGGTTTGGGTCAATTCCATTTCACTTTCCGTCAATTCAATTAATGAATTGGAATGAATGTGACATTTTGTTAGTAAATTGGAAATCCCCCCCATGTTTTAATGAAGGTTTTGTTTCAATTTTAATTTATTCAAGTTGAATTATGACGCACATACTTATCTTTCAATTGAATATGGCTATGCCTGCTGTAACGATAGTCTATGTCGTCCTCCTCATCGGACGAGGAGAGGCGAGAAGGATCGGACCAATATGCAGAGTGGTTAGTTTCCATGGTAATTTAATAACACGAAAACAATATGCGATACAAAATAACAAAATGAACCTACCGTTACAGTCCCGTGTGGCGAAACACTAACAAGGAACAAACACCCACAAAACACACGTGAAACCCCGGCTGCCTAAGTATGATTCTCAATCAGGGACAACGATTGACAGCTGCCTCTGATTGAGAATCATACCAGGCCGAACACACAAAACCCCAACATAGAAAACAACACATAGACAACCCACCCAACTCACGCCCTGACCATACGAAATACATACAAAACAAGGGAAAACAGGTCAGGAACGTGAAACCTGCAGGGATGGCACAGTTTCACAGACATGGGGTTTTTCTGCACCTGTTTGCGAACATGTTCTGTTTTGACTGAGTAAAGTTTTAACACCTGGGGATGTTTGTGTCTGCCTGGCAGTCTGAATATATATTAGTTAGGCTATTCACGTCTGGGACATTTCCTGTTATAACAAATGCTCCCCCCGACATATTTCTGCCACTTGGCTTGTATTTACAAGTCAACATGTTCTGCTGCGTCCCTCAGAAGTGTGACTGGAGCCAGCCAGGCAGGGTGTGGTGTAGGATATCCTTCAGATAAGGTCCTACAGCTTCAGAAAGGCTATGGTTGGGTGAGGAGGAGAACCCC
Organism: Salvelinus fontinalis; assembly: GCF_029448725.1. Taxonomy (NCBI): domain Eukaryota; kingdom Metazoa; phylum Chordata; class Actinopteri; order Salmoniformes; family Salmonidae; genus Salvelinus; species Salvelinus fontinalis. The sequence goes on from NC_074691.1 coordinate 17,333,104, forward strand.
ATGTCCTCTTTTTCCTCTTGTGTCGTTTCACAATAAACAAATTGAGGCCGCTTAGTACTATTTTTACATTAAAACCAACGAGTATGCATTTTCTCAAACCTATCATAACACATTCATCAGTAGACCATGACGTAAGGACTAAAGATAGATATTTCTAGCATGAAAGACCAAAGGGGACCATAAGATGGATTTATGCATTGTTTGTTATCCAGATGCCATTAACAGCAGGGAGTTATAGCATGTCATGCTATTGCGCGGACCTTAAGCAAGTATGCATATGTCAAGGCATGAGATGATCCAATGTCTTACAGTTTGCACATTTTCCATTTACACTTTCACAACAATATTGCCCTATCAAAAGCCACATCTATGAGTAGGTCCAGTAGTTTTCCAGACCATCAGGGAAAAAAGCAGGCCCTGTTCCCTAATTATAAGCTACAGGGCACTGGGTTTATTTCCCAGTCAGTTAACATGGTCAGGAGAAACACTGGGCTCTCTGAGCTTAGGCAGTGTCTTATACCTTGGTAGTGGCCCTGGCTGAAAAGGACAACCAACCTGCTGAGTCTGCAGCTGAGCCTAACCATGTTCCATACTGGCACTAAAGACCTTTGTTTCAGCACCAGCTACTCTCACACATGCCTATTGTGATTATCAGAGAGAGATTCTGAAAGAGCATTCTCAACATCATTTCAATGGAGTGTCTATCTTAGATCAGCAGTGTAGTACCACTACTTCTACTATTACTACTACTTCTACTACTTCTAATACTACTACTACTTCTACTACTACTACTTCAACTACATAGGCAGTGTTACTTTAAAGCACAAAAAGCCGGACAGGAGGACAGGCAGGCAGTTCTTCAAGCGGCTTTGAACCCATCAGGAGGTTGTCTTCATATACTGAAAGTAACACTTCCTCCATCTGGTTGAGACCAGTTCAGCTTTATGAGTCTGTCTGGACAGGGTGTGCAGAGGGAACAGATGGGCTGCCAGTTCTGAGGTGCGGAGAGGTGGAGGGTAGTGGAGAACTTCAGATGCATCTGCTGAGGTAAAGCTTGGTGAAAGATCACTTTCAGAGAGTGTATTCCTGGATCCACTAGTTTATGACGGTGCATCGCTCATAAGCAGCAACCAGACGTGCAGGCCGGCTAAAACTGTTCTGATTACCCCCTAACTGAGACCTTAGGCTTAGGGTAACTGAGAGGTCATAATCCTTATGTAGCACACACATACAAACTCACTCTCTACATCTCTACAACACAAATCTTAGATTCACTGTGTTCACTTAATAGCATTTTATAAGAAAGGAACAATGGCTCAGTGTGGTTCAAGAGGACCCATTTTTTGTTGTTGCACTAGTCATAGTGTTAACTATTGCTTTTAACTGATACAACCTTACAATTAAGGAAAAATCAAGTAATATAATTGTATGCTCTTTTAATTTGATTTCTAAGTACTTAATGGGCATAATCACTATAAATGAAGGAAGGTCTGAAAAGTCTGAAGGGGTAAATGATCATATCATGTCTCATGATCAACAGAGTCCATGTGAATTAGTGATTGACTTATTAGTCAAGAGTGACATCCATTGTTAATCAATGGCTCCAGTCTATTTCAGACATGGCATAAAATGTACCTGTTCTCTCCTCTCTTTACCCAGGTGTTGATATCCTGAAGTTGGTGGCAGCTCAGATTGGCAGCCACTGGATTGACATGTACCAATCCCTGGCCAATGCCACGGAGCGTGAAGTGGCAGCATTCTCCAACGGCTACCAGTCAGACCACGAGCGTGCATACGCTGCCCTGCAGCACTGGACCATCCGCGATGGGGACGCCAACCTAGCCAAGCTCATCAACGCCCTGCACCGCCACCGCCGCATTGACGTGGTGGAGAAGATACGGGGCATCATGGAAGACAATCCTCAGGTAAGCCCTACTGGCAAAGAGAATCTGTTCTGTCCTCCAGTGAACTCTCCCATCTTGAATCACAGGTGGGCTATTTGGGCTAAATGGCACTCCTCACTAATGAGCCTTCAGGTTCTCATTTTATCTCACCAAATCTCTAGAGTACAAAGTCACTCACAAAGTCACTCAACGTGAACGCAAACATAGAAATCACATATGGGATCACAACGTTAATTTAAACAAGTCACAAGAGTGGTGACCAGCCCTCCTGCCTTAAGGGAAGGGCCCTCGTGACTGTCCTGGCTTGGCGCTACTGTACAGTACAGAGGTCAACGTAGAGAGACTGGCCAGTTGCGAAAGTGGATCATTCATCACGCTCCACTTTTCTCCTAACTTCCTCCCATCTCTCAGATACATATCATATTATCCCCATGTCCAGTGACCTTCTCTGCTCAAAGTTAGATTCTTACAGTTAAGGGCTTGTTATGGTCGTCTTATGAGAGATATTGAGACCCGGAGATATATCTTACAGGCTGCCTATTGTAATTCTGCTTGTCGTCACTACTTAATAATCCTTGGATGATGATAATATCTAGTGTGGTTTGTCTCAATCAATGGTGGAGGAGATTGCAGTTAATAAATCATTTGGTGAGGGAGGGAACAGGGAAGCAGAAGCACAGTATGAGTAGGGAACATAGTGTGCTGGAGGCTGCTCTCTCCCCTTCCTCCCTCCCTTGTTTTTCCTCAGTACACTCTTGGCCATTTCTACAGATTTTCTCCTCATTCCATTGAATCAGCACTGGGTCATGTGTTATAAATAACTTAAGAGTAAACCACCAGGAAATGGTGATTCATGAGGGATACTCTGTAAGGAGGGATGACCATTCATCATGCAGTGTGCCTCTTATTGGTACCAGACAGAAATGCTGCAGACAGACAGTATTGTAGGTGTACACATATGGTATTCTTCCTTAGAGGTATAATATACAACCATGTGGTTCCACTGACGTAAGACTTCCCCATCCGTGTGATTCATAAATGAGGTGTCTGTGTGTGGTGATTCCACCAGAGTGGGCTGGCTGCCTTATGTATGGGAGGGATGGAGCGAAGGAGGGAGGAAAGGAGAGAGGGAGGGGATACTGTTTCCTGCTGCCACCCCAGTTTTGTTAATTCATTAAGACACATCTTGGAGCTATCCTCCATGACTGGGTTGTTTTTAAACAAACCACAGGTGGTGAGCCCCAAACATTGCTGATCTGCCTCCCCAGCTGATATTCTCTCATTCCAATAGTGTGATTTCATCATAGCTGTAAGACAAGGAGCCTGAAGCAGAAAGGACAGAGGCTGATCCAAGTTGTTTGTGCGTGTGTGTGTCTGCATGTACTGTATGTGTCAGCGTGTGTTGGTATGCATGTGGAGCATGTCCTCCTGTTTAATCTTGCAGATGACCATAGCTGCAGTGTGAGCTGAGCTTTGTCTCTCCTCCTGCCCTCGGTCTCAGCTGGTTAGGGCTGACTGATGGAGTCACTGTACTGTCAGTGTTAAATGAGGCCTAGCCATAGACCAATGATGCTGAAGGGCCTTGGCACACTGTAGTAGTTTACCCTAGGACAGAGAGATATATCCTTTTACTGATAATGTCACCGCAAAAACAGTTTTGCCCAGCTAATGGTCAAAATAAAGTGTTTTTACTTCTCACTGTCTGTTTCTTTGCAGCTGCAAAAGTCTAGGGCACGTGTTATGATGCTTCAGTCAGCAAGGAACCTGACCAACATGACGTTATGTCAGACAAAACACCCTCCCCATAAAGTGAAATGAGTGTAGTTGGAGCCACAATCTGCTCAGCATGTAAGGTATTTCTGGGGCACCCTCCCTCTCTCCTCTGTGCCCCAGACAGACATGTTTTAGCCTGCTCAAAAAAAGCACTCAGTCATCTGAATGATGCATTTAGAGGAAGAGATTAAACATCACAACACATTGGCTCTCTGTGGCACGCAAGACCTCAGGTCAACTTCTCGGAAACAAACTGCTTTAACAGAATGAAGATTCTCTCTTAGTGCTTCAGTGGTTGTTGTGTTAATCCCCGCTTGGGAAAAGGTATTGTCCTAAAGGTCATAGCCAGCTGCCTCTGTCTGTTTTCTTCTTCTTTCCCTCTGGTCCTTCCTCTACTCCCAGTAGGGGCTTTTCCATCCACACCAAGGCCACTTCTCATAATAAGAGTTCTAGCCTCCCCTTCAGGCACAATGCTACACACGGAATCCAATTTCAGACATTATTAAGTGTTTACTACTCCCATTTAAAGGACCATTCATTCGTTCAGAGGCCCAGGTGCATTCTCCAGTCTGCACAGGAAGATGGTGCCGACAGACATGGTTGTCCTATTTCTAGCTCCTAGCCAACTTTGCAGTATTTAAAAAATATTATTTCTTATATTATTTGCTCAGAACATTTCTTGCATTATTACCTACAGCAGAAAATAACTTTTGGATATTAGATTGGAGATCAACCAGCAATTTGACCAGAAATTCTATTTCCCTGAATTGAATCCTTTGTTTGAACTCCCCAAGACAGTTCCCTTCTTCCCAGGGGCAGCTCCAAGACTCCGCTGCTGGAGAACAGGAATAAGGAGTGGGCTCCTCGTCAGACTCTGGAGGCATGCATACCATCCACCACTTCCGTGTATGTTACTCGCTAACGTTAAGTCCCTGGACAATAAAGTAGACGAGCTCAGAGCAAGGATCTCCTTACAGCGAGACATTAGGGGCTGAAACGTACTCTATTTTATGGACTCATGTCTCTCTCCGGATATACTGTCCCCTACCATTCAGCCAGCAGGGTTCTCTGTCCATTGCGCGGACAGGAAGAAATAACTCTCCAGGAAATAGAAAGGTAGAGGTGTATGTTTCATGACTAACTACTTGTGGTGTGATTGTGATAATGTACAGGAACTCAAGTCCTTTTGTTCTCCCGATCTGAAATACCTCACCATCAAATGCTGACCGCATTACCTCCCAAGAGAGTTTTCTGGCTCTCAAGGAACTACACTCAACTTTATGCAAACTGGACACCACATATTCTGAGGCTGCAATTATTGTAGCTGGGGACTTTAATAAAGGAAATCTGAGGAAAACGCGACCGAACTTCTATCAACACATATTCAGTGCTACTCGCTCATCGAGCATTCTTGACCATTGCTACTCCTCCTTCCATGACAGCTACAAGGCTCTCCCCCGCCCTCCTTTCGGCAAATCAGATCATGCGTCCATTTTGCTCCTCTATGCTTCAAGTTTATTTTGATCACGTAGACTGGGAAATGTCCCGGGTTGCCTCAGAGAATAGTATCGACGTATAAACTGAGTTGGGGACTGAGTTCATCAGGAAGTGCATAGAGGATGTTATCCAAACAAAAAAACGTGGATGGATGGCAGCATTCGTGCAAAACTGAAAGCACAAACCACCGCATTTAACCTCTGCAAGGTGACTGAGAACATGGACGTGTACAAACAGACCAGCTATGCCCTCCGTAAGGCAATCAAAGAGGCAAAACAACTGTGTAGGGACAAAGTGGAGACACAGTTTAACGGCTCAGACACAAGATGTTCAGTATGTGGCAGGGACTCCAGACATTGATTATAAAGGGAAAGCCAGCCTTGTCGCGGACACCAACGCCTCGCTCCCGGACAAGCTAAACACCTACTTTGCCCATTAACCCTCAGAATGCTGCCGGCCCAGATGACATCTCTAGCCGCATCCTCAGAGCATGTGCAGACTAGCTGGCTGGAGATTTTACGGACATATTCAATCTCTCCCTATCCCAGTCTGTTGTCCCCACTTGCTTCAAGATATCCACCATTGTTCCTGTACCCAAGAAAGCGAAGGTAACTGAAGTAAATGACTATCGCTCACTTCGGTCATCATGAAGTGCTTTGAGAGGCTAGTTAAGAATCATATCACCTCCACCTTACCCGACACCCTAGACCCACTACAATTTGCATAACACCCCAACAGATCCACAGATGACGCAATCACCATTGCATTACACACTGCTCTATCCCATCTGGACAAGAGGAATACATTTGTAAGAATGCTGTTAATTAACTACAGCTCAGCCTTTAACACCCTCATCAATAAGCTCGGGGCCCTGACTCTGAACCCTGGACTTCCTGACGGGCCGATCCCAGGTGTTGAGGTAACAATACCTCTGCCAGCCTCCCGGGTGGCGCAGTTAGCACTGCGATGCAGTGCCCTAGACCACTGCGCCACCCGGGAGGCTGGCAGAGGTATTGTTACCTCAACACCTGGGATCGGCCCGTCAGGAAGTGGGCTAGTTAAGAATCATATCACCTCCACCTTACCCGACACCCTAGACCCACTACAATTTGCATAACACCCCAACAGATCCACAGATGACGCAATCACCATTGCATTACACACTGCTCTATCCCATCTGGACAAGAGGAATACATTTGTAAGAATGCTGTTAATTAACTACAGCTCAGCCTTTAACACCCTCATCAATAAGCTCGGGGCCCTGACTCTGAACCCTGGACTTCCTGACGGGCCGATCCCAGGTGTTGAGGTAACAATACCTCTGCCAGCCTCCCGGGTGGCGCAGTGGTCTAGGGCACTGCATCGCAGTGCTAACTGCGCCACCAGAGTCTCTGGGTTCGCGCCCAGGCTCTGTCGCAGCCGGCCGCGACCGGGAGGTCCGTGGGGCGACGCACAATTGGGCTAGCATCGTCCGGGTTAGGGAGGGTTTGGCCGGTAGGGATATCCTTGTCTCATCGTGCTCCAGCAACTCCTGTGGCGGGCCGGGCGCAGTGCGCGCTAACCAAGGGGGCCAGATACACGGTGTTTCCTGCGACACATTGGTGCGGCTGGCTTCCGGGTTGGAGGCGCGCTGTGTTAAAGAAGCAGTGCGGCTGGTTGGGTTGTGCTTCGGAGGACGCATGGCTTTCGACCTTCGTCTCTCCCGAGCCCGTACGGGAGTTGTAGCGATGAGACAAGATAGTAATTACTAGCGATTGGATACCACGAAAATTGGGGAGAAAAGGGGATAAAATAAAAAAAATAAAAATAAATAAATAAATAAATTAAAAAACAATACCTCTGCCACGCTGATCCTCAACATTGGGGCCCCACAAGGGTGCGTGCTCAGCCCCGTCCTATACTCTCTGTTCAGCCATGACTGCGTGGCCATGCATGTCTCCAACTCAATCATCAAGTTTGCTCATGACACAACAGTGGCACGCATGATTACGCCTGTTTCACCGCCTGGTATGGCAATTGCACCGTCCGCAACCGCAGGGCTCTCCGGAGTGTGGTGCTGTCAGCCCAACTCATGACTGGGGGTGCACTGCCTGCCCTCCAGGACATCTACAGCACCCAGTGTCACAGGAAGGTCAAGAAGATCATTAAGGGCCTCAGCCACCCGAGCCACAGCCTGTTCACAGCACTACCATGTAGAAGGTGGAGACAGTAAAGGTGCATCAAAACTGGGACCGAGAGACTGAAAAACAGCTGCTATCTCCAGGCCTTCAGGCTGTTAAATAGTCACCACTAGCCGGGCCTCCGCCCTGTACCCTGCCCTGAACCTTAGTCATTGTTACTAGCCGGCTACCACCCTGTACTCTACTGTGCAACCTTAGAGACTGGTGCCCTATGTACATAGAGTCATTGAACATTATTCACTGGTCATTTTACACTGGTCATTTTAATAATGTTTACATACTGTTTTACCCATACATACTGTTTTTTGATAGTTCATACTAGAGCAATACACAAATATAACACTCCAATCGTGAATCAGTGATTATTTTCTGGGGAAACACCACTTGTCTCCTTGGAAGTGAGATCCCCAGAAAAGCAGTTAATGATTTAAAGGCCCAATCTTAGTGTGTTTGTGTCCCCCCTCTATCCCACCCCCAACCCCTCCCCAGAGCGTGGTTTTTCATAATGCATATGTACTGTAGCTAGGTTTCCATCCAATTGGCGACTGATGTTCATGTGAATATTCTAAAATCTGCATAAAAACATTATGCCCATTTTTCAACCAGAGATGTGTTTCTATCAAATTGCCTTGTTTCGCATAAAAGGCTGTGCGTGGTGACGTAGTGCACATAAAAACAACTTTTGCCGTTAAATTCCCATGAACCAAATAAAAAATACAAGTTAAATGGGTTTCCATCGCTTTTTCAACTGGTTTTGTCAGTAAAAATGCTGCGCTATATAGCGAATGTGCCCACTCTGGTCTTGGCACATGCTTTCTAGCCAACAGCTGGCAGATACAGTGCGCGTATAGCCTACATGATGAGATTATTATGGACAAAAGAGTGATCATTTTTATTTGTCAAACTGCAGGCAAGCATCTATCTTCATGTCACCAGAATAAGCCCCTGGATATTTATTGGAAAGGAGCATCAAGCTCATCACCGTGTACTTTCAGGTAGGCCCTTCATCACATCTGTTGGGGAAGATGTTTAGTATCAGCTGGAAAATCAGTGTTTGCAGCGTCACAAGTAAAGGCTCTCTTGACCCACACAGGTAAAGGCTCTCTTGACCCACAATGTCTTTTGATATTGCAGTTTTTCCATAGCCTGCTGTATTTTGCTGCTGAACAGGGTTTATGACTAAACATGCAACACATCTTTCCTAAGCGCCAAAATTTGTAGCTACTCACATTAATTAATCACAGCTACTCTGTAGATTCAGCAAAATATCAGTGTTATTTGTGATCAAATTAAAATGTGAATGTTCTCTGTGTCTCTGATGCCTCAGCAGTTCCTCCCTACACAGGGCCAGACCCCCTAGCGTGTCTATTGTGTGTTTGAGTGTGTGCGCGATTGTGTGATGTGTGACAATGTCCCTACCCTGGGGTCTGCTGTGTGTGTGTTGACAGGCTATGTCAGTGACTCAGCCAGATCACTGTCTCTCCTCTAATGACTCAGTCACTGGCTACTGACAACTCAGAGAAGCTTCTGGAACGGTGACACCATTTCCCCCTGTTTTCTCCTAATTCTCCACGATGAGTCGATCTGAGTTCAAGTATTTTTAGTCTCCAGGGGATTCTCTGGAGGGTTAGTTGGTCGGTTTTGTAACAGCTGTTTGTAACATAATTTGGCCAGAGCGGCGTAGTGCTCCAGTCATCGTAGACGTGTCATTGCCTGCCTATCTGACCTAGTGCACAGAGGAACTTGTTATCAAATAGGGGAGATAGCAGGGACTGCATATGGATCATATACACACACAGAAGTAAGTGAGGTCTGTCTGATGCCACATCAAGCTGTTTTATATTGGATTTTATGTTCGCATCAGAAGTTTTCCATTGCACTCCCATCACCTGCATGAAATTCCATTGTGTTTCTGTGAAGCCATATTGAACTGTTCTATTGGATTTTCAGCACCCTGAAAGTTTTCCATTGCATTTCCATCGCCTGTATGAAATGCCCTTTACCATTTCCTTCGTGCCTCACTCACAGCAGAGCCTTTTTTTCTACAGTTCCGAAGTCAAAATGTAAGTCTCTCAAGAGCTCATCCAGTCTATACACCACCAGTTCACTACATTACCATACCGAAGAAGACTGTTATTTATGTCTTGCCTGAGCCCTAGGGCAAGCACAGTGGTGTACTATACCTGGTAGTGTGTGACTGGGCCCATGTGGTCTGTGGGCAGTACATTCCTGCTTTGTCCAAGTCCACAGAATCCCTTTCATGTCTGGCCGGTTGTGTACACTCCCTGAGGCAAGGAGAGAGAATCACGGATGGGAGTGGGTGGTCTGGGGCTGTGGGTTGGCCCACTGTGTCACCTGACGCGGGCTGCATGGGGCTGGGCACACAGGAGCTCCCTGTCCTCTCCCTGCACTGCGTAAAATGGCCTGTTTCCAAACTTGTGCAGGTGTATCCCAAAGCCTAATAATAACCACTTGTACCATAGTAGGCATAAGTCGTGATGTGTAAATGATTCAAAAGTCAGCAATTGCTAAAGAAAGTCACTGACTGTCTGTGACATGACAAGCCTGAGCACTCAGCTCTTGAATTGCTAATAGCTGATGACAATGGTGAGGTGTGAGTGTCAGGATATCTTCCAACTATCTAGCAATCTCTTTAGCGTTGGCACTTCTCAGCATGTCACTGGCTGGACACAATTGCAGTCAGGATCAAAGTCACCATTGAGTGGTGTTCCCACTATCAAACAGTCGCAAATTGCTTTTGAGTCATCACAGATACCATACTTTAAATCATCAGAGTGGCAAGCAAGACGCAAGAGCCTTCAGAGGTGTACGGATAACTAGGAGTACGAAACTGGGGTATTTGGTGCAGTGGTCTGTCCGGACAACAGCGTGACTCCGAACACTGCTTTCTCAGCCATTGGTTTCCAACACGGACACTGACCCTCACCTCCCCTCTCCCTCTCAATTCAATTCAAGGGGCTTTATTGGCATGGGAAACATATGTTAACCTTGCCAAAGCAAGTGAAGTAGATAATATACCTTTCTCTCTCTCTCTCTCCATCTCCCTCTCTTTCTCTCCTCCCCTCTCCCTCTCTGCAGTTTAATCTGAACCAGCTGATGACTGTGAATGTAACCCCGAGCCACAGTCCTGTCCACAAGTCTTTGGAGTCTCCTGGGGTGGTGGTGGAGCAGTCTCCTGTGGACCGGACCAAGGGCTTCTTCCCCGACGAATCAGAGCCTCTGCTCCGCTGTGACTCCACCTCCAGCAAAGACTCCGCCCTCAGCAGGACCGGCTCATTCATCACCAAAGGTAAGCACATACTATGACACAGTTCTGTTTCAGTAATTATGCTCAGCAACTGGCTCCTACAGAGGTGACGTATTTGTATTTACTGCCCCCTTCTGGTTATAAAGTGCACCTGATTTCATACTCCATTATAGCAAGTCATCAACTATGAAATCTTTGAGAAATACGTCTAAGTCATCATAAGGATGACTGGGATTTTATTCCCAGCAGCAGAACGTGACTGCTAATTTAGTCATTCATGATTTCCTATTTTATGGACAACAAACAAGCTGTAGCTAACATCCGCAGTATGTTGCAGGCTATCCTCCTCATTCTGACATTTTCTTCCTCTCCTCTGTGACTTCCAGAGAAGAAAGACACGGTGCTGCGTCAGGTCCGGCTGGACCCGTGCGACTTGCAGCCCATCTTCGACGACATGCTGCACATCCTAAACCTTGACGAGCTGCACGTCATCGAGGCGATCCCCATGGCAGAGGACAAACTGGATCGCCTCTTCGAGATTGCCGGGGTCAAGAGCCAGGAAGCCAGCCAGACCCTGCTGGACTCGGTCTACAGCCACCTGCCTGACCTCCTATAGGCCCACTGCTGTGATGCTACAGACCTATACTGTGGTCAGGGGACGCCCCACTTCCTTCTGCTGCAAATCCCTCCTTTTCGGTGTGGCTTCCTCCTCTCCCCACCCCCACAAATACTCTTAGGTAAGCTAGTGAGATGCTGCTTGATTCTGGATAGTCGTCTACACGCCTTCATGACCGCCAATCGGCTATCCTCCATTCCTAGCAGCCTGACTTAATCCCCCACTAATACCATGGTCAGGGAGCCTCCCTTTTTTTTCACCTTTATTTAACCAGGTAGGCTAGTTGAGAACAAGTTCTCATTTACAACTGCGACCTGGCAGTTGTAAATTCTCTCTCTTCTCTCTCTATGATCCTGCACGCTCTCACCCCCAGGCCAGACCATACAGCCACATGCCTGACCTCTTGAAGGCCCCCCCCCCCCACACACACACAGCCCCCCATGGGGAGCCTGCCTACCTGGAGGAAGGGCAGGACAGAGTGGCCAGGCTCTGTAACCCAGCCTGGAGTTCTGGACAGACATAGCACCACCATCACCATTATGCTCATTAAACCATAGCTATTGCCCTTGTGTCAATGTAGCATTAAACAAGTGTTCTCTTTACATTTTTGAGATTGTTGTGGGTGTGTCATCCAGTGCTATAAACCCATATTTATGCAAGCAAACTTCAACAACACACTCTCATGCACAATGCCTATAAATGTCAAACATCCCACATGAAGAAATACTATAGTCTACACTATGGTAGGAATACTACAGTATTCACTGTAGTGTTTTTGCTAACTTTACTGTAGTATTTACAGTTTACTATAGTATAAATACTGTAGTAAAAACAAACAGTAGTGTATACTATATTAATTACGGTAATGTTTTTGCAGACTGTAGTATGTACTGTAGTGTTTTTGTTGTATTATCTTTGACATAGAAGTGGGGGGCATTCTCCTTGAAGAAACCTACTAGAGAAATACTAAGAGCAAATTTTCCATAACCTGTAGGTAGTGCTGGGTTCTGACACGGAGAGTTCAGATCTTCTACTCTTTTCTATAACCATAGGGAACACAATATATGGTCTAAACTTGGCATGTAGGTTTCAAACTTACGGGTGGCCCAAATTGGGACATGGGGGAGGGGAATGGGCAGTATGTACAAATGATATACTGTAGTATATACTACAGTTTAAAATATTTTATTTTGTGGACTGTAGCATTTTTGCTGACTTTTTTGTTGTATTTACTAGTGCTTTTTTGTGTATAATACTGTAGTATTTATTATAGTATTCTACAGTGCTACAAAATTCTATACTAAGTCCTACACATGATCGAGGGATACTACAGTGTATACAATTTTATAGTATACTACAGTTTACTACATACTTCTATAGTAAATACTGTAGTATTCTAGAACAAACTGTAGTATTTTTTTATGAGGGACACTACGACACACACTCATGATGCACAATGTCTTACACTAATAGTATGTAATATGATTGATGCACTAATTATTGTTCTTTGAGTAACATAACCATTTCATCTGTATGCATTCTGCCATATGTGCTTCAATGTCTCTTTGAAATGCTGTTTACTTACATGTCACACATATTTTTTTTCTACATTTATTTTGAGTATTACCATTTCTGTTTTTTTAGCTTTTTGATTTCTTAGCAACTATGTTTGTCATGATTTCAAGGGCATTCTGATATGTCCCAGCTTGGTGTAATGAGACCATCTTACTGGATGTAAGATATGCATAGTTGCTCCATATTCTACTTGAATCGGACAGTCATCTTCTGGATTGTGGTACTTGATTAAAAAATAACAATGTACAACTATAGTTCCTTTTAAATTCAACATCTTAAAAAAAGCACCACCAAAAAACATGTTGCTGTGAAGTGCCAGTATTCAACTCACAGATGTTAGGAAAGGAACACAGACTGACTTTTTGCCAAGCCAATCATATCAAGCTATTCTGGTGCTAGACTTGAAATTCTCTATTTGGGCATAATACCAGGATGATATGGGGGGCTTTCAGGACAATCGCTACTAAAGTATTCTGGACTTTGCGAAGGGTAAAATAGATGCAGCTGCTCTGGACTTTGTTGGACTGAATTGAAGTGTTGTTTGAGCTGTCCACATCGCTGTTGGGTCTAATGTAGGAGTGTGAAGGTAAGCATATAGAACGAGTCTGAAACGTTGAAGTTGAGGTATACTGTACATGTACTCTGGTGGCTGTTTTTAAAACATAACACGTGTAACCAGTACATTTACTATTATGTAAAATCTTAAATCAACCAATTAAAGTTAAAACGTTTGTCATAATGTGGAGTGTGTGTCATACTTACTGTATCTCTCTTTCAGCAAGAATTTGTTACAGTAAACAGGTTTCCATGTAACCTTTTTATGCGAGTTATAACGACACAAGGCGAGACTCAGATCCAGACACAGGCGGCAGATGGTTTGACCTCTGATATTTATTATAGTCCAAGGGGTAGGCAAAAGACAGGTCGGGGACAGGCAAGAGTTCATAGCCAAGTCAGAGTCCAAAACGGTAAAAGGCGGAAGGCAGGCTCGAGGTCAGGGGCAGGCAGAGTGGTACGGCAGGCTGGCTCAGTCAGGACAGGCAAGGGTCAGAACCAGGAGGACGAGAAAAACAGAGACTTGGGGAAAAACAGGACCTAAGAGAAAAACGCTGGTTGACTTGGCAATAAAAGGCAAATTAATTACTTAAAAATCATACAATGTGATTTTCTGGATTTTTGTTTTAGATTCCGTCTCTCACAGTTGAAGTGTACCTATGATAAAAAATTACAGACCTCTACATGCTTTGTAAGTAGGAAAACCTACAAAATCGGCAGTGTGTCAAATACTTGTTCTCCCCACTGTATATAGACAGGTGTGTGCCAATCCAAGTTATGTCCAATCAATTAAATTGTAGGACCAAGTTGTAGAACCAAGTTGTAGAAACATCTCAAGGATGATAAATGGAAACAGGATGCACCTGAGCTCAATTTCGAGTCTCATAACAAAGTGTCTGAATTCTTATGTAAATAAGGTATTTCTGTTTTAAAGAATTTGCAAAAATTTCTAAATACCTGTTTTTGCTTTGTCATTATGGGGATTGATGAGGGAAAAAATGATTACATCAATTTTAAAGTAAGGCTGTAACGTAACAAAATGTGGAAAAAGGGAAGGGGTCTGAATGCTTTCCTAATGCTCTGTATCTATACCGAACACAAATATGAACGCAAACTGCAACAATTTCAAAGATTTTACTGAGTTACAGTTACATATGAGGAAATCAATCGATTGACATAAATTCATTAGGCCCAAATCTATGGATTTCGCAAGATTGGGAATATAAACTCAGCAAAAAAGAAACGTCCTCTCACTGTCAACTGCGTTTATTTTCAGCAAACTGTGTAAAATGTGTAAAAATGTGTAAATATTTGTATGAACATAACAAGATTCAACAACTGAGACATAAACTGAACATGTTCCACAGACATGTGACTAACAGAAATGGAAAAATGTGTCCCTGAACAAAGGGGGGGTCAAAATCAAAGTAACAGTCAGTATCTGGTGTGGCCACCAGCTGCATTAAGTACTGCCGTGCATCTCCTCCTCATAGACTGCACCATATTTGCCAGTTCTTGCTGTGAGATGTTACCTCACTCTTCCACCAAGGCACCTACAAGTTCCTGGATATTTCTGGGGGGAATGGCCCTAGCCCTCACCCTCCGATCCAACAGGTCCCAGACGTGCTCAATGGGATTGAGATCCGGGCTCTTTGCTGGCCATGGCAAAACACTGACATTCTTGTCTAGCAGGAAATCACGCACAGAACGAGCAGTATGGCTGGTGGCATTGTCATGCTGGAGGGTCATGTCAGGATGAGCCTACAGGAAGGGTACCACATGATGGAGAATGATGTCTTCCCTGTAACGCACAGCATTGAGATTGCCTGCAATGCCATGTGCATTCAAATTGCCATCAATAAAATGCCATTGTGTTCGTTGTCCGTAGCTTATGCCTGCCCATAACATAAGCCCACCGTCACCATGAGCGCTTGACATCAGCAAATCACTCGTGCACACAACGCCATACAGTGCCTTGCAAAAGTATTCATCACCCTTATAGTTTTTCCTATTTTGTTGCATTACAACCTGTAATTTGAACAGATTTTTATTTGGATTTCATGTAATGGACATACACAAAATAGTCTAAATTGGTGAAGTGAAATGAAAAAAATAACTTGTTACAAAAAAATAGAAAAAATAGAAAATGGAAAAGTGGTGCTTGCATATGTATTCAACCCCTTTGCTATGAAGCCCCTAGATAAAATCTGGTGCGACCAATTACCTTCAAAAGTCACATAATTAGTTAAAGTTGAAGTCAGAAGTTTACATACATTTAGGTTGGAGTCATTAAAACTAGTTTTTCAACCACTCCACAAATTTCTTGTTAACAAACTATAGTTTTGTCAAGTTGGTTAGGACATCTACTTTGTGCATGACACAAGTAATTTGTCCAACAATTGTTTACAGACAGATTATTTCACTTATAATTCACTGTATCACAATTCCAGTGCGTCAGAAGTTTACATACACTAAGCTGACTGTGCCTTTAAACAGCTTGGAAAATTCCAAACAATTATGTCATGGCTTTAGAAGCTTCTGATAGGCTAATTGACATCATTTGAGTCAATTGGAGGTGTACCTGTGGATGTATTTCAAGGCCTACCTTCAAACTCAGTGCCTCTTTGCTTGACATCATGAGAAAATCAAAAGAAATCAGCCAAGACCTAAGAAAAATGTTTGTAAACCTCCACAGGTCTGGTTCATCCTTGAGAGCAATTTCCAAACACCTGAAGGTACCACGTTCATCTGTACAAACAATAGTACGCAAGTATAAACACCATGGGACCATTCGGCCATCATGCCGCTCAGGAAGGAGACGTGTTCTGTCTCCTAGAGATGAACGCACTTTGGTGCGAAAAGTGCACATCAATCCCAGAACAACAACAAAGGACCTTGTGAAGATGCTGGAGGAAACAGGTACAAAAGTATCTATATCCACAGTAAAACGAGTCCTATATCGACATAACCTGAAAGGCCACTCAGCAAGGAAGAAGCCACTGCTCCAAAACCGCCATAAAAAAGCCAGACTACAGTTTGCAGCTGCGCATGGGGACAAATATCGTACTTTTTGGAGAAATGTCCTCTGGTCTGATGAAAGAAAAATAGAACTGTATGGCCATAATGACCATCGTTATGTCTGGAGGAAAAAGGGGGTGGCTTGCAAGCTGAAGAACACCATCCCAACCATGAAGCACTGGGGGTGGTAGCATCATGTTGTGGGGGTGCTTTGCTGCAGGAGGGACTGGTGCACTTCACAAAACAGATGGCATCATGAGGTAGAAAAATTATGTGGATATATTGAAGCAACATCTCAAGACATCAGTCAGGAAGGTCGCAAATGGGTCTTCCAAATGGACAATGACCCCAAGCATACATCCAAAGTTGTGGCAAAATGGCTTAAGGACAACCAAGTCAAGGTATTGGAGTGGCCATCACAAAGCCCTGACCTCAATCCTATTCGCGTGTGCGAGCAAGGAGGCCTACAAACCTGACTCAGTTACACAAGCTGTGTCAGGATGAATGGGCCAAAATTCACCCAACTTATTGTGGGAAGATTGTGGAAGGCTACACGAAACATTTGACCCAAGTGTAGCAATTTATAGGAAATGCTACCAAATACTAATTGAGTGTATGGAAACGTCTGACCCACTGAGTATGTGGTGAAAGAAATAGAATCTGAAATAAATCATTCTCTCTACAATTATTCTGACATTTCACATTCTTAAAATAAAGTGGTGATCCTAACTGACCTAAGACAGGGAATTTTTACTAGGATTAAATGTCAGGAATTGTGAAAAACTGAGTTTAAATGTATTTGGCTAAGGTGTATGTACACTTCCGACTTTAACTGTAAATAAAGTCCACCTGTGTGCAATCTATGTGTCACATGATTTTTCACATGATCTCAGTATATATACACCTGTTCCAAAAGGCCCAAGAGTCTGCAACACCACTAAGCAAGGGGCACCACCCAGTAAGGTGCACCATGAAGACCAAAGACCTCTCCAAACAGGTCAGGGACAAAGTTGTGGAGAAGTACAGATCAGGGTTGGGTTATAAAAAATATCAGAAACTTTGAACATCCCACAGAGCACCATTAAATCAATTATTTAAAAAATGGAAAGAAATTGGCACCACAACAAACCTGCGAAGAGAGGGCCGCCGACCAAAACTTACAGGCCAGGCAAGGAGGGCATTAATCAGAGAGGCAACAGACGAAAGATAACCCTGAAGGAGTTGCAAAGCTCCAAAGTGGAGATTGGAGTATCTGTCCATAGGACCACTTTAAGCCATACACTCCACAGAGCTGGGCTTAACAGAAGAGTGGCCAAAAAAAGCCGTTGCTTAAAGAAAGAAATAAGCACACATTCCAGAGATTTAAGACTGGGACGGAGGTTCACCTTCCAACAGGACAATGACCCGAAGCATACTGCTAAAGCAACACTCGAGTGGTTTAAGGGGACACATTTAAATGTCTTAGAATGGCCTAGTCAAAGCCCAGACCTCAATCCAATTCAGAATCTGTTGCATGACTTAAATATTGCGGTACACCAGCAGAACCCATCCAACTTGAAGGAGCTGGAGCAGTTTGCCTTAAAGACTGTGAAAAAATCCCAGTGTCTAGATGTGGCAAGCTTATAGAGACATACCCCAAGAGACTTGCAGCTGTAATTGCTGGCAAAGGTGGCTCTATAAAGTATTGACTTTGGGGGGTGAATAGTTATACACGCTCAAGTTCTGTTTTTTTGTCTAATTTCTTGTTTCACAATAAAAAAGTATTTTGCATCTTCAAAGTGGTAGGCATGTTGTGTAAATGAAATGATACAAACCCCCAAAGTATCAATTTTAATTCCAAGTTGTAAGGCAACAAAATAGGAAAAATGCCAAGGGGGTGAATACTTTCGCAAGCCACTGTACACATGATCTCTGGTTGTGAGGAATGGTGGACGTACTGCCAAATTCTCTAAAACGACAGTGGTAGAGAAATTAACATGACATTGTCTCTCGCCATTCGAGTAATTGTGAATCCGAACCCTAAATTCTTGTCCACAGGTACAAGGTGGTAAAGATGGCGGACTGAACGTAGCTATGTAGACCAACTCAAGATAAAAACATAATTTTCAATATCGGTAAATTAGACTAAATATTAGCACTACACAATCTGGTGGGTGATAACCTTCAATCTGGATAACAACACAAAACAAGTCTTAAGACTAGAGAAATGTATAAACAAATATTACGAAAACAAGCAACACCCAAACATGATGGAGAGTAAGACGGGAACCTATTTCAAAACGAAAACGTGACTCTTCTACAGACACAGACAATTTAATATTTTCACCACTGGAAATGGTAAAGGTCGAAACCGATCTGTTAAAATCAATAAATGACAAACTGGGTATACTTGAACTAGTCAGTAAGGATATAAAAGAGTTGAAGGCAAGCCTCGAGATAAGTGATGAAAAAGCTGCGACATTGGAGAAAGACACAAACAAGCTAATGGGACAGTCAATAAGATTGAAAGCGAAGTTAATGAACTTAAAAAGGAGAACACCATTCTGAGAGAAGCTTTACTTAACATACAGACTAGATCCATGAGAGAGAATCTGGTACTTACAGGCATCCAAGAGAAAGAAGGAGAAGTTCCTGAATCTGTAGTTAGAGAGTTCCCCCTTACAGCGCTTCGCATTCCACGCGAAACTATTGACAAAATCTAACTCAAACGTGTACACCGCTTCGGACAGAGAGGGAAGAGGTATGAATGCCCAATCGTTGCCAAATTTACTTTCTTTAAAGATAAAATAATGGTTAAAAGCCTGGGTAAAAGACTTGCTGGCACGGAAATTGTCATGAATGACCAATTCCCGAAGGAAATTGTAGAATGGCGTAAAGTTCTGAATCCAATTTTCAAGGAAAATAGATTAAAAGAGAAACGGGTAGCTCTCGTCATTGATAAACTATATATTGATAACCAGTTGTTTCGTCGATAAACTATATATTGATAACCAGTTGTTCAAAGACACAAATTAAAAATTACAAAGTTCTTATAGACGAGGCAAATAATGAAACACAATTCTTGCCCACTTATTGATTGTAATAATATAACAAAAAATATTGCTTTCTATATGTTCAAATATAACTAATTGGAACACACTGTCACTAATTCAACATGGTGAAGATAAAAACTCAGTAAACAGAAGGCACATTATGTGTGGATGGTGTGGTGTGTGTTTGTTGGTGTTTGGGAAAGTGTGAGGTTGAGTGAAAGGAAACGGTTGCAGATCCCAGTACCAATGTATTGCTGTGAGCAGGGTTTGCTTTCAATGTTGTTCGGATGAGAGATATACTTTTTATAATGAATTATACATCTTATTTATTTATCTATTGTCCTATCATGATGGAACAGCGTTTTAAAATAAATTATACATTTAATTTATTTATTGTCCTGGAATTGGGAACTACATTTTTAAAATAAATTATACATTTTATTTATTTATGATCCTATATTGATGGAACGGACCACAACCCTATACCCTAGACACCCACCTGAATGACCCAGATACTAAGGAGAAGTCCCTAACTATTTTATGGGCCTGCTGTAAGCGGTCTCAATACAGCCAAAATGAGGTCAGAGACCTAGAGCAGCACTGCCCCCTCAAGATTCTGAGCCTGCTTGGCAGGGTTGGTCCTGCAAAGTCAAAGCCCCCTAAAGGGAGAGCATACTATACAAGGAAATTCTCAAAGCTGCTAATGAGAACCTTGACGGCCTTGTACCTATCCCGTGGGGATTCCGGTGGGGTGACCCCACCCAGGCAGTGGCAGTGCTGGCAACACTAGCTGCAGTAACCCATGGGGAGGGGGTCACACTCGGACATTCAGAGAGGGGGTATATTATTGTGGCACTGGTGGCACAAAATCAAAAGTCTGACTTCACGGAGATGCTTGGGAATATGGTCAATACGGGGGACTATGTTGTGTGTGTATTTCAGGGAAAGGGGGTATATCTGACCATCCATCATCTAGGACGTGGCAATGGGTAATCAAATCTCCCCATTTCTGCCCAATTTTTTGCACAGTTTTGCAGACATTCTCATACAGCTGCAACTGTATATGCATTCGTAAATCAAGACCTTTCTTGAGTTGGGCTCTGGGATGGTGCAACTGTTGAGAATGTGAGTCTATGACTGTGTGGGGGAAATGCGTTGAGTGTGTATGAGTGTGTATGAGTATGTATGAGTGTGTATGAGTGTGTGGGTGTATGTGTGTATCCCACAACTATTGCAAGGGAGTTAAAGATGTTATGGGCAATATAGGATGATTCACAATAATTGTTTGCTAATATAATAATTGCTTGCAATAACATAATTTTGGTAATGGCGAGACTGGTGAGAGGTAAAATCATTTGAATAAATTGCCTACATTACTACAAATATGAATAGCTAATTATGGAAAATAAGATAAACAGGATTTTTTAGATGTATATATATTTTTTTAATGGTTATATTACATAAATCGAGGTGAGGGCGATGGAAATGCATTTGGCGGTTGATCTACTTCTGTTCTGTGAGTGGCACTGTGTGCTCTTTTCGAAGAATGGATCCCGGTCTCTCCAGGACCTTGGGATCCGGGGAGTCGGGGGTGGTCTGCCGGGCATTGGGATGACAACCCAACTCGGGATGAGGAGGGCTTTTAGTGGGTGGAATAGTGGGGACCAATTGGAGGTTTACTTAGTAGCAATGCAAATATCATGGTACAGCTATATAGACACTCAATCACCATGTTACTTTTTAATGGTACGTTTACAAACATAGATTTTGATAAAAATAATTGAAAGTTGTGTCTCATGGTAAGTGGTGAAATAAGTATAGCCAGTTATAATTGTAATGGCTTAGCAGATAATAAGAAAAGACGATCAGTATTTACCTGGCTAAAAGAGAAGGAATATAATATCTATTGTTTACAGGAAACTCATTCAACAATTTTAGATGAAGTTTTGTGGAATATGGACTGGGGGAAGGGCAAAATAAATTTCTCCCATGGGCAAAGAAATTCAAAAGGGGTGATGGTATTAATTAGCAGTCATTTTGATCCAAATGTGCAAATTGTCCAAACAGATCATCAAGGTAGATGGATTATTTTCATATTTTATTGGATAATAAACAGAAATGGCTTATTAATCTATACGGTCCAAATAACGATGATCCAAGCTTCTTTGAAAATATATATCAAACTTTATCAACTCTACAAGCAACACTAGACTCTATTATTACGGTGGGAGATTTTAATACGGTTTTAAACACCTTCATGGACCGTAAAGGAAATCACTCTACAAACTATCACCCTCAAGCACTTAAGGAAGTCAAGGATATATTGGAATTAGTGGATATATGGAGGCTTAACTACCCTGACCTAGTCAGATATACATGGCGGAGGCTTAATTAAGCTAGTCGTCTTGATTAATTTCTTATGTTATTCTCTCTGGCACCAAAAGTTTTTAAAAGTATTGATAGGGGACAGAATGCGGTCGGATCATCACATAATTGGCATATATATTACTCTTACAGAATTTCCACGTGGGCGAGGATATTGGAAATTTAATCAAAACCTACTAGATGATAAATTGTTTATACGTAACTAGTACAGAAGAATGTATAACTGACTTGTTCAGACATAACATAGGCACAGCAGATCCCCATATTGTATGGGACACTTTTAAATGTGCCTTTAGAGGCTATGCAATTCAGTACTCATCTACAAAACAAAAGCAATATAGATCAAAAGAGTCCATATTAAGAAAGGAAATTGAAGGACTAGCAGTACAGTTAGATAGCAATAAAAACTGTACCAAAAGGAGGAAAAACGAGGAAAAACAAAGAGAGATGGAGGAACTTATTCAAGAAAGATTCAGTGTAATATATTAAAAAAAATAAAGCAAACTGGATGGAATATGGGGAAAAATGCACCAATTTCTTTTTCAATCTTCAACATAGAAACGCTACCAAAAAAAATATATTGAAACTTATTACAAATGATGGAGTCACGTATGATTCACTGAATGGAGCTCACAGATTGAACAAAGGTGTCATTGTACGCTGACGGTTCATGTTTTCTTATAAAACCACAATTAGAATCCCTACACAGCCTCATAGAGGATCTAGATACTTTTGCTAACCTCTCTGGATTAAGCGTTCTAATCACACCGGTTTCAGCGTACGCTGCAGGGACCATTGTAGAAAGATCACACCCGTTTGTTTGTACGTGTGAAAAGGTTAAACTGTCAAGAGGCGTAAAACAAGGTTGTCCGCTATCAGCATATCTATGTATTATTGCATTAAAGAACATAAATGGTTAAAGAAAATGTAGATAAATAAAAACATATACCAATTTCATCTAAGGACCAAAAAATTGACAGCTGTGCCATATAAATTGCAAAATAGTTGGGAAGAGATTTTTGATGTACCCATTCAATGGCACATGGTTTATGAATTGAAATGCAAAACAACGCCGGATTCAAAACTTCACGTTTTTCTATTGAAATTATTACACAAAATTCTTGCAACCAATAGAATGTTATCTATATGGGGGATACAATCTTCCCAGCTCTGCAGATTTTGCTGTGAGGAGGCAGAGTCATTAGATCATTTATTTTGGTACTGTCCATATGTAGCTCGTTTTTGGTCACAGGTCCAGGAATGGCTGTAGAATTGCAAGATTTGCCTAGAACTAACGCTGCAGATAGCAATACTGGGTGATTTGAAAAGCCATAGTCAATCAATCAATAAGATAATAATTATTTTAGCAAAAATGTCTATCTTTAATTTACAATCAGTAGAAGCTATGAGAATAGAAAAGTTTAGTACTTTTGTGAAGCATCCCAGCACAGTTGAAAAATATATGGCAAATCGAATTCCAAAATGGATGGTGTTAAGAGATAGATGGGAGGGGTTGAATGGAGCTGAAGGGGGACTAATAACAAGATAACCAATGTAAAACATACGGGGTCTGTAAAATGTACAGTTAAAGTTGGAAGTTTACATACACCTTAGCCAAATACAATTAAACTCAGTTTTTCACAATTCCTGACATTTAATCCTAGTAAAAATTCCCTGTCTTAGGTCAGTTAGGATCACCACTTTATTTTAAGAATGTGAAATGTCAGAATAATAGTAGAGAGAATGATTTATTTCAGCTTTTATTTCTTTCATCACATTCACAGTGGGTGAAAAGTTTACATACACTCAATTAGTATTTGGTAGCATTGCCTTTAAATTGCTTAACTTGGGTCAAATGTTTCGGGTAGCCTTCCACAAGCTTCCCACAATAAGTTGGGTGAATGTTGGCCCATTCCTCCTGACAGAGCTGGTGTAACTGAGTCAGGTTTGTAGGCCTCCTTGCTCGCACACGCTTTTTCAGTTCTGCCCACACATTTTCTATAGGATTGAGGTCAGGGCTTTGTGATGGCCACTCCAATAACTTGACTTTGTTGTCCTTAAGCCATTTTGCCACAACTTTGGAAGTATGCTTGGGGTCATTGTCCATTTAGAAGACCCATTTGCAAGCAAGCTTTAACTTCCTGACTGATGTCTTGTGATGTTGCTTCAATATATCCACATAATTTTTCTCCCTCATGATGCCATCTATTTTGTGAAGTGCACCAGTCCCTCCTGCAGCAAAGCACCCCCACAACATGATGCTGCCACCCCCGTGCTTCACGGTTGGGATGGTGTTCTTCAGCTTACAAGTGTCCCCCTTTTTCCTCCAAACATAAAGATGGTCATTATGGCCAAAAAGTTAAATTTTTGGTTCATCAGACCAGAGGAGATTTCTCCAAAAAGTACAATCTTTGTCCCCATGTGCAGCTGCAAACCGTAGTATGGCTTTTTATTGGCAGTTTTGGAGCAGTAGCTTCTTCCTTAATGAGCGGCCTTTCAGGTTGTTGATATAGGACTCGTTTTACTGTGGATATAGATACTTTTGTACCCATCACCTCCAGTATCTTCACAAGGTCCTTTGTTGTTGTTCTGGGATTGATGTGCATTTTTCGCACCAAAGTATGTTCATCTCTAGGAGACAGAACGCGTCTCCTTCCTGAGCGGTAGGACGGCTGCGTGGTCCCATGGTGTTCATACTTGCGTACTATTGTTTGTACAGATGAACGTGGTACCTTCAGGCGTTTGGAAATTGCTCCCACGGATGAACCAGACTTGTGGAGGTCTACAATTTTTTTCAGAGGTCTTGGCTGATTTCTTTTGATTTTCCCATGATGTCAAGCAAAGAGGCACTGAGTTTGAAGGTAGGCCTTGAAATACATCCACAGGTACACCTCCAATTGACTCAAATTATGTCAATTAGCCTATCAAAAGCTTCTAAAGCCATGACATCATTTTCTGGAACTTTCCAATCTGTTTAAAATGCAGGCGGCGTATTGAGTAGCCAGATAAAATGTGCCCATTTCAAACGGCCTCGTACTCAATTCTTGCTTGTACAATATGCATATTATTATTACTATTGGATAGAAAACACTCTAGTTTCTAAAACCGTTTGAATTATTTCTCTGAGTGAAACAGAAATCCTTCTGCAGCACTTTTCCTGACCAGGTGGTGGAATGTCAGAAATCGATGCTCTGTTCAACTGCATACCTATACATGGGCGTGATACGTAAGAGTCTACATACACTTCATATGCCTTCCCCTGGTTGTCAAGATGCGGTGAGAGAAGAAATTTCGTGTCTATCTTGGTCTGAGGTGGAATAAAAGGTCTTTGTTTGACGTGACCGTCCATATCCTGTTTCTGGAGCGCGCGAAAAAGGACATGGATATGCCTTCTGTTTAGCTGCCGTTATGAACGACGAACATCTCCGTCTTAGATTTTATTTGATACATGTGACCATATCATCGTAACGTATGTTTTTTCAATATAGTTTAATCAGATTATTGAAATTTTTTCGGGAGTTTTGCCGTGTTCCGTTTTCTAACTTTGTTGACGTTGGAGTGATCCGTGCCACTTGGCAAGTGCCCATGCTAAATGAAGAGGGATATTTGCCGTTCCAGATCAAAACAACGATTGTTCTGGACAAAGGACACCTTGTCCAACATTCTGACGGAAGATCACCATAAGTAAGAAACATTTTATGATGCTATTTCTAATATCTGTCGTGCATGTGAACTGGTCGTGGGCACCCAAGTGTTTCTGGCTATTGTGGCTACGCTAATATCACGCTACATTTTGTTTGCGCTGTAAAACATTTAATAAATCGGAAATATTGTCTAGAATCACAAGATGCCTGTCTTTCAATTGCTGTACACTGTGTATTTTTCAGAAATGTTTTATGATGAGTAATCGGTATTTGACGTTGGTGTCTGTAAATATTATGGCTGCTTTCGGTGCAATTTCTGATTGTAGCTGAAATGTAAACTATGATTTATACCTGAAATATGCAAATATTTTGAACAAAACATATGCTATACAATAAATATGTTATCAGACTGTCATCTGATGAGGTTGTTTCTTGGTTAGTGGCTATTTTTTATCTTTATTTGGCTGAATTTGTGATAGCTACTGATGGAGTCAAAAACTGATGGAGTAAGAATATTGGTGTCTTTTGCTAACGTGGTTAGCTAATAGATTTACATATTGTGTCTTCCCTGTAAAACATTTTAAAAATCGGACATGTTGGCTTGATTCACAAGATGTGCACCTTTCATCTGGTGTCTTGGACTTGTTAATGTGTGAAAGTTAAATATTTAAAAAAAATATCTTTTGAATTTCGCGCCCTGCACTTGAGCTGGATGTTGTCATAAGTGTACCGGTGTCGGGCTGCAGCCCAAACAGGTTAAAAGGCACAGTCAACTTAATGTGTACAAACTTCTGACCCACTGGAATTGTGATGCAGTCTGTAAACAATTGTTGTAAAAATAACTTGTGTCATGCACAACGTAGGTGTCCTTACCAACTTGCCAAAACTATAGTTTGTTAATAAGAAATTTGAATACTGGCTACAGTGTCTCAAAATGGACCCTTTTTTCTCATTTTTTAAGGGAGTATGAGAGCACACTCTTTGTTTCTCAGCTAGGAGCCTGCTTGTTGACACCTTAAGGCCTAGAGGTTTTGTAATTTCAAATGATTAAACCTATGTCAATACAGATCTGAATGTTTGATATCCTTTTTACTGTACACTGTTGATAGAAGTTGATGCCAAAGCTAATCACTGAATGTCCTACTACAAGGACTCGGTCAGAATGACAAACTTCTGTGTCATATGAGCACGCACGCACGCACGCACGCACGCACGCGCACGCACACACACACACACACACACCGGGGATTACCAGGGTGAGTACACTGAGCAGTTGGGAAAAGCCCATATTATACATTTAGTGACTGACTGAATGAAACAAAAAAGAAATAGCACAGCACAATGACCACACAGTTCACTCTACGCTCACTTACTCACATAGTTTAGATTTATGATTATTCTCATTAAAGGTAATTGTGCCTCTATTTCAGGAGAGGAACGACATGAATGACATTTTGGCTCTCCTCTCTGCTCAGACCGATCCGGCCCCAGCAGTGCAGGCCCAGCTCTAACAGTGGTCCTCCCTACAGGCTCCCCTTTGGCACCAGCTCCTGCCACAACAAAAGAGGATTGCTATGAAGAGTTTCTGCTTGATACAGGTAATGACATCACACACATTTCCACCAACCATTTCCCACATTATTTATGTTCGAAATATTGTTTCAATATCCAACCTTTTGATGTTACAATTTTGGCCAAGTGTTTCTGTGTTGTAACACTCAGACATTCCATTTCCAATACTGCAGAGCCCAAAGGCAGAGTTTCTGCAAGGTATTTACGATCTGGTTGTTAAGTCATAAAACCGGGCCAACCTCATCCCTCTATCCCTCTGCTGGAGAGAGAGGGCGCTGTAGAGCTGACCCACTGTAACTTGATCCTTCGGATCCTCACAAGGGCTACTTCAGTCAAGGTTTGGTCTTGAATACAAAGATTTGTAAAGGGTTCAGGGTTGTTTATATGAGTGACAGGTGTAGTGGACTACTAGCTGAACCAGCAAGGATGATGAGGAAAAATATGGCCTTTTTGTTTATCAGTGGAGTGAAGAGAAGTGGACCCACCAGAAAAGTATTCTAGGCAGGATACCCAGAAGAAACCACAAAGGTCTGAAACAAAGAAGTGAAATTGATAATTATACCACATAGCAGTCATATGGCCAATAGCCTTCCCCTGCATCCACAGACAGGTAGGCATTACTACTTTGTAGCTCAGCCCCCTCGATCTCTCCCCTGCAGTAATGTAGCTGAAATATGATTTGTCTCAACTGAACATTTTGGTGTCAACAACTCTGTTTTTGTTTTTGCTGCAGGGTCTTCACTAGTTGCAATGTGGTTGCAGAAGCATATTTTGGACAGACTTTTGAAAATGGCTACCAAATGATTGGGGAGAATGTAGACCCACTGGCTGATCAGCTGTAGATTGAACTAGAGGTCTGGCGGGCCCCGGAGGTCCGCTAAGGCCAGACTGTTCCTCGCTACGTCTGGGGGGCAATGGAGGTCCACTGAGGCCCGGCTGGCCCTGGCAACTTCGGTGGGGAACTGGAGGTCAACTGGGGCCTGACTGGCCCTCACCATATCTGGAGGGGACTGGAGGTCCACTGGAGCCCGGCTGGCCCTCGCCACTCCTTGGGGGGACTGGAGGTCCACTGGGGCCCGGATAGCCCTCACCACTTCTTAGGGTGACTGGATGTCTACTGGGGCCTGGCTGGCCCTCGCCACGTCTGGTGGGGACTGGAGCAATGTACAAAAGTACTATTGCTAAGGTACTCTAACAGGCTATCAAGAAAGATCTGAAAGAGGAATATCAAAGGTGAATGTTGAATAACAAGGCAAAACTATGAGTTACAGGACATTACTGCCATTAATAATAAGTGCCCTGCCTTTGTCAGTATGTCTTCCAGCTGAATGTTTCCAAAAAATGACGGTCACTTGATGGTTAACTCATGCCCCAGACATCTAATGACGAGTAGGGGAACAGACCTTTTCCTCCACATTCATCTAACAGGGAAGACACAGAGAGCTTGGCATGGATAACTTCTACTTCATCACAATCCCGGATCCGGGAGCACCCCCATCAGTAAAAAAGCTGACTAGCATAGCCTAGCATAGCGTCACAAGTAAATACTAGCATCTAAATATCATTAACTTCTTGTCAATATGGAGGCGCTGTTTCACCATTGGAAAAAATAGTGCCCAAATTAAACTGCCTCGTACTCAATTCTTGCTCGTACAATATGCATATTATTATCACTATTGGATAGAAAACACTCTCTAGTTTCTAAAACCGTTTGAATTATTTCTCTGAGTGAAACAGAACTCTTTCTGCAGCACATTTCCTGTCAGGGAGTGAGATTTCAGAAATCGAGGTCCCTGTTCTAAGGTCAGTTTATAAGTCCCCATGTAAGCCATCGGGTTACATGCACTGCATACGCCTTCCTCTAGATGTCAGTAAGCGGTGAGAATTTGAATGGCGTCGATTGCGCAATCTGGGGCCTTATATAAGACCGTGGAACGGATGTCGCCGGACAGATTGCTTGAGATTTTGGACACTATTCTCAATGTATAAGCACGATTTGTGCCGCTAAATATGCACCTTTTCGAACAAACTCTATATGCATTGTGTAATATGATGTTACAGGACTGTCATCTGAAGAAGTTTGAGAAGGTTAGTGAAAAAATTAATATATTTTGGTGGTTTATACGTTATAGCTATTTTTGCCTTGAATCAATGCTGGTGTGATGTTTGCTATTGTGGTAAGCTACTATAACGCTATATAGTGTTTTTGCTGTAAAACACTTCTGAAAATCTGAAATATTGTCTTGATTCAACAGGATCTTTGTGTTTCATCTGCTGCACACTGTGTATTTTTAGGAAATGTTTTATGATGAGTATTTAGGTAATTCACGATGGTCTCTGTAGTTATTCTAGTCGTTTTAGTGAGAGTTGTGATGGGGGCTGCAATAGTAAACTCTGATTTATACCTGAAATATGCACATTTTTCTGACAAAACCTATGCTATACAATAAATATGTAATCAGACTGTCATCTGATGAGGTTGTTTCTTGGTTAGTGGCTATTTATATCTTTATTTGGTCGAATTTGTGATAGCTGCTGATGGAGTAAAAAAAATGGTGGAGTATGGAAGTGGTGTCTTTTGCTAACGTGGTTAGCTAATAGATTTACATATTGTGTCTTCCCTGTAAAACATTTAAAAAATCAGAAATTATGGCTTTATTCACAAGATGTGTATCTTTCATTTGGTGTCTTGGACTTGTGATTTCATGAACATTTTATTATATGATATCCCTGTGGCTTTAGGCAGGCTATGCTAGTCAGCTTTTGTGATGGGGGTGCTCCAGTACCGGGTTTGGTAGGCGTTAGAGGTTAATCAGATGACAGTCTGATAACACATTTATTGTATAGCATATGTTTTGTTAGAAACATTTGCATATTTCAGGTATAAATCATAGTTTACCATTGCAGCCACCATCACAACTCTCACCAAAGCAACTAGAATAAC
This sequence comes from Salvelinus fontinalis, assembly GCF_029448725.1. Classification (NCBI taxonomy): domain Eukaryota; kingdom Metazoa; phylum Chordata; class Actinopteri; order Salmoniformes; family Salmonidae; genus Salvelinus; species Salvelinus fontinalis. The sequence continues at coordinate 17,363,067 of NC_074691.1, forward strand.
TACAGAGACCATCGTGTATTACCTAAATACTCATCATAAAACATTTCTGAAAAATACACAGCGTACAGCAAATGAAAGACACAGATCCAGCCAATATTTCAGATTTTTTAAGTGTTTTACAGCGAAAACACAATATAGCATTATATTAGCTTACTACAATAGCCAACCACACAACAGCATTGATTCAGGCCAACAATAGCGATAACGAAGAAACCAGCAAAAGATATTAATTTTTTCACTAACCTTCTCAAACTTCTTCAGATGACAGTCCTTTAATCATCATATTACACAATACATATAGAGTTTGTTCAAAAATGTGCATATTTAGCGGCACAAATCGTGGTTATACAATGAGAAAAGTAGCCAAGCTGCCAACAATATGTCGGGAGAAATCTTGGGAGAGGCACCTAATCTAATCAGTAACTAATCCTAAACTTGACTAAAAATACAGGTTGGACAGCAAATGAAAGATACATTAGTTCTTAATGCAATCGCTGTGTTAGATTTTTTAAATTAACGTTACTACGACATACAGCGTGCGTTAAAGCGAGACCGCACCGAGATTAATGGCGGAATATGAGTTTAACATTTTTCAACACAACAACGAATTAACATCATAAATAGTTTTTACTATTTGATGAGCTTCCATCAGAATCTTGGGCAAGTTGTTTTTCCAAAAATAATCGTTGCTCGGTTGTAGATTGTCGTCTTCAACGTTCGAATTAGCAGTAAACATTAGCCATGTGGCAAAGACGTGCCCAAATCACTAAAACGCAGCACTAATAAATATCCGAAAATCGCAATATACTGATATAAACTGATATAACTCGGTTTAAAATAACAACATTATGATGTCTTTAACACCTATATCGAATAAAACAGAGCCGGATATATCCAAGGGCTATAAAGGGAGCTTTCTAGAACAACATCCAGAGGTCCTTTTTGCGTCATGGCGAAGAGAACAAAGGACGGACCCCACGTTGCCAGCAGACTTATAAGCTCTGAGATCTGCCTAGCAACACCATTTCAATTCTCACTATTCGCTGACATCCAGGGGAAGGCGTATGCAGTGCATCTCAACCAATAGAAGACAGGCAAATTAATAAACGGATCTCAGAACAGCCTGCATATTTCAGCACACACATCCTCATAGGAAAATTGCTCTAACTCCAGTTCTGTTTTACTCACAGATATAATTCAAACGGTTTTAGAAACTAGAGAGTGTTTTCTATCCAATAGTAATAATAATATGCATATTGTACGAGCAAGAATTGAGTATGAGGCAGTTTAATTTGGGAACGAAATTATTACAAAGTGCCAACAGCACCACCTATTGAGAAAAGGATAACATACAGTGCAATCGGAAAGTATTCAGACTCCTTGACTTTTTCCCAGTTTAGTTACGTTACAGCCTATTCTAAAATGTATTAAATCATTTCCCCCCCTCATCAATCTACAAACACAACACCCCATAATGACAAAGCAAATTCAGGTTTATAAACATTTATTATAATTAGAAAAACTGAAATATTACATTTACAGAAGTATTCAGTCCCTTTACTCAGTACTTTGTTGAATTACCTTTGGCAGCGATTACAGCCTTGAGTCTTCTTGGGTATGATGCTACAAGCTTGGCACAACTGTATTTGGGGTGTGTCTCACATTCTTCTCTACAGATCCTCTCAAGCTCTGTCAGGTTGAATGGGGAGTGTCGCTGCACAGCTATTTTCAGGTCTCTCCAGAGATGTTAGATCAGGTTCAAGTCCGGGCTCTGGCTAGACCACTCAAGGACATTCAGAGATTTGTCCCGAAGCCAATCCTGCACTGTCTTGGCTGTGTACTGTCATGACGTTGGCTTGTGGTTAAGGTTTATGACCCCCCCATAAATACCTTTCCCTCTTCCCTCTCTCTCTGACTCTACTGAAGGACTCTTGAATAGCCTTTGTTAAACATAGACAGTCTGGGAACATCAAACAAGTGGGGGGAAAGGAACCATATTTCGGTAATAGAACCAGTTGAAAATATGCGTTGGTACGTAATGAATATGATGTCAGTTCGGTTGTCATCTGAGACATGACTGATGACAGGACGACATAAACTGTATCTGGGAAAGTCTACACATTCTAGTTATCAGATTCACATGGAATTGTTGTGCAATTTAAATGTTTGAATATGAAACTATTTGTGAAAAGATAAATGTAATTTTAGCTTCCAAATGAGAGAATTGGGTTTTCATAAGGTTAGAGCTCTGCTCAATCAGTGGCCCGCCCCTGTGAAGAGACATGGGTTATAAACTATGAAACACACCCTTCTCTCCCTCCACTATATAAGCCCTTGACGAAAATGTAACCTTCTGTTCCGAGGACGATAGGACAATGGTCCATACGTTAAAAAGGACTAACATGTCAACTACAGAACTAAGCCAACCTCAGCGCGAGCTTTGGTTGTGAATGGTATGAACTTTGAACTCTTATTCACTAAAGAAGTGAGACATCCTAGCCGTTGAGTTAGCAACAGCAGCTGTAAACATGGGCTAGGAAAGGACGGACGACCTATCCCGTCTAACACACAACGACATTACTACAAAGTATCCAGTTACCACCAGAGACATTCTTCCGAGGACAGCAAGATCTCTGTTGGGCAACACGGCCTTCCATCTACCACCAACCTATTGAAGCGCAGCTCAGAGTAAATATTTATTGCATTTTCCTTTTCCAAATGGGCGGTACTTAAGAATGCATAAGATACTGTATTTACGATAGCAGAGCTTCTCCCTTTGTTCTTCAGTCTTCCCGCTCTTTCACTCAAACCCAACCCCCTTTCCTTTGTGTAACCATCTGTCATATCTGTTCCGTCCGCTAGGGACGTTTTCCTTTATGACATAATTTGTAATCAATGTATGATTCATTCTGTGTATATGTAATTCTGTGTGATTAGTTAGGTATTTAGTAAATAAATAATTAAACCCAATTTTGTATTGCTGATTCAACTTGTTAGCCAGGGTTCGTGAAGATAACCAAAAATGTACAACTTTCAGATGAGACTGAAATAAGGTGACGATTAATATTGACTGCTATTGATGTAAAATATTACTAGTTCTTTATGAGTCTATTTGGAAGATAACAGCTCTATAACACTCTTTTGTGGTGCCCCGACTTTCTAGTTAATTACAATTACATAATTAGCTCAATCACGTAATATTAATTACAGAGAAAGGATTTTATAGAATAGCATGTCATATCACTTAATCCGGCATAGCCAAAGACACGACAGTACTTAGGGTCATTGTCCTGTAGGAAGGTAAACCTTCTCACCAATCTGAAGTCCTGAGTACTCTGGAGAATTATTTTCATCAAGGATCTCTCTGCAATTTGCTCCGTTCATCTTTCCCTCGATCCTGACTAGTCTCCCAGTGCCTGCCGCTGAAAAACATCCCCACAGCATGATGCTAATACCAATATGCTTCACAATAGGGATGGTGCCAGGTTTCCTCCATAGGTGACGTTTTGCATTCAGGTCTGAGAGTCCTTTAAGGGACTTTTAGCAAACTCCAAGAGGGCGATCATGTGCTTTTTACTGAGGAGTGGCTTTCATCTGCCCAATCTACCATAAAGGCCTGATTGGTGGTGAGCTGCAGAGATGGTTGTCCTTCTGGAAGGTTCTTTCATCTCCACAGAGGAACTGTGGAGCTCTGTCACAGTGACCATCAGGTTCTTGGTCACCTTCCTGACTAAGGCCCTTCTCCCCCGATTGCTCAGTTTGGCCAGACGGCCAGCTCTAGGAAGAGTCTTGGTGGTTCCAAACTTCTTCCATTTAAGAGTGATGGAAGCCACTGTGTTCTTGGGGACATTCAATGCTGCAGACACTTTTTGGTACCCTTCCCCAGATCTGTTTCTCGACACAATCCTGTCTCGGGACTCTATGGACAATTCCTTCAACCTAATGGCTTGGTTTTTGCTCTGACATGCACTGCCAACTGTGGGACCTTATGTAGACATCTGTGTGCCTTTCCAAATCATGTCCAATCAATTGAATTCACCACGGGTGGGCTCCTATCAAGTTGTAGAACCATCTCAAGGATGATCATGGAAACAGGATGCACCTTTGTAAAAGACACAGATCCAGCCAATATTTCAGATTTTTTAAGTGTTTTATTGTAATGTAACAATATCTGCAAAAAATCAAGGGATCTGAAAACTTTCCGAATGCACATGTACATAATGCATATATCAAATGTCAAATGTTACATACTACATTACAGGTGTCACGTTCCTGACCTTATTTCCTTTGTTTAGCCTTGTTTAGTTGGTCAGGACGTGAACTGGGTGGGCATTCTATGTTATGTGTTTCTATGTTGGGTTCATTGCATTAGCCTGATATGGTTCTCAATCAGGGGCAGGTGTTTTACGTTTCCTCTGATTGAGAACCATATTAAGGTAGGCTGTTCTCACTGTTTGTATGTGGGTGTGTAACGGCTGTTCTCCTCCTCTTCGTCCGAAGAGGAGGAGTAGAGATCAGACCAACATGCAGCGGGTTTAGAAAACATAATGAATTTATTAAACGACGAAGACGGACACGAAACAACACTTGGAATAATTACAAAATAACAAAACGAACGAAGACAGACCTGAACTAGAGAACTTACAAATAACACGAAGAACGTACGAACAGGTATAGACTACAAACCAAAACGCTACAGTCCCGTGTGGTACAAACATACATACAGACACGGAAGACAACCACCCACAAACAAACAGTGTGAACACCCTACCTTTATATGGTTCCCAATCAGAGGAAACGACAAACACCTGTCTCTGATTGAGAACCATATAAGGCTAATTACCAATGGCCTAAACATAGAAACACAAAACATAGAATGCCCACCCCAACTCACGCCCTGACCAACTAAACACATACAAAAATAACAGACAACAGGTCAGGAACGTGACAGGGTGATTGTTGCTGTGTCTGTGTTTGTTTCACCACACGGTACTGTTTCGTTTCGTTCGTTCGTTTGTTCCTACCTGTTCGTGTGTTCATGTTTTATGTTCTCAAGTTCAGGTCTGTTCACGTCGTTTTGTTATTTTGTATTTTGTCAGTGTTCTGTTTTGTTGGATATCATTCAAATTCGACATCATGAACATTCACCACGCTGTGCCTTGGTCCTCCTCTCTTCCACCTAAAGACGAGCGTTACAACAGGGAACACTAAAAACAACATTAGATTCAGTCTGTAATCTATTCATTTGACTAAATGTATCTGTAATCTATTGAAGTGACTAAATGTGTTTGTAATCTATTAATTTGACTCAATTTACCTGTAATCTATTGATGTGACTAAATGTATGTTACAATTCGTGTGTATAGGTGGCAGGGAAATCAGGCGCAGGAGAATTAACTTGGTAAAATTAAGTAATTTAATAAAACAAAACATAACTCCAAAACCATAAATACAAATAAAACAAATTGGGTACGATGACCCGTCGCGCACCAAATACAAACAACACGACACTGAACATAAAACAATCTCTGACAAAGACATGATGGGAAACAGAGGGTTAAATACACAACAGGTAATGCATGGGATTGAAACCAGGTGTGTAGGAAGACAAGACAAAACCAATGGAAAATGAAAAATGGATCAATGATGGCAAGAAGACCGGTGACGTCGACCGCCGAGCACCACCCGAACAAGGAGAGGCATCGACTTCGGCAGAGGTCGTGACAATGTATCTGTAATCCATTTATGACTAAATATACAGTTGAAGTCGGAAGTTTACATACACTTAGGTTGGAGTCATTAAAACTAGTTTTTCAACCACTCCAAAAAGGAAAAATGTCTTGTTAATTAACAAACTTTAGTTTAGGCAAGTCGGTTAGGACATCTACTTTGTGCATGAAACAAGTAATTTTTCCAACAATTGTTTACAGACAGATTTTCACTTATAATTCACAGTGTCACAATTCCAGTGGGTCAGAAGTGTACATACACTAAGTTGACTGTGCCTTTTAAACAGATTGGAAAGTTCCAGAAAATTATGTCATGGCTTTAGAAGCTTCTGATAGGCTAATTGACACAATTTGAGTCAATTGAAGGTGTACCTGTGGATGTATTTCAAGGATTACCTTCAAACTCAGTGCCTCTTTGCTTGACATCATGAGAAAATCAAAAGAAATCAGCCAAGACATCAGATTTTTTTTTTAGACCTCCACAAGTCTGGTTCATCCTTGGGAGTAATTTCCAAACGCCTGAAGGTACCATGTTAATCTGTACAAACAATAGTACGCAAGTATAAACACCATGGGACAACGCAGCCATCATACCGCTCAGGAAGGAGACGCGTTCTGACTCCTAGAGATGAAAGTACTTTGGTGCGAGAAGTGCACATCAATCCCAGAACAACAGCAAAGGACCTTGTGAAGATGCTGGAGGAAACATGTTCAAAAGTATCTATATCCACAGTAAAACCACAGTCCTATATCAACATAACCTGAAAGGCCGCTCATTAAGGAAGAAGCCACTGCTCCAAAACTGCCATAAAAAAGCTAGACTACAGTTTGCAACTGCACATGGGGACAAAGATTGTACTTTTTGGAGAAATGTCCTCTGGTCTGATGAACCAAAACTAGAACTGTTTGGCCATAATGACCATCGTTATCTCTGGAGGAAAAAGGGGGAGGCTTGCAAGCGGAAGAACACCATCCCAACCGTGAAGCACGGGGTGGCAGCATTATGTTGTGGGGTTGCTTTGCTGCAGGAGGAACTGGTGCACTTCACAAAATAGATGGCATCATGAAGGAGTAAAATTATGTGGATATATTGAAACATCATCTCAAGACCTCAGTCAGGAAGTTAAAGCTTGGTCGCAAATGGATCTTCCAAATGGACAATGACCCTAAGCATACTTCCAAAGTTGTGGCAAAATGGCTTAAGGACAACAAAGTCAAGGTATTGGAGTGGCCATCACAAAGCCCTGACTTCAATCCTATAGAACATTTGTGGGCAGAACTGAAAAAGCGTGTGCGAGCATGGAGGCCTACAAACCTGACTCAGTTTCACCATCTCTGTCTGGAGGAATGGGCCAAAATTCACCCAACTTATTGTGGGAAGCTTGTGGAAGGCTACCTGAAACGTTTGACCCAAGTTAAACAATTTAAAGGCAATGCTACCAAATACTAATTGAGTGTATGTAAACTTCTGACCCACTAGGAATGTGATGAAAGAAAAAAAAGCTGAAATAAATCATTCTCTCTACTATTATTCTGACATTTAATATTCTTAAAATAAAGTGGTGATCCTAACTGACCTAAGACAGGGAATTTTTACTAGGATTAAATGTCAGGAATTGTGAAAATCTGAGTTTAAATTTATTTGGCTAAGGTGTATGTAAACATCCGACTTCAACTGTATATGCAATCTATTGTATGTGACAAGTGTTATTGGTTTACAGGATCACTTTCAAACTGCTCATGTTCACCTACAAAGTACTCAATGGACTGGCGCTTGCATGACCTTCAGTGTCCACATACTTTTGGTAATGTATTATAGTCCTCTTATGATATTATCTAATAATATATGATATTATAAATTGGGTGGTTTGAGCCCTCTATGCTGATTGGCTGAGAGCTTTGGTATATCAGACCGTTTACTACGGGTATGACAAAACACTTCTTTCTACTGCTCTAATTCCATTGTTAGCCTGTTGGGGATGGGGGCGCTGTTTAGACTATTTATGCTAATTGGGTAATTTTTGAAACGGCTTCCCACAAAATCCTTGATCGTACAATATGCATATTATTATTATTATTGGATAGAAAACAGTCTATAGTTTCTATAGGAGTTGAAATTTTGTCTCTAAGTGGAACAGAGCCCATTCTACAGCAATTTCCCTGACATGGATTCAGATTTCAGAAATGTTGGCCACTGTTCTGAAGTCAGTTAAAAGGGCACTGATATTGCTATGACTATACGGACACTTCTTACGTCTTCCCCTGGATGCCTTTACGTGATGACGATTCCAATGGGGTCGATTGCGCGTTCACAGGCCCTATAAATCAAAAAACCCTGTAGCTAGCAAGTCTTTTCTTGGTGCGTCACGCGCGTGGAGGACACCGACCCTCTCCTGTTCCAAGCGTTAGTTTAGCCTGTTATATTTCTCCGGTCATCTTTTCACTCGTTAAAACATCATAAGGTAGTTAATTTAAAGCGTTTTATAGCAATTTATATCCGTTTAGTGCGATTTTGGGACATTTATTTTTGAAACGATGTGAATAGTTGGGCACGCTTTTCAGTTCATCCCGAACGCAGTTGGCATTTCCACATGGCAAGAGGACAGCTTTCCACCAAAAGACGTTTACTCCCAAGAAAGGATCCTTTGCCCAAGATACTGATGGAAGAACAGCTCAAGGTAGGACATTTTTATTATGATAAATCGTGTTTCTGTCGAAACATTTTAGTGGCTTAGGACGCCATGTTTTTTGACGTAGCTTCGCTTGGCGCAAACTGTATTGAAAAGTAAGGATAAATTAAAAAATGTAATAACGCAATTGTATTAAGAATTAAATTGTCTATCAATCCCTGTCCACCCTATATTTTTTAGTCACGTTTATGATTATTTATGTATAAGAGTAGATCACTGTCTAAGTGGCGCAAGGACATTTTCTGACCAGCTTGTCTACATTTCACATTGTCTAACCATGATTTTGGTGGCTAAATATAAACATTTGCGATCAAACTCTATATGGATTGTGTAATATGATGTTACAGGAGTGTCATCGGAAGAATTCTGAGAAGGTTAGTGAAAAAATTAATATCTTTTGGCGATGTTGACGTTATCGCTCACTTTGGCTAGAATCAATGCTGGGCTGCTATGTGCTATGTGCTATGCTAATATAACGATTTATTGTGTTTTCGCTGTAGGACACTTAGAAAATCTGAAATATTGTCTGTATTCACAGGATCTGTGTCTTTCGATTCGTGTATGCTGTGTATTTTTACGAAATGTTTGATGATTAGTAAGTAGGTAAACACGTTGCTCTAAGTAGTTTTTCTATTCCATTTGTGACGGTGGGTGCAATTGTAACCTATGCCATCTACCTGAAATATGCACTTTTTTCTAACAAAACCTATCCCATACCATAAATATGTTATCAGACTGTCATCTAATGAGTTTTTTTGTTGGTTAGGGGCTATAAATATCTTAGTTTAGCCGAATTGGTGATGGCTACTGGTGTTGGTGGACAAATAAAAGATGGTGGATTATGCTAATGTGTTTTTAGGTAATAGATGTACATCTTTACATATTGTGTCTTCCCTGTAAAACATTTTAAAAATCGGACATGTTGACTGGATTCACAAGATCTGTGTCTTTCATTAGCTGTATTGGACTTTAATGTGTGAAAGTTAAATATTTAAAAAATATATTTTTTTTGAATTTCGCGGCACTGGTTTTTCAGTGGGGGGGGGGGGTGTGCCGCTAGCGCCACGCTGATCCTAGACAGGTTAAACAGTTTATAATAGCAATAAGGCACCTCAGGGGTTTGTGATATATGGCCAATATACCACGGCTAAGGGCTGTGTCCAGGCACTCCGCGTTGCGTCGAGCGTAAGAACAGCCCTTAGCCGTGGTATACTGGCCATATACCACACCCCCCCAGAACGTATTTGCCTAAATATACTTCATTAAGCAGACTTAGTCATGCGTAGCTTAACCTCTTTGTACATAAATATGTTGGAAAACAAATTGCTTTATGTAATGAAGAGTACATGTGTAATATAACGATTCACTTTTAAATTGTTCTCTAATTAATTTACTTAATACCCATCCCGGATCCGGGATCCTCCTCATCAAAAAAGCTGACTAGCATAGCCTAGCCTAATGGGACAGGGATATCATGTAATATAATTTTCATGAAATCACAAGTCCAATACAGCAAATGAAAGATAAACATCTTGTGAATCCAGCCATCATTTCCGATTTTTAAAATGTTTTACAGCGAAAACACAATATGTATTTCTATTAGCTAACCACAATAGCCAAACACACAACCGCATATTTTCACCATGTTTCCACCGCATAGGTAGCTTTCACAAAACCGACCAAATAGAGAAAAAATTAGTCACTAACCAAGAAACAACTTCATCAGATGACAGTCCAATACAGCATGTTATACAATACATTTATGTTTTGTTCGAAAAATGTGCATATTTGAGGTATAAATCATAGTTTTACATTGCAGCCACAATCACAAATAGCACCAAAGCAGCCAGAATAATTACAGAGAGCAACGTGAAATACATAAATACTCATCATAAAACATTTATGAATAATACATGGTGTACAGCAAATGAAAGATAAACATCTTGTGAATCCAGCCAATATTTCCGATTTTTTTTAAGTGTTTTACAGCGAAAACACAATATATATTTCTATTAGCTCACTACAGTAGCCAAACACACAACTCAATTTCCTCCCCGCAAAAATGGCTTGCACAAAACCGACAAAATAGAGATAAAATTAATCACTAACCTTGAACAAATTCATCAGATGACAGTCTTATAACATCAAGTTATACAATACAATTATGTTTTGTTCGAAAATGTGCATATTTAGAGCTACAAATCCTGATTATACATTGTTAATACGTAGCATCGATTCACCAGAATCTCCGGAGATATTTTGGACACTCACCTAATCTGACCAAAGAACTCATCATAAACTTTACATAAAAATACTTGTTGTATGGCAAATGAAAGATACACTGGTTCTTAATGCAACCACTGAGTTAGATTTTTAAAAATAACTTTACCATAACATATAGCTTGCGTTATTGTGACACAGCGCTCACCAAAACGGCGGAGAATAGGAGTCAACATTTTACACAGAAATACAAAATAACATCATAAATGTTTTCTTACTTTTGCTGAGCTTCCATCAGAATGTTGTACAAGGAGTCCTTGGTCCAGAATAAATCGTTGTTTGGTTTTAGAATGTCCATTTCTTCTGTCGAATTCGCGCCACAATGCTAGCCAAGGTTGCTAACATTCCCATCCTCTCTTGACGCAAAGAACGGAAAACTCCAAAAGTCCCAATAAACGTTGAATAAACTGATAAAACTCGGTTGAAAAAACCTACTTTATGATGTTATTATCATATGTATCAAATAAAATCAGAGACGGAGATATTCGCAATATCGCGAGATATTGTAAACCGAACGCTTTTCAGAAAGCAATGTCGAGCTCTGCCGCGCGCCTTCGAAGACAAAGAAAATTCCGGACCTGTCACTCCAAAAGCTCTTGTTCGGCCTCAGATCAAGCTAGACACCCCATTCCACCTTCCACTGCCTGTTGACATCTAGTGGAAGGCGTATGAAGTGCATGCATATCGATAAATAAAAGCTAGTTGAATAGGCAGGCCCTGAAACAGAGCCTCGTTTTCAGATTTTTCAGTTCCTGTATGGAAGTTTGCTGCAAAATGAGTTCTGTTTTACTCACAGATATAATTCAAACAGTTTTAGAAAATTGAGAGTGTTTTCTATCCAATAGTAATAATAATATGCATATTGTATGATCTAGAAAAGTGTACGAGGCCGTTTCATTTGGGCACGATTTTTTCCAAAGTGAAAACAGCGCCCCCCTATTGACAAGAAGTTTTAAACAATACGGAATACCCAAATCGACTGTTTTATTGGTGTGATTGCGCCCAGTTGGGTGGGGTTTTCCCTATAAATTGCCAGTGTTTCCCAGTGGCCAGAACAGTCCCATTATTTGTAAAGGTTGCCATGCCTTGAGAGGACAAGAGAAGTGAAGGTGCCTTAGACACAATTTCCAGTAATGGCAGCCTGGTCGTTGAATCCTAAGTATGGCAAACGTATGACCGCCAGCCAGGAACACAACACTCCCTGGGCGTGTCTCACTAAACCTATGCACTTTGTGTGCATTTCTGTTTCTATTTTAAAGTGAAAGTTAATAAGTAGATATTGGTGATAGGATCATTGTATGAGTGTTAGCGCTGAAGATTGTGTGATATTTTGCAGAGCGCTCCAATGCTGATTATAGAGATGTGACTCTAATATTGGTGCTGAAAGGTATTGGTGGTTCAGTAAATAAATATTCTGTCTATTTTAAATCTATCTCAGGCACATCAGATACAACGGATTGCATTAGGCTGTATGAAGGGCTTTGTGATTTGTTGGCCAGTCAATTCAGGTGTGATAGTGCTGGATAAAAATGCTTTCTTACTGTTCACTTGGAAACTAATTAGGAAACATGGTATCACTTTGTACTTACATAATAACTGCTATGTAATTACAGTGTAATTGGTTGTTAGATAACAGCACAACTCCAGCCAATGTGTTTCAGAACAATGTTGATACTGTATTTATTACTGTGTACTAGATATATAGGTTTGAGGGCAGCTTGATTTACAGTGACTAGATATACTGTCATTTCTACTGACGTAGGCATCCAACTCACAGCTGCTGGATGATTATGGATTGATAAGTGATTTGTAGTGAACCGCATAGTTTTAAGTAATAGATTTCTGAATACATTTCGCTTATGATTCAAACCATGGACCTCATTCCTGTAAATCACAGATTCATGTGCAAAAACCTTCGTCAACCATGAATGTTATTGTCAGAAGAGTCTATATACCTCCTACCCCTGGGCAAGATCATGCAACATCACAAAGTTCACTTCCACTGCTATGTTGATGACACCCAACTCTACCTCTCCCCAACACCCAACACTCCACTCCCTCATCAGCTGTCGTCATGACATCTGGAGCTGGATGAGCATGAACCTCCTCAAACTCAACAGCAACAAGACAGAGGTCATGCACATCGTCTCCAAATCCACTCTTTCCAAGCATCACAATAGATGGTTTCCCAGTCCCCCTGTAAACACAGGTCAGAAACAAGCACCCGGACAGCATTCTTCCACCTCCGCAAAATCTCCAGGCTCCGCCTCTCACTGTCACACTCCAGCACTGAATCCCTCATCCTTCTTTACTTCCAGACTGGTCTACTGTACGAGTCAACTCTCCAGATCCCCACCAAACTCATCACTAGACTTTAGCTGGTTCTGAACACATCAAACCAATCCTCAACGATCTATACTGGCTCCCTGTGCAATCCTGTATTAACTTTAAAACACTCCTCACCTACAAAGCCCTCCACAACCTGGCACCCAGTCTATGCCCCCTCCAGCTCCCTCCACTCCTCCTCTGCTGGTCTCCTTGTCTCCCCTCATGGGTGTCTCCCCCATTGCAACTCTCCACCATGGATGCCCCCCCCCCCCCCCCTATTCCACCTCTCCACCATGGGTGTCACCCCCCATTCCACCTCTCCACCATGGGTGACACACCCCATTCCACCTCTCCCCCATTCCACCTCTCCACCATGGATGTCTCCCCCCATTCCACCTCTCCACCATGGCTGCCCGGGCCTTTAGCTCATATTCCCAACCCTACCACCTTAAACCAAATCCTTACCCTAAACCAACCCTACCACCTTAAACCAAATCCTTACCCTAAACCAACCCTACCACCTTAAACCAAATCCTTACCCTAAACCAACCCTACCACCTTAAACCAAACCCTTACCCTTACCCTAAACCAAACCATTACCCTAAACCAGCCCTACCACCTTAAGGGTCTTTCCATAATTGGAGGACAATTTAGGCATTGAAATGTGTTGACTTTGGATCTTGGAGATGGGTGGTCCTTTTTCGATCGTTGGAGCCGCTTTCTGTATTTTCCTGCTCACTGTTCGACTTTCTTCAACTGATCTTGTAGTTGCTGCAGCTCCCTGTTTAATTTTGCTTTGGCAGCCCTCATTTTTCCTCTCCCAAGATCATGTTGCCTAAAAGAAACATACAAACAGAAATATATTGTCACTTAACCATTTCATCTGCAGCAAACTAGACATCGCCAACCATTAAGTGTAACCATATAGATACTTTCATTATTGATTTCACAGTAGCAACTTATTTAAGGGTAGTTCCCAGTAGTTGATAGATATAAATGACTTACTAATGATGGTTATCATAAAGTGTTGCCCTTGTAATTATTACATATTATACCTATCAAGTAAAAGTGATGCCTATTTCACTGTTCATTGTACAGAAACAGTTCCTTTACTTAAATATATCCTCATGATCTGTGCCTACACTAACTTGCATTCTTCAATAACCTTAACTTCTGTTCTGATCTTGAAGTCCCAGGTTGAGAGCTGACTGGATATTCTGGTCTGACTGGAGAATCAGGGCTGACTGGCATTACTCCTCTTATGAGCCTCTCTCCACTTTCTTATCGCTGGGCACGCTGCTCTCGAACACTTCTTCCCTGTTTCTACGTCTTTCATCCACTTCGCTCTCTTTTTTTAAGTACTGTTGTCTCCTCTGTTCATTGGCATCATGCCTGGCACGGTAGCGCCTCTGCTTTTCAGCACGGCTCAATCGTGTGCCAGAACTCTGTTGAATGACGTGGCAAATCGTGGTTCTAGTGTTCATTTTACGAATAGATTGTCCCTTCTTAGTGAACTGAAGGAGACACAACCCTGTTACTGTAGTGCAAAATTGTTACTTGAATCAATGCTAATATTAGCTTTTTCTAAGGAATAGATGCTAGCTGTTACTGTCAAGGTCAAGGACCAACTTAGTTATATAAATGAAACCATAGCATTTTGAAATTCATTTGTCTTATTCTGATAATATGAGTAACAGGGTTGTGTTGGTGAGTGACACTCAATCAAGGCTGAAAAGATTGGAAACATTTGAAAAATTGAAGAGAGGACTTACCTTTGGTCTACCCATGGTGATTGCAAATGTCTTGATGATGTCATTTCCGCTGTGTCATGTGACTGTTTTTTCTCTTCCTCTGCCAGGCTAAATAGGTTTCGGTAACAGGGCTGCGTGCATGTTGTGGGACACAACTTCAGTGCATCATTTATACAATTTAAAATATGTTGATGATTATGAAGAGACATATCAACAAAATCATACCAAAAAAGTAGATTTAAAACGTATTTTAACTGTTATATTTGATGTGCAAGTTGGTCATCAAGAAGGTGGGATTAGAGAAAAATGCAATTTTAGGGGGTGGAGAGCTATTTGGTATTTTAAATAATTTTGTAACCACTTTTTTTCTACAACTATATTTACATTTTGTCCCAGGACAAGTATAATTTACACATCAAGTGTATGTTTTAGTGTTTTGGGCATGGATTATTTTATATTTCATGGGTAGGACAGAAAATGTACTCCAATTCTGTAATGATCCTTAAACCAAACACTTTCCCAACGTGAAAAAATATACAAAAAAAGGATGTCGTTGGCCAGTTAATATAATTTTTGAAATAATACCCTTACTTTGAAAATCCTTTAAAAAATGATCCAGCAGAAAATATATAATATTTTCCTGACAAAAAAATTATTAATGTGGAAAGACACATCATGGAATGGAGTATAAGGGCACAAGGCGAGACCCAGATGCAGACACGGGAGGCAGATGGTTTGAGTTTTGATATTTATTAAACAATTCAAAAAGGGTAGGCAAGAGAATGGTCGTGGACAGGCAAAAGGTCAAAACCAGTTCAGAGTCCATGAGGTACAGAGTGGCAAGCAGGGTCGAGGTCAGGGCAGGCAGAATGGGCAGGCAGGCGGGAGAGAGAATAAAGTAGACAGCACGGGTCAAACGTCTGATTTATGATCCTATGTCCGGATGACGCGTACATGCCCAAAGATGGGCATCCGGCCAGGACATCCTGTTCCTGTTGTCACGTGTTAGAGGGTGTGTTATTTTATATCTATATTGCATCTATTCCTTTGAAGTTGTCATGATGATTGATGTGTAGGGACCTGGTTGAACTGGGGGGGGATGTGTTTGAACATTTCATAGAGGATGACCCCACACCCACCCTATTTTATTGCCCTTAGGGTTGTTGTCTATGAAGTAGGAATGTCCGGGGGGTTGTATTTGCAGCATACGCATTATAAATAAAGCCCAGAACAAGACATGCGGCCCCAGAACACTAAACACGATTTTACAAATAAACATGGGTTTTATGATCAGTGGCAAAGCAGTGATGACCGTAACAACGGAAGCAGGACCGCGGCTGAAACATAGAGAAAGGGCAAAGTATAAAGCCACAATATACGATACGCCAAAAAAGTGGTTCCTAAGTGTGTATAGAACCCAAATACCGCCCGCAACTGCGCTGAAAGATCAAGTGATGATGTCTAATGGACAGCAATGGGGGTATCAGTTTGATTACCAGGCCTGTAGAGTGAAGCTCTATACCGTAGCCGAAGGAGAATAATATACAGACCGGACTTTAGGAGTGGACTACGGGCTTGAAGACTGGCCGGTTTTTCGCAAGGTTGTTTGTCCCAAACTGAGAGTTGGGAAGGTACCCTTGACTCCTCAGGAAGAGTATTTCACAGGGTGAAAATACAAAGAAAGAATGGACTTCCATGTCCATGTTTTGGACTTCCAAAACATTCGTGATGGTTGCCTGACTGGGGATTTTAGGTTGTGCATGCTAATTCCTTTTAAAAGTTGGGATCTAATGGAATTGAAAATGTTAGAGTTGTTGGACGCTCTTTTTGTACAGAAGCAACAGCGGCAGAGCATTGTTAAGCTAAGGAAGTGCATAATATATACGAATTCTGAGGATTATGATTCCAAATATCCCCAAGAAGGTACATCCTCTGAAGGGTCAGACCCGAACAAAACTAAGTACGCGGCTGCGTTAACCACGCCCTGATACCCAAAGGACTGGTTCAACAATAAAAGGAGTACCCTTAAAGCCTCCAGTTCTTCATTTCAGCATATATCATGGATATTCACAGGACTCCGATACGTCATGGGGGCCAGACCCTAAGGACTCTATTCTTCGCAGCCCACCATTCTACTCCCCCCGGGCAAGACCCACGACACCACCTACATGTACACAGCCCGAGGATGTGTTTGATGGGGTGGTCAGTACTATTTTTGTGGACACCATCAAGGCCTCTGTAGCCACACTTTTAGACGTGGTGATTGGAGAGTATATAAGAGACAAATGCATCGGTTGTGAGATCAATCACCCCAGCCAGCGCCGTCATCCGTGTTTATACGAGCCCCCAAGATACTACTTATTCAACCATTTTGAGGAGCTGGTGAAAATACTGTGGTCCTGCAGGTTTATACCTTCGCTAGTCAGAGCCCTGGAGTCTATGGGTCTTGTGCCATCTATTCCCACAGTTTACGGGGTAACCGAGGCCTTCCTACATGAACTGAAGGAGGCGATCTACATCCACGAGAAACTCAAAGAAATACGAGACGCCTTGGTGGACGACAACAAATACAGGGAAGCTGTGGTGGCTGATGTGATGACTTTCTGGCTCAATAAACCCCAAGAGCCCGAGTGACATTTTGTTATTTAAATGTAAAGCAATGGGCAACTATATGCATACGATGTTAGAGAGAATAACTAAATAAAATATTGAGAGAACTTACAAATGTTATGCATCAAATTATTGAAAATAAAGTGAACAATGTATCGTTCTACACAACAAACAATGCCTGGGCTAATGTAGAGTGTGTGCTAAAAATGGAGAAAATCATGAATCATGTACGACATACGGGCGAGAGTCTACAATGGACACAACTGGTATCCCGTCTTGTGGATGATTCTGAAGAACTAGAAACAACTTTGTCTAAGATTTTACTTTATTTGTTTGAAACACCATTTAATTGTAACATGTATCATATTTGTTGTTTATATACTTATATAGCGGATGTGTGTGTTTTAAAAATTCAGCGACACAAGCCTGTAAATCTAAACCAAATATACAGGGTGTTGCATGCTGGGATCGTTGAGAAAACGGGGACAAGTATCCTGCAATGAATCCTGAATTGTCTGTATACGTAATACTTGATGTTTGCACAAAAAAAAAAAAAAAAAAAAAATGAAAATGAAATGTTGTTATTTAAAAGTGGCTCATTAACTTTATTGTACCTCAGAGAGGCAAGAAGGATGGCGGAGCAGATGTTGAAAAACATTTATTATAATCCCTCTAACCCCGGGTCTTATGGGGGTAAAGAGCATTTACAGAGAGCTATAGCCGAAGAAACAGGTAGCCGGTTAAGCGCTGCTAAAGTGAATGAGTGGTTAGCCGAGCAGGATGCTCATACTCTACATAAACCTGTACGAAAACAATTTCCAAGAAATGTAGTTTTTTCTACTCATCCCTTGTCCCAATTTCAGGTGGATCTATGTGACATGCAGGCCCTTGCAGATAGAAATGATGAAAATCGCTACATGCTAACGGTTATAGATATTTTCTCTAAAATAGCATTTGTAAGGGTCTTAAATAATACGAGCAGGGCAAAAGTGACCTGGGCATATGTCTCTATCTTGAAGGAAGTAGGAGCCCCCAAGAAAGTGCAGACTGATGGCGGAAAATAATTTTTTAATAATACTTTTCAGAAACTCATGAAGAAGCGCAATATTGTACATTTTGCTACAGGCTCGGATTTGAAAGCTTCAGTTGTTGAATGCTTTTACTTCTTATGGCTGCATCCCGCTACCGGGATCGATATGACAACAGCCAGTGAAAGTGCAGGGCTCCAAATTCAAACAACAGAAATCTCATAATTAAAATTCCTCAAACATACATGTGTCTTATATAATTTTAAAGGTAATCTTGTTGTTAATCCCACCAAAGTGCCCGATTTCAAATATACTTATCAGCGAAAGCACTACAAACGATTATGCTAGGTCACCACCCGACCACAATAAGCACAGCCATTTTTCCAGCGAAAGATAGCAGTCAGAAAAAGCAGAAATAGAGATAAAATTAATCACTAACCTTTCATTATCTTCATCAGATGACACTCATAGGAATTCATGTTACACAATACATGCATGTTTTGTTTGATAAAGTTCATATTTATAACAAATAATCTGAGTTTACATTGGCGCGTTACATTCACTACTTCCTAAAACATCAAGTAATTTTGCATAGCCACATCGTTTCAACAGAAATACTCATCATAAATGTAGATGATAATACAAGTTATACACATGGAATTATAGATATACCTCTCCTTAATGCAACCGCTGTGTTTCTTCCATCCTCCCCAACTCTTCCTTTACTCTGGCCAATAAAGGGATAGGCACCCGGTAAGGGCATAGGGGACAGCATCCTCTTTCAGGCGGATTTTGTAGTCATCTTCTATCCTTCCTAGACCAGAAAACACTTTTGGGAATTTCTTTTTGAAAACCTCACCTGGGTCCTCCAGTTCGCTCACTCTCTCAATGAGTTGCAATGCTTCAATTGCTGGCAGCCCCAGCTACGGTCTGGCTAGAGAGTCAATGCCGAAAACAGGCTGGATGGCACTTTTGTCTTTACTCTCCAGTTTAATCACCAAGTGCCCTACCACTGGTAAAATCTTATTACTGGGCCCGTACAGTTTTTTGTTTGTAGAGAGCAAAGGGCCATCTCTGCTATAGCTATACAGCCTAGTTGGGATAGCTGTCACTGCTGCCCCAGTGTCTAGTTTAAATGACACAACCTCCCCTTATGGCTGCAAGCCCGACGTCGGTACACTTAAGACAACAGCCAGCTCAAGTGCAAGGCGCGAAATTCAAAATATATATTTTTTAAATATTTAACTTTCACACATTAACAAGTCCAATACAGCAAATGAAAGGTACACATCTTGTGAATCCAGCCAACGTGTCCGATTTTTAAAATGTTTTACAGCGAAAACACCACGTATATTTATGTTAGTTCACCACCAAATACAAAAGAGGACAGACATTTTTCACAGCACAGGTAGCATGCACAAAGCCAACCTAACTAACCAAGATCCAACCAAACAAACCTAGAAACAACTTCCTCAGATGACAGTCCTATAACATGTTACACAATAAATCTATGTTTTGTTTGAAAAATGTGCATATTTGAGCTATAAATCAGTTTTACATTGATGCTACCATCATAGCTACTGTCAGAAATAGCACGGGAGTAGCCAGAGTAAATACAGACACCAACGTCAACTACCTAATTACTCATCATAAAACATTTCAGAAAAATATATGGTGTATAGCAAAATGAAAGACAAAGATCTTGTGAATACAGCCAATATTTCCGATTTTTGAAGTGTTTTACAGCGAAAACACAATATTTCGTTATATTACCTTACTGCAATAGCTAACACACAACAGCATTGATTCCAAGTAATTGGTAGCGATAGCACAGTTCGACAGATATATGAAATAGCATCCCAAATTGGGTCCTTATCTTTGTTGATCTTCCATCAGAATGTTGTACAAGGATCCATTGTCCAGAACCGTCTTTGTTTGGATCCAGAACAAACTATTCCCTCTTGAATTAGCAAGCACACTGGCCGTGCAGCGCTAACTCTCTCCTTCTTGAACAAATTCTTCCAACGCATCACGTCTAAAGTCCCGAATAAATTTCAATAATATAATTAAACTATATTGAAAAAACATACTTTAGGATGATATTGTGACATGTATCAAATAAAATCGAAGCCGGAGATCATATTCACCTATAACGAAGGTTTTCCAGGAGGCAATTCCAGGTCCAACTTCGCGCCTTCGAAAAAAAATAATGGCGGACCTCTCACTCCAAGAGGATGTATTCAATCCCAGAACGAGATAATCAAGTCATTTCTGCTCTCACTTCCGCTTGACACCCAGGGGAAGGTGTATGACGTGTTTCTATAGTCCCAAGTGACATGCCCTTTTATAGACAAGCTCTTGAAAAAAGACCTCGCTTTTGGAAATCTCACTTCCGGATAGGAAATGGGCTGCAGAAAGAGTTCTGGTTCACTTAGAGAAATAATTCAAGCGGTTTAAAAAACTAGAGAGAGTTTTCTATCCAATATTAATAATAATATGCATATTGTACGAGCAAGAATTGAGTACGAGGCCGTTTGGAATGGCCACCTCTTTCCAGGTTACTCAATGCTGCCCCTTCAGGTTAACAGGTTAAGAAACTGACGTTCATAATGTTCATAATGTATCTAACATTTTTCCTGTTACGTGCCGGAACATGTGTCAACATGTCATGCATAACTTTATCTTCAACAGACATTTGATCTTCAGCCGGTAAGATCGAAGGTACAGGCATTACAGGGGCTTGGCTCTCGCTAGGCTCGTCATCTTTTAAAGGGTCCAGTAGGGAAAGCGTTAACCTTTCACGAGTATCTACCCCGGATCCGGGATCACCCCCCCCCCCCCCCCACACTGATTAGCATCGCTAGCATAGCGTCACAATTAAATAGTAGCATCTAAATATCATTAAATCACAAGTCCAAGACACCTAATGAAAGATACAGATCCTGTGAATAAAGCCACCATTTCAGATTTTTAAAATGTTTTACAGGGAAGACACAATATGTAAATCTATTAGCTAAACACGTTAGCAAAAATCACCATTTTTCTTGTCCACCATTTTCTCTCAACATCAGTAGCTATCACCAATTCGGCTAAACTAAGATATTGATAGCCACTAACCAAGAAAAAACCTCATCAGATGACAGTCTGATAACATATTTATGGTATAGGATAGGTTTTGTTAGAAAAATGTGCATATTTCAGGTATAAATCATAGTTTGCCATTGCAGCCAGCATCACAAATCTCACCAAAGCTCCTAGAATTACTAGAGACAGCAACTTGTATTACCAATTTACTCATCATAAAACATTTCTTAAAAATACACAGCACATAGCAATGGACAGACACAGATCTTGTGAATTCAGACAACATTTCAGATTTTCTAAGTGTTTTACGGCGAAAACACAATAAATCGTTATATTAGCATACCACATACGCAAACGTTACCCGAGCACTGATTCTAGCCAAAGAGAGCGATATCATATCATCGCCAAAATATATAAATTTTTTCACTAACCTTCTCAGAATTCTTCAGATGACACTCCTGTAACATCATATTACAACATACATATACAGTTTGTTCGAAAATGTGCATATTTAGCCACCAAAATCATGGTTAGACAATGACAAAAGTTGCCCAGCTGGTCAGACAATGTCGTGCGCCATATTAGACAGTGATCTAGTTGTATAGATAAATACTCATAAACGTGACTAAAAAATATAGGGTGGACAGCGATTGATAGACAATTTAATTCTTAATACAATCGCTGATTTACATTTTTTAAATTATCATTACTTTTCAATACAGTTTGCGCCAAGCGAAGCTACGTCTAAAAAGATGGCGTCATAAGCCATTAACATTTTTCGACAGAAACACGATTTATCATAATAAATTGTTCCTACTTTGAGCTGTTCTTCCATCAGAATCTTGTGCAAAGAATCCTTTCTTGGGTCTAATCTTCTTTTGGTCGAAAGATGTCCACTTGTCCGTCGAAATGCGGGACCCCGAAATGTGCCCAGCGCGTCAAAGTGCACAACAAAGCAATGCCTCAAAATCGCACTAAAAGGATATAAATTGCTATACAACTTTTCAAATTAACTACCTTATGATGCTGTTAACCTGTTTGGGGTGCAAGCCCGAAATCGGACGAAAATGACAACAGCTGCAGGGCGCGAAATTCAAAATCAATTTTTTAAAAATATTTAACTTTTACACATTAACAAGTCCAATACAGCATTTGAAAGATAAACATCTTGTCAATCCAGCCAACATGTCCGATTTTTTAAATGTTTTACAGAGAAAACACCACATATATTTATGTTAGCTCACCACCAAATACAAAAGTGGACAGACACGTATGAATTATGATTATGAAGTATGAATTATGATTGAAGTAGCATGCACAAGCCAACCGAAATAAACTAAAACCAACCTAAAGAGCCCAGAAAAAACTACCTCAGATGACAGTCATATAACATGTTACACAATAAATCTATGTTTTGTTCATAAAAAGTGCATATTTTAGCTATAAATCAGTTTTACATTGATGCTACCCAAAAATGCTAATACATAGCTAGAGTCTGAATCCAGCCGGGAGTAGCCAGAGAAAATACATACACCAACGTCGGCTACTAATTACACCTCATAAAACATTTCAGAAAAACATATGGTGGATAACTAATGAAAGACAGATATCGTGTGAATAAAGCCAACATTTCCGATTTTTGAAGTGTTTTACAGCGAAAACACAATATATCGTTATATTAGCTAACAACATAAGCTAGCATAAGGCAGCATTGATTCTAGTCAAGCGCTAGCCTAGCACAGTTAGCAGAGTTAGCATACAACAGTTCGACATATATATGAAAAAGCATCCCAAATTGGGTCTTATCTTTCTTGATATTCCATCAGAATGTTGTAACGGGGTCCAATGTCCAGTAGAGTCTTTAGTTGGGTTCCAGAACGAATTATTTCCCTCTTTGGTTAGCAGGCACGATAGCATTGCGGCGCTAGAAAGCGTTTCTTCAAAGAATTCTTCCGTCGTTTCACATCTAAAGTCCAGAATAAATTGCAATAATATAATTAAAGTATATTGAAAAAACATACTTTAGGATGATTTTGTGACATGTATCAAATAATATCGTAGTCAGGCATCATATTCAACGTTATCTACCTTGTTCCAGAAGCCGAGAACAAATTATCCTTCACGCCCAGAATTTTTTTTTAACTGCGCAGGTCTCACAAGAAGGTGTGTTATTCAGTCCATGGACGAGATATTCGACTCCTTTCAATTCTCACTTCCGCATTACAGTCTGACGAACGCCTGTGACGTGTCCCTATGGTCCTAAGTCAAAGGGCCTTTTATAGAGAAGGTCTTAAAGAGACACATCGCATTTTGGAAAACTCAATTCGGCTGGGAAAATGGCTGTAAAAATATTTCTGTTCGACTTAGAGAAACAATTCAAACCTTTTTAGAAACTACAGACTGTTATCTATCCAACAGTAGTAAATATATGCATATTGGAAAATAAAAAGTTTCTTAGGAGGCCGTTTGAAAATGTGCACACATTTTCCAGTTTTTTCAATATTCAGCTTGCAGCCATAACAGGTTTAACACCTATAACGGGTAAAAACATGACAGGAGAAATATTACTGCCTACACTAATGTTTGGAAAAAGAGCAGCGCGGTGTCCAACGCGCATCCGGTGCAGCTGGAAAAGAGTTCCTACCTACAGGATTTTTTCATTTATAGTGGCTGTGATTGCGCAATCGATACCATTCAAATCGTCATCACGTAAAGGCATCCAGGGGAAGGCGTAAGCAGTGTCCGTATCCTGATAGCGTTCACAGTCGCCTTTAAACTGACTCCAGATCAGGGGCCAAAATGTGTGAAATCTGACTCCATGTCAGGGAAATTGCTGTAGAATGAGTTCTGTTCCACTCAGAGACAAAATTCCAAAGCCTATAGAAACTATAGAGTGTTTTCTATCCAATAATAGTAATAATATGCATATTGTACGAGCAAGAATTTAGTAGGAAGCCGTTTAGTCTGTAATGAAATTATGCTAATGAGAAAACAGCACCCCCTGTAGTCGCAAGAAGTTAAATGGTTGGTCTCTCTTTCACCTTGTTTTACCAAGGCGAAATACCTTTGCAAGAGGTTTGTGTATTTTTGGACCTTATCATAGGGGTTCAATCCTTTTTGGTTCAAAATATCCTTCATGGCCGTATCCAAATCATTTTCTGCTGTTTGTGTAACGGGTGTCCTCCTCCTCTTCAGACGAAGAGGAGGAGTAGGGATTTGCCCAAAACGCAGCGTTGTGATACGACATGAATATTTATTAAACAAGACGAAGACGAAACACGAAAAACACTTGAATAAACTACAAAACAAATAAACGATGTAGACAGACCTGACTTGAGAACTTACAATAGACGAAGAACGCACGAACAGGAAACAGACTACATACATGAACGAACAAACCGAAACAGTCCCGTGTGGTGCAACATACACAGACACGGAAGACAATCACCCACAAACAAACAGTGTGAACAGCCAACCTTTATATGGTTCTCAATCAGAGGAAAAGTCAAACACCTGTCTCTGATTGAGAACCATATAAGGCTAATTACAAACCACCTAAACATAGAAACACAAAACATAGAATGCCCACCCCAACTCACGCCCTGACCAACTAAACACATACAAAAATAACAGAAAACAGGTCAGGAACGTGACAGTTTGTCTGATATTTTCAGGACCCCGCATTTGTTTTTTTAAGTCTATCCAACTCTTGTTGTGGCACCAAGTACATTTTATTGGCCATCACACTCTGTGTTCAACCCCCACGTCTGGCAGCAATAAGGCTGGTGATGAAGGGCACGGCTATACTTAGTAAAGGTAGAAGAAAGCCCCCAGACTGTTGTATGCTATGTATTTTCTTTTTAAGACTGGCCTTTTTATTGGCAAAGAGTTTAATCGATGTCTTTTGTCTCTTTAGTTTTTTCAATTGGGTCAGGGTGAGTGGAATGCGTCCTTTGAGAAGATTCAAAGCAATCTCACATAGGGATAATATGAGATCTGAAGAACAGTGACCCAAGATGGCCTTCGGTTCTTTAGCTGTAGCCCCAACTAGGCTTCTCAAGAGGGGCAGGTTTCTTTTTAAAATGCAGAGACATAGCGGTTACTTTTTAGGAATGTACGCAGCCAGTCACTCCCATGGGAACAGACCGGTTCGTAGCCTCAGGTGTTCTGGAGTATTTGCTTTTAAATCCACGATTAAATAAGAAAATGGCGCTTGGGTAGCGTCCTCATAGCTCTCCATAAAGTAAGATCTCCTTCCTGGGTACATCTGCTGAGCTAGAGTGTTAATTTGTAGTTTGTAGTTTTTTGAACAAAACCATGTAATTGGCGTTCAAACTAATGGTACGACTATTTTTACCTTGGTGAAACACATTCTGCACCAAGTAAAGCACGGACAGGTTTCTATGATGAGTATATTGGGTAAAAGCTCGTGCAATTTCGGGATGTTCGCTACCTGCAAATGGCATATCGTCCAAAACCAGCAGATTGTTTTTATGAAGAGGGAGAAGTTCATCATCAGACAGGGATTCAGGTATTCCTTCAACAAACTTGATTTTTATTTTCTTCAACAATTCATCATACAAAGGTTGATAACACGAATAACACCACACATTATTATCAGGCTTTTGAGATAACACATGTTCAGAATTCTCTGAAATACTTTTTACAAAACAAGTTTTACCACTATTGGATGGGCCTGCGATTAAGGCCGAAAATGGTAGTTGCAACCGGGGGTCAAAACCTTCTACAGCAGTCATTATATCTTAAGCTTTAACCTGTTGGGGATGGGGGCGCTGTTTAGACTATTTATGCTAATTTGGCAAATTTTTTAAACGGCTTCCCACAAAATCCTTGATCGTACAATATGCATATTATTATTATTATTGGATAGAAAACAGTCTATAGTTTCTATAGGAGTTGAAATTTTGTCTCTAAGTGGAACAGAGCCCATTCTACAGCAATTTCCCTGACATGGAGTCAGATTTGAGAAATGTTGGCCACTCTTCTGAAGTCAGTTAAAAGGGCACTGTCGTTGCTATGACTATACGGACACTTCTTACGTCTTCCCCTGGATGCCTTTACGTGATGACGATTCCAACGGGGTCGATTGCGCGTTCACAGGCCCTACAAATGAAAAAACCCTGAAGCTAGTCATTCTTTGGGAGCTGCGTCATGAGCCTAGAGGACACCGGCGCGCACCTGTTCCAAGCGTTAGTTTAGCCTGTTATATTTCTCCGGTCATCTTTTCACTCGTTATAGGAGTTAAAAACATCATAAGGTAGTTAATTTAAAGCGTTTTATAGCAATTTATATCCGTTTAGTGCGATTTTGGGACATTTATTTTTGCAACGATGTGAAAAGTTGGGCACGCTTTTCAGTTCATCCCGAACGCAGTTGACATTTCCACATGGCAAGAGGACAGCTTTCCACCAAAAGACGATTTCTCCCAAGAAAGGATCCTTTGCCCAAGATACTGGAAGAACAGCTCAAGGTAGGACATTTTTATTATGATAAATCGTGTTTCTGTCGAAACATTTTAGTGGCTTAGGACGCCATGTTTTTTGACGTAGCTTCGCTTGGCGCAAACTGTATTGAAAAGTAAGGATAAATTAAAAAATGTAATAACGCAATTGTATTAAGAATTAAATTGTCTATCAATCCCTGTCCACCCTATATTTTTTAGTCACGTTTATGAGTATTTATGTATAAGAGTAGATCACTGTCTAAGTGGCGCAAGGACTTTTTCTTTACCAGCTTGTCTACATTTCACATTGTCTAACCATGATTTTGGTGGCTAAATATAAACATTTTCGATCAAACTGTATATGCATGTTGTAATGTGATGTTACAGGAGTGTCATCGGAAGAATTCTGAGAAGGTTAGTGAAAAAATTAATATCTTTTGGCGATGTTGACTTTTATCGCTCACTTTGGCTAGAATCAATGCTGGGCTGCTAATTGCTATGTGCTAAGCTAATATAACGATTTATTGTGTTTTCGCTGTAAGACACTTAGAAAATCTGAAATATTGTCTGTATTCACAGGATCTGTGTCTTTCGATTCGTGTATGCTGTGTATTTTTACGAAATGTTTGATGATTAGTAGTTAGGTAAACACGTTGCTCATTGTAATTATTCTAGTCCATTTGTGATGGTGGGTGCAATTGTAAACTATGCCATCTACCTGAAATATGCACTTTTTTCTAACAAAACCTATCCCATACCATAAATATGTTATCAGACTGTCATCTAATGAGTTTTTTTGTTGGTTAGGGGCTATAAATATCTTAGTTTAGCCGAATTGGTGATGGCTACTGGTGTTGGTGGACAAATAAAAGATGGTGGATTATGCTAATGTGTTTTTAGGTAATAGATGTACATCTTTACATATTGTGTCTTCCCTGTAAAACATTTTAAAAATCGGAAATGTTGACTGGATTCACAAGATCTGTGTCTTTCATTAGCTGTATTGGACTTTAATGTGTGAAAGTTAAATATTTAAAAAAAATATTTTTTTTGAATTTCGCGGCACTGGTTTTTCAGTGGGGGGGGGGGGGGGGTGTGCCGCTAGCGCCACGCTGATCCTAGACAGGTTAAGACACACTGGGGCTTGTAGCATAAGTCAGTAGCCAAAGGGCAATGTGGTCCCGTCAGGTAAAAGCAGTCTCTTGTCATAGACTACCCTGAATATTTTAGTAAGTGGGGCATTCCTTAAATGGAAGCCCTTTTTAGCCCTAACAATTTTTTTGTAGGAGCTCAAAATCTCCAAGTCACTATTCCGGTCGTTTATGAACCCCTCGACCAAGCGTGTGATTGATTCCAAGTTTACACGCGGGGCATTTTCATGGTTTTGAGTCACGCCTTTGGCTTTCACACCACGTGATTGTCTTTAGTCCTAAAAGCATAGCTTTTGGGACCACAGGAGGACCATTCTGTGATATGGTCACCATCTTCGAGTTCACTCGTTAAACCACTCAGATATTTGCTAAGTGGGGGGTTCCAATCACCCTGTTTGCTTACATAGACCACAGAGTCTGTGTCGTGGGAAAGAACCCAACTCTGAAGCTGAGTGTGCATGAGGGTGTACAGTTCAAGTCGGCCATAGGCCGTGGTAAATGCTGCAAGAAACACATTTACATTACCCGGGTGTAGAACCCACTTCTTGTTACGCCTCCATTGCACCAGGGCAATGTCTTGACTCAAGAATGAAAAATGTGAAATTTCGTATTGGTCCGCAAAAAAATCCAAAAATTATTTGGGGTCTTTAATGATCGATGTTGTTAGCATATTGCATCTCTGCGAAAGCTTACCCCAAAGCGAGTTCAATAACAATTTCGACACATTTCTTTTGGTTTTGTTGACCTCTATTCTGTCAGGGTCAAGAAGTATGCCTTCTCTGTCGTGATAGTCTTGAATGTACTTGTCTTTGCTCTCTTTATCTGTGACCGATGCAGGATAGCCTGAAGC
The DNA here is from genome assembly GCF_029448725.1 of Salvelinus fontinalis. NCBI lineage: Eukaryota > Metazoa > Chordata > Actinopteri > Salmoniformes > Salmonidae > Salvelinus > Salvelinus fontinalis. Next base: position 17,392,032 of record NC_074691.1, read on the forward strand.
CATTTGCTTGCATCTCAAGAAGGTCTTGATGTACTCTTAAAAAGAGTGTCTGATTTCCTGGAATAGTTCCACACTTCAAAAATTTTGGCTACACGATACCCCATCTCTAGAGACTTAGAGAATTCAACTGTGACCCATACACCTGTCAGGGCTCTTTCTTGATCTGAGTGATCACAAGGGTTTTCCTGGTTGTTGTTTTCACTGCAGGTGCGACAAAGGGGAAAGAAAAGTTTTCCTCGAGGTCCCTTGTAAGGCAACACTGGTATAAACAAACCCCTAGGAGGGTAGACAGTTGCTTTGATCAGACCAAAATAGTTTTGGGGTAAGTCAAAGTCGCGGTGAATACTTTCAGGATGCCCCATAGGATAGCATGAGGAACTCATTACATGAGGGATGTAAAATCTACATATCCTATTGTCTCGTCGGGTTGCGCTACATACCTCAATGTCAAAGCATTGGTATGGCCTCCATACAAGGCCTGTCGTGGTTCCAAGGGTTCTGGTGTGTCAAAGCTGGAAAGGAAGGCTCGAACATGAGGATCAGACTTTTTGAGTGCGATCCATTCATGCTCCCACATCACATCCACGTTTAACCTTTCTAGCCCCGGGGTTCCGCTAGCGGAACGTTTCACAAAAATTGGCGAAATGACATTATTATAAATATTTAACTTCAATTAAATCAGAAGTGTTATACACCAAATCAAAGCTATACCTCTTGTTAATATAGCCACCATGTCCGATTTCGAAAAGCTTCACTGCAAAAGCGATTATCGATCAGTAAACAACACATTAGGTACAGTTACAGCAAAGTAGATTAGTCACAAAAGTCAAAAATTGCAATAATATTCATCAATTACCTTAGGAAATTTTCTTCTTTTGGCAATCCTAAAGGTCACGACGAAACAATAAAGTGGCGTTTTGTTCGATATAATCCATTTTTACAGCCTAACACGAAACATTTTGTAAACGGCTTGTGTGGAAAATTCAGTGTCCTTCAACTTTGGACATAACATTCATTGTAATTACTCACTCTAAACGGACGTTTATCCAGTCATGTTCGTTTTCATTACAATCCTCTGTTTGTTAGTAAAACAACCAAACATCATGGTTCTTTTCCCGGGACATATTGACCGAAAGGAACGGATTTGAACACACCAAACAACGACCTCATTACGCGCCAATCAAATGACCTGTCCTTCGTTGATTGACTGTATTTCGGACCAATGACCACTGATCTTCTTGAAATCTAGCTGGATAGATAGCCAATGAACTGAGGTAAATGGGAACATGTAATGTTTCGACCCGGGAAGAATATCCTTTGTCCTAAACTCATGCGTAGACACAGCCATTCGCCATTGAAAATTCTACAAGAAGCTACCACGCCGTTTACGCACTGCAACAGTTTATTTTAGAGCATTTTCAAGACATAATAATGGCAAATAAATCAGTCAAATCGAAGACCAAGTACACGGACCTACACGATATAATTGACGAAATAGATAGAGATAGTGGAAGTGAACACCAAAATGAATCTAGTGAGTCTAATCAATCTTTTGATTCTGAATTTGAGGAGAAGTTCCTCTACGGGGAAGACGCAGTTTTGGATCGGTAAGTAACGTTGTTTGAAATTAATAATATCAAATATTATTCATTTGAGTTGTTTGAGATATTTGTATTTTATTTGCCTTATATAAAAATAGGACTAGGACATGAAATATAAAGTACACAAGTATATTGAAATGTAGAAAGTACATATTGCTCTACATTGTGGGTGTATGTCTGTGTGTCTGTGTCTGTATAATTATTACCTAATTGTTTACATGTATTTTCTATCTAAAATGGAATGGACAAAACCTCACCATAGGCACTATTTGTGTATATAATATGTGTGTCTGTGTCTGTATAATTATTACCTAATTGTTTACATGTATTTTCTATCTAAAATGGAATGGACAAAACCTCACCATAGGCACTATTTGTGTATATAATATGTGTGTCTGTGTCTGTATAATTATTACCTAATTGTTTACATGTATTTTCTATCTAAAATGGAATGGACAAAACCTCACCATAGGCACTATTTGTATATATAATATGTGTGTCTGTGTCTGTATAATTATTACCTAATTGTTTACATGTATTTTCTATCTAAAATGGAATGAACAAAACCTCACCATAGTTACTAATTGTGTATATATATTATGTGTCTGTGTCTTTATTTCACAGTCCCAGTGATTCTGATTGGGAGCCAAGGTGCAAATCCCCCACTGAAGCTGGTCCATCCAGCTGGACCCCTGCTGTTTCCAGCACCACACCTACCCCCGCCCGGCCATCAAGGGGTGGTAAGCCAGCGGCAAAGAGGCGGAGGAAGGGCAGCGTGGAACCGTCCAGAGCGTCCCGCGTGGAACCTGCCAGAGCGGAGGAGGACCGTTGGCACTCTGTTCTGGAGGAGGATGTGGCCCCACCATCTCCACTTTTCCGACCAAAACGCCCAGTAGGCCCCTTAATTGGACCTGACTTCCAAATACACCCCCATGCAACTTTTCCAGTTGTTTTCACCTCGGCAGTTGTTGATACCCTGGTGATGAACACAAATAAATATGGCGCTAAGAAGCAGGAAGGCAAGACAGAGACATGGAAGGACATTTCCATTTCAGATCTGTTTTGCTACCTGTCTATGGTCAGCTACATGGGGGTGGTGAAGTTGAAAACCCTGAAAGACTACTTGAAAACTGCACCCCTCTATCAACTGCCTTTCTCCTCAACGGTCATGTCTTGCAAAAGGTTTCTGACAATTTAATGGGCGCTTCACATCAGTGACCCAGAAGTTGATAAGGACAACGAGACGAAACAAGGCACCGCAGGGTTTGATAAGCTCTGCAAGATCAAACCTCTCTACCACGATATCGTTGAGGCATGCAATACTTATTTTCAGCCCGCCCAGAACCTTTCCATAGATGAGAGAATGGTAGCCTCAAAGGCCAGAATTGGTCTAAAACAGTACATGCGCAACAAACCGACAAAATGGGGTTACAAGCTGTTTGTTTTGGCCGATTCTGCGTGTGCCTACACGTGCAATTTTTTTGTCTATGAGGGGAAGAACACTTGTCCGAGCGGTAAGGGACTCAGTTATGACTCTGTGATGCAGTTATTAGATTTCCAGCTGCTGGGGAAGGGCTACAAACTATTTGTAGACAACTTCTACACAAGCCCTACCCTGTTCACAGACCTGAGGAAGCTGGAGATGTGGGCCTGTGGCACCATTCGGACCAACAGAGTGGGCTTTCCAAAAAAACAGGGTGAACGACATGCCTAAGCGGGCTGAGCGGGGTACCATGAGATGGATCTGTGAAGATGGGCTGCTCTTTGTGAAGTGGATGGACACTCGAGAGGTTGTCATGTGCTCCACTATTCACAAGTCCTTCGGTGGGGATCACATTGTTCGACGTTTGAAAGGTTCTACAGGCGCTTGGTCCGCCAGAAATGTCCCCATTCCAGCTGCTGTGAAGGATTACAATAAGAGCATGGGAGGTGTAGACCTATCGGATGCGCTAATAGGATACTACAATGTTCTTCACAAAACCATGAAATGGTACAAAACTTTGTTTTATCATTTTATTGACATTGCTGTGGTGAATTCCTTCATCCTCCAGAAGGAAATGGCCAAGAACTGTGGACAGCCCCCAATCTCACAGCTAGCCTTTAGGGAGCTGCTCATCCAGGAGCTTGCTAACTACAGCAAGAACACTGTAGCACCTTCTATCCCCTCTACCTCTGTCCCTTCTGCTCCAACCAGTGGTACGCACATGCTGAAATTCATCATTGCAGGCAGGAATGTGCCTCAGGGATAAAGGGGCACAGTAGGGCGGCTTCGTTGTGCCCTGTGCCATAAGAAGTCCCCTGTCACCTGCACCACCTGTGCTGTGACCCTCTGTTTCACACCAGAGAGAGACTGCTATGGGATATGGCATCAGGAGCGTAACATTGTGTAGAGGACTGAGAGTCTTCACATGATTGAACATTGAAGTGTAAATAGTTACCCTTGTTAATTTTTTTATTTTTTTTAAATATTCTTTTTTTTTCCTTTGAATTTTTCAAATATATATTTTTGGGGGTATGTTAGAATAATTGTTTTGTATTTTGTATATAGTTATTTGTATCATTGTATCATTGTACCAATTCGGCCACTTGGGTACATTTGGGAAACTTGTGAGGGACACCTGGTTGACTTCATGCTCAATGGCATGTACCTCACTCATTCCTGAAGGTATCCATCTGAAACTTTGGTCAAATACTGTTGCCTACTTATGTTCTGATTTGAAATGATCCCCAGTATCATAACTGAATGTTTGGCCTTTCTTGTTGATTTTTAAAGATGCAACAACAGTAAAAGAACAAAAAACGTCTGTTGATTTCCTTGTATTTTCTTCTACCAGATCTATTGTGTTATATTCTCCTACATTCAATTCACATTTACACAAACTTCAGAATGTTTCCTTTCAAATGATACCAAGAATATGCATATCCTTCCTTTTAGGCCTGAGCTACAAGCAGTTAGATTAAGGGGGGGGGGGCAGTCCAAAACAGGTTAACCCGCAATTAGCCTGTAAAGAATCCAATTTGTCTTGAAACTCTTGGTACATTTCCCAAAAAGTATTTTGGGTTAGGACACACATGGCCTGGGGCACAAAGCAAGATTTACAACCGTGGAAGAAATAACCGTTGACTCAAACACGGTCTCAACACCGTCAATCTGTGTGTATCCATCTACATGATAAGACGCAAACGCCTTCTCACCCCTATTCAAAGCATGTTGAATAAAAATATACTCCAACGATCGAATGGACCCACTAGAGTATGACTTGAATTGGCGTCGGTAGTTGTCAAGCGAGGGGATAGCTATAGATGCTGTAGGTAGAAAGTGTGTACGATAGGTTTTCATGCATGCCCATGCAATAGTTGTACAACTCCAGGGGTCAATGCCTCTATCTTTGATTACCTCTTCTCTGAATCTGAGGCATCCTTCACGAAGTATAACCAGGTTGACACTTTACATTACAGCACATGGACATTGTGATAAGCATGAGGGAATATACACTGCTCAAAAAAATAAAGGGAACACTTAAACAACACAATGTAACTCCAAGTCAATCACACTTCTGTGAAATCAAACTGTCCACTTAGGAAGCAACACTGATTGACAATAAATTTCACATGCTGTTGTGCAAATGGAATAGACAAAAGGTGGAAATTATAGGCAATTAGCAAGACACCCCCCAAAACAGGAGTGATTCTGCAGGTGGTGACCACAGACCACTTCTCAGTTCCTATGCTTCCTGGATGATGTTTTGGTCACTTTTGAATGCTGGCGGTGCTCTCAATCTATTGGTAGCATGAGACGGAGTCTACAACCCACACAAGTGGCTCAGGTAGTGCAGTTCATCCATGATGGCACATCAATGCGAGCTGTGGCAAAAAGGTTTGCTGTGTCTGTCAGCGTAGTGCCCAGAGCATGCAGGCGCTACCAGGAGACAGGCCAGTACATCAGGAGACGTGGAGGAGGCCGTAGGAGGGCAACAACCCAGCAGCAGGACCGCTACCTCCGCCTTAGTGCAAGGAGGTGCACTGCCAGCGCCCTGCAAAATGACCTCCAGCAGGCCACAAATGTGCATGAGGTTGCTTTTGACAGTTTTTTTTGTTGGCACTAGGGCACAGTGGAACAGAAAACGATTTATTGAAGACATTAGAGCAACTGTTTTTTTGGCGATGTCCAACTTCTTTCAAACATGTAACAAGGAAATAGGTCAAATTAAGGAGGGTGTTGTTGGAGTTGATTAACTTTCTGTGGACTGTTTTTCTGTTGGCACTGAGGTACAGTGGAACATAAAAACATTATATGTAACACATTGGTGTTACTGGAATATTGGTGATGCCCGACTCAATAATACCACAAGGAAATACCGTAGGTCCAATGAAATTATATGATTGATTTGTTTCTTTGATGTTGTACTGGAGGGAGTTGTTGGAGTTGTTGAACTTGCTGTGGACTGTTTTGTTGTTGGCACTAATGCGTAAAAGTATTTACTTTACTGACATTGCTGTGTATCATTGAATGATTACATTTTGATTAACAGAGTAGTTATGTACCGTAACTACATGGAATAAGGAACTTACTTGTTACGGCAGGAGTTGGAATGCTCAAGTTAAGGACTTTTTGATAAGGACTTTTAAATATAAATCTACAGGTCAGTGGATTTTTGACACTGTTACATGTATTTGAAATACATAGATTATTGTGTAATACCAGTACTTGTTTCCTCTTCTGCTGGAAAAGCTGTGGACGCAGAGAAGTGTGAGATGATTATGATGGTGGCTGGTTCTCTAACCTGTTTCACAGATTTTTGTCTTACAGCTGTAGGTCTCAAGTAAATATACAACTATGAATAACACTATGGCAAGTTGCTCTTAGTAAGACTCTAATTAGTACAGTAAAACATTTGTTAATTAAATAGTCATGAATAATTGTCTCATACTTGGTGTTGGAGATGGTGTTGGACAAGCCGTCAGATCTATGTGGTAAATGAGATAGGGGTAAGCTTTGAGTGTAAACATTGATGAATGAATACATAAACATTGATTAAACTAGCACAGTAGAGGTGGTAAGGAAACAGTTACTTGTGATTGGCTGACAAAACGGTCCATAAGGAGGAATGGCTTTGATACATCCACAGGAGTCATCAGTGATGTTGTCACAGGACCCATAAGAGAGACACTGGTCACATGACCAACCATACTGATCCTCACATCTGCATGTGCTGTTTGGGTAGCATGCTGTGAATGAAAGGAGAGTGGAATGAACATCATCATCATCTGTGAGACCAACGATTTGAAAATATCTGAACCAGTTCTTGAATATATTTTACAATGCACAAGGAATTAAAACTCAAATGAGCATCAGCAACAGAAAATTCTTACCAGTAGTGAAGTTCACCTCTGTTACACTTAACACATCGGAGGTCAGACCATTCACACTGACCCTAAGTACATCTATCAATGTAGCCGAAATATCTGTCATGTCCAACTCAATTTCAATGATTCTGCCAGAAATGGTTGATGGCTCTATGGAAAATTACAATAAAATAAATCATGACAAGCATGTCTATTATTTTCAGAAAATGGAATCTATTGCTTGAGTAACTTCTTGGAATACCTGCTGTAGTAGTTGGACTTGGACAAGCAGTAAGATCTGTTGGGATTAGGTAAAAGACATGTCACCAAGAAGAACTATGCAACTGGGAGACGTTGCCAAAAACAACTACATACAACTACAACAACAGGTACAATGTCAAACACCAAGTGGAAGTGAGAATCAAATAGTTACTTGTGATTGGCTGACAGAACTTTCCATCAGAAGGATAGTCATTGAGACATCCACATATTTTCCCATCAACGATCTCATCACAGGACCCATTGGAGGAACACTGGTCACATGACCAACTATACTGGTCCTCACATCTGCACCTGAATCCACCGGAGTCTGAGGAGCATTCTGTGAATGGAGGGGAAGTGGATTGAACATCCTCAACTTGGAGATACAAAATTTTCTTCTGATACCAACAACGTCCAAGTTAGTTTTTTAAATACACCATTTACTAACACATGAGCCCTGTAGGTCTTGAACCTTTTATAAAATGAAGAAAAAAACAACAATTAAAATTACCAGTAGTAATGTTCATCTCTGTTACATTTCACACAGGAGATGGGGTGGGTTAAATTTAGCACATGAAACTTTAGGTAATGTATGGCTTCAAGTGGAATATTATAGACGTCCAACTCAACTTCACCAACCTTCTCAATGAGGGTTGCTGTCACTGTGGAAACAATTCATTTCAAGAGATCTTTATGGTCCCCGAAGTGCAATTCTTGTGGACCATAAAAATAAATATACATACAGTACCAGTCAAAAGTTTGGACACACCTACTCATTCCAGAGTTTTTCTTTGTTTTTACACGTTTCTGCATTGTACAATAATAGCGAAGACATCAAACATATGAAATAACACATATGGAATCAAGTAGTAACCAAAACCTTTTATATTTAAGATTCTTCAAAGTAGCCACCCTTTGCAAACTCTTGGCAATCTCTCATAAAGCTTCATAAGGTAGTCACCTGGAATGCATTTAAATGAACAGGTGTGCCTTGTTAAAAGTTAATTTGTGTAATTTCTTTCCTTCTTAATGCGTTTGAGCCAATCAGATGTGTTGTGACAAGGTAGGGTTGGTTTACAGAAGATAGCCCTATTTGGTAAAAGACCAAGTCCATATTATGGCAAGAACAGCTCAAATTAACAAAGAGAAACAACAGTCCATCATTACTTTAAGACATGAAGGTCAGTCAATCCGGAAAATTATGATGAAACTGGCTCTAATGAGGACAGCCACAGGAAATGAAGACCCAGAGTTACCTCTGCTACAGAGGATATGTTCATTAGAGTTAAATGCAAGTCAGATTGCAGCCCAAATAAATGCTTCACAGAGTTCAACAGACACATCTCAACATCAACTGTTCAGAGGAGACTGAGTCAATCAGGCCTTCATGGTCAAATTGATGCCAAGAAACCACTACTAAAGGACACCAATAATAAGAAGAGACTTGCTTGGGCCAAGAAACACAAGCAATGGTCATTAGACCGGTGGAAATCTGTGCTTTGGTCTGATGAGTCCAAATGTTAGGTTTTTGGTTCCAACCGTTGTGTCCATGTGAGACGCAGAGTAGGTGAACGGATGATCTCTGCATGTGTATTTCCCACCGTAAAGTATGGAGGAGGTGTCATGGTGTGGGGGTGCTTTGCTGGTAACATTGTCTTGATTGATTAAAAATCAAGGCTCACGTAACCAGCATGGCTTTCACAGCATTTTACAGCGATACGCCATCCATCTGGTTTGCGCTTAGTGGGACTATCATTTGGTTTTCAACAGGACAATGACCCAACACACCTCCAGGCTGTGTAAGGGCTATTTGACCAAGGAGAGTGGTGGATTGCTACATCAGATGACCTGGCCTCCACAATCACCCAACCTCAACCCAATTGAGATGGTTTGGGAGGAGTTGGACCACAAACTGAAGGAAAAGCAGCCAACAAGTGCTCAGCATATGTGGGAACTCCTTCAAGACTGTTGGAAAAGCATTCCAGGTGAAGCTGATTGAGAGAATGCCAAGAGTGTGCAAATCTGTCATCAAGGCAAAGGGTGGCTATTTGAAGAATCTCACATGTCAAATATATATTTTTTGTTACTACATGGTTCCATATGTGTTATTTCATAGTTTTGATGTCTTCACTATTATTCTACAATGTAGAAAATATTAAAAATAAAGAAAAACCCTGGATAGGCAGTGTAATTCAACTGAAAACATTTGAGCATAACACAGTATTACTTCTGTGCTGATAAAATGCCATTTACAGTACTCTAACTAAACATGATTTTATCCTGTTGTGTGACTCTGCCTCATCTGCAATGTTTTAGGTGGTGAATTGTTGATTATTTTTTTCACAATATTCAAATAATACAGGGGTTAGGAAAGCAAACACTTGGCCTGGGGTTGTCCAGTGGTCTTGTGCTGTGGTGGAATGTCTCCCCATTATGCTTGCAACAATCTAATGTTTTTAACAAGGCCTTTTGCCTTTTGCCTGTAAATAAGTATTTGTTCTTAACTTATTTGCCTAATTAAATAAAAGTCAAAAAATAAATAAATTGTGAACACTTCTGGTTGAAGAGTATTGGAAAGCAGCCATTTTTTTCCCCACTCTCCCATATATCAATTTGTCCCCCCAGTCCCCTCTTGCCATTAACACCTCAAAATCCACCAAACCTGTAGTCACGTCCCTAATTCCACCTCCCTTTCACCCCCCAACCACCCCTTCCATCCATTTCATGCACTTCCTGAGTTCATCAGGCTAGCACTGGAGTAATATGATCACATTTTTGGGATTGTAATCAAGATTCTGACTCAACTCAACTATGCTCTCACAGTTCAAGGACAACGAAGAGAAACCTAAACCTGTCAAGCAGGTGATGTGGCATGTGGATAGCGAAAGGAATAAGGGAGATACCTAGTCAGTTGTACAACTCAATGCATTAAACTGAAATGTGTCTTCCGCATTTAACCCAACCCCTCTGAATCAGAGTACAGTGGCAAATTGGCAAGAGACACACCGAAACCTTCTTGCCCTTCCATGAGAAGTCAATTTAGAGAGTCGGAGGGGTAAGATTATAATTATACTTTTCACATTTTATATTGAAAGGATGTAAATGATTTGATTGAGTTCATTTTTAAGTATGACCTTTCACATGGTTCAGGTATAAATAGAAATGTAGTATTTGTTAAAGGTTTAACAATGTGAATACAGAAGAGTAAATGAAGGACTCTTAGACAACATATGGTGCTTGTGACACTGTGTCACAATTATTATAATAAGTAATCTTTCTCATCTCTTATTTGAACATATGTAGTATACAGATCCAGGAGTGCATGCTCTGTGCGTCATTTTGAGCATGAATTTCAGATTAAATTGCATTTAATGCGATTGGATCAGTATGTACAGAAAAGTTAGGTTAATATATTCACTGAAATTCAGCAGAGACGTGACCAACCATTTGTTCAGTCATATGTTTCCTTCTTCATCAGACCGCAACAATTTTCTTCTAAGCATTCCAATCAGGTCAATGAATATTAATAAGTAACATAATCAGGAAAACAGACCACAAATACCTCAGCTGTCACCATAACTTGTGCGTATTTAGTTGTGTTTAATTGTATCCTTTTTGGCAACCATGCTATCTCACAATCTGCACACCATATGGTATTCCACTGGGGGAAAAATCTCAAATGTGTAATATTGACAGTATGATGTTTTGTTTTGTATATCTTATGCTATATTCATACAGATATGGCCTCACCAAAGACAGTTTGGTACTTTAGTGTCCTCTTGGTATTTTGCTGTAGTCTGGAAAAACAAGATTGCACGGGAACTCCAAATGTAACATCAGAGGTAAGAGGCCAGTCAATAAACTTCAAATACTGAAAAAAATTGTTCACAAGGTGATATTTAGCATGTCAGAGAAATACAATATTGTTTGAGCTACATATCTTTAGGTGTATCACTATTAATATAATATGTTTCAAAACAGATTTGTTTGTTGGTTCCATTTGTGCAACTACAGGATGTATACTTAGTAATTACACAAACTGCACAGGTGTGTTACTGTATCCACATTGTAATAACACTGCACATCCCTGTGTATCTGTCACGTTCGTCGAAAGGAGTAGATCAAAGCACAGCGTGATCTTGGTTCCACATCTTTATTACTATGTGAAAACTCACCAAACAAAACAAAGAGGCACAAACGAAACGTGAAGCTACTGGTGTGCACATAGGCAACTATCTGTAGAAAAGATCCCACAAATCACAAATGAGGAAATGGCTACCTAAATATGATCCCCAATCAGAGACAATGATAAACAGCTGCCTCTGATTGGGAACCATATCAGGCCACCATAGAAATACAATTCACCTAGATGACCCACCCTAGTCACTATCACGCCCCAACCAACATAGAGAATAAACAGCTCCCTATGGTCAGGGCGTGACAGTATCTACCATGCCAATATATAAGGTGCGGACTCCGACCGCAAAACCTGACTCAATAGGGGAGGGTCCGGGTGGGCATCTACCGTCTGGGGCGGCTCCGGTGCGGGGCGAAGTACCCACTCCACTAGCAGATACGCCATCGGCCATCCTTGTCGCCGGAAGCTCCGGACCGTGGATCCTCGCTGGAGGCTCTGGACTGAGAACCCATGCTGAAGGCTCTGGACCACCGATCATCGCTGGAGGCTCTAGACTGCCGACCGTCGCTTGAGGCTCCGGACCGCCGACCGTCGCTGGAGGCTCCGGACCGCTGACGTCTCAGGAGGTTCCGGACCGCAGACCGTCTCAGGAGGTTCCGGACCGTAGACCGTCTCAGGAGGTTCCGGACCGCAGACCGTCTCAGGAGGTTCCGGACTGTGGACCGTCTCAGGAGGTTCCGGACTGGTGGTGGGATCTTCGGTCACGTTCGTCGAAAGGAGTAGACCGAAGCGCAGCGTTATCTTGGTTCCACATCTTTGTTACTATGTGAAAACTCACCAAACCAAACAAAGAAGCACAAACGAAACGTGACGCTACTGGTGTGCACACAGGCAACTATCTGTAGACAAAATCCCACAAATCACAAATGAGGAAACGGCTACATAAATATGATCCCCAATCAAAGACAACGATTAACAGCTGCCTCTGATTGGGAACCATATCAGGCCACCATAGAAATACAATTCACCTAGATGACCCACCCTAGTCACTATCACGCCCCAACCAACATAGAAAATAAACAGCTCTCTATGGTCAGGGCGTGACAGTATCTACCATGCCAATATATAAGGGGACTTTTTTGAGTGTTAAAACACCTACTTCTTTTGACGCAATGATACAAATCAATGTTTTTCTGATTAAGTCTATCTTTTCCAGGAATCACCCACTGATGGATCACAAGTTCCTTCTAGAGAAAAGCGAGAGGGTGAGTCAGCTAATTTGTTTCGTTTTCACTTGGTCTGCTCAAACCTACGTTTCCGCCCCCAATGTGCTTGAAGGCACACTACAAAATTGAAAAAAAGGTCATATTGTTTATGTTCACACAAATCCAAAACAAATATAACAATTTACTTAGCAACAAACATCGTTATTTATCTCACTGCTCTTTGCCATTGGATATTTGCTGTGTGTAGGATATTTGCTGTGTGCGGAATATTTGCTGTGTGCATGTTTTTATGTATATACATTTATTTTTATGGTCCACCAGAATTGTCCTTCGGGGACCATAAAGATCTTCGGAATGTAATTGTTTCTACAATGGCAGCAACATTCTATGAGAAAGTTGGTGAAGTTCAGGTGGACGTCTATGATATTCCTCTTGAAATCTTACAATACCTAAAGTCCCGTGTAAAAGATTTAACCTACCCCATCCTGATCTCCAGTGTGTTAAATGTAACAGACATAAACATTACTACTGGTAAGAGTTTTTAATTGTTATTTTTTTCTTCATTGTATAAAAAGTTCAAGACCTACAGGGCTCATGTGTTAGTAAATGGTGTATTTAAAAAACTAACTTGGACGTTGTTGGTATCAGAAGAAAACGTTGTATCTCCATGTTGAGGATGTTCAATCCACTTCCCCTCCATTCACAGAATGCTCCTCAGACCCAAGTGGATTCAGGTGCAGATGTGAGGACCAGTATAGTTGGTCATGTGACCAGTGTTCCTCCAATGGGTCCTGTGATGAGATCGTTGATGGGAAAATATGTGGATGTCTCAATGACTATCCTTCTGATGGAAAGTTCTGTCAGCCAATCACAAGTAACTATTTGATTCTCACTTCCACTTGGTGTTTGACATTGTACCTGTTGTTGTAGTTGTATGTAGTTGTTTTTGGCAACGTCTCCCAGTTGCATAGTTCTTCTTGGTGACACGTCTTTTACCTAATCCCAACAGATCTTACTGCTTGTCCAAGTCCAACTACTACAGCAGGTATTCCAAGAAGTTACTCAAGCAATAGATTACATTTACTGAAAATAATAGACATGCTTGTCATGATTTATTTTATTTTTCCATAGAGCCATCAACCATTTCTGGCAGAATCATTGAAATTGAGTTGGACATGACAGATATTTCGGCTACATTGATAGATGTACTTAGGGCCAGTGTGAGTGGCCTGACCTACCCTGTCCTGATCTCCAATAAGTTAAATGTAACGGACGTGAACTTCACTACTGGTAAGAGATGTCTGTTGCTGATGTTCATTTGAGTTTTAATTCCTTGTGCATTGTAATATATTCAAGAACTGGTTCAGATATTTTCAAATCGTTGGTTTCACAGAAAACATTGATATGATGATGTTCAATCCACTCTCCTTTATTCACAGCATGCTACCCAAACAACACATGCAGATGTGAGGATCAGTATGGTTGGTCATGTGACCAGTGTGTCTCTTATGGGTCCTGTGACAACATCACTGATGACTCCTGTCGATGTATCAAAGCCATTCCTCCTTATGGACCGTTTTGTCAGCCAATCACAAGTAACTGTTTCCTTACCACCTCCACTGTGCTAGTTTAAGTATTCGCTCAGCAACATTTAACCTTTTACGGGGGCAGCCCGACACCGGTACACTTATGACAACATCCAGCTCAAGTGCAGGGCGCGAAATTCAAAATCTATTTTTTTTTTTTATATTTAACTTTCACACATTAACAAGTCCAAGACTCCAGATGAAAGGTGCACATCTTGTGAATCAAGCCAACATGTCCGATTTTTAAAATGTTTTACAGGGAAGACAAAATATGTAAATCTATTAGCTAACCACGTTAGCAAAAGACACAACTTTTCTAACTCCATCAGTTTCTTACTCCATCAGGTGCTATCACAAATTCGACCAAATAAAGATATAAATAGCCACTAACCAAGAAACAAATTCATCAGATGATAGTCTGATAACATATTTATTGTATAGCATATGTTTTGTTCGAAAAATTTGCATATTTCATGTATAAACCATAGTTTACATTTCAGCTACAATCCGAAATTGCACCGAAAGCAGCCATAATATTTACAGACACCAACGTCAAATAGCTAATTACTCATCACAAAACATTTCTGAAAAATACATAGTCTGCAGCAATTGAAAGACAGGCATCTTGTGATTCCAAACAATATTTCCGATTTATTAAATGTTTTACAGCGAAAACAAAATGTATCGCTATATTAGCGTAGCTACAATGGACAGAAATAATTGGGCGCCCACGGACAGTTCACATGCACGACAGATATATGAAATAACATCATAAAATGGGTCTTACTTTTGCTGATCTTTCATCAGAATGTTGAAGAAGGTGTCCTCTGTCCAGATGAGTCGTTGTTTCGATTCAGAATGGCAAATTTCCCTCTTCAATTAGCATTGGCACTAGCCGAGTGGCATAAATTTCTCCAACGTAAACACAGTCAGAGGACGGAACACGGCAAAACTCCCGAATAAAGTTTCAATAATCTGATTAAACTATATTGAAAAAACATACATTACGATGATATGGTCACATGTATCAAAAAAAATTTGAGCCGGAGAAGTTAGCCGTTCGATACGAAGGCAAAACAGAAATCAATCCCACTTCCTTCAGAGTACCGTAAGTGGACGGTCACGTCAAAGAAATAGGTTTTTTTCCACCACAGGCCAAGAGGAGCACAAAAATTTCTTCTCTGACATCCTCTTTACACCAATAGGAAGGCGTATAGAGTGTCAGCAGACTCCTAAGTGTCAAGACCATGTATAGGCATCAAGTTGAAAAGAGCATCGATTTCTGACATTTTACTTCCTGGTCAGGAAAAGTGCTGCAGAAGGACTTCCGTTTCACTCAGAGAAATAATTCCAACTCTTTTAGAAACTAGAAAGTGTTTTCTATCCAAAAAGAATAATAATATTCATATTGTACGAGCAAGATTTGAGTAGGAGGCCGTTTGAAATGGGCACGATTTCACTGGCTACTCAACACTTGCAGCCATAAGAAGTTAAACTCTAAGCTTACCCCTATCTCCTTTACCACATAGATCTGAAGGCCTGTACAACACCATCTCCAACACCAGGTATGAGACAGTTATTAATGACTATTTAATTAACAACAGTGTTATTGTACTAATTAGAATAAGATCAACTTGCCATGGTGTTATTCATAGTTGTATATTTACTTGAGACCTACAGCTGTAAGACAAAAAGCTGTGAAACAGGTTAGAGCCAGCCACCATCATAATCATCTCACACTTCTCTGCAACCACACCTTTACCAGCAGAAGAGGAATCAAGTACTGGTTTTACACAATAATCTATGTATTTCAAATACATGTAACAGTGTCGAAAATCCGCTGGCCTGTTCAGATGTGATTTTGTTTTGGTTAATCTTCTCAGATTATTACAAGAGGGGCAAATTATAGCTAGTGTATAGAAAGTAACTTAAATCTTCAAAAATAGATTTTCTGTTGGTTTATTATAAATATTAAAAAATCCATAACAAATAACTTGAGCACTCCAACTCCTGCCGTAACAAGTAAGTTCCTTATGCCATGTAGGGTTGGGGAAATTCATGTATACTGAGAGAGAGAGAGAGAGACTTGGAAAATGATTCTAACAATCAATCTTTATTTAACATTGATGAATTATTGCAATAATGAAACTGTAGACCCCACACTCTTGAGTGTGTTGCAGAGAGCTTAACCTTTACAGAAACTGCTGGTTCTTATATAGCTCACACTAAAAATGCTTAGTCATGGCTGGTTCCACCCCTCCCATGCAGATCGGGGGCATGGTAAGCCACCTTGGGTTTATTTTGTGGTTTTCTGCACCTGGTGTTGTTTTAACCCCTAACCCGGTTTAGTTTCACAGATGCCAGGCTGATTAAGAACAATGAGGGTTTTGTTCTACTGCTCCAGGCTATCTCTATCTCGGTTACACCCACCACATCTTGTCTATGGTGTCACGAACCGGCGTCGTCACAATGGAATGCGAGTGTGAGGATGTTGGTGAATGGAAAAATGCAGAGTCAGGCGCAGGACACAGATATGAGTAATAGTCCAAAATTTACTCAAAATATAAGTAAAGTTCCAACAAGGAACAAACACAATAAACCAGAACACTAACAAAACAAACCCACATGACAAACAATAACGCACAAAACGGAGAGGGAAGTCGGAGGGTTAAATAAGGAACATAATTAATGAAATGGAAACCAGGTGTGTATGATAAAGACAAAACAAAACGAAAATGAAACATGGATCGGTGGTGACTAGAAAGCCGGTGACGTTGACCGCCGAACGCCGCCCGAACAAGGAGAAGGACCAACTTCGGCCGAAGTCGTGACAGCGAGCTGTAGATCAATTGTCAGCTCAAGCTATCTCTATTGATCATACGCCCAGATTAGCTGCAGGGAGCTAGAGTGGAGACCATATACACCCAGCACTAGTAGAACAAAAATGTCTTACTATTTGTTAAGTATTAATATCAAACAAATAAGGTAAATACGTAATTTTTCTCTCACAGTAGTTACTGTACATAACTACTCTTTTAATCAAAATGATCAATCATTCAGTGATACACAGCAATCTCAGTAAAGTAAACACTTTCAGGCATTAGTGCCAACAATAAAACAGTCCACAGCAAGTTCAACAACTCCAACAACTCCCTCCAGTACAACTTCAAAGAAACAAATCAATCATATAATTTCATTGGACCTAAGGTATTTCCTTGTTATATTATTGAGTGAAGTCGGGCATCACCAGTATTTCAGTTACACCAATGAGTTAAATATAATGTTTTTCTGTTCCACTGTACCTCTGTGCCAACAGCAAAAAATTCCACAGAAAGATCAACAACTACAATGACACCCTCCAGTACTACATCAAGTATACAAATCTATAATTTCATTTAATTTTACATATGTAATGGTTGTCCTCCTCCTCTTCATCTGGAAATAACAAACGGAGTAGACAGACCTGGACGACGAACTTACATAAACACGAAGAACGCACAAACAGGGAAAATAGCCTACACATAAAATGACGATGAACAAACAAACCGAACAGTCCCGTATGGTGCGACAAACACTGACACAGGAGACAACCACCCACAACGAACACTGTGAAACAACCTACCTAAATATGACTCTTAATTAAAGGAACGCCAAACACCTGCCTCTAATTAAGAGCCATACCAGGCAACCCATAAACCAACATAGAAACAGACAACATAGAATGCCCACCCAAACTCACGTCCTGACCAACTAACACATACAACAAACTAACATAAATAGGTCAGGAACGTGACAACATATTTCCTTGTTACATGTTTGAAAGAACTTTGACATAACCAATATTCCAGTTACACTAATGTGTTCAATATATTGTTTTTCTGTTCCACTGTGCCCTAGTACCAACAACAAAACAGTCAACAGCAAGTCCAGCAAATCCAACGACGCCCTCCGGTACGAGACCTCAGTTATGCAAATGTTTAATTAGAATTTCAACTCGCATTCTTATATTTTGTTATGTTTTTGTTTTAGAAAAAACACTGAACCTACAATTTACTATGGCTATCCCATATGACTCTAACTACAATGATGAAAATAATGCAGTTTTCAAAGATATTGATCAAACTGTGAGTATACTATATTCCCTCATCCTTATCACAATGTCCATGTGCTGTAATGTAAAGTGTCAACCTGGACTCAGGGGTAGATGTAACAGAGTAAATACAAGTAGGTCTCACTCCATTTAGTGTGATACATTTTGATGGTATGTATTAATTTGTGGATGTCTATTATTCATTTCGCATGATATATGACAAATTACAATTCATATGATATGTTACAAATTCCAATTTGTTGTGGCTAACATTAGCTAGGTGGCTAGCTGGCAAATTTTTGCGAAGCTTTTTGCGAAGCTAGGGGTTAATGTTAGGGTTAAGGTTAAGGTTATGGGGAAGGGTTATATAACATGCTAAGTAGTTGCAAAGTAGCTAAAAAAGTATTAAGATGTTGCACAGTTGCTAATTAGCTAAAATGCAAAAGTTGTCAATGATGTGAATCGAATATGCCCCAACAAACCTCCCACCTTTAAAGGAATTAGTGGTTTTAGGTGGATATTTCATTTGTGATAGAGGGATTGGGTTAAATGCGGGAGACATATTTCAGTTCAATGAATTCATTTCAAATCAAATCAAATGTTATTTGTCACATACACATGGTTAGCAGATGTTAATGCGAGTGTAGCGAAATGCTTGTGCTTCTAGTTCCGACAATGCAGTAATAACCAACAAGTAATCTAACCTAACAATTCCACAACTACTACCTTATACACACAAGTGTAAAGAGATAAAGAATATGTACATAAAGATACATGAATGAGTGATGGTACAGAGCGGCATAGGCAAGATGCAGTAGATGGTATAGAGTACAGTATATACATATGAGATGAGTAATGTAGGGTATATAAACATAAAGTGGCATAGTTTAAAGTGGCTAGTGATACAGTTGTATAGCTGACTAGGTATTCCACTTTCCCTTTTCCTTTCCCTTTAAAAATGTATCAATTGACCAATTCAGCCAATTTGGGCAAACTTCTGGCAGACTTGAAACAAAATATTGTGCAGTAATGTAATTCTTCACTGGATCTGTCTGAAACTTTGCACACACACTGCTGCCATCTGGTGGCCAAAATCGTTTTTTTTTCTTCTCTTATTTCAAAGATGATCGAACAAAACGCTTTTTTTTGTTTGTATTATCTTTTATCAGATCTGTGTTATATTCTCATACATTAATTTCACATTTCCACAAACTTCAAAGTGTTTCCTTTTAAATGGTATCAATAATATGCATATCCTTGCTTCAGGTCCTGAGCTACAGGCAGTTAGATTTGGGTATGTCATTTTAGGAGAAAATTTAAAGAAAGTGTACGATCCTGAAGAGTGTTAAATAAATTGACAGTGTTAAATAACACTAATATATGAGAACAATATATTTGTGAACAAGTGATTCATTTTGGCGTTATAATAAGGTTGGTAGCAACATGGGAAATTATTGTAGAAATCCGTTGCAGCTCAAGTCGACTACAAAATCCACAATGCAATGCACTCTCTGTGGGCTGGCTGGCTAGCTAGCTAGCAAACGTAGGTACACACAATAATAGCGAAGACAATATCAGCATGTAACATAGCTAGTTACCTGTACAATCGCTTAAACAAACTGCACTGTCAGTTTAGGAGTCTACAATCTCAACATGTTTAACCTGCAGATATACTTTTGAAGTGATGGGAAATGTTCCCCATGCTACGCCAATGGGCCACACGTTCAATGGGCCCAAGAATCGTGACATGACGTACTTTCTAGGAAAATGGGCACTTTTCTCAACATATACACTGACTTTGAGAAGGGATTGCATGATGATTAGCTTAGCAACCGTGTGGCGCAGCATGACAACGTGAATGTGATATCTTTGGCAACAGCACCATGCAATGCACCCTGGACTAAAGAGGCAGACAAATAGGGAAAATGTGCTAGAACATCTGTTAAATAACACATTTCTCGAGGTAGGAATATCGCAAAAATATAATCAATGGTTCATTCGAGAGAAGACATCCTTACAAATTATTACATTAGCCATTATTGAAATCTGACATGTGTTATAGACTTTTTTGCAATCTGAAAGTCATATTCCTATTAACTTCCAGGGTAGTGAGAGCAATTTTATCATGGTGCTACGTCATACCGGACATATTTCTGCTTTGAGCCACAGCTCGTTCTAGCAACGTTAACAATCTAATCACATCATTGTTTTGGCAAGACAGTGTGATATAGAGAATCCTCACAACCAAATGAAGAATCTTGTAGTGTATGACCCCCCATCTGTGCCACATTGTTTAGTGTGCGCAACACTACTTTGTCAAGACACAAAACTACAGGAAAGACTGTCGTTTCATGTGAGAGGCTCAGAGATGTTAGGATTTTGAAAGTCATGTCGTGTACGCCCGGCATTATGTAACCATACCAAACGTAACATATCATTCTATTTTGAGTGTCACATATTTACATGTACTACATAAGTAGGATCTTATTTTGATCACCCTGTAGCAGGAGAACTTGTTGTATATTTGTGGTTTGAAAAGGCTTCTGATGTTTTTACTTTTCACGTTTCTGGTTTACTTCAGAGAGCTTTCATTTCATGTCCTTTTCAAGTCTTTATTTTAACTCACTCTTGATCAATAATAATTCACTGTCTCACACAGATCAAAGTCATATATAAGAGAAACATGCAAGGCTTCATATCAGCAAAGTTAAATAGTTTAAAGTAAGTTTTGTCCCAGTGTTATTACCTCTATTCAAAATCTTTTACATTTTATGTTATTTCAAGCCTTCATTTCATGTGCTAGTAATTTGAATATTCAAATACCAAATGTCACCTTTAATTTAGCCAATATCTCAACTTTCAGTATAATGTATAATTTCAATCCCTAATGATTTTGAGGGATATATGGGCCCTATAATACTTGTTGCACAAATGTAACAAATTGAAGGTTGCTAAGCAAAGCTGAAATACTAACAATTTAAATTGTGGCACACAATGTCCAATATAATAAATACATTTTCAGTATACGCCCCAGAGACAAGAGTATCCCTTCGAAATGAAAAGGACTTTGGGTTGATGTTATACAGTGTATATATGGGCTACTTTTGCTAATGTACACATGCATGACATTCATTTGTGGATAGGTTTTCTGATATTTCTTTCTCACATGAATAGGAGTGGAAGTGTTATTGCAGATTTTACTGTTATGACAACAAATGTCAATAATGTGGAAATTGCAAAATCAAAAGAGGATATTGTCTCAACACTTGGAGAAAAATACAAAATAGGTAAGTACTTGATTAGGTTAGTATTTGGTGGATTTGGTGGATAAAAGTTAGTTATTACTTGTCCTGAAATACATTCAAAAAGTATTTAGATCAGTTTAAATTGTGGCAGCAGTACATGTCAGTTGATTTTAGATGAATGGTTCAGTTTCTTGCATTTCTGCTGTGCATCAAAATATTGTCACAAGAATTTTGCTTAAATTCGCCTCCATGTAATCACATAATTCATGACATGTAATCTACAACTGTAATATCTATAAAATTATAATTCTAAATATTTTATAAAATATCGTATATTTATATATTTAAGGTATATGTGAAGTAATGTTTTCACGTCATGATTTCACAAATCCTATTCCATTTCTCTCAGGCTTTACCTGCGTGAATGATCCGATCTTTGGCAATGGACAACTTAATGAGAAAGTTGTAGTTGACTGCAAATCGGATGAAGTGGGTCAAAAGACTGCCATTTGTCAAAAAAATGGCTCGTTTTCAGATCGGGTGGACAACTGTGTCTTAAAAGAAATTGAAAACCTGTTTTCTTTATCTCTGGTAATATGTTAACATATTAACAATTTTCACTGTATATAAAATATACTTTCTATAAAAATTGTTTAGTAATAATGGTATTTCTTTGTTACAGTTCTGTGTATAGCATCAATCCAGAAATGTATTTGTATTTTATCTTTCTTTCATCACTTTAAATCGACACAGGCTTTAGTGGGGACTGATCTTCCAGGCTTTTTGGAAAGTCTCCGCAACAGCACTTTGAACCTCCAAGGTAGAATAGTTGCATCACCTGCAACTATTTCTACTATTGTTAGTATTCTTAAAAATGTTGCAAATGTTTCCCAAAGTACCCCAATTAACAAACCATTGATGAAGGTATGTTGACATCAACAGTATCACTTTAAATCATTTTTAAACATTCCATTTAAAGATATTATAATGCTAATTTATTATTACACCCTTAAAAATTGAATTATAGAACATACAGCATCGTTTTAGAAGTTAAATCATTTTTAAACATTCCATTTAAAGATATTATAATGCTAATTTATTATTACACCCTTAAAAGTTGAATTATAGAACATACAGCATCGTTTTTATTAGGATTTCAGTAATCCTGTACTAATTCTGATTTCTATCTTGATCTCTAGAATATCCTGGAAACGGCAGGAGTACTTACTTCCAATGAAGCAAAAACCTCCTGGGTTGATCTAAACAAAAACCTCACCAAAAACGAAAGCTCAGCCTTTCTGGGCACCATTGAAACAATTTCCAATTTCCTTACCGATGACTTTTTTGACATAGAAACGCAAGGCATTAATTTAAACAAAACCACAGTCAACAACTTAGTCAACAACTTATTCAATTTAAACTCGTCTGTTCTGATAGACATACCAGCATCTGAAGCTTCCTTCAATTCAATCACCATAATAACATTTGACTCCTTGAATAATGTTTTACCTGCCAGAAACAGCAGCAGTCTGAACAACATTGTCAACACCATCAACGGAAAAGTGGTTCTGGTGAAGGTGAATGGCACAATCAAGAATGTGAATTTCAGTTTTGACGTACTGGACAAGACACTGGCCAATCCTCAGTGTGTTTTCTGGAACTTCAACCTTTTTGGCGGCCTTGGAGGATGGGATGATAAAGGATGTGAACTGCAGTCTGATAAGAATGGCACTGTCACCTGTCACTGTAATCATCTCACCTCCTTCTCCATTTTGATGTCGCCTTTCATTCCACGTGTGTTAAGAGTCGCTTTGGATTTTATCACTTACATTGGAGTTGGCATATCAATGGGTTGCTTGGTCGTGTGTCTCATCATTGAGATGTTGGTATGGAAGGCTGTGACTGGAAACAACACATCTTACATGCGTCATGTCTCTATAGTGAATATCGCCTTTTCCCTTCTGATTGCTGACATTTGGTTCATTATTGGTGCAGCAATTTCCGACAATGAAAAAAAAGATCTACCTGCGTGTTCCACAGCAACATTTTTCATCCACTTTTTCTACCTGGCTCTGTTTTTCTGGATGTTGGTCTCAGGCCTTTTGCTGCTCTACCGGACTGTCATGGTTTTCTCTCACATGTCTAAAGCAGCAATGTTGGCCATCAGTTTTTCTTTGGGCTATGGAGCTCCCCTCATCATTGCTGTCATAACTATCGCAGTGACAGCCCCAGGGAAACAATACATTAGAGAGAATGATGGGGTTTGCTGGCTCAACTGGACAGAGTCAAGGGCCCTTCTGGCTTTTGTGATCCCTGCCCTGACCATAGTGGTCATCAACCTTTTGATCCTGATTGTGGTTCTGTTCAAAATGCTGAGGAGAGGTGTGGGGGATGTTACCCAGCCAGATGAGAGAAATGCTTTGGTGGTCATCGCCAGGTGTCTGGCCATTCTGACTCCCTTCTTTGGTACTACCTGGGGACTAGGAGTAGGAACCATGACTACACCAAACAATCTAGGAATCCATATTGTGTTTGCGATCTTCAATTCCTTACAGGTATTTAACTCAGTTAAATAACACTAGTGATTAACTGTTCCTCAGTAAAATACAATTGACTTGAAATATATATATATATATTTAAATGCATTAAATTCCCAATGGCATGTTATACTAAGTTAAGATTTGGATAAATGTTTACAATTAAATATACTGGACTTTGGTATAGTAAATCCATCCTTCACCATGTTATCATTCAAAGGGTTTGTTCATCTTGGTATTTGGAACACTTTTGGACAAAAAGGTATGTTCCTGACACACTTACTGATACCTCTCATAGTATGTATTGTAATGTGCTGTGTTCTGACAATTCATATATTTGATGAACTCCTTGTCTGTGCTTTCAGATCCGGGAAGCTCTGACAGGAAGGTCACACGTGTCCTCCAACCGCACAAGGGTAAGGGCTTTATTCAAACCACACGGCTGCATAAGATAGTATGATCATGTTTATAATTAAATATGTTATAAATCTAAATTATTTGTTGCTGGCCACAACAGGTTTGTTATACTATTGTCTATGCTTACTCATATGACCATTCTATTGTATTTATCACTGTGTAGAACATGTCAGGAAGTTTACTACCTTTAAGCTAGTGATGAATGTTTTATATTATATTCTCGTTTCAGACCACAAGTGCTGCAACATCATCGTCAAGTGGTTTGGGATTTTTCCGGATACGGAGGAGAAGTAAGTCTATAGTATAAAGCAATACTCTAAGGCAATTGGGCACAACTTCACATTAAGTTGCCCTTATACTACAGTACGTTGTGCCATTGTTTGACCTATTGTTCCTACTGTTCCAGATGTTTTCAACGTTTCAGCAGCTCCAACATCCAGCACTACTGGTGCATCAGAGACTTTCATCAACACTTAACTCAATGCAACAAATGTGATTATTATGAAATAACCTGACAATCAAAAGGCGTTGACACACATCATCAGTTGATGCACTAGGTTACAGTAGCTAACACCTTGAGTGTGACCTTGAAGTGACAGACACTAAGATCTGACCCCAACTCTCAGTGACGTCATTAGTGGTTATTTCTTACACAAAGCGATTCATTCTGAACTACATGGTATTTTAACTTTTTAATCGGGATTGTTGAGTATTATATTGAAAAACATGATTATTGTTTTTTTGGGTGTGGGGGTGTTTAAATAAGAGTATTACTGTGTAAATGGATTAATCAGCTAACATGAAGAATGGAGATTGTTTCTGAAATAACACATTACATTCTCTCTTTGAATAATTCACTGTTCATTTTGTCACAATTTATTTTACGTTTAATTTACATGTAAAAGGTCATATATTGTGGAGTCTAAGACCAGTGGTGAACAAATACTTTACGGTACGACTTAAGTCGTTTTTTGAGGTAACTGTACTTTACTTTAATATTTATATTTTTGACATATTGAACTTTTACTTCACTACATTCCTAAAGAAAATAATGTACTTATTACTCTATACATTTTCCCTGACACCCAAAAGTTCTCGTTACACATTGAATGCTTAGCAGGACAGGGAAATTGTTCAATTCACGCACTTATCAAGAGAACACATGGTCATCCCTACTGCCTCTGATCTGGCAGACTCACTAAACACACTTATCAAGAGAACACATGGTCATCCCTATTGCCTCTGATCTGGCAGACTCACTAAACACACTTATCAAGAGAACACATGGTCATCCCTACTGCCTCTGATCTGGCAGACTCACTAAACACACTTATCAAGAGAACACATGGTCATCCCTACTGCCTCTGATCTGGCAGACTCACTAAACACACTTATCAAGAGAACACATGGTCATCCCTACTGCCTCTGATCTGGCAGACTCACTAAACACACTTATCAAGAGAACACATGGTCATCCCTACTGCCTCTGATCTGGCAGACTCACTAAACACACTTATCAAGAGAACACATGGTCATCCCTACTGCCTCTGATCTGGCAGACTCACTAAACACACGTAACAAGAGAACACATGGTCATCCCTACTGCCTCTGATCTGGCAGACTCACTAAACACACTTATCAAGAGAACACATGGTCATCCCTACTGCCTCTGATCTGGCAGACTCACTAAACACACTTATCAAGAGAACACATGGTCATCCCTACTGCCTCTGATCTGGCAGACTCACTAAACACACTTATCAAGAGAACACATGGTCATCCCTACTGCCTCTGATCTGGCAGACTCACTAAACACACTTATCAAGAGAACACATGGTCATCCCTACTGCCTCTGATCTGGCAGACTCACTAAACACACTTATCAAGAGAACACATGGTCATCCCTACTGCCTCTGATCTGGCAGACTCACTAAACACACTTATCAAGAGAACACATGGTCATCCCTACTGCCTCTGATCTGGCAGACTCACTAAACACACTTATCAAGAGAACACATGGTCATCCCTACTGCCTCTGATCTGGCAGACTCACTAAACACACTTATCAAGAGAACACATGGTCATCCCTACTGCCTCTGATCTGGCAGACTCACTAAACACACTTATCAAGAGAACACACGGTCATCCCTACTGCCTCTGATCTGGCAGACTCACTAAACACACTTATCAAGAGAACACATGGTCATCCCTACTGCCTCTGATCTGGCAGACTCACTAAACACACTTATCAAGAGAACACACGGTCATCCCTACTGCCTCTGATCTGGCAGACTCACTAAACACACTTATCAAGAGAACACATGGTCATCCCTACTGCCTCTGATCTGGCAGACTCACTAAACACACTTATCAAGAGAACACATGGTCATCCCTACTGCCTCTGATCTGGCAGACTCACTAAACACACTTATCAAGAGAACACATGGTCATCCCTACTGCCTCTGATCTGGCAGACTCACTAAACACACTTATCAAGAGAACACATGGTCATCCCTACTGCCTCTGATCTGGCAGACTCACTAAACACACTTATCAAGAGAACACATGGTCATCCCTACTGCCTCTGATCTGGCAGACTCACTAAACACAAATGCATTGTTTGTAATTTATGTCTTAGTGTTGGAGTGTACCCCTGGCTGTCTTTACATTATTTGAAAATGCAGGAATTGCCGTAGAGCTCCGAGACAGAATTGTGTCGAGGCACAGATCTGTGGAAGGGTACCAAAAAGTTTCTGCAGCATTGAAGGTCCCAAAGAACACAGTGGCTCCATCATTCTTCAATGGAAGAAGTTTGGAACCACCAAGACTTTTCTTAGAGCTGGCCGTCCGGCCAAACTGAGCAATCGGGGGAGAAGAGCCTTGGTCAGGGAGGTGACCAAGAACCACATAGCCACTTAATCCGGAAGCCAGCCTCACCAATGTGCCGGAGGTAATACCGTACACCTGGCGACCATGTCTCTGGGCCCGCCGCAAGGACATCCCTACCAGCCAAACCCAGACAACGCTGGGCAACTTGTGTGCCGCTCCAAGACTCAACTGGTCGCAGCTGCGACAGTGCCTGAACTTGAACCCAGAATCTCTGGTGGCACAGCTAGCACTGTGATGGAGTGCATTAGACTACTGTGCCACAAGGGAGGCCATTTATTTTTGATTCTTAAGTATTTTTAAAACAAAATTCTTTCCGTCTTTTAATCAAGTAGTATTTTACTCGATGACTTTCACTTTTTCTTCCGTCATTTTGGCGTCCCGAGTGGTCTTATTCACTGCATCTCAGTGCTAGAGGCGTCACTACAGACCCTAGTTCGATTCCAGGCTGTATCAGAACCGGCTGTGATTGGGAGTCCCATAGGGCAGGGCACAATTGGCACAGCATTGTCCCGGCTAGGGTTTGTAAATAAGAATTTGTTCTTAACTGACTTGCCTAGTTAAATAATGGTTAAAAAATCTATAAAATTATATTAAGGTATCTTTACTTTTTCTCAAGTATGACAATTGGGTACCTTTTCCACCATTGCACAAACTAAAGGGGATTTTTTTTTTTTTTAGCAAAATAGTGTTTTTTAGACAAAACTGCAAACTTGTTCCAGAAAACACACTGAGGATTGGCCAGTGTCTTCAAACTTCAGGCCAGGGCATTCATGGAGTTGGTCTAATGGGAATCTGTGGTAATCAGCCTCCTCCTTGCTTCAGGACCGTGTGGTGCCATGTAGTGCCAGGACAACAACCTCTCCCTCAATGTGATCAAGACAAATGAGCTGACAGTGGACTACAGGAAAAGGAGGGCCAAGCAAGCCCTAATTCGCATCAACGGGGCTGTAGTGGAGCAGGTTGAGAGCTTCAAGTTCCTTGATGTCCACATCAACAAACTAACATGGTCCAGGCACACCAAGACAGTCATAAAGAGGGCAAGACAAAACCTATTCCCCATCAGGAGACTGAAAAGATTTGGCATGGGTCCTCAAATCCTCAAAAGGTTCTACAGCTGCACCATTGAGAGCATCCTGACTGGTTACATCACTGCCTGGTATGGCAACTGCTCGGCCTCCGACCGCAAGTCACTACAGAGGGTAGTGCGTACGGCCCAGTACATCACTGGGGCCAAGCTTCCTGCCATCCAAGACCTCTATACTAGGCGGTGTCAGAGGACAGCCCTAAAAATTGTCAAAGACTCCAGCCACCCTAGTCATAGACTGTTCTCTCTGCTACCGCACAGCAAGCGGTACCGGAGCGCCAAGTCTAGGTCCAAGAGGCTTCTAAACAGCTTCACCCCCAAACCATAGGACTCCTGAACAGCTAATCAGATTTGCATTGCCCCCCCCCCCCCCCTTCCCGCTTTTACGCTGCTGCTACTCTCTGTTTATTATCTATGCATAGTCACTTTAACTCTACCTACAGTGGCTTGCGAAAGTATTCACCCCACTTGGCATTTTTCTATTTTGTTACCTTACAACCTGGAATTAAAATGGATTTGTTGTGGACTTGCACCATTTGATTTACACAACATGCCTACCACTTTGAAGATGCTAAATATTTTTTATTGTGAAACAAACAAGAAATAACACAAAAACACAGAGAACTTGTGTAACGGGCTTCCTCCTTCTCCTCATCCGAAGAGGAGTAGCAAGGATTTGACCAAAGTGCAGCGGGTTGTGAATACATAATGATTTATTAAAGCAAACGACGAAACACGAAAACAAACACTTGGAAGGATTACAAAATAACAAAACAACGTAGACTGACCTGAACGTAAGAACTTACATGTAACACGAAGAACGCACGAACAGGGAAAACAGACTACACAAAAACCGAACGAACAAACATACCGAAACAGTCCCGTGTGGCGCAACATACACAGACACGGAAGACAACCACCCACAACAAACAATGTGAAACAACCTACCTTAATATGACTCTCAATCAGAGGAAACGCCAAACACCTGCCTCTAATTGAGAGCCATACCAGGCAACCCATTAACCCAACATAGAAAACACATAACATAGACTTCCCACCCAAAACTCACGCCCTGACCAATTAAACACATACCAAACAACAGAAAACAGGTCAGGAACGTGACAACTTGACCATGCATAACTATTCATCACCCCCCCCCCCCCCCCCCCCCAAAATCAATACTTTGTAGAGCTACCTTTTTGCAGCAAATAAAGCTGCAAGTCTCTTAGGGTATGTCTCTAGAAGCTTGGCATATCAAACCACTGGGATCTGCTCCAGCTCCTTCAAGTTGGATGAGTTCCGCTGGTGTACAGCAATCTTTAAGTCATACACACAGATTCTCAAATGGATTGAGGTCTGGGCTTTGACTAGGCCATTCCAAGACATTTAAATGTTTCCACTTAAACCATTTGAGTGTTGCTTTAGCAGTATGCTTAGGGTCATTGTCCTGCTGGAAGGTGAACCTCCATCCCAGTCTCAAATCTCTGGAAGATTGAAACAGGTTTCCCTCAAGAATTTCCCTGTATTTAATGCCATCCATCGTTCCTTCAATCCTGACCAGTTTCCCAGTCCCAACCGATGAAAAACATCCCCACAGCATTATGCTGCCACCACCGTGCTTCCAACACCGGGATGGTGTTCTCGGGGTGATGAGAGGTTTTGGGTTTGCACCACATATAGCGTTTTCCTTGATGGCCAAAAAGCTCAATTGTAGTCTCATCTGACCAGAGTACCTTCTTCCATATGTTTGGGGAGTATCCCACATGCCTTTTGGCGAACACCAAACATGTTTGCTTATTTTTTTCTGGACACTCTTCCGTAAAGCCCAGCTCTGTGGAGTGTACGGCTATAGGGGGCCCTATGGAGAGATACTCCAATCTCCGCTGTGGAGCTTTGCAGCTCCTTCAGGGTTATCTTTGGTCTCTTTGTTGCCTCTCTGATTAATACCCTCCTTGCCTGGTCCGTGAGTTTTGTGGGCGGCCCTCTCTTGACAGGTTTGTTGTGGTGCCATATTCATTACATTTTTTAATGATGGATGTAATGATTCTCCGTGAGATTATCTAAGTTTCTAATATATTTTTATAACCCAACTCTGATCTGTACTTCTCCACAACTTTGGCCCTGACCTGTTTGGAGAGCTCCTTGGTCTTGAAAGTGAGATCATGTGACAGATCATGTGACGCTTAGATTTCACACAGCTGGACTTTATTTAACTAATTATGTGACTTCTGAAGGTAATTGGTTGCACCAGTTCTTATTTAGGGGCTTCATAGCAATGGGGGTGAATATACCACTTTTCTGTCGTTTTTTTGTTTAATTTTTTGAAATAAGTAATTTTTTAAATTTCACTTCACCAATTTGGACTATTTTGTGTATGTCCGTTACATGAAATCCAAATATAAATCAATTTAAATTACAGGTTGTAACACAACAAAATAGGATAAACGCCAAGGGGGGTGAATACTTATGCAAGGCACTGTACATGTACATATGACCTCAATTACCTCGACTAACTGGTGCACCCGCAAATTGTCTCTGTCCGGATACATTGACTCTGTACCGGTACACCCTGTATATAGCCTCACTATTGTTATTTTACTGCTGCCCTTCAATTATTTGTTACTTTCTTTTCTAAATCTTTACTTATCTATTTTTTTACTTAACAGGTCTTTTTTTCCTAAAACTGCATTGTTGGTTAAAGGCTTGTAAGTAAGCATTTCACTGTAAGGTCTACAACTGTTGTATTCAGGCGCATTAGACAAATACAATTTGATTTGAACAATAGAGGAGCAACAGAGAACAAAAGCAAACAGCCCCCCCCCACCCAAGTGCAATGTCATGACATACCTGGACCACCTATTGAGATGTGCCTTTTGTTACGTAAATCAGGTGTTAAATGATCGTAAAAAAGAGACGAGTGCCATTTTAAGAGGTAGAAGGTAGAAGGTAGAATATTGAAAGTGGAACATTCCATTTTATGTGCTTATATTCAGATTTTGTTTTTACTTTACATCTGACAGGATATATATGCCTTGTTCTGAAGAGGCACACAGTTGATCACAGTGGGGCTGTTATAGCAGCAAAGGGGGGACCAGCTCCATATTAATGCCAATGATTTTGGAATGCGATGTTCGACGAGCAGGTGTCCACATACTTTTGGTCATGAAGTGTATGCCCTACCATTCAAAATTGTGGTGAAGTGTACCTACAATGCACTGCTTAAATGTATATGTTGACTAACATTACACTCAATAGGAGTGAAACTGTTGGATAGGCCTTACTAGTGCTGGATTTTGCAAGTCACATTTTAGAAAGGTGTTATTGTACATTGTTGCAATGGGCAGAAATGGCTTATACATACAACATGCTGCACCAACACTTTTTATTGCAACAAAATAATTAATACACTTTTGCTTATGTGGATGATGTAGTCCATAGTCTAAGACAGGAAGGAAAGTTGACTGATGATCTGCTTCTACTACTTAGTGAGAGCCATTTTACCTGCTGTTCCTATGAGCCGTTCTGGCTAGCACAAGCCAAGGTTCCTGCAAGGCTTCTTCTTACTTACCTACATAGAGGCATTGGAACCCTGAAGCACATCTACAGCCCATAAGTTAACATCCTAACTCATCATGTGAGAAACATGCAGTTTAAAGTCATTTGCCAATGGACTGGATGAAAGTTTGTATGCATGTGTGCTATGCCTACTGCTTACAGAATTTAGTCAGCTAAGATGATTACAATAAACGTTTACAGTACATTTCATTCTATCTGGATCATGGATGACCGGGCTGACAGATTTAAACATATGGCTCAGTTGGTATGAGCAATTTGAATACTTATATGCCAACAAAAACACAATTATGGGCAGACTCTTTAAAAATTGTATTATATTTATTAACAATATTATGCATATGATGTATAAATACATGCAACCAACTGATTAAAGCATTACTGTAAAAAAGGAGGAAGCAAGTGAAAATGGGAGAAGGTAGAGATCTTGTCAGTGTGCCCTATATTAATAACCAAAACACAAATAGGAAGATTTATTTTGTTTAAATGTTCACAAAGTTGGGAGATGTCCAATGGCACCAGGGGGTCTGGGGATATCTGTAACACAAATGTATGTACTAGGACTCATTATCACCAACTGCATATTTAATGTATAGTTATGAAATTGACAAAAATACTAACGTGTACAGTTAAATACTATCACATGCAGAACACATACACAACGCAATTAACTGTACTTTCATTCATATTTCTGTCTCACTTAAACAGCAGGTAGATAACTTATCCTCATGAGATGGAAGCATTTCATTTCATTATACTGGACACTTGATTTCAACATATTTTCTGTAAATAAATTCCCACCATTAAAAATAATCAAAACAACCACATTTATTGGACTCACATTTGACACCAGCATGACCTGGGCAAGAGTGTCAGTTATGGGTCCCACTGACCCAGCAACTGCTGAACCTGGGAGCCAGGGGGGTCCAGGCAAGACAGGCAGCCCCTACACCACAATAAACAAAACACAAAAGAAGACATCTGGATTTTTTTACACTTCATTTTGGCCCATTCTACCCTTAACGTTCCCATGCATGCAAATGGTCCCCAGTTTGTTGTTGTAATGCAGTTTGTGTTCTAAGTCAAGATGAATGGTAAAATAAATATAAACTGTTGAAGATGTAAAAAATGTAGCTAAAAAGGAACATATCAACACCTAGGTTAGACAAAATACATCTACTGTAGGAATGCGTTCAGTTCGACATTAGCAAATTCTTCACATGCAAATTAACTTCAAGTGCAAATTGTGTTCCACTTGGAGATTCGGACACCGTGGGCTACTTCAGTCAAGGTTTGGTCTTGAATAACAAAGATTTGTAAAGGGTTCAGGGTTGTTTAAATGAGTGACTAGTCTGTGTAGCCATTTGATTAGCTGTTCAGGAGTATTATGGCTTGGGGTAGAAGCTGTTTAGAAGCTTCTTGGACCTAGACTTGGCGCTCCGGTACAGCTTGCCGTGCGATAGCAGAGAGAACAGTCTATGACTAGGGTGGCTGGAGTTTTTGACAAGTTTTAGGGCCTTCCTCTGACACCGCCTGGTATAGAGGTCCTGGATGGCCGTACACACTACCCTCTGTAGTGCCTTGCGGTCGGAGGCCAAGCAGTTGCCATACCAGGCAATGATGCAACACATCAGGATGCTCTCGATTGTGCAGCTGTAGAACCTTTTGAGGATCTGTTGTTGGTGATGTGGACGCCAAGGAACTTGAAGCTCTCAACCTGCTCTACTACAGCCCCGTCGAAGAGAATGGGGGCGTGCTCGGTCCTCCTTTTCCTGCAGTCCACAATCATTACCTTTGTCTTGATCACGTTGAGGGAGAGGCTGTTTCCTTGAACCACACGGTCAGGTCTCTGACCTCCTCCCTATCCGCTGTCTCGTCATTGTAGGTGTTATCGGCAAAATAATTGATGGTGTTGGAGTCATGCCTGGCCGTGCAGTCATGAGTGAGCAGGGAGTACAAGAGGGGACTGAGCATGCACGCCTGAGGGGCCCCGGTGTTGAGTATTAGTGTGGTGGATGTGTTGTTACCTACCCTTACCACCTAGGGGAAGACCAACAGGAAGTCCAGGATCCAGTTGCAGAGGGAGGTGTTTAGTCCCAGGATTCTTAGCTTAGTGATGAGCTTTGAGGACACTATGGTGTTGAAAGCTGAGCTGTAGTCAATGAATAGCATTCTCACATAGGTGTTCCATTTTTCCAGGTGTGAAAGGGCATTGTGGAGTGTATTGGAAATTGCATCATCTGTGGATTAAAAAAAATATATATTTCACCTTTATTTAACCAGGTAGGCTAGTTGAGAACAAGTTCTCATTTGCAACTGCGACCTGGCCAAGATAAAGCAAAGCAGTTCGACACATACAACAACACAGTCAATGTTACAGTAGAAAATCTATATGCAGCATGTGCAAATGAGGTATGATGAGAGAGGTAGGGCATTAAATAGGCCATGGTGGCGAAGTAATTACAATATAGCAACTAAACACTGGAATGGTAGGGTGTGCAGAAGATGAATGTGCAAGTAGAGATACTGGGGTGCAAAGGAGCAAGATAAATAAATAAATACAGTATGGGGATGAGGTAGATTGGATGAGCTATTTACAGATGAGCTATGTAGAGGTGCAGTGATCTGCGGCCAAAGGAAGAATTGGCTGTGGGGGTGGCCAGTGAGATATACCTGCTGGAGCGTGTGCTACGGGTGGGTGCTGCTATGGTGACCAGTGAGCTGAGATAAGGCGGGGCTTTACCTAGCAGACACTTGTAGATGACCTGGAGACAGTGGGTTTGGCGACGAGTATGAAGCGATGGCCAGCCAACGAGAGCATACAGGTCGCAGTGGTGGGTAGTATGTGGGGCTTTGGTGACAAAACGGATGGCACTCTGATGGACTGCATCCAATTTGCTGAGTACAGTGTTGGAAGCTATTTTGTAAATGACATCGCCAAAGTCGAGGATCGGTAGGATGGTCAGTTTTACGAGGGTATGTTTGGCAGCATGAGTGAAGGATGCTTTGTTGCGAAATAAGAAGCCGATTCTAGATTTAATTTTGGACGCTTGCGTCCCACTTGCCCAATAGCCAAGGAAAATGTAGAGCGCCAAATTCAAAAAAATTATATAAAATCAAACTTTCATTAAATCACACATATAAGATACCAAATTAAAGCTACACTCGTTGTGAATCCAGCCAACATGTCAGATTTCAAAAAGGCTTTTGGCGAAAGCATAAGATGCTACTATCTGATGATAGCACAACAGTAAGCAAAGAGAGTGTAGCATATTTCAACCCTGCAGGCGCAACACAAAACGCAGAAATAAAATATAAATCATGCCTTACCTTTGACGAATTTCTTTTGTTCGCACTCCAATATGTCCCATAAACATCACAAATGGTCCTTTTGTTCGATTAATTCCGTCCATATATGTCCAAAATGTCCATTTATTTGGCGTGTTTGATCCAGAAAAAAACAGCTTCCAATTTGCGCAACGTCACTACAAAATATCTCAAAAATTACCTCTAAACTTTGCCAAAACATTTCAAACTACTTTTGTAATACAACGAATGGTATTTGTAAATGTTAATAATCGATCAAATTGAAGACGGATCTATCTGTTTTCAAAACAGGAGGACGACAAACTAACGATACTTTTCTGTCACGCCCTGGCCTTAGTATTCTTTGTTTTCTTTATTATTTTAGTTAGGTCAGGGTGTGACATGGGGAATGTTTGTGTTTTGTCTCGTTTTTGGTGGTTATATGGAAAAGGGGGGTGTTGGGTTTAGTTTATGGGTTTGTGTTGAGTGAATGTTTCTAGGTATGTCTATGGTTGAGTGAATGTTCTAGGTATGTCTATGGTTGCCTGAGTGGTTCCCAATTAGAGACAGATGTCTTTCATTTGTCTCTGATTGGGAGCCATATTTTAGGCGGCCATAGGCATCATGTTTTTGTCGGGTCATTGTCTAGGTCTGTGTCTGTGTCTAGGTTGCATGTTTGCATTTCGTTCGGTTCTAGCTTCACGGTCGTCTATTTGTTGTTTTTCTTCGTTTGTTTTCTCCTAAATAAAGAGAAGATGTCTTTTTTACATGCTGTGCCTTGGTCCTCTCTCTCTCCCATGGTCAATCGTGACACTTTTCTAGTCTTGCGCAACTCTCAAACAGTACACATAACGTTACACTGATTCCAGATGTTCGTTCTTCTTCATCGCACAAAGTAATAACCTCAACCTATTTCCAAAGACTGGTGACATCCAGTGGAAGCGGTAGGAACTGCAAACAGGTTGATTAGAAATCTAGTATCCCAATGAAACCTCATTGAACAGACGGTGACCTAAAAAAAAAAATATCTGAATGGTTAGTCCTCTGGGTTTTGCCTGCTACAAAAGTTCTGTGATACTCACAGACATGATTCAAACAGTTTTAGAAACTTCAGAGTGTTTTCTATCCAAATCTACTAATAATATGCATATCTTATATTCTGGGGATGAGTAGAAGGAAGTTGAAATTGGGCACGCTATTTATCCAAAAGTGAAAATGCTGCCCCATATCCTAGAGAAGTTAACACAGTGTGCAAAGAAGGGCCGGATGTATACAGAATGCTGTCATCTGGGTAGAGGTGGAGCAGACAATCACCAGCAGCAAGAGCAACATCCTTGATGTAGCAGAGAAAAGAGTCAATCCGAGAATTTAACCCTGTGGCACCCCCATAGTGTGCCAGAGGTGAACTTGGTGAACCAGGCGAGACAGTCATTTGAGAAACCAATGCTGTTGCGTCTGCCGATAGGACTGGGTGATTGACAGAGTCGAAAGCCTTGGCCAGGTCAATGAAGACGGCTGCACAGTATTGTCTTTTATCGATGGCGGTTATGATATCGTTTAGGACCTTGAGCGTGGCTGAGGTGCCCCCACGACCATCTCGAAAACCAGATTGCGTAGTGGAGAAGGTGCGGTGGGATTCGAAATGGTCGGTAATCTGTTTTTAACTTGGTGGGTCTGGCTCTCGACCTGAAACCTGCCCCTCCGCCTGCCCTGCCGGAAGCTGGGTCCGCGGTTTGTGGGGCCATTTAAAGTTCTGAGGAGGCTGAACGAGGTATGTTACAGGTTACAGCTTCCCCCAGATTATCGTATTAATCCCTCATTCCAGGTGTCTCTCCTCATGCCGGTGGTGGCTGGTCCACTCCAGGAAGCTGAGGTGCGGGAGGTTCCGCCGCACCTCAGGCATCGAGGGGCCCCCGGCGTATAT
Organism: Salvelinus fontinalis; assembly: GCF_029448725.1. Taxonomy (NCBI): domain Eukaryota; kingdom Metazoa; phylum Chordata; class Actinopteri; order Salmoniformes; family Salmonidae; genus Salvelinus; species Salvelinus fontinalis. The sequence goes on from NC_074691.1 coordinate 17,429,255, forward strand.
GCTGTTCGAGCTATCCTGGACTCGAGGCATCGGGCGAGGGGCCTTCAGTACCTCGTGGAGTGGGAGGGGTACGGTCCAGAGGAGAGATGCTGGGTGCCGGTGGAGGACGTCCTGGACCTTTCGTTGTTGCGGGATTTCCACCGTCTCCATCCGGATCGCCCTGCACCTCATCCTCCGGGTCGTCCCCGACACCTCCGGGTCGGTGTCGGGGGCGCTGCTGGAGCCGCGCGTCAAGGAGGGGGTACTGTCACGACTTCCGCCGAAGTCGGTCCCTCTCCTTGTTTTGGGCGGCGTTCGGCGGTTGACGTCACCGGCTTTCTAGCTACCGCCGATCCACTTTTCATTTTCCATTTGTTTTGTCTTTGTTTCACATACCTGTTTTCAATCCCACAATCACCTGTTCATTATTTACCCTCTGTTCCTCACATGGTTTCTGTGAGTGATTGTTTGTTGTATTGCGCTCCGTATTGTGTGGCCATGTATATTACGTGTATATATTTAGATTTTTGAGTAAAAGTGTTTTTATTACTCAAATCTGCTGTCCTGCGCCTGACTCATCTCACCAGCTACACACAGACGACAAAGAATGTGAAATTGCTAATTGTACATCATAGCAGCTATATATGGCCCATAGCCTTCAAATTCATTCACAGACAATAGGCACTACTACTTTGTAGCTCAGCCCCCTCAACACCTCCACTACAGTAATATGATTGGCCTCAACTGAACATTTTGGTGTCAACAACTCTGTTTTTGTTGTTGCTTCAGGGTCTTCGCTAGCTGCAACGTGGTTGCAGAAGCATGTTTTGAACAGACTTTTAAAAATGGCCATTAAATGAAAGGGGAGAATGTCGACCCTCCAGCCGATCAGCTGTAGATTGGACTAGGGGCCTGGCGGGCCCGGAGGTCAGCTGAGGGCAGACTGTTCCTTGCCACATCTAACAGGCTATCAAGAAAGATCTGAAAGATGAATATCGAAAGTGAATATTGAATAAAAAGGCAAAATGATAAGTTACAGGACATTACTGCCATTAATAATAAGTCCCCTACCTTTGCCAGTATGTCTTCCAGCTGAATGTTTCCAAAAAATGATGGTCGCTTGATGGTTAACTCATGGCCCAGACATCTAATGACGATGGTCCCCTCCTCAAAAGAGCGGTAGGGGAACCAACCATTTCACCACATGCATCTAACAGGGAAGACACAGAGAGCTTGTCATGGACAACATACAGTGAATTCGTAAAGTATTCAGACTCCTTGACTTTTTCCACATTTTGTCAAGTTACAGCCTTATTCTAAAACTGATTAAATCGTTTTTTCCTCTTCAATTTACACACAATACTCCATAATGACAAAGCAAAAACGTTTTTTTAGATATTTTTGCACATTTATAAAAATAAAAAAATGAAATACACATTTACATAAGTATTCAGACCCTTTACTCAGTACTTTGTTGATGCACCTTAGGCAGCGATTACAGCCTTGACTCTTCTTGGGTATGACGCTACAAGCTTGGCACACCTTCATTTGGGGAGTTTTTCACATTCTTCTCTGCAGATCCTCTCAAGCTCTGTCAGGTTGGATGGGGAGCATCGCTACACAGCTATTTTCAGGACTCTCCAGAGAATTTTGATCAGGTTCCAGTCCGGGTTCTGGCTGGGCCACTCAATGACATTCAGAAACTTGTCCCTAAGACACTCCTGCGTTGTCTTGGCTGTGTGCTTAGGGTTGATTCGCCCCAGTCTGAGGTCCTGAGTGCTCTGGACCAGGTTTTCATCAAAGATCTCTCTGCACTTTGCTCTGTTCATCTTTCCCTCGATCCTGACTAGTCTCCCAGTCCCTGCCGCTGACAAACATCTCCACAGCATGATGCTGCCACCAACATGCTTCACTGTAGCGTAGTGCCAGGTTTCCCCCAGATGTGACGCTTAGCATTCAGATCTGAGAGTCCTTTAGGGGTCTTTTGGCAAACTCCAAATGGGGGATCTTGTGCTTTTACATCTGGCCACTCTACTATAAAGGCCTGATTGGTGGAGTGCTGCAGAGATGGCTGTCCTTCTGGAAGGTCCTCCCATCTCCACAGAGGAACACCGGAGCTCTGTCAGTGACCATCAGGTTCTTGGTCACCTCCCTGACCAAGGCCCTTCTCCCCCGATTACTCAGTTAGACCGGGCGGCCAGCTCTAGGAAGAGTCTTGCCCTGTCAACTGTGTGACCTTTTATAGACAGGTGTGTGTCTTTCCAAATCATGTCCAATCAATAGAATTTACCACAGGTGCACTACAATCAAGTTGTAGAAACATCTCAAGGATGATCATGGAAGCAGGATGCACCTGAGCACAATTTCGAGTCTCATAGCAAAGGGTTTGAATATTTATGTAAAAGGTATTTTTCTTCTGAATTTTTTATACATTTGCTAACATTTCTAAAAAACAGGTTTTTGTTTTGTCATTTTGGTTTATTGTGTGTAGATTGATGAGGGAAAAAATACATTGCTGGAGCAATTCTGTGGGTTGTCTGTCAGGCAGCCTACCACAACTGTAACCTCCCAGCCACTCAGCAACCCGGCTGTTAGCAGCGCGGCCTCCCTGTCCACCCCGGTTTCCAGGAGAATCCCGCTTGCCTCCCGCGGAATGCTTTGTTGGAGAGTCAGGAAGCTGTCGGGCGTTTCTCGTGCAGTGTTCTCTTATCATCGAGCTGCAGCCCTCCTCCTTCCCCTCGGACCGCTCGAAGATAGTGGGAGATCACGCTGATGTCCGGGAGGGCTCTCGCCTGGGCTCCGGCCGTGTGGGAAGAACAGTCGGCCATATGCCATAGTCTGGAGGAGTTTGTGATGGAGGTGAAGAAGGTTTTTGATTCTCCATTGTCCAGGAGAGAGGCTGCCTGGAAGTTATTCCAACTTCGGCAAGACTCCCGCAGTGTGGCAGACGATGCGGTGGATTTCCGCACGTTTGCAACTGAGAGTACCTAGAACCCAGAATCGCTGTTCGACCTTCTCCCAGGCACCACACCGCCCCGGGGACAACTGTACTCTCTGTCAGGTCCGGAGACCAAGGCTATGGAGACCTACATCAAGGACTCTCTAGATGCAGGATGTATCCGTGCTTCTTTCTCCCCTACCGGTGCAGCGTTCTTGTTTGTGGAGAAGAAAGACAAAATCCTGCTCCCGTGCATCGACTGCCGGAGCCTCAATAACATCACGGTGATGAACCGCTACCCGTTACCGCTCATCGTCTCGGCCTTCGAGCCCCTCCAGGAGTCCACCGTTTTCTCCAAGTTGGACCTGCGTAACGCTTACCACCTGGTGCAGATGCGGGAAGAGGACGAGTGGAAGACTACCTTCAACACGGTCAATGGTCACTACAAATACCTGGCCATGCCATTTGGCCTCATCAACACAAAAAAAGCTGTGTTCAAGGTCTTGGTTAATGACGTTCTCCGCGGCATGTTGAACCGGTTTGTCTTCGTCTACCTCAACAACATCCTTGTTTTCTCCCACTCAGTCCAAGAACACGTGCTCCACGTCCACTGAATCAGCTTTTTGTAAAAGCGGAGAAAGGCAATTTCCATCACTCCATCATCCCCTTCCTTGGTTAGATCATTGCTGCAGGGAATGTACAGATGGATCACGGGAAGGTGAGAGCGGTGGTGGATTGGGCCCAGCCTACATCCAGAGTGCAGCTGCAACGTTTCCTGGGATTTTCCAACTTTTATCGTCGCTTTATCTGGGGTTACAGCACCCTGGCTTCCCTCCTGTCTGCACTCACCTCTCACAAGGTTCAGTTCACGTGGTCCCCAGCTGCTGACCTGGCGTTCCGAGACCTCAAGCACCGCTTCACCACTGCTCCCATATTGGTTCATCCTGACCCGTCCCGTCAGTTCGTGGTAGAGGCTGACGCTTCGGATGTCGGAGTGGGGGCTGTCATGTCCCAGCGTTCTGCCCTGGACCTCAAGTTACATCCCTGTGCCTTCTTCTCTCATCACCTCAATGCCACGGAGAGGAATTATGAAGATGGGAATCGTGAGTGTCTCACGGTGAAGATGGCGTTGTAAGAGTGGAGACACTCTTACGGATCACAAGAACCTGGAATATCTCCGCAGCGCTAAGCGTCTCAATTCCAGGAAAGCTAGGTGAGCCCTGCTTTTCACCCGGTTTAAATTCTCCCTCTCCCACCAACCGAGATCCAAGAATATCAAGCCGGGTGCACTGTCACGGCACTATAGACCCACGGCTACACCCTCGTACCCCGAGACCATCCTTCACACCTTGTGCCAGTAGACAGCACTCAGCTGGGGAAGTACTATACAACAGTAGTATGCCTGGGATGATAGCGACCCACCTCGACAACATCCGTTGAAATTGCAGAGCGCGAAATTCAAAATACAAAAATCGTAATATTCAACATTCATGAAAATACAAATGTCTTACATCGTTTTAAAGCTTAACTTCTTAACTTTAAAAACCATTACGGCGAAAGCACACCATACGATTATCTGAGGACAGCGCCCTGCATACATCACCATTAAAAACATTTCCCAAACCAGCAGAGGCGTCATAAAAATCAGAAATAGCGATAAAATATATCCCTTACCTTTGAAGATCTTATTCTGTTTGCAATCCCAAGGGTCCCAGCTACACAACGAATGGTCATTTTGTTCGATAAAGTCCTTCTTTATGTCTCAAAAAAGTCAGTTTAGTTGGTGTGTTTGATTCAGCAATACACCTGTTCCACTTGTTCAACATGCAGACAAAGGAATCCCAAAAGTTAATTGTAAACTTCATCCAAACAAGTCAAACAACGTTTCTAATCAATCCTCAGGTACCCTAATATGTAAATAAATGATACAATTTAAGACGGAATGTAGTATGTTCAATACCGGAGATAAATAACGAAGTGTGCGCACTCATTCACGCGCGCCACAAGACTAGAGTCCTAATGAGAGACACCTTGAAAAACTACAACTACAAGCTAATTTTTATAAAAACAAGCCTGAAACCCTTTCTAAAGACTGTTGACATCTAGTGGAAGCCATTGGAACTGCAATCTGGGAGGAATTTCTTTGAATATCCCATAGATAAGCATTGGAATGGCCTGTGACCTCAACAACAAAAAAAATCTGGATGGATTCTCCTCGGGTTTTCACCTGCCATGTCAGTTCTGTTATACTCACAGGCATTATGTTAACAGTTTTAGAAACTTCCGAGTGTTTTCTATACAATGCTACCAATTATATGCACATCCTAGCTTCTGGGCCTGAGTAACAGGCAGTTTATTTTGGGCACGTCAGTCATCCGAACTTCCGAATACCGCCCCCCAGCCCAAAGAGGTTGTAATAATGTTTACTCATCTCAAATGTATATACTGCATTCTATTCTACTGAATTTTTGTCAAAGCCACTCCGACATTGCTCATCCATATATTGATATATTCTTAATTCCATTCCTTTACTTAGACTTGTGTGTATTATGTATTTGTTGTGAAATGGATGGTTATTACTTGTTAGATATTGCTGCACTGTCGGAACTAGAAGCAGAAGCATTTCACTACACCTGCAATAACATCTGCTAAACACGTGTATGTGACCAGTACATTTTGATTTGATATTAAGTCAGTTAAGAACAAATTCTGATTTACAATGATGGCCTACCCCAGCCAAGCCCTAACCCAGATGACGCTGGGCTAATTGTGCACTGCCCTATGGGACTCCCAATCACAGCCAGTTGTGATACAGCCTGGAATCAAACCAGGGTCTGTAGTGATGCCTTTAGCTCTGAGATGCAGTGCCTTAGACCACTGCTCTATATCAATAATAAGTGATATCCGTATCGCCGTAGACTGCACCACTGCTGACATCCTTACCACCAAAGAAGTTGGATAGTCTTTGGATGCCGACAGAAGTTGCAGCATTGGAAGACATAACTTGGAATTTAGACTACAAAAGCCTATTCATTCACTTTTCCCGAGATCGATCAAACACATTTAGTGTCATCATAATGGTCTCTGACTTGTGGTCAGACTTGCTCAGGTGGAACGAACTTAAACTTGCGCATTTTTTAAATACTGATTTGAATGTCATTGAGAAAACAGAGAAGTGTCTAAGATTTTTTTTGCAAACATCCTTTTTGAATTTAAAAGTAATCCTTGAAGTAATCATCTAGTTTTTCAAATGTATCTGTAGTCTGATTACAATAGTTTTGTTGGTAAGGTAACGGATTACAGTTACCTTTTTCTGTAATCCATTACATGTAACGGATTACATGTAAATCAGTTACTCCCCAACCCTGGCTCCTACTGGAAATATCACCTTGATAGCCATCTCAAAAGCACACTTCATAATCAATCAATGAATCAATCAAATTTATTTTTTATAAAGGACTTTTTACATCAGCAGATGTCATAAAGTGCTTCTACAGAAACTCAGCCTAAAATCCCAAAGAGTTAGCAATGCAGATGTGTCACGTTCCTGACCTGTTTTATGTTATTTTTGTATGTGTTTAGTTGGTCAGGGCGTGAGTTGGGGTGGGCATTCTATGTTTTGTGTTTCTATGTTTAGGTCACTTGTAATTAGCCTTATATGGTTCTCAATCAGGGACAGGTGTTTGACGTTTTCCTCTGATTGAGAACCATATATAGGTTGGCTGTTCACACTGTTTGTTGGTGGGTGATTGTCTTCCGTGTCTGTGTTTGTTGCACCACACGGGACTGTTTCGGTTTGTTCGTTCATGTATGTAGTCTGTTTCCTGTTCGTGCGTTCTTCGTCTATTGTAAGTTCTCATGTTTTAGGTCAGTCTACGTCGTTTTGTTGTTTTGTAATTTTCCAAGTGTTTTTCGTTTTCGTCTTCGTCTTTCAATAAATTCATTATGTATTCACAACCCGCTGCATTTTGGTCCTCCGATCCTTCTCTCCTCTCCTCGTCCGAGGAGGAGGAGGAACTAGACGCCCGTTACAAGATGTAGATGCACAATGTCTAGGAAAAACTCCCTAGAAAGGCAGAAACCTAGGAAACCTTCTGGCTGTGGAGAGTACAAGGCCAGATCTTTCTTCAAGATGTTCAAACGTGCATAGATGACGAGCAGGGTCAAATAACAATGACAGTGGTTATAGAGGGTGCAACAGGTTAACACCTCAGAAGTAAATGTAATTTGTCTTTTCATAGCCAAGCATTCAGAGGTCGAGACAACAGTTGTGGTGGAGAGGGAGAGGGAGACAGAGGGTCAAAATAGCCAGTTAGCCTGTCCGGTGAACAGTTCAGGGTTCCATAGCCGCAGGCAGAACAGAAGAAACTGGATCCGCAGCAAGACAAGGTGGACTGGGGACAGAGACAGCCAGGGGTTGTCAGGCCAGGTAGTCCTGAAGAATCCTAGTGCTCAGGTCCTCTGGTAGAAGAGAGAGAGCGAGAGAGAGAAGTGAGAATTATAGAGAGTATGCTTAAGATCACACAGAACACCAGATAAGACAGGATAATTACACCCAATAGTATAGACTGATCCTAGCCCCGTGGCACATAGATTATTGCAGCAGAGATACTGGAGACTGAGACAGGGTGGACAGGAAGATCACTTCAGTGACTCAACCCACTCAAATTGTGTACAGCAAAAAAAATCCTGGCACAACGTGATGCACCCCTCCCAGGGACGGCATGGGAGACAACTAGAAACCCTGTGACTCAGCTTCCAAAATAGGATCAGAGGCAGAGAATCCCAGTGGAGAGAGGGGAGTCGGCCAGGCAGAGACAGCAAGGGTTGTTCGTCACTCCACTGCCTTGTCTTTCACCTTTGCACCTCAAGGCCAGACTACACTCAATCCTAGGACCGACTAAAGAGTTCAGTCTTTAGTAAGTGATTAAAGGTTGAGACCGAGTCTGCATCTCTCACATGGATCGGCAGACCATTCAATAAAAAGGTTGCTCTATAGGAGAAAGCCCTGCCTCCAGCTGTTTGCTTTGAAATTCTTGGAAGAATAAGTCTTGCGTCTTGTGACCATAATGTATGTGTAGGTATGTACTGCAGGACCAAATTGGAGAGAGAATTAGTCCATGTAATGCATTGTTGTTTAGCAGTAAAACCTTGAAATCAGCCCTAGCCTTAATAGGATTCCAGTGTAGAGAGGCTAGCACGGGATTAATATGATCACATTTTTGGATTCTAATCAAGATTCTGACTCAAATATAATCTCACAGTTCAAGGACAAGGAGGTGAGTGCCTTTATTATATTTAATCAAATGTTTTGATGTGAAATGTGGAAAGGTAAAGGGCAAGGGCAATATCTAGTCAGTTGTACAACTGAATGCATTCAACTGAAATGTCTCTTCCGCATATAACCCAACCCTTCTGAATCAGAGTACAGTGGCAAATTGGCAAGAGACACACAGAAACCTTTTTGCCCTTCCTTGAGAAGTCAATTTAGAGAGTCAGAGAGGTAAGATAATTAATGTACTTTTCACATTTTATATTGAAATTATGGAAATTATTTGACTGAGTTCATTTTTAAGTATGACCTTTCACATGGTTCAGGTATAAATAGAAATGTAATATTTGTTCAAGGTTTAACAATGTGAATACAGAAGTGTAAATTAAGGACTCTTAGATAACATATGATGCTTGTGACACTGTGTCACAATTATTAAAATAAGTAATCTTTCTCATATCTTAGCTGAAGTCGGAAGTTTACATACACCTTAGCCAAATACATTTACACTTAGTTTTTCACAATTCCTGACTGTTAATCCCAGTAACTTTTCCCTGTTTTAGATCAGTGAGGATCACTACTTTATTTTAAGAATGTGAAATGTCGGAATAACAGGAGAGAGAATGATTTATTTCAGCTTTAATTTCTTTCATCACATTCCCAGTGGATCAGAAGGTTACATACACTCAATTAGTATTTGGTAGCATTGCCTTTAAATTGTTTAACTTGGGCTAAATGTTTCGGGTAGCCTTCCACAAGCTTACCACAATAAGTTGGGTGAATTTTGGCCCATTCCTCCTGACAGAGCGGGTGTAACTGAGTCAGGTTTGTAGGCCTTCTTGCTCGAACACGCTTTTCAGTTCTGCCCACAAATGTTCTATAGGATTGAGGTCAGGGCTTTGTGATGGCCATTCCAATACCTTGACTTTGTTGTCCTTAAGCCATTTTGCCACAACTTTGGAAGTATGCTTGGGGGTCTCTGTCCATTTGGAAGACCCATTTGCAGTCAGGAAGCTTTAACTTTCTGACTGATGTCTTGAGATGTTGCTTCAATATATCCACATAATTTTCCTACCTCATGAAGCCATCTATTTTGTGAAGTGCAGCAGTCCCTGCTGCAGCAAAGCACCCCCAAAACATAATGCTGCCACGCCCGTGATTCACGGTTGGGATGGTGTTCTTTGGCTTGCAAGCCTCCCCCTTTTTCCTCCAAACATAACGATGGTCATTATGGCCAACAGATCTATTTTTGTTTCATCAGACCAGAGGACATTTCTCCAAAAAGTACAATCTTTGTCCCCATGTGCAGTTGCAAACCGTAGTCTGGATTTTTTATGGCGGTTTTGGAGCAGTGGCTTCTTCTTTGCAGGACGGCATTTCCGGTTACGTCGATATAGGACTCGTTTTGCTGTGGATATAGATACTTTTGTACCTGTTTCCTCCAGCATTTTCACAAGGTCTTTGCTGTTGTTCTGGGATTGATTTGCACTTTTCACACAAAAGTATGTTAATCTCTAGGAGACAGAAAGCGTCTCCTTCCTGAGCGGTATGACGGCTGTTTATAGTTGCGTACTATTGTTTGTACAAATGAACGTGGTACCTTCAGGCGTTTGGAAATTGCTCCCAAGGATGAACCTGACTTGTGGAGGTCTACCATTTTTTTCTGAGGTCTAGGCAGATTTCTTTTGATTTTCCCATGATGTCAAGCATAGAGGCACTGAGTTTGAAGGTAGGCCTTGAAATACATCCACAGGTACACCTCCAATTGACTCAAATGATGTCAATTAGCCTAACAGAAGCTTCTAAAGCCATGACATCATTTTCTGACCCACTGGAATTGTGATACAGTGAATTGTGAAGTGAAATAATCTGTCTGTAAACAATTGTTGGAAAAATTACTTGTGTCATGCACAATGTAGATGTCCTAACTGACTTGACAAAACTATAGTTTGTTAACAAGACGTTTGTGGAGTGGTTGAAAAACAAGTTTTAATGACTCCAACCTAAGTGTATGTAAACTTACGTCTTCAACTGTATGTATTCTACAGATCCAGGAGTGCATGCTATGTGCATCGTTTTGAGCATGAATTTCAGATTAGATCAGTATGTACAGAAAAGACAAGCTAAAATATTCACCAAAATTCAGCAGAGACGTGACCAACCATTTGTTCAGTCATATGTTTCCTTCTTCATCAGACAGCAACAATTTTCTTCTAAGCATTCCAATCAGGTTAATGAATATTAATAAGTAACATAATCAAGAAAACAAACCACAAATACCTCAGCTGTCACCATAATTGGTGCTTGTTTAGTTGTGTTTTTTTGTATATTTTTTTTTGCAACCATGCTATCTCACAATCTGCACACCATATGGTATTCCATTGGGGGGGGAATCTAAAATGTGTAATATTGACAGTATAATGTTTTGTTTGGTATATCTTATGCTTTATTCATACAGATATGGCCTCACCAAAGACAGTTTGGTACTTTAGTGTCCTCTTGGTATTTTGCTGTAGTCTGGAAAAACAAGATTGCTTGGAAACTCCAAATGTAACATCAGAGGTAAGAGGCCAGTCAATAAACTTCAAAAACTTCACAAATTGTTCACAAGGTGATATTTAGCATGTCAGAGAAATACAATATTGTTTGGACTACGTATCTTTAGGTGTATCACTATTAATCTAATTTCAAAACAGATTTGTTTGTTCGTTCCATTGGTGCAATTACAGCATGTATACATTATAATTACACAAACTGCACAGTTGTGTAACTGTATCCACATTGTAGTAACACTGCACATCCCTGTGTATCTACCATGCCAATACATAGGTCGCAGTTGTAAATGAGAACTTGTTCTGAACTGGCCTACCTGGTTAAAAAAAGGTGAAATAAAAAAATATAGGGGGACTTTTCTGTGTTAAAACACATACTTCATTTGGCGCAATGATACAAATCACTGTTTTTTTTATTAAATCTATCTTTTCCAGGAATCACCCACTGAAGGATCGCAAGTTCCTTCAGGAGAAAAGCAAGAGGGTGAGTCAGCTCAAACCTACATGTCTGCCCCCATAATGTGCCTTTAGACACCTTAGAAAATGACAAAAGAAAATCATATTGTTTATGTTCACACAAATCCGAAACGATTAAAACATCATTATTTATCTCACTGCTATTTGCCATTGGATTTTTGCTGTGTGCAGTATATCTGCTGCGTGCATGTTTTTATTTATTTATTACATTTCTTAAATGCCCAGATAAATCTACCCTGATTGATTTGATATTGACAAATGTTCCACATAAATATTCTGCGGTTGGTGTTTTTTGTAATGATTTAAGTGACCATTGTGCTGTTGTTGCTGTTAGAAATACTAAGGTTCCTAAGACAAACCCACGTTTTATTCGTAAGAGAAATTTGAAGTATTTTAATGAGCAGGCTTTTCTCCATGATTTGTTTTATTTTGACTGGAGCAAGATTGAGCTTATCCCTGATGTGGAAACTACCTGGAAATTCTTTCATTATGTTTTTTTCCAAATTGTAAACAAACATGCCCCATTCCGCAGGTTCAGGGTTAAAGGGCGGGATAAACCATAGTTTTCTTCTGAGCTGTCTTGTATTATTCACGACCGTAATCTAGCCTGGGCTAAAGCAAGGAAATCATGTTCTGATGCTGATTGGCTTATTTTACACGAAACAAGTGTTCTTTTCTTCTCAGGAAGGCCAAGTCTGAATATTTTACGTCTGTTACCACTGATAACCTGAATGACCCTAGAAAGTTTTGGAAGGTTATTAAGTCTATGTCTGGTAACAGTAATGTTAATGAATTACCGTCATGTGTTTTGAAGGACTCTGTTGCTGTATATGACAAAACTGAAATGCTGAATTGTTTCAATGAGCACTTTGTATCATCTGGTAGACTGTTTAATTCAGTGTTCTCTGTCTCTGTACAACCCTGTGTGGATGAACCAGTGAGAGCTGGTCAAACTTTTAGCTTTTTGCCATTCTCAGTGCAGGTGGTACTTAAAGCCCTGAAATCCTTAGATCAGAGAAAGCCTGCAGGTCCTGATCTTTTGGATCCCTGCTTTTTAAATCTGGCAGCTGATTTCATAGCTGAACCACTTACATATCTGTTCAATCTAACCCTGGAATGTAATGAAATTCCAAAGATCTGGAAATCAGCATTTGTCCTACCACTTATAAAAGGGGGAGATCCAACTCTTTTAAATAAGTATAGGCCAATCTCAAAGCTGTCACCCCTGGTGAAAACACTTGAAACCCTTGTGAGTGAACAGCTAAAAGAGTTGTTATTTACTTACTCTATTTCATCAATGTACCAATCGGGCTTCAGGAAGAAGGATAGCACAATTACCACAGCCAAGAAGGTTTTAAAGGATATCACTGAAGCCCTTGACAAAAAACAGGACTGTGTCTCACTTTTTATTGATCTCTCTAAGGCTTTTGATACAGTTGATCATGCTATACTAAGGCAGAGATTGTCAAGTGTAGGTCTTTCAGAGCATGCAGTTGCATGGTTTGCTAACTCCCTGTCTGATAGAACTCAGTGCACTCAATTTGATGGGGTTATGTCTGTTAAATTGTCTGTCTTTAATGGTGTGCCCCACGGCTCTGTACTTGGTCCTCTCTTATTCACTATTTATATAAATGATTTAGACAAAAATTTCCAAAATGCGCAACTTCATTTTTATGCTGATGATACTGTTATTTACTGTTGTGCCTTGTCTCTTACAAGAGCATTCCAGAACTTTCAAACTGCTTTTTATACTGTTCAACATAACTTGAGTCAATTGAAGCTTATCCTCAATACTGACAAAACTAAACTAATGGTGTTTTCTAAAGCAAGAAATAGACCTCTGAACCTTTCACCTATTACTACCTGTCAGGGCAAGGAGATTGAAGTTGTAACCTCATATAAATATCTTGGAATTTTAATTGATTATGGCCTCTCTTTTAAATTCCATATTCAACAACTTACAAGAAATTGAAGCTGAAATTGGGATTTTATTTTAGGAATAAGGCCTGTTTTTCTTTTGAAGCCAGAAGGAGGCTTGTATCAGCTACATTTATACCTTTACTAGATATTGGGGATATTTTATATATGAATCATTCCGCTCAGTGTTTGAGATCAATTGACACCCTTTACCATGGCGCTTTGAGATTTATTTTAAACTGCAAAACCCTTATGCACCACTGCATTTTGTATACCAGGGTTGGCTGGCCTTCTCTAGTCACTCGTAGGCTCAGTCAATGGTATACTTTCATTTACAAAGCCATTTTGGGTTTACTACCATTTTATTTGGGCATTTTTATTGTTCAGAAATGTGGTGGGAACTCTCCTCATTCGCAGGACTTTATCCTGCTAACTGTTCCAAATGTCCAAACTGAATTTGGTAAAAGGGCTTTTATGTACTCTGCGCCATCGTCTTGGAACGCCTTACAAAATACTTTTAAACTGGAAGAACTTGTCCCGATTGGTATTTTTAAATCACTGATGAATGATCTTGAGACTGATTCCCTTACCTGTCAATGTTTTTAATTTGCTGTTTTTGATTTTGTTATACTCTTGTGAATTCTATGGTTTTTACTAGATTACTTGTAGTTTTTCATGTTGTTTGTCTGTAATTTTTGTAATGACTTGGTGCTGCCTATCTTGGCCAGTACGCTCTTGAAAAATATATTTTAAATCTCAATGAGCCCTTCCTGGTTATAGTACCAGTGAAACGTTTGGACACACCTACTCATTCAAGGGTTTTTCTTAATTTTTACTATTTTCTGCAATGTAGAATAATAGTGAAGACATCAAACATATGAAATAACAAATATGGAATCAAGTAGTAACCAAAAAAGAAATCAATATAGATTTTAGATTCCTTAAAGTAGCCACCATTTTTCTTGACGACAGCTTTGCAAACTCTTGGCATTCTCTCAACCAGCTTTACCTGGAATACTTTTCCAACAGTCTTGAAGGAGTTCCCACATATGCTGAGTACTTTTTGGATGCTTTTCCTTCAGTCTGTGGTCCAACTCATCCCAAACCATCTCAATTGGGTTGAGGTTGGGTGATTGTGGAGGCCAGGTCATCTGATGTAGCAATCCACCACTCTCCTTGGTCAAATAGCCCTTACACACCCTGGAGGTGTGTTGGGTCATTGTCCTGTTGAAAACCAAATGATAGTCCCACTAAGCGCAAACCAGATGGATGGCGTATCGCTGTAAAATGCTGTGAAAGCCATGCTGGTTACATGAGCCTTGATTTTTAATCAATCAAGACAATGTCACCAGCAAAGCACCCCCACACCATGACACCTCCTCCATACTTTACGGTGGGAAATACACATGCAGAGATCATCCGTTCACCTACTCTGCGTCTCACATGGACACAACGGTTGGAACCAAAAACCTAACATTTGGACTCATCAGACCAAAGCACAGATTTCCATCAGTCTAATGACCATTGCTTGTGTTTCTTGGCCCAAGCAAGTCTCTTCTTATTATTGGTGTCCTTTAGTAGTGGTTTCTTGGCATCAATTTGATCATGAATGCCTGATTCACGCAGCCCCCTCTGAACAGTTGATGTTGAGATGTGTCTGTTGAACTCTGTGAAGCATTTATTTGGGCTGCAATCTGACTTGCATTTAACTCTAATGAACATATCCTCTGCAGCAGAGGTAACTCTGGGTCTTCATTTCCTGTGGCTGTCCTCATTAGAGCCAGTTTCATCATAATTTTCCGGATTGACTGACCTTCATGTCTTAAAGTAATGATGGACTGTTGTTTCTCTTTGTTAATTTGAGCTGTTCTTGCCATAATATGGACTTGGTCTTTTACCAAATAGGGCTATCTTCTGTAAACCAACCCTACCTTGTCACAACACATCTGATTGGCTCAAACGCATTAAGAAGGAAAGAAATTACACAAATTAACTTTTAACAAGGCACACCTGTTCATTTAAATGAATTTAAGTGACTACCTCATGAAGCTTTATGAGAGATTGCCAAGAGTTTGCAAAGGGTGGCTACTTTGAAGAATCTCAAATATAAAAGGTTTTGGTTACTACTTGGTTCCATATGTGTTATTTCATATGTTTGATGTCTTCACTATTATTGTACAATGCAGAAACGTGTAAAAACAAAGAAAAACTCTGGAATGAGTAGGTGTGTCCAAACTTTTGACTGGTACTGTATGTATATTTATTTTTATGGTCCACAAGAATTGCACTTCGGGGACCATAAAGATCTCTTGAATTGAATTGTTTCCACAGTGACAGCAACCCTCATTGAGAAAGTTGGTGAAGTTGAGTTGGACTATAATATTCCATTTGAAGCCATACATTACCTAAAGTTCCATGTGCTAAATTTAACCCACCCCATCTCCAGGGTGTTAAATGTAACAGAGATGAACATTACTACTGGTAAGAGTTTTTAATTGTTATTTTTTTCTTCATTTTATAAAAGGTTCAAGACCTACAGGGCTCATGTGTTAGTAAATGGTGTATTTAAAAAACTAACTTGGACGTTGTTGGCATCAGAAGAAAATTGTGTATCTCCATGTTGAGGATGTTCAGTCCAATTCCCCTCCATTCACAGAATGCTCCTCAGACTCCGGTGGATTCAGGTGCAGATGTGAGGACCAGTATAGTTGGTCATGTGACCAGTGTTCCTCCAGTCAGTCCTGTGATGAGATCGTTGATGGAAAAATATGTGGATGTCTCAATGACTATCCTTCTGATGGAAAGTTCTGTCAGCCAATCACAAGTAACTATTTGATTCTCACTTCCACTTGGTGTTTGACATTGTACCTGTTGTTGTAGTTGTATGTAGTTGTTTTTGGCAACGTCTCCCAGTTGCATAGTTCTTTTTGGTGAAACATCTTTTACCTAATCCCAACAGATCTTACTGCTTGTCCAAGTCCAACTACTAAAGCAGGTATTCCAAGAAGTTACTCAAGCAATAGATTCCATTTTCTGAAAATAATAGACATGCTTGTCATGATTTATTTAATTGTAATTTTCCATAGAGCCATCAACCATTTCTGGCAGAATCATTGAAATTGAGTTGGACATGACAGATATTTCGGCTACATTGATAGATGTACTTAGGGTCAGTGTGAATGGTCTGACCTCCGAAGTGTTAAGTGTAACAGAGGTGAACTTCACTACTGGTAAGAATTTTCTGTTGCTGATGCTCATTTGAGTTTTAATTCCTTGTGCATTGTAAAATATATTCAAGAACTGGTTCAGATATTTTCAAATCGTTGGTCTCACAGATGATGATGATGTTCATTCCACTCTCCTTTCATTCACAGCATGCTACCCAAACAACACATGCAGATGTGAGGATCAGTATGGTTGGTCATGTGACCAGTGTCTCTCTTATGGGTCCTGTGACAACATCACTGATGACTCCTGTGGATGTATCAAAGCCATTCCTCCTTATGGACCGTTTTGTCAGCCAATCACAAGTAACTGTTTCCTTACCACCTCCACTGTGCTAGTTTAATCAATGTTTATGTATTCATTCATCAATGTTTACACTCAAAGCTTACCCCTATCTCATTTACCACATAGATCTGACGGCTTGTCCAACACCATCTCCAACACCAGGTATGAGACAATTATTCATGACTATTTAATTAACAAATGTTTTACTGTACTAATTAGTCTTACTAAGAGCAACTTGCATTTACATTTACATTTAAGTCATTTAGCAGACGCTCTTATCCAGAGCAACTTACAAGTACATACATTCATATATATATATATATTTTTGTTTTGTACTGGCCCCCCGTGGGAATCGAACCCACAACCCTGGCGTTGCAAGTGTCATGCTCTACCAACTGAGCCACACGGGGCCCTTGCCATAGTGTTATTCATAGTTGTATATTTACTTGAGACCTACAGCTGTAAGACAAAAATCTGTGAAACAGGTTAGAGAACCAGCCACCATCAGAATCATCTCACACTTCTCTGCGTCCACAGCTTTTCCAGCAGAAGAGGAAACAAGTACTGGTTTTACACAATAATCTATGTATTTCAAATACATGTAACAGTGTCAAAAATCCACTGACCTGTTCAGATGTGATTTTGTTTGGGTTATCTTTTTGAACCTTTATTTAACTATGCAAGTCAGTTAAGAACAAATTCTTATTTTCAATGGCGGACTAGGAACAGTGGGTTAACTGCCTTGTTCAGGGGCAAAACAACAGATTTTTACCTTGTCAGCTTGGGGATTCATTCTCGCTACCTTTCGGTTACTAGTCCAACGCTCTAACCACTGGGCTACCTAACCACTAGGCTATCTCAGAGTATTACACAATGAACTAATTATGGCTAGTGTATGGAAAGTAATTTACAATTAAAAAAATAGATTCTCTGTTAATTAAATATATTTAAAAGTCCATAACAAATAACTTGAGCATTCCAACTCCTGCCGTAACAAGTAAGTTCCTTATTCCATGTAGTTACGGTACATAACTACTCTGTTAATCAAAATGCAATCATTCAGTGATACACAGCAATGTCAGTAAAGTAAATACATTCAGGCATTAGTGCCAACAACAAAACAGTCCACAGCAAGTTCAACAACTCCAACAACTCCCTCCAGTACAACATCAAAGAAACAAATCAATAATGTAATTTCATTGGACCTACGGTATTTCCTTGTGGTATTATTGAGTCGGGCATCACCAATATTCACACCAATGTGTTAAATATAATGTTTTTATGTTCCACTGTACCTCAGTGCCAACAAAAAAACAGTCCACAGAAAGTTGATCAACTCCAACAACACCCTCCTTAATTTGACCTATTTCCTTGTTACATGTTTGAAAGAAGTTGAACATCGCCAAAAAATCAGTTACTCTAATGTCTTCATTAAATTGTTTTTCTGTTCCACTGTGCCCTAGTTCCAACAAAAAAAACTGTCAAAAGCAACCTCAGTTATACAAATGTGTAATTACATTTTTAAGTTCCGTATTCTTATATTTTGTTCTGTTTTTGTTTTAGAAAACACACTCAACCTTCAATTTACTATGGCTATCACATTTGACTCTAACTTCAATGATGAAAATAATGCAATGTTCAAAGATATTGATCAAACTGTGAGTATACTATATTCCCTCATGCTTATCACAATGTCCATGTGCTGTAATGTAAAGTGTCAACTTGGACTCAGGGTTATGTGTAACATAGTAAATGTAAATCGGTCTCACTCCATTCATTTTTACATTACATTTAAGTCATTTAGCAGACTCTCTTATTCAGTATGACAGGTTACATTTCGTATGGTATGTATTAATTTGTGGATGTCCATTGTTCATTTCGCATGATATGTGACAAATTACAATTCGTTTGATATGTGACAAATTGCAATTTGTGCAGTATGTTTATTTCATGTCCTTTTCAATACTTAATTTTAAATCACTCTTGATCAATAATAATTCACTGTCTCACACAGATCAAAGTCATATATAAGAGAAACATGCAAGGCTTCATATCAGCAAAGTTAAATAGGTTAAAGTAAGTTTTGCTCCAGTGTTATTACCTCTATTCAATACTTTATCATTTTATATTATTTAATTTCATGTGCTAATAATTTGAATATTCAAATACTAAATGTCACCTTAAATTTCTCAACATTCAGTTTAATGTATAATTTCAAACCCAAGTGAATTTGAGGGATGTATGGGCCATATAATAGTTATTGCACAAATGTAAAGAATTGAAGGTTGCTGAAATTCTAACAATTTAAACTGTGGTCCAAAATGTCCAATATAACAAATATATTTTCAGTATATGCCCCAGAGCAGTGGCGGTTCTAGCTTGTATGGCTCCCTGGGCGAACCCACGTTTTCATGATATCATTGACGTGACGTGCAAATGAGCGATAGAAAACCGATCGAGTAAATGTCACCATTCTAAAAAATGTTATGCGGGCGCCCCGTGCCGCCCCCGGCAAGATGCCGCCCTAAATCCGCCACTGCCCCAGAGACAAGAGTATCCCCTCGAAATGAAAAGGACTTGGGGTTGATGTTATACAGTGTATGTAGGGGCTGTTTTTTGCTAATGTACACATGCATGAAATTAATTTGTGGATATGTTTTCTGATATTTCTTTCTCACATGAATAGGAGTGGAAGTGTTATTGCAGATTTTACTGTTATGACAACAATTGTCAATAATGTGGAAATTGCAAAAGCAAAAGAGGATATTGTCTCAGCACTTGGAGAAAAATATAATATAAGTAAGTACTTGATTAGGTTAGTATTTGGTGGATTTGATGGACCAAGTTAGCTATTACTTGTCCTGAAATACATTCAAAAAGTATTTTGATCAGTTTAAACTGTGTACATGTCAGTTGATTTTAGATTAATTGTTAATTTTCTTGCTTTTCTGGTGTGCTTCAAAAGAATTGTCACAACAATTTAGCTTAAATTCCCCTTCATGTAATCACATAATTCATGACCTGTAATCAACAGTTGTAATATCTATAAAATTACAATTATAAATGTTGTACAAAATATTGTATATTTATATATTTAAGGTATATGTGAAGTAATGTTTTCAAGTCATGATTTCACAAATCTTATTGTTCTCTAGGGTTTACCTGCTTGAATAATACAATCTTTGGCAATGGACAAGTTAATGAGAAAGTTGTAGCTGACTGCAAATTGGATGAAGTGGGTCAAAAGACTGCTACTTGTCAAGAAAATGGAAATTTTTCAAATCTGGAGAATAACTGTGTCTTAAAAGAAATTGAAACCCTGTTTTTATTATCTCAGGTAATATGTTAACATAAAAACATTTTCACTGGATACAAAATAAACTCTATAAAAAATTGTTTAGTAATGATGGTATTGCTTTGTTACATTACTGTGTATAGCATCAATTCTTATATACGTTTGTATTTTTTCTTTCCTTCATCACTTTAAATCCACACAGGATTTAGTGGGGACTGATCTTCCAGTCTTTTTGGAAAGACTCCGCAACAGCACTTTTAACCTCCGAGGTAGAATAGTTGCATCACCTGCAACTATTTCTACTATTGTTAATATTCTAACAAATGTTGCAAATGTGTCCCAAAGTACCCCAATAAACAAACCATTAATGAAGGTATGTTGACATCAACAGTATCACTTTAAATCATTTTTAAACATTCCATTCAAAGATATTATAATGCTAATTTATTATTACACCCTTAAAAGTTGAATTATAGAACATACAGCATCGTTTTTATTAGGATTTCAATAATCCTGTACTAATTCTGATTTCTATCTTGATCTCTAGAATTTCCTGGACACGGCAGGTGTACTTACTTCCAATGAAGCAAAAGCCTCCTGGGGTGTTCTAAACAAAAACGAAAGCTCAGCCTTTCTGGGAACCATTGAAACAATTTCCAATTTCCTTACCGATGACTTTTTTGACATAGAAACGCAAGGCATTAATTTAAACAAAACCACAGTCAACAACTCAGTCAACAACTTATTCAATTTAAACTCGTCTGTTCTGATAGACATACCAGCATCTGAAGCTTCCTTCAATTCAATCACCATAATAACATTTGACTCCTTGAATAATGTTTTACCTGCCAGAAACAGCAGCAGTCGGAACAACATTGTCAACACCATCAACGGAAAAGTGGTTCTGGTGAAGGTGAATGGCACAATCAAGAATGTGACTTTCAGTTTTGACGTACTGGACAAGACACTGGCCAATCCTCAGTGTGTTTTCTGGAACTTCAACCTTGTTGGCGGCCTTGGAGGATGGGATGATAAAGGATGTGAACTGCAGTCTGTTAAGAATTGCACTGTCACCTGTCACTGTAATCATCTCACCTCCTACTCCATTTTGATGTCGCCTGTCATTCCACTTGTGTTAAGAGACGCTTTGGATTTTATCACTTACATTGGAGTTGGCATATCAATGGGTTGCTTGGTCGTGTGTCTCATCATTGAGATGTTGGTATGGAAGGCTGTGACTGGAAACAACACATCTTACATGCGTCATGTCTCTATAGTGAACATCGTCTTTTCCCTTCTGATTGCTGACATTTGGTTCATTATTGGTGCAGCAATTTCCGACAATGAAAAAAAAGATCTACCTGCGTGTCCCACAGCAACATTTTTCATCCACTTTTTCTACCTGGCTCTGTTTTTCTGGATGTTGGTCTCAGGCCTTTTGCTGCTCTACCGGACTGTCATGGTTTTCTCTCACATGTCTAAAGCAGCAATGTTGGCCATCAGTTTTTCTTTGGGCTATGGAGCTCCCCTCATCATTGCTGTCATAACTATCGCAGTGACAGCCCCAGGGAAACAATACATTAGAGGGAATGATGGGGTTTGCTGGCTCAAATGGACAGAGTCAAGGGCCCTTCTGGCTTTTGTGATCCCTGCCCTGACCATAGTGGTCATCAACCTTTTGATCCTGATTGTGGTTCTGTTCAAAATGCTGAGGAGAGGTGTGGGGGATGTTACCCAGCCAGATGAGAGAAATGCTTTGGTGGTCATCGCCAGGTGTCTGGCCATTCTGACTCCCTTCTTTGGTACTACCTGGGGACTAGGAGTAGGAACCATGACTACACCAAACAATCTAGGAATCCATATTGTGTTTGCGATCTTCAATTCCTTACAGGTATTTAACTCAGTTAAATAACACTAGTGATTAACTGTTCCTCAGTAAAATACAATTGACTTGAAATATATATATATATATTTAAATGCATTAAATTCCCAATGGCATGTTATACTAAGTTAAGATTTGGATAAATGTTTACAATTAAATATACTGGACTTTGGTATAGTAAATCCATCCTTCACCATGTTATCCTTCAAAGGGTTTGTTCATCTTGGTATTTGGAACACTTTTGGACAAAAAGGTATGTTCCTGACACACTTACTGATACCTCTCATAGTATGTATTGTAATGTGCTGTGTTCTGACAATTAAAATATTTTATGAACTCCATGTACGTGCTTTCAGATCTGGAAAGCTCTGATAGGAAGGTCACAAGTATCCTTCAACCACACAAAGGTAAGTTTTTTTTTCAAACAACATCAAATCATATCGAAGTTTATTTGCCACGTGCGCCGAATACAACAGGTGTAGACCTTACAGTGAAATGCTTACTTACAGGCTGTAACCAATAGTGCCAAAAATGTATTAGGTGAACAATAGGTAGGTAAAGAAAAAAAACAACAGTAAAAAGACAGGTTATATACAGTAGCGAGGCTATAAAAGTAGCAAGGCTACATACAGACACCGGTTAGTCAGGCTGATTGAGGTAGTATGTACATGTAGATATGGTTAAAGTGACTATGCATATATGATGAACAGAGAGTAGCAGTAGCGTAAAAGAGGGGTTGGCGGTTAGTTGGTGGGACACAATGCAGATAGCCCGGTTAGCCAATGTGCGGGCGCACTGGTTGGTCGGCCCAATTGATGTAGTATGTACATGAATGTATAGTTAAAGTGACTATGCATATATGATAAAGAGAGAGTAGCAGCAGCGTAAAAAGAGGGGTTGGGGGGCACATGTAACGGATGTGAAATGGCTAGCTAGTTAGCGGGTACGCGCTACTAGCGTTACAATCAGTTACGTCACTTGCTCTGAAACCTAAAAGTAGTATTGCACCTTGCTCTGCAAGGGCCGCGGCTTTGTGGAGCGATGGGTAACGATGCTTCGTGGGTGACTGTTGTTGATGTGTGCAGAGGGTCCCTGGTTCGCGCCCGTGTCGGGGCGAGGGGACGGTTTAAAGTTATACTGTTACATTGGTGCCGTGGCCTTTGTGGAGCGATGGGTAACGATGCTTCGTGGGCGACTGTTGTTGATGTGTGCAGAGGGTCCCTGGTTCGCGCCCGTGTCGGGGCGAGGGGATGGTTTAAAGTTATACTGTTACACACACAATGCAAATAGTCCGGGTAGCCAGTGGTAAAAACTGTTGAGAAGCCTTTTTGTCCTAGACTTGGCACTCCGGTACCACTTGCCATGTGGTAGTAGAGAAAACAGTCTATGACTGGGGTGGCTGGGGTCTTTGACAATTTTTAGGGCCTTCCTCTGACACCGCCTGGTGTAGAGGTCCTGGATGGCAGACAGCTTAGCCCCAGTGATGTACTGGGCCGTACGCACTACCCTCTGTAGTGCCTTGCAGTCAGAGGCCGAATAATTGCCGTACCAGGCAGTGATGCAACCAGGATGCTCTCGATGTTGCAGCTGTAGAACCTTTTGAGGATCTCAGGACCCATGCCAAATCTTTTAACTTTCCTGAGGGGGAATAGGCTTTTCGTGCCCTCTTCAAGACTGTCTTGGTGTGTTTGGACCATTCTAGTTTGTTGTTGATGTGTACACCAAGGAACTTGAAGCTCACAACCTGCTCCACTACAGCCCCGTCGATGAGAATGGGGGCGTGCTCGGTCCTCCTTTTCCTGTAGTCCACAATCATCTCCTTAGTCTTGGTTACGTTGAGGGATAGGTTGTTATTCTGGCACCTCCCTGCCAGGTCTCTGACCTGCTCCCTATAGGCTGTCTCGTCGTTGTCAGTGATCAGGCCTACCACTGTTGTGTCGTGGCTGCATAATATAGTATGATTATGTTTATAATTAAATATGTTATAAATCTAAATTATTTGTTGCTGGCCACAACAGGTTTGTTATACTATTGTCTATGCTTACTCATATGACCATTTTATTGTATTTATCACTGTGTTGAACATGTCAGGAAGTTTACTACCTTTAAGCTAGTGATGAATGTTTTATATTATATTCTCGTTTCAGACCACAAGTGCTGCAACATCATCGTCAAGTGGTTTGGGATTTTTCCGGATACGGAGGAGAAGTAAGTCTATAGTATAAAGCAATACTCTAAGGCAATTGGGCACAACTTCACATTAATTTGCCCTTATACTACAGTACGTTGTGCCATTGTTTGACCTATTGTTCCTACTGTTCCAGATGTTTTCAACGTTTCAGCAGCTCCAACATCCAGCACTACTGGTGCATCAGAGACTTTCATCAACACTTAACTCAATGCAACAAATGTGATTATTATGAAATAACCTGACAATCAAAAGGCGTTGACACACATCATCAGTTGACGCACTAGGTTACAGTAGCTAACACCTTGAGTGTGACTTTAAAGTGACAGACACTAAGATCTGACCCCAACTCTCAGTGACGTCATTAGTGGTTATTTCTTACACAAAGCGATTCATTCTGAACTATATGGTATTTGAACTTTTTATCGGGATTGTTTAGTATTATATTGAATAACATGATTATTGTTTTTTTGGGGTGTGGGAGTGTTTAAATAAGAGTATTACTGTGTAAATGGATTAATCAGCTAACATGAAGAATGGAGATTGTTTCTGAAATAACACATTACATTCTCTCTTTGAATAATTCACTGTTCATTTTGTCACAATTTATTTTAAGTTTAATTTACATGTAAAAGGTAATATGTTCTGTTGTCTAAGAGATTGCACTTTGGATGCTAAAGAATAGTTGTTGATATCATGGTTTAAGTCATTATGTGTGTATGCAAATTCTGAGGGAGACTAAAAAGAGGGCAAAACATCCAAAAGATACCGGCTTTACATTGAGAGGAATGTAAGATAGGCCCCGCACACACTGATGTGCAATGCATTTGTCACAACCATTGTGCTACAATAGAGTTTTTCTATACCAAAATAATAACACGTGTCGAGAAGACACGGCACAGTAAAAACATTTGTGCAGACAAACTCCATTGTATCACTAAAATGTATGTTGTATCACAATTATTGTGTCAAATCCATTGTAGATCAGTTGTATGACCTCACTTAATCCATGATGTATCTGGGTTTGTCTCTTCATGTTGGCTATTATCAATTTACATGTTGCATGCATGCTTTGCTTTTTTATTTAAATATAATGATATAATAATGGGCCAAACAGCAGTCGTTCAGCACATTATCTAATATGTTTCCGCAGCATCTTGCATTATCTTAATCATAGACCATTATATCTTGACATCCCAACTGTACACGTGCCTGTAGGGAAAGGTAGTTGACACAATGATGATATAATCATCGTTTGAAGGACTGCACAATGTTAACAAAACAGCATGCAAAGTAATGGGTCTTTCTTGGTTTCGTTTCACACAGAGCACTTCGGCTACTTTGTTTACATTCAAGAAATGGCACATATTTCTGTCAGTTTAATTATTAGTTAAAAGAAAATTATAAAAATATTGAATTAGTTAGTTAATTAGATCATTTTGTTGTGTTGTTCTGGCAACCATTGATACAGCAGCATGTTTAGTCTAGGGAGTGTCCAGAGGACGTACATACAGGACATCAAGCTGCCTCATGCTACAGAAACAGGAGATTGGCTTCTGCACTCTGGGCCATTCTGGTGTGGACAAGGCTTACTTTTCCCAGGCTTACTTACTTACATGTTTTGTATGCATGTGTAAAAATATATATGTTTTTTAAAATGACCTTCAGAATTTCTATAGAAATACGACACTTCATTTCAAACTTTTAAACAGGCAAATACGAATTCCCATGTCAATTCACACGACATATCAACGCGTCCTGTCAGCCAGCAGTCAAACTGCCCGACAGTGCTGTCATTCATTCGTGAAACTAAAACTAACGGCTAAGTTTAGTTTTCAATGGCTAAGTTAAGGCATCAATTCCGAGTGGTTAAGGTTTGAGTTAGGGTTAAACAGAAACATTTTAATGAAAAGAACAACAACAACGTGTCTTGCGCTGAGATTGAACCTGCGTCGTTTGAAGCCGTAGCCCACCATTTAGTCTTTCCTCAACCAAATGTTGAGCATGGGCTAAATGTGGCATGAACACAACCAATCATGATTGTTAAACAAATCACTTCAAAAAGTAAGTTACATTTGCACGTTTGTCCAAAATAATGCCAGCACTGTGCACCCGCCAACTTTCCTTAAATTCGGAAGTGGCTGAAATTATCCAACCAGAGAAAGCATCTCAACAAGCGAAACAGCGCCCCTCTTTCTTACCCTATGTAGCCCATGTATCTGATGCTGTTTGGCCAAAAGGAGTATTGCATGCCACACTCTTTTTGACCAGACAGCATCAGATACATTGTCTACACATACTGAGACAGAGGGGTGCTGTTTCACTCGCTCGGTTACTTTATCTGAGATTGATGAGTCTTTCTGTCTGCGCATGTCTCGTCAAATAAATTATCAACATTTACATTTTTATTTGTTCGGGCAAGGTGGCACGGTAGGGCAAGCCAGGCCTCCGGTAGGGCGAGCCAGGCCTCCCATCCACCACACCTGAGCCATAGGCTACTATAACAGGCACTTGCCTTGCCCCTAGTGGACAAGTAATTGCCATGTAAATATATAACGTAACTTTACTATTGTAAAATGCGTGGATAGCGTGTAATCCACTGGAGTTTGGGATTATATTAACCTGTTGGGGATGGGGGCGCTGTTTAGACTATTTATGCTAATTGGGTACTTTTTTAAACGGCTTCCCACAAAATCCTTGATCGTACAATATGCATATTATTATTATTATTGGATAGAAAACAGTCTATAGTTTCTATAGGAGTTGAAATTTTGTCTCTAAGTGGAACAGAGCCCATTCTACAGCATTTTCCCTGACATGGATTCAGATTTCAGAAATGTTGGCCACTGTTCTGAAGTCAGTTAAAAGGGCACTGATTTTGCTATGACTATACGGACACTTCTTACGTCTTCCCCTGGATGCCTTTACGTGATGACGATTCCAATGGGGTCGATTGCGCGTTCACAGGCCCTACAAATGAAAAAACCCTGAAGCTAGTCATTCTTTTGGAGCTGCGTCATGCGCCTAGAGGACACCGGCCCGCACCTTTTCCAAGCATTAGTGAAGGGGGTAATATTATTCGGGTCATGTTTCTACTCGTTATGGGAGTTAAAAACATCATAAGGTAGTTAATTTAAAGCGTTTTATAGCAATTTATATCCGTTTAGTGCGATTTTGGGACATTTATTTTTGCAACGATGTGAATAGTTGGGCACGCTTTTCAGTTCATCCCGAACGCAGTTGGCATTTCCACATGGCAAGAGGACAGCTTTCCACCAAAAGACGATTTCTCCCAAGAAAGGATCGTTTGCCCAAGATACTGATGGAAGAACAGCTCAAGGTAGGACATTTTTATTATGATAAATCGTGTTTCTGTCGAAACATTTTAGTGGCTTAGGACGCCATGTTTTTTGACGTAGCTTCGCTTGGCGCAAACTGTATTGAAAAGTAAGGATAAATTAAAAAATGTAATAACGCAATTGTATTAAGAATTAAATTGTCTATCAATCCCTGTCCACCCTATATTTTTTAGTCACGTTTATGAGTATTTATGTATAAGAGTAGATCACTGTCTAAGTGGCGCAAGGACATTTTCTGACCAGCTGAGCTACATTTCACATTGTCTAACCATGATTTTGGTGGCTAAATATAAACATTTGCGATCAAACTGTATATGCATGTTGTAATGTGATGTTACAGGAGTGTCATCGGAAGAATTCTGAGAAGGTTAGTGAAAAAATTAATATCTTTTGGCGATGTTGACTTTTATCGCTCACTTTGGCTAGAATCAATGCTGGGCTGCTATGTGGTATGTGCTATGCTAATATAACGATTTATTGTGTTTTCGCTGTAAGACACTTAGAAAATCTGAAATATTGTCTGTATTCACAGGATCTGTGTCTTTCGATTCGTGTATGCTGTGTATTTTTACGAAATGTTTGATGATTAGTAAGTAGGTAAACACGTTGCTCTAAGTAGTTTTTCTATTCCATTTGTGACGGTGGGTGCAATTGTAACCTATGCCATCTACCTGAAATATGCACTTTTTTCTAACAAAACCTATCCCATACCATAAATATGTTATCAGACTGTCATCTAATGAGTTTTTTTGTTGGTTAGGGGCTATAAATATCTTAGTTTAGCCGAATTGGTGATGGCTACTGGTGTTGGTGGACAAATAAAAGATGGTGGATTATGCTAATGTGTTTTTAGGTAATAGATGTACATCTTTACATATTGTGTCTTCCCTGTAAAACATTTTAAAAATCGGACATGTTGACTGGATTCACAAGATCTGTGTCTTTCATTAGCTGTATTGGACTTTAATGTGTGAAAGTTAAATATTTAAAAAAAATGTTTTTTTTGAATTTCGCGGCACTGGTTTTTCAGTGGGGGGGGGGGGGGGGGGAGTGCCGCTAGCGCCACGCTGATCCTAGACAGGTTAATTTTGATCTAAAAAAATAGGACTTGTTACAAAATACTGTAGTTGCTCTTTGCATGGTGCGTTAACTTCCTAGTACAGGTAGTTATTAGAAAGAGACAGGTCTCCATTTCCTACAAACAATAAAAATGGCAGAAATAATGTCTGTTGATTTGCGATACTCCTACAACATTTGCATGATTGTGGCTTTGACTCAGCCTTTGTTCTGGTCTCTAGAAGTGGGAGTGGAACAACATATTAGGTGATGTTTCTTTAACCTGTCTAGGATGAGGGTGCCGCTAGCGGCACACCCCCCCCACCCCCACTGAAAAGGCAGAGCCGCGAAATTCAAAAAAAATATTTTTTTTAAATATTTAACTTTCACACATTAAAGTCCAATACAGCTAATGAAAGACACAGATCTTGTGAATCCAGCCAACATGTCCGATTTTTAAAATGTTTTACAAGGAAGACACAATATGTAAAGATGTAAATCTATTAGCTAAAAACACATTAGCATAATCCACCATTTTTCTTTGTCCACCAACAACAGTAGCTATCACTAATTCGGCTAAACTAAGATATTTATAGCCCCTAACCAAGAAAAAAACTCATCAGATGACAGTCTGATAACATATTTATGGTATGGGATAGGTTTTGTTAGAAAAATGTGCATACTTCAGGTAGATGGCATAGGTTACAATTGCACCCACCGTCACAAATGGACTAGAATAACTACATAGAGCAACGTGTTTACCTACTTACTAATCATCAAACATTTCGTAAAAATACACAGCATACACTAATCGAAAGACACAGATCCTGTGAATACAGACAATATTTCAGATTTTCTAAGTGTCTTACAGCGAAAACACAATAAATCGTTATATTAGCATAGCACATGTGCAAACATTACCCCAGCATTAATTCTAGCCAAAGTGAGCGATAACGTAAACATCGCCAAAATATATTATGTTTTTCACTAACCTTCTCAGAATTCTTCAGATGACACCCCTGTAACATCACATTACAACATGCATATACAGTTTGTTCGAAAATGTGCATATTTAGCCACCAAAATCATGGTTAGACAATGGGGAAAGTAGCCCAGCTGGTGAGAAAATGTCCGTGCGCCATATTAGACAGTGATCTACTCGTATACATAAATACTCATAAACGTGACTAAAAAATATAGGGTGGACAGCGGTTGATAGACAATTTAATTCTTAATACAATCGCGGAATTACATTTTTTAAATTATCCTTACTTTTCAATACAGTTTGCGCCAAGCGAAGCTACGTCAAAAAACATGGCGTCCTAAGCCACTAACATTTTTCGACAGAAACACGATTTATCATAATAAAAATTTCCTACCTTGAGCTGTTCTTCCATCAGTATCTTGGGCAAAGGATCCTTTCTTGGGTCTAATCGTCTTTTGGTGGAAAGCTGTCCTCTTGCCATGTGGAAATGCCAACTGCGTTCAGCATGAACTGGAAGCGTGCCCAGTGATTCACAGCGTTTCAGAAATAAATGTCCCAAAATCGCACTAAACGGATATAAATTGCTATAAAACGCTTTAAATTAACTACCTTATGATGTTTTTAACTCCTATAACGAGTCTTAACATGACCGGAGAAAGATTACTCCCAACACTAATGCTTGGAACAGGTGCGGGTCGGTGTCCTCCACGCGCATGACGCAGCTGCAAAGACTTACTAGCTACAGGGTTTTTTAATTTATAGTGCCTGTGAACGCGCAATCGACCCCATTCAAATCGGCATCACGTAAAGGCATCCAGGGGAAGACGTAAGCAGTGTCCGTATACTCATAGGAATAACATTGGCTTTAAAACTGACTCCAGAACAGTGGCCAAAATTTCTGAAATCTGACTCCATGTCAGGGAAATTGCTGTAGAATGGGTTCTGTTCCACTTAGAGACAAAATTTCAACTCCTATAGAAACTATAGACTGTTTTCTATCCAATAATAATAATAATATGCATATTGTACGATCAAGAATTTTGTAGGAAGCCGTTTCAAAAATTACACGATTACCATAAATAGTGACAACAGCGCCCCCAGCCTCAACAGGTTGGGTTAAAGTCTTCTGTAAGCATAACTTTATGATAACCAATAGTTTAGTTAAGCAAATCTGTGAGGTCAGGACAAAGCATAGGTCTACCCATAGACAGTATAACCACATTGATGGATTGGCATTACAGTAAAGTAATAACTGAGACACAAACAAAAGTTAATGCTAAAATAAGACTAAAAGTCATGTCATGAGTGAGATCAGTTAATTAGTTGAACACAATTGATTTTCTTGTCCAACCTGCCTTTGCATCAGTTGAAGCTTGTAGAGGTATGACAGTCAATTGGTACTGTTGTGTTGTGTGTGTATCGTCTTATATTTCCCTGGGTTTCTTTTTCCTGTAGGCGTATTATTATTTTTGCACCGAATTGAGTTCCTACCCAGTGGGCAAAACTCATCAAAATGATGTCATTACTACCAGATGATGACATTATGATGTCAACTCAACTGAGTTTGCATATTCAGTAGCCACTGAGCACTGTATCACTATCGCGTTGCGCCGAAAAACACCATTTACTAGTGACTGTATTCATGATACAACACTGCCTCTTGTGCCTTATTGCTTAATTGTACAATGTTGCTCTTCCTCTTTTCTGATACTTTGTTGATGCCAGAAACAATTTGCATCTTCTCCATGGTGATGATGTGTTTGCACAATGCAGCTCTAGCCACAAAGAGACTGTTGTCGTGTCTTTGGCTATGCCGGATTAAGTGATATGACATGCTATTCTATAAAATCCTTTCTCTGTAATTAATATTACCTGATCGAGCTAATCATGTAATGTAATTAACTAGAAAGTCGGGGCACCACAAAATAATATCTATAGAGCTGTTATCTTCCGAATAAACTCTTAAAGACCTAGTAATATTTGACATCAATAGCAGTCAATATTAATCATCACCTTATTTCAGTTTCATCTGAAAGTTGTCAATTCTTGGTTATCTGCACAAACCCAGTCTTCACTATGAGTCATCCATACATCAATTGTCTTAAATCATTTATTTACTAACTAAGTAATTCACAGAAATTCATAAACAAACAGTAGATAGTTACAAGGAAATGATAACAGAGTTTCCCTAGTTGGATAAACCGGCATCGCGGTTTGGTGTACAAAAGGGAAGTGGGGGTCGACTGAGATAAGACAACACACAGTTGATAATTATAACAATTGAAATGTTAATCCTTTGCATATGAACGCTCACTCATTCGGGAACAATTGCAATCAATATATATATTTACGCTCAGTGTGTCGTCGGGATCTCTGTTGAAAAGTTTGTTTCTGTTGGAGAGTCTGTCCGCCCTCTCTCTCTCTGTCGTGGTTAGAATGGATAGTCCAGGGTGCCATTCATTCATGTCTTTATAGATAGATGTTTCGGCGGTTGTCTGTCTTTGCGTTCAATGATACCGAATTCCTAGCTGCAGACTAGTAATTAATATCAAAGACTTGTTCTTATTCTGTCGGTATCGATAGTCTAAGAGTTTAACCACGTGGGATGGTTAAAAGATTCAGCAATCGCCTCAAACCTTGGCCCTCTCATTATCAAGGTAAGCTGGTCTGCAACCTTTGTCCTCTCGTAATTGAGAGAAACATGGTCTGGTGATAGAAAACCCAGGTGGGGGTTTTATTCGGAACATCGAAAAGGGCTGTCTCATGACGCCCGGTCCCCCAGTCCCCTGGGGGCGTGCCAAGGACTTCGTGAAACTTTTTAGAGAATTGGAGTTTCCTTCATTAAACAGTCCAAAATCACATTACACAATTTCACAGACAGTTCCATCCTCACTCATTAATTTTATCCAACAATTAGATGTAAGCCTCATTACTGAGGCGTTTCAGCGTTTCACAAAATTGTACCAAACGGACCAGTTCGTGGCTGGATTCTTCACCGATCTTTTATACCTTCTCCAGAACATAAATGTTGTTCGGACCTCAAGTTCTGTGAGGTGGAAGAAATTCCTTTGTTCTCTCGATGAAAACTCCCTCTCTCTCTATACTGTGGCCATGAGGAGATAATCTCCTCCAGGAATTTACGACCTGAGGTTGCAGCAGCCTGGGTGTGGGAGACAGAGAGAGGGGGATGGGGCTTGCTGTACCCAAAGAGGGCAACGTCATGACACTGTAAACCAGGGGTAATAAACTAGATTCAGCCGCGGGCGATTTTTTGTCAGAGCGGACGGTGGGGAGATGGAACCTAATAATAATTATTTGTACACTGCAAATCTCATGAATAGATTATATTTGAAAATAACAATCCTTTCAAACCTTCATTACAAGGAGACATACTTTATTTATATATTTTTTTATTTGTGGGACTACTTGGAAACAGATCTTCAAAATTCCAAAATTTCCAAAATGTGTTTGTTTTTTTACCAAAAACTAAAAACAATATAAACCATATATGCACTACCTTTCAAAAGTTTGGGGTCACTTAGAAATGCCATGTTGTTGAAATAAAAGCACATGTTCTGTCCATTAAAATAACATAAAATTGATCTGAAATACAGTGGAGACATTGTTAATGTTGTAAATAACTATTGTAGCTGGAAACGGCCGATTTCTTAATAGAATATCTACATAGGCGTACAGAGGCCCATTATCAACAACCATCACTCCCGTGTTCCAATGGCACGTTGTGTTAGCTAATCCAAGTTTATAATTTTAAAAGACTAATTGATCATTAGAAAACCCTTTTGCAATTATATTAGCACAGCTGAAAACTGTTGTTTTGATTAAAGAAGCAATAAAACTGGCCTTCTTTAGACTAGTTGAGTATCTGGAGAATCAATATTTGTGGGTGCGATTACAGGCTCAAAATGGCCAGAAACAAAGGCCTTTCTTCTGAAACCCGTAAGTCTATTCTTGTTCTGAGAAATTAAGGCTATTCCATGTGAGAAATTGCCAAGAAACTGAAGATCTTGTACAACGTTGAGTACTACTCCCTTCACAGAACAGCGCAAACTGGCTCTAACCAAAATAGAAAGAGGAGTGGGAACTGAGCAAGAGGACAAGTACATTAGAGTGCCTAGTTTGAGAAACAGAAACAGAAACAAACACAAGTCCTCAACCAGCAGCTTCATTAGATAGCACCCGCAAAACATCAGTCTCAATGTCAACAGTGAAGAGGCGACTCCGGAATGCTGGCCTTCAAGGCAGAGTTCCTCTGTCCAGTGTCTGTGTTCTTTTGCCCATCTTAATCTTTTCTTTTTATTGGCCAGTCTGAGATATGGCTTTTTCTTTGCAACTCTGCCTAGAAGGCCAGCATCCCGGAGTCGTCTCTTCACTGTTGGCGTTGAGACTGGTGTTTGCGGGTACTATTTACTATTTGGTTGCTGACAATGGGCCTCTGTAAGCCTATGTAGATATTCCATTTTTAAAAATCTGCCGTTTCCAGCTACAATAGTCATTTACAAAATTAACAATGTCTACACTGTATTTCTGATCAAGTTGGTGTTATTTTAATGGACTAAAAATTTGCTTTTCTTTCAAAAACAAGGACATTTCTATGTGACCCCAAACTTTTGAACGGTAGTGTATATGAAAAACACTTGTGGGCCAGTTTTTGCCTGCGAGCCGCCTGTTGGCAACCCCTGCTGTAAAACATTCATTCCATTGTTACAGGAGAACAATCTGGCCTTCAAGGAAATACTTATTCAACTCAGAATTGTAAGTTGTCATACGATACAACATTTATTTATTTTATTTTTATTTAACCTTTATTTAGCTAGGCAAGTCAGTTAAGCCTAGGTGTCCCTCTAGCGCCCTCCAGTTTCAACTTCCAGTGAAACTGGAGGGCGCGCAGTTCGAATAAATAATCACAAAAATTATTGATTTTAAACATTTAGGTAAATATAAGGGTCTTATATCGGTTGAAAGCTTAAATTCTTGTTAACCTAACTGCACTATCTGTTTTGTTAGATAAAATCCTTTATATCCCAAAAAGTCAGTTTAGTTGACGCCATCGATTTGAGTAATCCACTTGTTCAACTTGCAAAAATCGACCCCTAAATTTTGTTTAAACAAGTGAAAATACATTGCTATTTACTCCTCAGATACCCTAAAATAAAATCAAACTATAATATTTCTTACGGAAAGAAGTATGTTCAATAGGAAACCGATTTTAGCTGGTGCAAACTGTCTTCATGGCGCGAGCAAACACGAATTTCCAAGAATGTGTCCCTGTACTAAAACTGATATTTCTTATTCGTTTTTTGAAGTTACATTCATGAAACCTTGAACATAGACTGCTGACACGCCGTGGAAGCCATAGGAATTGCATCCAGGGAGCTAATTCTCAGTATGACCTTATTCTAAGAGGATGTTCTCTCAACAACAACAAAAAATCTATTTGTTTTTGGGGGGATTTTCTCCTACCATATCTATTGTGTTTTATTCTCCTACATTATTTTAACATTTCTACAAACGTAAAAGTGTTTTCTTTCCAATGATACCAATTATATGCATATCTTGGCTTCAGGGCCTGAGCAACAGGCAGTAATACTTTGGGCACGTCATACAGTGAGTCATTCAGTGAGAAAGTGAGAAAAAAAGGGGCCTAGCCCTAAGAAGTTTAATTTTAAGAACATGATGTTGTTTTGTCCATTTTAACCAGTATTGAAGTAGTTACGAGGTCACCGTTTCTCAATGTGTGTGGCTAACAGTTATGCCTTATCAAGCACTGTGTTCTGTAACGCCTAGAAGGTATATACTTGCAACAAAATAACCAAACACATTGGGGCACTAACGGCTCCATCTGTCTTTCCTCAATTGAATGTATAAGAATTAAATGTATAGGAATTACATGTATAGGAATGACATTTCCTCTTGACAGGCTGTAACCTCCTCAGGCTGTATTTGGTAGGCAAATGCGGATGGAAAGCTGAAGGCCCATGTTGACCAGTCCAGATGGCATAGGGAGATACCAGCCATGCAAATAGCAAAGATCACTTTTTCAAAGTAGCTACTTATTGTCATGCCGCCTCCGCCGTGCTGCTTTCAAGCATTTGCCCACTTTCTTTAGCCAGATGCAGCCTGTTCACTGTGAGCATTCAGCCTACCCCGATGGTCTCCTGGTGGACATGGATTACGAACTGCTGCCCACCTTTTGATCACTAGTTTCACAGGTCAAACCCAGGTTTAAGAACAGATTTCTTGAGGCAAGGTCAGTATCTCCTCTTACTGAAAAGCTATTATCTTTCATAATTTCTATGCCCTGCATTTACAAATGGTTCATTCTGCTTAATACTTGGGGGTTGCCCTGTATATTCTTATTCAAATATATGCCAAGTTGTGGTTTGAAAATACATTTTGAAAGAATATGAAAAAATGATTGTGTCAATGAAACATCTTAATACATGAATATTGTGACACATTTTTATTTGGTAACATTTTAAGTAGTCTAATAATTAGTTAGGCTAGATTTCCCAGGCCCAGATTACCCTACTTCTGGATTAAAAAGTACTTCAATTGAGACTCTCCAGTTCATTTTTGCTCACAGTCTTTTCAAATAAAGTGAACTGCAATAGAAAAAATGAAGGTCTGGGGCAATGTAACCCCAGACCTGGTGTACCATCTCATTAATGCTCAAATGAATGTCATATTGAGAGTCCATAAATGAATGAGTAACTAGGCATATTTTGTTTTTATGTGTTGTGATACAAAAACAACCTCTTAACGGACCATGATGTTTTGTAATTACTGGATTTAGTATCACCATGGTGACCCAGCTGACTGTGTAGGTGTGCTGAGCTATTACTGCTTTTTGGGGTCTGTTCGGTTTCGGTTTGATTATTACAAAAAAACACGGTTTTCGATTTCAGTTTTGATTAGACATTAAATGCACTATGCATTATGTGGTTTAAATGCTGTAACACTGAATAAAACAATGAATACAAGTCCCATGATGGTAGTGACTGCCCATTACTGCTTATCACTAATTAACCATAATTTAATCACTTTACTTTACTTTAATAAAATGTTTGTTTTATTTGATGACTTTATTATTTCATTCCAAGTCATTATCTCATCTCTATATCATCTCTTTTATGACTGAATACCAGCTATGAATCACTTAGATCATGTATTTTCAGGCTCGCCAATCAACTGATAAACAAGTTTAAGCAGGCGTACAATGATTTATGGTCTTCGTAGTTGATTACCAGGTTTTCTGCGTTAAACTATGTACAACTCCCTACTACATCTCACAGTTCAGGAATCATCTGATTTATCTCTACAGAAACTGCACATGGAGCTCACAGAAAACAAGAACAAAATGGAATTCAAGTAAGTGAACTGATGTCAGTCATTTAATCAAATCAAATCACATTTATTTATATAGCCCTTCATAGATCGGCTGATATATCAAAGTGCTGTACAGAAACCCAGCCTAAAACCCCAAACAGCAAGCAATGCAGGTGTAGAAGCACGGTGGCTAGGAAAAACTCCCTAGAAAGGCCAGAACCTAGGAAGAAACCAGCGAGAGGAACCAGGCTATGAGGGGTGGCCAGGCCTCTTCTGGAGGAAGAGCTATTTAAAAAATGAAAAATAACCTCAAGTAAAATGTTGACTGTCTTCTTTAATTAATAAACATGAGCAAATACATGTGCTGTAGCAGTGTAGTTAAATGAAATAATGGCTTTTTGTTGATATGGCCATGTGAATAATTGAGAGGACTTACAGTGTACATAGTCAGTGGATTGTTCTATGTTTTATTTAATGAGCAGAGATTGATTGAAAAGGGTTGTTCATTGCTTCATAAGCAGGTCAACAGGACAAGCTCTGTTATGTGGGAATGCAAAGTGATGCAAAGTAAAGTTTGACTAGCTAATTTTGGACTTTGTATACTTCAGGAAAAGGAGCTCAGGAGATAAAAGGCTAATTAATAATGATCATGACCTATATTCTTTACAGTAGTATCTACCTCAGAGTGAAACATAAAAGAAAATAAACCACCCAGAGATGAACAATAAAATCTGAATAGAATAATAAAAGCAACAAGTAGCACGGACTCAAATGAGACAAAAATACAACAGTAAGGTTGATAATAAGAAAATCAATGGGGTATCACTATTGTCTGTCATGAAATGGATGTTTTAATTCATTAATGTGTCCAAATTGTTGAAGCAGTGTAAATCTTCTTTGCTTCCATCAGACAAACGATGTGGGCCAGAGCGGTAATACTTTACTGTGGCGTGGTATTCCTCTACCACCAGGTAAGCAGTACAGTTGAAGTCGGAAGTTTACATACACTTCAGCAAAATTTATTTAAACTCAGTTTTTCACAATTCCTGACATTTATTTCTAGTAAAAATCCCCTGTCTTAGGTCAGTTAGGATCATCACTTGATGTTAAGAATGTGAAATGTCAGAATAATAGTAGAGAGAATGATTTATTTCAGCTTTTATTTATTTCATCACATTCACAGTGGATCAGAAGTTTACATACACTCAATTAGTATTTGGTAGCATTGCCTTTAAATTGTTTAACTTGGGTCAAACGTTTCGGGTAGCCTTCCACAAGCTTTCCACAATAGGTTGGGTGAATTTTGGCCCATTCCTTCTAACAGAGCTGGTGTAACTGAGTCAGCTTTGTAGGCCTCCTTGCTCGCACACGCTTTTTCAGTTCTGCCCACAAATTTTCTATAGGATTGAGGTCAGAGCTTTGTGATGGCCACTCCAATACTTTGACTTTGTTGTCCTTCAGCCATTTTGCCACAACTTCGGAAGTATGCTTGGGGTCATTGTCGATTTGGAAGACCCATTTGTGACCAAGCTTTAACTTCCTGACTGATGTCTTGAGATTTTGCTTCAATATATCCACATAATTTTACTCCCTCATGATGCCATCTATTTTGTGAAGTGCACCAGTCCCTCCTGGAGCAAAGCACTCCCACAAGATGATGCTGCCACCCCCGTGCTTCACGGTTGGGATGGTGTTCTTCAGCTTGCAAGCCTCCCCCGTTTTCCTCCAAACATAACGATGGTCATTATGGCCAAACAGTTCTATTTTTGTTTCATCAGACCAGAGGACATTTCTCCAAAAAGTGTGATCTTTGTCCCCATGTGCAGTTGCAAACCGTAATCTGGCTTTTTTATGGCGGTTTTGGAGCAGTGTCTTCTTCCTTGCTGAGCGGCCTTTCCGGTTATGTCGATATAGGACTTGTTATACTGTGAATATAGATACTTTTGTACCTGTTTCCTCCAGCATCTTTACAAGGTCTTTTGCTGTTGTTCTGGGATTGATTTGCACTTTCAAACCAAAGTACTGAGCGTTATGACGGCTGCGTGGTCCCATGGTGTTTATACTTGCGTACTAGTGTTTGTACAGATGAACATGGTACCTTCAGGCGTTTGGAAATTGCTCCCAAGGATGAACCAGACTTGTGGAGGTCTACCATTTTTTTCTGGGGTCTAGGCAGATTTCTTTTGATTTTCCCATGATGTCAAGCAAAGAGGCACTGAGTTTGAAAGT
Source organism: Salvelinus fontinalis (assembly GCF_029448725.1). Classification (NCBI taxonomy): domain Eukaryota; kingdom Metazoa; phylum Chordata; class Actinopteri; order Salmoniformes; family Salmonidae; genus Salvelinus; species Salvelinus fontinalis. The sequence goes on from NC_074691.1 coordinate 17,468,241, forward strand.
AGGCCTTGAAATACATCCTCAGGTACACATCCAATTGACTCAAATGATGTAATTTCGCCTGTCAGAAGCTTCTAAAGCCATGAAATCATTTTCTGGAATTTTCCAAGCTGTTTAAAAGTCACAGTCAACTTAGCGTATGTAAACTTCTGACCCACTGGAATTGTGGTACAGTGAATTATAAGTGAAATAATCTGTCTGTAAACAATTGTTGGGAAAATTACTTGTGTCATGCACAAAGTAGATGTTCTAACCGACTTGCCAAAACTATAGTTTGTTAACAAGAAATTTGTGGAGTGGTTGAAAAACGAGTTTTAATGACTCCAACCTAAGTGTATGTAAACTTCCGACTTCAACTGTACATTGCCTTAGTACTTGAAATGAGCCAGTTGGACAATTTACACAGTAGCCATGGATGTTAGTCAAGTAAACTAAGTAAAGGTAAGCACCGATTAAAAACAACAGAAGTGGAGGTAACCTAATGAATGTATCTTATCTCACATATTAATTCTAGTGGACATATGTAGTTATTGACCCTTTGATGATGAAATCTAACATGTCTCTCTCTCTTCATTTACACAGGCCTTAGCAGTGGGTGAGTTATATGATCTGTAGATTTATGTCTGAATACATAACAAACCAAGCAGGTTACCATCTATGACGAGAACTAGAAAAGGGCCACATGAGGACAAGTGAATTTACTAACTCTCTCACACAAGCAGATGCACTCTTGAAGACCTTCCCTCATCATTAGAATTAGCTGCCGAAAAGGGTCTCTTGCACATTTGCCTAAAATAAAAAATGTTCCTTTATGTCACTGATTGTTTTAGATACCTACATGGCTGAGTTCATGGTAGAGAGCAATGTTACATTTGACATCTCTGGTACTCTATCATCGATCAAGGAAATAACTACAGATAATGGAAGTATGACTATTGAACTGCTTGAACTAACAGCGGGTACAGTATCACTATTTCTATCAAATATGGTTTCATAGAGAAATGTTCCTCTATCAGTGTTTTTTCATCCGTAGTCTGATTGTTGTTGATTGATAATGTGTGTTTCTGGGTAGAATGTGAAATTGTCGGGGACAATTCTACATGTAACTGTTCGACAAAGTACATCTGGAGCAACGCAGTGTGTGACGAGTTCCAGTGTTGCAATGACTCATATTGTAATGCAAATATTTCTTACTTGCCAGCCTTCTGTATTCCCAAAGTGAAAGGTATTATTGTTGATACTGTTATTTTTACTATCACTATTTGATATGATCAATAGGATAGATAATACTATTAACACATATTGATCATTATTAATTATTCATTGTATAATTGTTGCTGTTCTTTCTACTAATAATTGTCATCCACTGCTATTATTAATGTTGTTGATATTGTTGTGGTGTTATATTGTCACAATTCTAATGTTTTGTTTTTGTTTACATAGTTTGCTTTAATGGAACAGTCACAGTGGGAAAAGTATTTATTGAAACTAATACTATCAAACAACAGGTACATTTTCATTTTTATATTTAGGGAATTAAAATCTGACGAAATAGTATAATTTGGTTTAGATTAAATTAATAAAATGTATAATGACTTAAAGAAATGTATATACATTTCTTATAACCTGAACAAGTGATACATTATATTTAATATTGATTAACACAATTCCTTTTTCTCTCAGCTCACAGAGGGTTTTCAAAAATTAAATGGGTTTGAGGGCCTTAATGTATCTGGACCTAGGTAATACATTCAATATTTATTATGGGATATATTCATTCCTTAATATTTGGCAGAGTGCTTGTTTTTCTCCATAAAGATGCAACATCAAATTTAGTTTTTGTCTCCCTTTCACCCATTTGGCAACTCAATATTGACACATAAGGGGTGATGGCCACATTGTTGATTTCGAAGTGGATGTCAGTGTCATATTTCTGACTACAAAACTTACAAAAATAGCAGCTGACCTGGAAACTACTGTAGGCTCCTCTGCCAAAATATCTGTTGAAACATCAGGTAAATGTCCTGCCTCTTCCATTACAGTACAGTCTTTTCACATAGTGATATTAAGACCATGAGGAGATATGCCACATTAGGCTCAGATAAGGCACAGGAGAAAATACTATAGTGAAAATGGAGTCTCTGCACACTCCAATCAGATGCAGTTTCAGAGTTGCAAAGCTTTTGGTTATGATATGATAACCTATGGACCATACAACCAAGTGCAAAGACAGTATGATATTAAGAAATGTAGCAAGAATTATAGTATGAAATTGATTATGTTATGTTGGTAATGAATATGTGAAACGTGTAAAGATCTATTGTATTATTTATTGTATTGATATCATATGTCTCTACTTTTCCACAGGATTTGTAAGCATTAAGTATCCAATGAACAAAGTGCCATACCGCTCAACACCGACGCTGAGTTGCACATTTAAAGAAACAACAATTGATGAAGCAGGTGGCTCTTGGAACTGGAACTTGATAAAGGGAAGTGAGACATTTGGCCTGAACACTGGAACCAGCATAACCGTCACATTCCCAGAGGCATCACCTAACTGTACCACAGTCCAAATTAAAAAGTTGTCAGGGAACTGGGCAGGTGTGTCTAAGAGACCTATGATGCTTGCCAATATAAATGGAGGGAGTAGGATTAGATTTCCTGTTTATGTGGTTATTGTAAACAGTGCATCTGATTTGTTCGATGCAGAAATAGACCTACTGATATGATCCTGTTTATTGCTTTTTTTATTGCTTCTAAAGGAATTTATAAGTGTGGATTTTCCAAAGGATCCATTGTGCACGCAGCCTCTGCAGAGTTGAAGGTAGCCCTGCTACCAGATCAGATCACCATGACGAGTACCCCACTGACTGTAGAATGCCAAGGTACAAGCACTCAAAGTGTGACGGTCAACGCAACCATCGAGAACAGCACAGAGATTTACAATGTTACTTGGTCATACCAAGCTCAAATGGAACCCCCAAATCCATTCTCAGGTACTCTTTATGAACTGTGTCTTGAAATATGTATCACCTTATTTCTCTTTGTGCTCAAAATGTATAAAGTTGCAGTAACTTGCGAAAAATGTCAACATTCTTTTCCAGTCTCGCCAGCGGGGACCAGCTACAGCATAACTCCAAAGATAGATTGCTCGCAATCAGAATTACCACATGTTTTCACAGTCAAATTTAGAAACCAGGAGAACGAGACTGAAAGTGCAAGCATAACTATACCAGTGATTTATGGTATGTTTGGGTTGTGAGTCCTTTGAATGAATTTGCTTAATCCTCTTCATCCTTCTTGGACATAACGCCACTTCAACAATTCACTTAAAAAACACATTTGAGTGACAGTAATAAACTTGTATGGTTCATTTATACAAAATGTACAAAAATGAAGTGGATGTTTAGTTCTTATTAATATTCCTCACTGACCAACGCTTGTTTTTATCAGCTAAGGAAAAGGAGATGGCTTGTTTAGTAGACCATCTTTGGCCAAAAACCCCAAAAGGTGACACTATTGTCATCCGACAATGTGAGCCGAGGAGAGTGGGGTATAACGAGAGGACATGCAAGGGGCCTGCATGGATGGATGTGCTGGAAAACTGTGTCAATGAGGAACTTAATCAAATTCTAATTTCAGCAGCAGTGAGTATGGCCTTACACCTCCTGCACGCATATAACTCTCACACTTTAAAGTGGATATGGAACATTGATAGTGTTTTGGTGAATGTCTATGTTTTGAGTGAAAGCGCTTGCATTCCTGCATTACAGTAATATGACAACATTACTCACGGGTTGGTGATGAATCATATTCTTCAACTACATATCCAGCCACTGGAATAATGTGACTATCATTCAAACGTTTTAGGCCTGTAGAATGTGTTGGTATTGCAAAGAAAGTTACTATTCCATGTGTGTTGTACCATTCCAGAACTTTAGAGAGGGACTTGGGGCCACACAGGACGTTGCTCGTGAAATATTTTCTGGGTTGAAGAACAGCACAGTTGCTGACACGAACAGCTCAGTTGCTGATTTGAATGCATCCATCAGTGTTCTGGATGTCATGTCTGAAGCATCAGAAACTATCACCCTGGATGAGTCCGTTTTAGATGTGAGCCATTCTGTTTTTTATTTTCGATAGATTACTCTTTATAGGAGCAATCTGCAGTTGATACGTCCATTTGACTAAAGTCATGATATGCTAAAGTAATGATATATAGCCATTGATTCTAGAAAAATATAATTTATAAATGCTTATGTAACTTCAACTGTCTTACCCCATCATAACCCAAAATATAAGCTCGTTTACTCCAATGTTTGTAAACAATGTAATTGTAAACAAACACTGTACATCTGGAGTATGGTTAAAACTATCATTTCAGTCTTTGCATCCATAGCTCCCTCTTTGAATTTGAAAGTGGTTACATTCCTCCAACTCCATCCCTGAGATCTTGACCAAAACAGTTGCGGTTTGTTATTGTTTGAACTGCAGATTGCACCTTTAAACTGTTGCCAAATATTGGGTGACTTGCACATACCCCAGTCCTTGACTTATTGTTTTAGGTTATACAGTTATACTGCTGTGTACAATATATCTCAAACAGAAACATTCATTTGTAAAATACAATTCACAGGTTTTTCTTGATGCAGCAAGCAACATGTTGAATAACCCTTGGAAGGCAGTCAACAAAACCATTGAATATGGAATGTCTTCAAAATACCTCAAGTCTGTCGAGGGTCTAGTGAAGAACATCAAAATTAATACCAGTAACGGAAATGACACCCCAAATCTACAATTCAAACTCTGCGGGGCTCAAAACAACTCATCTTGCAATCGAACTGTGTTTGGCGTGGAGGTCAAATTGGCCCAGTCCTCAGGAATAGTAAAAACTGTGGGAGTAAAAAACCTGGCTGACAAATTAAACAATTCAAAATTCCCGAACAGTGAGTTCCCTAGCATTGTGGTGTCAGCCACACTGCAAAACAGTAACGACTCCAAAATAGACATCAAATTGGACTTTCCAATCAACCAGTCAATGTCTCGAGACTCTAAAATCTTCTGTGTGTTCTGGAACACCACGTTGAAGGAATGGTCTGAAGAAGGATGCAAGTGGAAGGAAATGGTCAACAACAGAAGCTACTGCGAGTGCACCCACCTGACCTCCTTCTCAGTGCTCATGTCCAAGACCCCGGTGAACCTGCCCTTTCTGGATGAGATTACCTACGTAGGCCTGGGCATGTCCATCTGCTCCCTTATTGTCTTCCTCTTCATTGAGGCGCTGGTGTGGTCGGCCGTTGTGAAGTCCAACCTCTCACACTTCCGCCACACAGCCCTGGTCAACATCTCTCTATGCCTTTTATTGGCCGACTGCAGTTTCCTGGCCTCCTCCTTCCCCAGCATCTCTGCGACCTGGTGCCTCGTACTGACCGTGACCAAGCATTTCTTCTTTCTGGCTATGTTCTGCTGGATGCTATGCCTCAGCGTCATGCTACTACACCAGCTCATCTTCGTCTTCCACCCGCTGAGGAAGAGGGTGTATCTGCTCTTGTCCACCGTCCTCGGCTACATCTGTCCCACAGTGATCGTGGCAGCTACCTATGTGTACTACAAATACACAGGAACCCCCTACCACAACACAACAACCTGCTGGCTCATTTACGATGGACTTCTGAAAGGGTCCATTCACGCATTTCTTCTGCCCATCGGGACGATTGTTTTGATGAATCTGTTCTCCATGTGTGTTGTCATCATGACGCTCCTAAAGTCCAATGTCCCTGATGGGAGTAAAGCTGACGAAAAAGAAACAGCCAAAAGCATCCTGAAAGTGGTGCTCTTTTTAACACCAGTCTTTGGGATAACATGGGTTTTCGGATTCTTTTTGCTCATTGAGATCAACCAAATAATGGGTGTTGTGATGCATTATGCTTTCACCATCATAAACTCCTTACAGGTACTTTTTCATCCATTTTCCATGACAAATATTCTTGTCTCAAACTATTGAGTGAAAGGAGCTGAAATCAATTTTAACCATTGTATTTATTTATTGTGTCAAATTTCTTCAGGGCTTCTTCATTTTACTGACTGGATGTTTTGCAGAGAAAAAGGTATTTGTCAATCATTAGGGATCTTATGTGATTTAATATTGTTTAATAGTGTGTTAGAATAGTGAACTATGTATACTATGTACTACCACTACTGCTTTTTGTCATGATAATACCAGGTGCGAGATGAAGTGTTGAAAGTAATTTTGGCTGGGGTGAGTTCTGCTCTTATAGTTGCTTTTGTTGTCTTCCCATTCATTTATAGAGCAGGAACATGTGTTTACATTTTCTTTAAGTTGCTCTTATTCCTGTGTAGTAATGCTATAATTCTGCTAGTTACGACATTGTACATACATAGTACTATGGCAATTGTTCTGTAATAGTAATGGAACTGAATGTCTTTTGTTATACAGAAATGGAATATGGAGTGTGTAATAACAAAAAATTCTCGGCTCCATTCCTTTGTAATTAGAACGCAAAGCCAATTAAAGTAGAATATACCAAAATTGTAATACAATGGCGTTATTATAGAACGAACAGTGTTACTACACAGAAAAGCAACTTAATGCAAGTGTTACTGAAAGCTCAGATCACCTCTCTTACCAGGCACCTACTACCAAAGAAAAAAGTGAGAATATGAAAGTCCCCTTCAAATAAGTGATGAACATCAAGGTTTGTACAGTCTTGATAAAGGACAAACACGTCTGCAGCTGACAAACACATGTCATTTAATAAATGCAATTAACACTTAACTATTACACAATGTTTTACTCTTCAAGCCCTTGTAAGTTAAATCAGACATGTTAGTACTGGGCTGTAATAAAAGCCTGCACACCTTAAGGGTCTGCAGGATTGGGGATTGAAGAACACTGTACTCATCATATGTTTTCTACCTCAGAGAACAAGCTATATACTGGATCAGGACCAACCCACCCATCTGCCACTACTCTCACCCAGAGGGAAACATCAACCTGGTTGGTTCCTCAAAGACAGAGATGGCTGGGGTTTAGACAGGTCTTATCATGATGTAATTATATTATGTCAATAACATTATAAGTTTGATATTAATTACTAAACTCATACACATTATTCAATTGCTAAACACATCTTTGTGATTTCCTGGAAACATTTGTATTCCTATTTTCTACAAACAGTACTGACTGTAGCATACTTTGACGTCAGAATAGATGTCATAATATTACTGCTAATTTGCTCAATGACATTTCGTTAACATTATTTATTAATTGAGTTGTCCTGTACTTGCATTATGACTGTAGATGAAATGTGTAAATCAAAGTTATTGTAATAAACAGTAAGGCCGGGATTCAATCAGATGGGTGCTGTAGACCAGGCCCGGTCCTGGCTGTTCTGCCGCCCTAGGCGAGACAAAAACATTGTTGCCCCTGCAAAACTAGAAAAGTCCCAGGAAGAAAAATGACGTTCAAAACACTTATACAATACGTATTTTCCAGAAGTTGAAATCAGGTACATTTTCGGTTCTGAATGAAAGTTGAAAATAAGTAATTTATAGATGTCTATGTTTGGACCAAATCAAGGCCAGTCCAGACCGGACCAAATCTGAACCAAACATAGACGACTATTTTTGGGCCAAATCAAGTCTGGTCCAGAATAGAAAAAATGGTTTGGTTCAGATTTGGTTCAGATTTGGTCCGTCTATGTGGTAGGCTTACCGTTTGTAAAACAGACAAAAAAGACAGCCAAAAGATGTTGGCGTCGGTCCGTGCTTACTGGGGTGAAGCCTACCATGTCAGCACACAATGGAATCTTATGAATGCCCATCCATGTGGTAGGCCTACCGTTTGAAAAAACAGGCAGCTGCATTGCCTGTATTAGTTCTGATTCCTATGACTAATCAATTTGGCTATTTAAGCTCTGAATATCAGCTAACCAACTTCATCAGGAGTTATCCTGAGCCTATTTGCAATGAGAATCAATGAGTTTATACAGCGGGAAATGCAGAAGTATGTTTCTTTTGCTCGTCAAATTATTTTTACAAACTTGAAACCACTGGACCGAGTTTGGGAAACACTGTTGTAGAAAAGCACATGCCTAGCGACAAGGTGTCTTATAAAGGCTATTTCTCCAACATTTGCGGAGATTGCATTCATTGTAAACACTGCAGATATCGTCTCAAGCGGGAAATTAGCTTAAAATGCACTTCAATTGCTGTGCACTTGTAGACAACGCACCTTTGATTGAATCCTGGCCTAATTGTTATTTATTTTAACGTTATAGTAAAATCTATGGTGAAAAATTATTTAGGGGCTGTCAATATTTTAAGCCATAGTTGAACCCCTCCTCCCAAAACCAATGTGCCTGTTCAATGTCTAACCTGAAGTTGTTTGTGCTTTGTGTTTTATCTTTTAAATGTTTGCGTTATGCTTTTTTAACCAGGTCTCTCTTGCAAAGTACATTTTTAATCTCAATGAGTTTCATGTCTGTGTGCTGCTAGTGTTTCTTGTTTTGTATTATGTTCCGTATATTTATTAAATATTCACTCCCTGTACTTGCTTCCTGACTCTCAGCGCACATCATTAGAAGGTATTTCAGGTCCGGGTATCAGTACCAGAGTTACCGGGGATCGCCAGGCTCTCACTCGGGCTCCTACGCCTCGGCCGGTTGTCAGGCTCTCACGCCTCATCCGGTTCGCCAGGTTTCCGCGACCGGTCCGCTCCTGATCCTGATTTGTATTATGTTCCATCTATTTATTAAATATTCCTTCCCTGTACTTGCTTCCCGACTCTCAGCGCGCATCGTTACAGAAAATGCTGCATATGTCGGCTCAAATTGGAAATTACTTTTACATTTATATTGCGCAATCTGTAACGCTTCAGTAATTGTAACGTTCGTCGTATGGAGGAAGAGAGGAGGACCAAGGCGCAGCGTGAAAAGTATCCATTTTAATAGAATACGTTAAACAAACAAACAAAATAACGATAAACGAGAATAACACGAAACGAAACAGTTCTTTCTGGTGCAGACACACAAAGACTGAAAAATAACCACCCACAAACCCCAACAGAAAACAGGCTACCTAAATATGGTTCCCAATCAGAGACAATGACTAACACCTGCCTCTGATTGAGAACCATATCAGGCCAAACACAGAAACGGGAAAACTAGACACACAACAGACTGCCCACTCAGCTCACATCCTGACCAGCACTAAAACAAAGAAAACACAAAAGAACTATGGTCAGAACGTGACAGTACCCCCCCCCCCCCCCCCCCAAGGTGAAGTGGGGTGAACCTGAACCTATAGGGGAGGGTCTGGGTGGGCATCTGTCCGCAGTGGCGGCTCTGGCGCTGGCGTGGACCCCACTCCACCATAGTCTTTGTCCGCTTCAGTGACGTCTTTTGAGTGTCGACCTTCGCCGCCAACCCTGGCCTGGGAACCCTAATAAATGGGCCCACAGGACGGAGGGACACTTCTGGACTGAAAGACGCTTCTGGACTGAAAGACGCTTCTGGACTGAAGAAACTCCTCTGGACTGAAGAAACTCCTCCGGACTGAGGGGCGGCTCCGGACTGAGGGGGCGGCTCCGGACTGAGGGGCGGCTCCGGACTGAGGGGCGGCTCCGGACTGAGGGGCGGCTCTGGCGGCTCAATCAGAAGTTACCTTAAAATGTCAATCGCGCTGTAACACAGATCTTCTGCGGTCTGGATTGAATCTAGCCCTATGTTAATAATAATTTATTACATTGTTATCTGTATGCGTGTCCTCTTTCAATCATCTCATAATCAATTAAATAAAGCGACAGAAATCTCACAAACAATTATTTTATTCTTGAGCAACTTGCAACAATGTTGTTTTAGTGCATGTATGTACAATTACAAGTGTCCAAACCAAACATAAACATATTATTTTTAACATACAGTTGATACCAGGGCTGGCTCCAGGATGACATCCCTGAGGGGGCATTTTAAATCCATGGGGGGGGGGGGGCACAACTAGTATTGCTTTAGAGCTCCAATAAAACAAAGTAGATTGGTCCTACTACTGTTCAAATGTACAAAATGTATCTGAAATGTAGCCGTACATATCAACAACCAAGGCTTTATAGAATAACACAAAACATTTACCTGGAGTTAACTCTGCAAATGGCACTGCTAGGTGATCTAAAAGTCATAGTCAATCGATCAAAAATATAATAATACTTAGCAAAAATGTTTATCTTTAGTTTACATTCTGTAGAAACTATGAGAATAGAAAGGGTCAGAACTTGTGTGAAACATCACAGCGTAGTTAAAAAATATATTGCAAAAAGAACTGGATGGTTTATGAGATAGATGGGAGGGGTTGAGGGTAGTTGAACGATGGGACTACAAACAAATAAAAGATAACTATTGTAAAATATACTGTGTCCTAAAAATGTAGATAGTATGTACAGAAAAAATTGAAGTAGAAGTCTAAGTGTTGTGGTCCATTAGTTTACTCCAATTATGGGAAGGGTGGTAGGGTTAGGGGAAAATAATAAAGTAAAATATATAAAAAAATATATATATATACAGTACAAGTCAAAAGTTTGGACACACCTACTCATTCCAGGGTTTTTCTTTATTAAAAAAAAAATAGAATAATAGTGAAGACATCAAAACTATGAAATAGCACATATGGAATCATGAAGTGACCAAAAAAGTGTTAAACAAATCAAAATATATTCTATGTTTGAGATTCCTCAAAGCAGCCACCTTTTTACTTGACAGCTTTGCACACTCTTGGCATTCTCTCAACCAGCTTCACCTGGAATGCTTTTCCAACAGTCTTGAAAGAGTTCCCACATATGCTGAGCACTTGTTGGATGCTTTTCCTTCACTCTACGGTCCAACACCTCCCAAATCATCTCTATTGGGTTGAGGTCAGGTGATTGTGGATCCCAGGTCATCTGATGCAGCACTCCATCACTCTCCTTGGTCAAATAACCCTTACACAGCCTGGAGGTGTGTTTTGGGTCACTGTCCTGTTGAAAAAGAAATGATAGTTCCACTTAGCGCAAACCAGATGGAATGGCGTATCACTGCAGAATGCCGTGGTAGCCATGCTGGTTAAGTGTGCCTTGAGTTCTAAATAAATCACAGACAGTGTCACCAGCAAAGCACCCCCACACCATCACACCTCGTCCTCCATGCTTCTTGGTGGGAACCACACATGCGGAGATCATCCATTCACCTACTCTGAGTCTCACAAAGACTCACAAAGACACCGCTCACAAAGACACCGCTGTTGGAACCAAAAATCTCAATTTGGACTCATCAGACCAAAGGACAGATTTCCAGATGTCCACTGCTCGTGTTTCTTGGCCCAAGCAAGTCTCTTATTATTATTGGTGTCCTTCAGTAGTGGTTTCTTTGCAGCAATTCGACCATGAAGGCCTGATTCACACGGTCTCCTCTGAACAGTTGATGTTGAGATGTGTCTGTTACTTGAACTCTGTGAAGCATTTTTTTGGGGCTGCAGTTAACTCTAATGAACTTATCCTAAGCAGCAGAGTTAACTCTGGGTCTTCGTTTCCTGTAGCGGTCCTCATGAGAGCCAGTTTCATCATAGCGCAAATGTATAAAAATGAAACAATTTAACATGACATTGAAATAAGCATTCAGACCCTTCACTCTGTACTTTGTTGAAGAATCGTTGGCAGCGATTACAGCCTCAAGTCTTCTTGGGTGTGACGCTACAAGCTTGACACACCTGTATTTGATGAGTTTCTCCCAGTCTTCTCTGCAGATCCTCTCAACCTCTGTCAGGTTAGATGGGGAGTGTCGTTCCACAGATATTTTCAGGTCTCTCCAGAGATGTTAGATCGGGTTCAAGTCTGGGCACTGGCTGGGCCACCTAAGGACATTCAGAGACTTTTCCCGAAGCCACTCCTGCGTTGTCTTGGTTGTGTGCTTGGGGTTATTGTCATGTTGGAAGGTGAACCTTCGCCCCAGTCTGAGGTCATGAGTTCTCTGGAGAAGGTTCATCAAGAATACCTCTATACTTTGCTCCATTCATCTTTTCCTTGCTAGTCTCCCTGTTCCTGCTGCTGAAAAACATGCCTTAAGCATGATGCTGCCACCACCAAGCTTCAACGTAGGGATGGTGCCAGGTTTCCTCCAGACATGCCACTTGGCATTCAGGCCAAAGAGTTCAAATGTGGTTTCATCAGACCAGATAATCCTGTTTCTCATCGTCTGAGAGTCTTTAGGTGGCTTATGGCAAGCTCCAAGTGTGCTGTCATGTTCCTTTTACTGAGGAGTGGCTTCCGTCTGGCCGCTCTACCATAAAGGTCTGATTGGTGGAGTGCTACAGAGATGGTTGTCCTTCTGGAAGGTTCTCCCATCTCCACAGAGGATCTCTGGAGCTCTGTCAGAGTGACCATCGGGGTCTTGCTCACCTCCCTGACCAAGGCCCTTCTCCCCCGTTTGCTCAGTTTGGATGGGCGGCCAGCTCTAGGAAGAGTATAGGTGGTTCCAAACGTCTTCCATTTAAGAATGATGGAGGCCACTGTGTTTATGGGGATGCTGCAGAAATATTTTTGGCCCTTTCCCCAGATCTGTGCCTCGACACAATCCTGTCTCGGAGCTCAACAGACAATGAATTTTGACATCATGGCTTGATTTTTGCTGTGACATGCACTGTCAACTGTGGGAACTTATATTGACAGGTGTGTGCCTTTCTAGATCATGTCCAATCAACAGAATTTACAACAGGCGGACACCAATAAAGTTGTAGAAACATCTCAAGGATGATCAGTGGAAACAGGATGTACCTGAGCTCAATTTCGAGCCTATAGCAAAGGGTCTGAATACTTATGTAAAGAAAGTATTTCTGTTTTTTCTTTTACTAAATTTGCAAAAAACTCTAAAAAACAGTTTTTGCTTTTTCATTATAGGGTATTGTGTGAATATTGATGATGGGAAAAAAAATATTTAATGTATTTTAGAATAAGTCTGTAAAGTAGCAAAATGTGTAAAAAGTGAAGGGGTCTGAATACTTTCCGAATGCACTGTAGTTTAGACAATTCTGACAAACTATTTGTACCCAGTCAAACAGCAGCCATGGAGGTCAGCCAATCATTTGCTATTGAGGTTGAAACACCTGAGAAATCTATCAACAGGTCTGGTCTACCCAGTACCATCAAGGGCATATGACCGAATGATGAAGACACAATGAATGTGTCAGCGCCCAAGAAACCAGTTCCAAATTTGGCACAAGTTCTTCAGATACATCCAGATATGTTGGGGCACGAGGAGAAAATGTCAGTGTCTGTGGGGTTTTTTCTTCCATGAAGACATGTGTGAGGGACTTGTTGTGATCCCGGCGGTAGTGTATTGGACAATATGTAAGACAGAAGACTTGGTGATTTTCCTCAAGTAAAGTCCTTGGTCAATTGTGGGACAAGGATACTTTTATGCCCTTGATCAGTGGTAGTGTATGAGGCTATTTGGGGAGCCAAAGGTCAATTGTTGCTTTTGATCAAGTTTGTGGGTGGAGAAGAGGGCGGTTTGGTTGGGCATGTTGAAACATTTTGGTGTTGAGAGTAGGGTTTGGTTGGGGGGGCTGTTGAAGTGTTTTGAATGGGGTGTGTTTTGGAGGTCTGGGTAGAAATCCAACAATGTAATCAAACTGGTTGGGAGTAGGATTAGGCCTCTCAGAGCATTCACTCCTGGCCCAATTGGGAATCAACAAGCAGTTGTCTGGACTTCACAGAGGCTTGGAAGTTGCAGTTGTTTTTGTATCCTTTTGGTGTAATCTTTAAAAGTATGTGGAACATTTTCACAACTCAAAGCACATCAATCAAATCAGATCATCGAAATGGATCATGCTTAAAATTTGTAAGCACATTTTCAATTGACCGAGTACATCAAACCTAGTGATCAAAAATGTTTACACTGTACATGACATGAGTTTTATGATATGGAAATGTGAAGTGCACATTTGGAATCACGGGGTACACATCACTCCCAGAAGCCTTTGAAAGTGTTAAACCTGCATAAACATTAGTGATTCTCTTTCACCCTAAAGCAAGACGGCCCCTCTCTATACCCTTTGTAATTGGGGGGTGGTGTGTCTTTACTTGTAGCTGTAGCCTGGTTACTATGAACACATCAGATGAAATTATTAAATTAGATTTTTAAGATCAAGAAGGACCTTTCTCACACACACACACACACACACACACACAAACACAAAGACACAAACACACACACACATATTTATTTTCACTGATGCTACAGAAATCAGTATTCCAGAATTAAGGATTACATTTTACATCCTAGATATTAGTGGTGGTCACCAATATTGCTATTTCAATCTTTTGATATCAATATGAGCAAGGCATATTGTGATATGGAAATTCTCTGGGCTCTATATGACATTGGTAATTTAAACATAGAATGATATTGATCTTCTACAGTTCCCCATTCAATACTGTTGTTTGAAAAACAAGCACTCAAGCAAAACACAAATCTAAACATACAAGAATGTGATGATAAATACAATTACTTCTCAATGTGTACATTTTAGGTGTGGGCACCAATATAGCCATTTCAATATAATGTTGATATCTTTTTATCGATAAGAGCAAGGCGTATTGTGATTTCAGTTTATCCTTGCTGTTAACCTACACTATACACTGCATTCGGAATGTCATCAGACCCCTTGAATTTTTCCACATTTTGTTACGTTACAGCCTTATTCTAAAATGTATTAAATATTTTTTTCCTCATCACTCTACATACAATATTCCATAATGACAAAGCGAAAACCGTTTTTTAGCTATTTGTGCAAATGTATTAAAAATAAAAAACTGAAATATCACATTTACATAAGTATTCACACCCTTTGCTATGACACTCAAAATTGAGCTCAGGTGCATCCTGTTTCCATTGATCATCCGTGAGATGTTTCTAAAACTTGATTGGTATCCACCTGTGGTAAATTCCAATGATTGGACATGATTTGGAAAGGAACACAGATGTCTATATAATGTCCCACAGTTGACAGTGCATGTCAAATCCAAAACCAAGCCATGAGGGTATTAAAGGAATTGTCCTTACAGCTCCGAAACAGGATTGTGTCGAGGCACAGATCTGAGGAAGGGTACCAAAACATTTCTACACTATTGAAGGTCCCCAAGAACACAGTGGCCTCCATCATTCTTAAATGGAATACGTTTGGAGCCAGCAAGACACTTCCTAGATTTGGCTGCCTGGCCAAACTGAGCAATCGGAGGAGTAGGGCCTTTGTCGGGGAGGTGAACCTTCCAGAAGGACAACCATCTTGGCAGCATTCCACCAATCAGACCTTCATGGTCGAGTAGCCAGACGGAAGCCACTGCTCAGTAAACGGCACATGACAGCCTACTTGGAGTTTGCCAAAAGGCACGTAAAGGACTCAGAGCATGAGAAACATGATTCTCTGGTCTGATGAAACCAAGATTGAACTCTTTAGCCTGAATGCCAAGTGTCAAGTTTTGGAGTAAACCTGGCACCATCCCTACAGTGAAGAATGGTGGCGGCAGCATCATGCTGTGTGGATGTTTTTCAGTGGCAGGGACTGGAACACTAGTCAGGACCGAAGGAAAGCTGAACAGAGCAAAGTATAGAGAGATCCTTGATGAAAACCGGCTCCAGAGTGCTCAGGACCTCAGACTGGGGTGAAGGTTTACCTTCTAACAGAACAATGACCCTAAGCACACAGACAAGACAAAGCAGGAGTGGATTCGGGACAAGTCTCTGAATGTCCATGAGTGGCCCAGCCAGAGCCTGGACTTGAACCAGATCGAACATCCATGGAGAGACCTGAAAATAGCCGTGCAGCGACACTCCCCATCTAACCTGACAGAGCTTGAGAGGATCTGCAGAGAAGAATGGGAAAAACTCCCCAAATACAGGTGTGCCAAGCTTGTAGCGTCACACCCAAGAAGACTTGAGGCTGTAATCGCTGCCAACGGTGCTTCAACAAAGTACTGAGTAAAGGGTCTCAATACCTATTTAAATGTGATATTTCTGTTTTTGGGTTGGGAATGCATTTGCAAAAAACTCTAAAAAACAGTTTTTGCTTTTTTATTATAGGGTATTGTGTGTAGATTGATGATGTTACGTTCGTTGATGGAAGGAGGAGACCAAGGTGCAGCGTGGTAGGCGAACATCTTACTTTTATTTAAAATGAACACCGAAAAACAACAAAATACAAAACGAACGTTAAAGTTCTGCAGGCTACACAGCAACTATACAAAATCAAGATCCCACAAACTAAGGTGGAAAAAAGACTGCCTAAGTATGATCCCCAATCAGAGACAACGATAGACAGCTGCCTCTGATAGGGGACCATACCAGGCCAACATAGAAATACAACATAGATTGCCCACCCTAGTCACACCCTGCCCTAACCAAATAGAGAATAAAAAGGCTCGCTAAGGTCAGGGCGTGACAGATGAGGGGGAAAACATATTTAACGAATTTTAGAATAAGGCTGTAACATAACAAAATGTGTAAAAAGTCAAGGGGTCTGAATACTTTCCGAATGCACTGTAGTTTAGACAATTCTGACTGAAACTATTTGTACCCAGTCAAACAGCAGCCATGGAGGTCAGCCAATCATTTGCTATTGAGGTTGAAACACCTGAGAAATCTATCAACAGGTCTGGTCTACCCAGTACCATCAAGGGCATATGACCGAATGATGAAGACACAATGAATGTGTCAGCGCCCAAGAAACCAGTTCCAAATTTGGCACAAGTTCTTCAGATACATCCAGATATGTTGGGGCACGAGGAGAAAATGTCAGTGTCTGTGGGTTTTTTTCTTCCATGAAGACATGTGTGAGAGACTTGTTGTGATCCCGGCGGTAGTGTATTGGACTATATGTAAGACAGAAGACTTGGTGATTTTCATCAAGTAAAGTCCTTGGTCAATTGTGGGACAAGGATACTTTTATGCCCTTGATCAGTGGTAGTGTATGAGGCTATTTGGGGAGCCAAAGGTCTATTGTTGCTTTTGATCAAGTTTGTGGGTGGAGAAGAGGGCGGTTTGGTTGGGCATGTTGAAACATTTTGGTGTTGAGAGTAGGGTTTGGTTGAGGGGGCTGTTGAAGTGTTTTGAATGGGGTGTGTTTTGGAGGTCTGGGTAGAAATCCAACAATGTAATCAAACTGGTTGGGAGTAGGATTAGGCCTCTCAGAGCATTCACTCCTGGCCCAATTGGGAATCAACAAGCAGTTGTCTGGACTTCACAGAGGCTTGGAAGTTGCAGTTGTTTTTGTATCCTTTTGGTGTAATCTTTAAAAGTATGTGGAACATTTTCACAACTCAAAGCACATCAATCAAATCAGATCATTGAAATGGATCATGCTTAAAATTTGTAAGCACATTTTCAATTGACTGAGTACATCAAACCTAGTGATCAAAAATGTTTACACTGTACATGACATGAGTTTTATGATATGGAAATGTGAAGTGCACATTTGGAATCACGGGGTACACATCACTCCCAGAAGCCTTTGAAAGTGTTAAACCTGCATAAACATTAGTGATTCTCTTTCACCCTAAAGCAAGACGGCCCCTCTCTATACCCTTTGTAATTGGGGGGTGGTGTGTCTTTACTTGTAGCTGTAGCCTGTTTACTATGAACACATCAGATGTAATTATTAAATTAGATTTTTAAGATCAAGAAGGCCCTTTCTCACACACACACACACACACACACACACACACACACACACACACACACACACACACACACACACACACACACACAAACACAAAGAAACAAACACACACACACATATTTATTTTCACTGATGCTACAGAAATCAGTATTCCAGAATGAAGGATTACATTTTACATCCTAGATATTAGTAGTGGTCACCAATATTGCTATTTCAATCTTTTGATATCAATATGAGCAAGGCATATTGTGATATGGAAATTCTCTGGGCTCTATATGACATTGGTAATTTAAACATAGAATGATATTGATCTTCTACAGTTCCCCATTCAATACTGTTGTTTGAAAAACAAGCACTCAAGCAAAACACAAAGCTAAACATACAAGAATGTGATGATAAATACAATTACTTCTCAATGTGTACATTTTAGGTGTGGGCACCAATATAGCCATTTCAATATAATGTTGATATCTTTTTATCGATAAGAGCAAGGCGTATTGTGATTTCAGTTTATCCTTGCTGTTAACCTACACTATACACTGCATTCGGAATGTAATCAGACCCCTTGAATTTTTCCACATTTTGTTACGTTACAGCCTTATTCTAAAATGTATTAAATATTTTTTTCCTCATCACTCTACATACAATATTCCATAATGACAAAGCGAAAACCGTTTTTTAGCAATTTGTGCAAATGTATTAAAAATAAAAAACTGAAATATTACATTTACATAAGTATTCACACCCTTTGTTATGACACTCAAAATTGAGCTCAAGTGCATCCTGTTTCCATTGATCATCCGTGAGATGTTTCTAAAACTTGATTGGTATCCACCTGTGGTAAATTCCAAAGATTGGACATGATTTGGAAAGGCACACAGATGTCTATATAATGTCCCACAGTTGACAGTGCATGTCAAATCCAAAACCAAGCCATGAGGGTATTAAAGGAATTGTCCTTACAGCTCCGAAACAGGATTGTGTCGAGGCACAGATCTGAGGAAGGGTACCAAAACATTTCTACACTATTGAAGGTCCCCAAGAACACAGTGGCCTCCATCATTCTTAAATGGAATACGTTTGGAGCCAGCAAGACACTTCCTAGATTTGGCTGCCTGGCCAAACTGAGCAATCAGAGGAGTAGGGCCTTTGTCGGGGAGGTGAACCTTCCAGAAGGACAACCATCTTGGCAGCATTCCACCAATCAGACCTTCATGGTCGAGTAGCCAGACGGAAGCCACTGCTCAGTAAACGGCACATGACAGCCTACTTGGAGTTTGCCAAAAGGCACGTAAAGGACTCAGAGCATGAGAAACATGATTCTCTGGTCTGATGAAACCAAGATTGAACTCTTTAGCCTGAATGCCAAGTGTCAAGTTTTGGAGTAAACCTGGCACCATCCCTACAGTGAAGAATGGTGGTGGCAGCATCATGCTGTGTGGATGTTTTTCAGTGGCAGGGACTGGAACACTAGTCAGGACCGAAGGAAAGCTGAACAGAGCAAAGTATAGAGAGATCCTTGATGAAAACCGGCTGCAGAGTGCTCAGGACCTCAGACTGGGGTGAAGGTTTACCTTCTAACAGAACAATGACCCTAAGCACACAGACAACACAAAGCAGGAGTGGATTCGGGACAAGTCTCTGAATGTCCATGAGTGGCCCAGCCAGAGCCGGGACTTGAACCAGATCGAACATCCATGGAGAGACCTGAAAATAGCCGTGCAGCGACACTCCCCATCTAACCTGACAGAGCTTGAGAGGATCTGCAGAGAAGAATGGGAAAAACTCCCCAAATACAGGTGTGCCAAGCTTGTAGCGTCACACCCAAGAAGACTTGAGGCTGTAATCGCTGCCAACGGTGCTTCAACAAAGTACTGAGTAAAGGGTCTCAATACCTATTTAAATGTGATATTTCTGTTTTTGGGTTGGGAATGCATTTGCAAAAAACTCTAAAAAACAGTTTTTGCTTTTTTATTATAGGGTATTGTGTGTAGATTGATGATGTTACGTTCGTTGATGGAAGGAGGAGACCAAGGTGCAGCGTGGTAGGCGAACATCTTACTTTTATTTAAAATGAACACCGAAAAACAACAAAATACAAAACGAACGTTAAAGTTCTGCAGGCTACACAGCAACTATACAAAATCAAGATCCCACAAACTAAGGTGGAAAAAAGACTGCCTAAGTATGATCCCCAATCAGAGACAACGATAGACAGCTGCCTCTGATAGGGGACCATACCAGGCCAACATAGAAATACAACATAGATTGCCCACCCTAGTCACACCCTGCCCTAACCAAATAGAGAATAAAAAGGCTCGCTAAGGTCAGGGCGTGACAGATGAGGGGGAAAACATATTTAACGAATTTTAGAATAAGGCTGTAACATAACAAAATGTGTAAAAAGTCAAGGGGTCTGAATACTTTCCGAATGCACTGTAGTTTAGACAATTCTGACTGAAACTATTTGTACCCAGTCAAACAGCAGCCATGGAGGTCAGCCAATCATTTGCTATTGAGGTTGAAACACCTGAGAAATCTATCAACAGGTCTGGTCTACCCAGTACCATCAAGGGCATATGACCGAATGATGAAGACACAATGAATGTGTCAGCGCCCAAGAAACCAGTTCCAAATTTGGCACAAGTTCTTCAGATACATCCAGATATGTTGGGGCACGAGGAGAAAATGTCAGTGTCTGTGGGTTTTTTTCTTCCATGAAGACATGTGTGAGAGACTTGTTGTGATCCCGGCGGTAGTGTATTGGACTATATGTAAGACAGAAGACTTGGTGATTTTCATCAAGTAAAGTCCTTGGTCAATTGTGGGACAAGGATACTTTTATGCCCTTGATCAGTGGTAGTGTATGAGGCTATTTGGGGAGCCAAAGGTCTATTGTTGCTTTTGATCAAGTTTGTGGGTGGAGAAGAGGGCGGTTTGGTTGGGCATGTTGAAACATTTTGGTGTTGAGAGTAGGGTTTGGTTGAGGGGGCTGTTGAAGTGTTTTGAATGGGGTGTGTTTTGGAGGTCTGGGTAGAAATCCAACAATGTAATCAAACTGGTTGGGAGTAGGATTAGGCCTCTCAGAGCATTCACTCCTGGCCCAATTGGGAATCAACAAGCAGTTGTCTGGACTTCACAGAGGCTTGGAAGTTGCAGTTGTTTTTGTATCCTTTTGGTGTAATCTTTAAAAGTATGTGGAACATTTTCACAACTCAAAGCACATCAATCAAATCAGATCATTGAAATGGATCATGCTTAAAATTTGTAAGCACATTTTCAATTGACTGAGTACATCAAACCTAGTGATCAAAAATGTTTACACTGTACATGACATGAGTTTTATGATATGGAAATGTGAAGTGCACATTTGGAATCACGGGGTACACATCACTCCCAGAAGCCTTTGAAAGTGTTAAACCTGCATAAACATTAGTGATTCTCTTTCACCCTAAAGCAAGACGGCCCCTCTCTATACCCTTTGTAATTGGGGGGTGGTGTGTCTTTACTTGTAGCTGTAGCCTGTTTACTATGAACACATCAGATGTAATTATTAAATTAGATTTTTAAGATCAAGAAGGCCCTTTCTCACACACACACACACACACACACACACACACACACACACACACACACACACACACACACACACACACACACACACACAAACACAAAGAAACAAACACACACACACATATTTATTTTCACTGATGCTACAGAAATCAGTATTCCAGAATGAAGGATTACATTTTACATCCTAGATATTAGTAGTGGTCACCAATATTGCTATTTCAATCTTTTGATATCAATATGAGCAAGGCATATTGTGATATGGAAATTCTCTGGGCTCTATATGACATTGGTAATTTAAACATAGAATGATATTGATCTTCTACAGTTCCCCATTCAATACTGTTGTTTGAAAAACAAGCACTCAAGCAAAACACAAAGCTAAACATACAAGAATGTGATGATAAATACAATTACTTCTCAATGTGTACATTTTAGGTGTGGGCACCAATATAGCCATTTCAATATAATGTTGATATCTTTTTATCGATAAGAGCAAGGCGTATTGTGATTTCAGTTTATCCTTGCTGTTAACCTACACTATACACTGCATTCGGAATGTAATCAGACCCCTTGAATTTTTCCACATTTTGTTACGTTACAGCCTTATTCTAAAATGTATTAAATATTTTTTTCCTCATCACTCTACATACAATATTCCATAATGACAAAGCGAAAACCGTTTTTTAGCAATTTGTGCAAATGTATTAAAAATAAAAAACTGAAATATTACATTTACATAAGTATTCACACCCTTTGTTATGACACTCAAAATTGAGCTCAAGTGCATCCTGTTTCCATTGATCATCCGTGAGATGTTTCTAAAACTTGATTGGTATCCACCTGTGGTAAATTCCAAAGATTGGACATGATTTGGAAAGGCACACAGATGTCTATATAATGTCCCACAGTTGACAGTGCATGTCAAATCCAAAACCAAGCCATGAGGGTATTAAAGGAATTGTCCTTACAGCTCCGAAACAGGATTGTGTCGAGGCACAGATCTGAGGAAGGGTACCAAAACATTTCTACACTATTGAAGGTCCCCAAGAACACAGTGGCCTCCATCATTCTTAAATGGAATACGTTTGGAGCCAGCAAGACACTTCCTAGATTTGGCTGCCTGGCCAAACTGAGCAATCAGAGGAGTAGGGCCTTTGTCGGGGAGGTGAACCTTCCAGAAGGACAACCATCTTGGCAGCATTCCACCAATCAGACCTTCAT
The DNA here is from genome assembly GCF_029448725.1 of Salvelinus fontinalis. Taxonomy (NCBI): domain Eukaryota; kingdom Metazoa; phylum Chordata; class Actinopteri; order Salmoniformes; family Salmonidae; genus Salvelinus; species Salvelinus fontinalis. The sequence goes on from NC_074691.1 coordinate 17,490,753, forward strand.
GGTCGAGTAGCCAGACGGAAGCCACTGCTCAGTAAACGGCACATGACAGCCTACTTGGAGTTTGCCAAAAGGCACGTAAAGGACTCAGAGCATGAGAAACATGATTCTCTGGTCTGATGAAACCAAGATTGAACTCTTTAGCCTGAATGCCAAGTGTCAAGTTTTGGAGTAAACCTGGCACCATCCCTACAGTGAAGAATGGTGGTGGCAGCATCATGCTGTGTGGATGTTTTTCAGTGGCAGGGACTGGAACACTAGTCAGGACCGAAGGAAAGCTGAACAGAGCAAAGTATAGAGAGATCCTTGATGAAAACCGGCTGCAGAGTGCTCAGGACCTCAGACTGGGGTGAAGGTTTACCTTCTAACAGAACAATGACCCTAAGCACACAGACAACACAAAGCAGGAGTGGATTCGGGACAAGTCTCTGAATGTCCATGAGTGGCCCAGCCAGAGCCGGGACTTGAACCAGATCGAACATCCATGGAGAGACCTGAAAATAGCCGTGCAGCGACACTCCCCATCTAACCTGACAGAGCTTGAGAGGATCTGCAGAGAAGAATGGGAAAAACTCCCCAAATACAGGTGTGCCAAGCTTGTAGCGTCACACCCAAGAAGACTTGAGGCTGTAATCGCTGCCAACGGTGCTTCAACAAAGTACTGAGTAAAGGGTCTCAATACCTATTTAAATGTGATATTTCTGTTTTTGGGTTGGGAATGCATTTGCAAAAAACTCTAAAAAACAGTTTTTGCTTTTTTATTATAGGGTATTGTGTGTAGATTGATGATGTTACGTTCGTTGATGGAAGGAGGAGACCAAGGTGCAGCGTGGTAGGCGAACATCTTACTTTTATTTAAAATGAACACCGAAAAACAACAAAATACAAAACGAACGTTAAAGTTCTGCAGGCTACACAGCAACTATACAAAATCAAGATCCCACAAACTAAGGTGGAAAAAAGACTGCCTAAGTATGATCCCCAATCAGAGACAACGATAGACAGCTGCCTCTGATAGGGGACCATACCAGGCCAACATAGAAATACAACATAGATTGCCCACCCTAGTCACACCCTGCCCTAACCAAATAGAGAATAAAAAGGCTCGCTAAGGTCAGGGCGTGACAGATGAGGGGGAAAACATATTTAACGAATTTTAGAATAAGGCTGTAACATAACAAAATGTGTAAAAAGTCAAGGGGTCTGAATACTTTCCGAATGCACTGTAGTTTAGACAATTCTGACTGAAACTATTTGTACCCAGTCAAACAGCAGCCATGGAGGTCAGCCAATCATTTGCTATTGAGGTTGAAACACCTGAGAAATCTATCAACAGGTCTGGTCTACCCAGTACCATCAAGGGCATATGACCGAATGATGAAGACACAATGAATGTGTCAGCGCCCAAGAAACCAGTTCCAAATTTGGCACAAGTTCTTCAGATACATCCAGATATGTTGGGGCACGAGGAGAAAATGTCAGTGTCTGTGGGGGTTTTTCTTCCATGAAGACATGTGTGAGGGACTTGTTGTGATCCCGGCGGTAGTGTATTGGACAATATGTAAGACAGAAGACTTGGTGATTTTCCTCAAGTAAAGTCCTTGGTCAATTGTGGGACAAGGATACTTTTATGCCCTTGATCAGTGGTAGTGTATGAGGCTATTTGGGGAGCCAAAGGTCAATTGTTGCTTTTGATCAAGTTTGTGGGTGGAGAAGAGGGCGGTTTGGTTGGGCATGTTGAAACATTTTGGTGTTGAGAGTAGGGTTTGGTTGGGGGGGCTGTTGAAGTGTTTTGAATGGGGTGTGTTTTGGAGGTCTGGGTAGAAATCCAACAATGTAATCAAACTGGTTGGGAGTAGGATTAGGCCTCTCAGAGCATTCACTCCTGGCCCAATTGGGAATCAACAAGCAGTTGTCTGGACTTCACAGAGGCTTGGAAGTTGCAGTTGTTTTTGTATCCTTTTGGTGTAATCTTTAAAAGTATGTGGAACATTTTCACAACTCAAAGCACATCAATCAAATCAGATCATCGAAATGGATCATGCTTAAAATTTGTAAGCACATTTTCAATTGACCGAGTACATCAAACCTAGTGATCAAAAATGTTTACACTGTACATGACATGAGTTTTATGATATGGAAATGTGAAGTGCACATTTGGACATCACCCCCAGAAGCCTTTGCAAGTGTTAAACCTGCATAAACATTAGTGAATCTCTTTCACCCTAAAGCAAGACGGCCCCTCTCTATACCCTTTGTAATTGGGGGGTGGCGTGTCTGGACTTGTAGCTGTAGCCTGGTTTTGATTACTATGAACACATCAGATGTAATTACAAGCATTTCGCTACACTCGCATTAACGTCTGCTAACCATGTGTATGTGACAAATAAAATTTGATTTGATTAGATTTTTAAGATCAATAAGGATTTCTCTCTCTTACACACACACACACAAAATGATATTCACTTATGCTGCAGACATCAGTTTTCTAAAATTAAGGATTACATTTTACATCCTAGATATTAGTGGTGGGACCCAATAATGCTATTTCAAAATTTTGATATCAATATGAACAAGGCATATCGTGATCTGGAAATTCTCTGATCTCTATACGGCATTGGTAATTTAAACATAGAAGGATATTTATCTGCTACAATTCCCCATTCAATACTGTTGTTTGAAAAACAAGCACTCAAGCTAAACACAAAGCATGTGATGATAAATACATTTACTTCTCAATGTGCACATTTTAGGTGTGTGCACCAGTATGGCTATTTCAATATAATGTTGATATCTTTTTATCGGTAAGGGCAAGGCGTATTGTGATTTCAGTTTATCTTTGCTGTTAACCTACAGTATACAGTGCATTCAGAAAGTATTCAGACCACTTGCATTTTTTCACATTTTGTTATGTTACAGCCTTATTGTAACGGTCGTCCTCCTCCTCTTCGGACGAAGAGGAGGAGTAGGGATTGGACCAAAGCGCAGCGTGATAATTTGACATAATGAAGTTTATTACAGTAAAGACGAAGACCGAAAACACTTCAACAAACTACAAAATAACAAACGAACGTAGACTGACCTAAAACATGAGAACTTACATATAACGAAGAACGCACGAACAGGTTCAGACTACAAACAAACGATACAGTCCCGTGTGGTAACATATACGGACACAGGAGACAACCACCCACAAACAAACAGTGTGAACAGCCTAACCTTTATATGGTTCTCAATCAGAGGAAAACGTCAAACACCTGCCCCTGATTGAGAACTATATAAGGCTAATTACAAACGACCTAAACATAGAAACACAAAACATAGAATGCCCACCCCAACTCACGTCCTGACCAACTAAACACATACAAAAATAACAGAAAACAGGTCAGGAACGTGACACTTATTCTAAAATGTATTAAATTGTTTTTTCCCCTAATCACTCTACACACAATATTCCATAATGACAAAGCGAAAACAGGATTTTAGCAATATTTGCAAATGTATTAAAAATAAAAAACAGAAATACCTAACCTTGATTCTCGAAATTGAGCTCAGGTGCATCCTGTTTCCATTGATCATCCTTGAGATGTTTCTACAACTTGATTGGAGCCCACCTGGTATACATTCTATTCATTGGACATGATTTGGAAAGACACACACCTGTCTATATAAGGTCCCACAGTTGACAATGCATGTCAGAGCAAAAACCAAGCCATGAGGTCGAAGGAATTGCCCTTAGAGCTCAGAGACAGGATTGTGTCCAAGCACAGATCTGGAGAAGGGGACAAAAACATTTCTACAGCATTGAAGGCTCCCATGAACACTGTGGCCTCCATCATTCTAAAATGAAAAAAGTTTGGAATCCCCAAGACTCTTCCTAGAGCTGGTTGCCCAGCCAAACTGAGCAATCGGGGGAGAAGGGCCTTGGTCAGCGAAGTGACCAAGAACCCGATTGTCACTCTAACAGAGCTCCAGAGATCCTCTGTGGAGATAGGAGAACCTTCCAGAAGGACAACCATCTCTGCAGCACTCCACCAATCAGACCTTTATGGTCGAGTAGCCAGACAGATGCCACTTCTCAGTAAAAGGCACATGGCAGCCCACTTGGAGTTTGTCAAAAGGCACCTAAAGGACTCAGACTATGAGAAACATGATTCTCTGTTCTGATGAAACCAAGATTGAACTCTTTGGCCTGAATGCCAAGCGCCACGTCTGGAGGAAACCTGGAAACCCTACGGTGAAGCATGGTGGTATCAGCATCATGCTGTGGGCATGTTTTTCAGTGGCAGGGACTGGGAGACTGGTCAGGATTGAGGGAAAGATGAACGGAACAAAGTACAGAGAAATCCTTCATGAAAACCTGCTCCAGAGTGCTAAGCACACAGCCAAGACAACACAGGCGGAGCTTCAGGACAAGTCACTGAATGTCCTTGAGTGGCCCAGCCAGAGCCCAGACCTGAACCCGATCTAACATCTCTAGAGAGACCTGACAATAATTGTGCCGCGACGCTCCCCATCCAACCTGACAGAGCTTGAGAGGATCTGCAGAAAAGAATGGGAGAAACTCCCCAAATACAGGTATGCTTAACTTGTAGCATCATACCCAAGAAGACTTTAGGCTGTAATCGCTGACAAAGGTGCTTCAACAAAGTACTGAGGAAATCATCTGAATACTTATGTAAATGTAATATTTCAAATGATTTTTTTTAAACGTCTGAAAACTGATTTTTCCTTTTCATCATAGGGTATTGTGTGTAGATTGATGAGTGGAAAAACAATTGAATCTATTTTAGAGGCTGTAACGTGGAAAAAGTCAATGTGTCTGAATACTTTCCAAATGCGCTGTATATTACATGACTGTTCCTGTTGGCAGAAATGTCACAGGCCTTCACAAAGGCTCTCAACTTAGCATACTTAATTGGCTGGTGATGTTTGATGGGATCCTCAGTGTATTCAAACAGGTTAGGGTTAGGGTTAGTCAAACTGCTCAAAACTGGTGACTACTGAATCAAAATGTTGTAGTGCCTAGTTAACGTAAATAAACTGAAAAAAAATATAAACGCAACATGTAAAGTGTTGGTCCCATGCGTCATGAGCTGAAATAAAAGATTCCAAAACATTTTCCTTACGCACAAAAAGCTTTTTCTCTCAAATTTGGTGCACAAATTGTTTTATATACCTGTTAGTTAGCGTTTCTCCTTTGCCAAGATAATCCATCCATCTAACTGGTGTGGCATATGAAGAAACTGATTAAACAGCATGATCATTACACAGGTGCTCCTTGTGCTGAGGACAATAAAAGGCCACTTGGGCAGAATGGGCAGTTTTGTCACAACACAATGCCATAGATGTCTAAAGTTTTGATGGAGCGTGCAATTGGCATGCAGACTGCAGGAATGTCTACCAGAGCTGTTGCCAGAGAATTGAATGTTCATTTCTCTACCATAAGCTGCCTCCAACGTCATTTGACATCAGGAATTATCAAACTATACTGAACAAAAATATTAAACGCATGTCACGCCCTGACCGTAGAGAGCTGTTTATGTCTCTATTTTGGTTTGGTCAGGGTGTGATTTGGGCATTCTATGTTAATTTTCTATGTTTTGTATTTCTTTGTGTTTGGCCGGGTGTGGTTCTCAATCAGAGGCAGCTGTCTGTCATTGTCTCTGATTGAGAACCATATTTAGGTAGCTTTTTTGTAACGGCTGTTGCTCTCCTCATCCTCGGATGAGGTGAGGAGAGAAGGATCTTCAGACCAAAACGCAGCATTTGGGAAATAAGCCATCACTTTATTTATACACGATGGCAACACGAAACAAAACAAAACACTTTCAAAACTACAAAACAAGAAAACGACGTAGACGACAAAACCTGAACATGAACTTACTTAACTAAAACGTAAAACTCACGGACAGGAAACAGACTACATCAAAACGAACAGCCAAACAGTCCCGTATGGTAAATCCATGCAACAACACAGGAGACAATCACCCACAAACAAACAGTGAGAACGCCCTACCTAAATATGACTCTTAATTAGAGGAAAATGCAAACCACCTGCCTCTAATCAACAGCCATACCAGGCAACCCAAAACCAACATAGAAACAGATAACATAGACTGCCCACCCAAAACACATGCCCTGACCATAAACACATAAAAAACAACATAAAACAGGTCAGGACCGTTACAGAACCCCCCCCCTCAAGGTGCGAACGCCGGGCGCACCAGCACAAAGTCCAGGGGAGGGTCTGGGTGGGCAGTTGACCACGGTGGTGGCTCCGGCTCAGGACGCTGTTCCCACACCATCATAGTCACTCCCTGCTTCTGTCTTCCCCTCCCAATGACCACCCTAAAACTCACATCCCCTAAATAAACGGCCAGCACCAGGAGAAAGGGCAGCACCGGGACAAGGGGCAGCACCGGGACAAGGGGCAGCACCGGGACAAGGGGCAGCACCGGGACAAGGGGCAGCACCGGGATAAGGGGCAGCACCGGGACAAGGGGCAGCACCGGGACAAGGGGCAGCACCGGGACAAGGGGCAGCACCGGGATAAGGGGCAGCACCGGGATAAGGGGCAGCACCGGGACAAGGGGCAGCACCGGGACAAGGGGCAGCACCGGGACAAGGGGCAGCACCGGGACAAGGGGCAGCACCGGGATAAGGGGCAGCACCGGGACAAGGGGCAGGTCCCGGCTGATATACTCTGGCAGATCCTGGCTGAGGGACTCTGGCAGGTCTATGCAGGCTGACGGCTCTCGACGCTCATGGCAGGCTGACGGCTCTCGACGCTCATGGCAGGCTGACGGCTCTCGACGCTCATGGCAGGCTGACGGCTCTCGACGCTCATGGCAGGCTGACGGCTCTCGACGCTCATGGCTCTCTGACGGCTCTCGACGCTCATGGCTCTCTGACGGCTCTGGCTGCTCATGGCTCTCTGACGGCTCTGGCTGCTCATGGCTCGCTGGCGGCTCTGGCTGCTCATGGCTCGCTGGCGGCTCTGGCAGATCCTGTCTGGTTGGCGGCTCTGGCAGATCCTGTCTGGTTGGCGGCTCTGGCAGATCCTGTCTGGCTGACGGCTCTAGCGGCTCCTGTCTGGCTGACGGCTCTAGCGGCTCCTGTCTGGCTGACGGCTCTAGCGGCTCCTGTCTGGCTGACGGCTCTGTAGGCTCATGGCAGACGGGCGGCTTTGCAGGCTCATGGCAGACGGGCGGCTTTGCAGGCTCATGGCAGACGGATGGCTCAGACGGCGCTGGGGAGACGGATGGCTCAGATGGCGCTGGGGAGACGGATGGCTCAGATGGCGCTGGGGAGACGGATGGCTCAGATGGCGCTGGGGAGACGGATGGCTCAGATGGCGCTGGGGAGACGGATGGCACTGGCCGGATACGGCGCACTGTAGACCTGGTGCGTGGTGCCGGAACTGGAGGCACCGGGCTAAGGATAAGCACCTTCCTACTAGTGCGGGGAGCAGGGACAGGGCACACTGCATTCTCAAAGCCCACTCTATACCTGATGCGAGGTACCGGCACTGGTGACACCGGGCTGAGGACAAGCACATCAGGATTAGTAGGGGGAGAAGATACAGTGTGTTCAGGGCTCTGGAGACGCACAGGTGGCTTAGTGCGTGGTGCCGGAACTGGAGGCACCGGGCTAGATACACGCACTACAGGGAGAGTGCGTGGAGGAGGAACAGGGCTCAGGATACGCACTGGTAGCCTAGTGCGTAGTGTAGACATTGTAGGTACTAGGCTGGGGCGGGGAGGTGGCGCCGGAAATACCGGACCGTGGAGGCGTACTGGCACTCTTGAGCATTGAGCCTGCCCAACCTTACCTGGTTGAATACTCCCGGTTGCCCGACCAGTGCGGGGAGGTGGAATAACCCGCACCGGGCTATGTAGGCGAACCGGGGAAACCATGCGTAAGGCAGGTGCCATGTATGCCGGCCCGAGGAGACGCACTGGAGACCAGACGCGTTGAGCCGGCCTCATGACACCTGGCTCAATACCCAATCTAGCCCTACCAGTGCGGGGAGGTGGAATAACCCGCACTGGGCTATGCACTCGTACAGGAGACACCGTGCGCTCTACTGCGTAACACGGCGCCTGCCCGTACTCCCGCTCTCCACGGTAAGCCTGGGAAGTGGGCGCAGGTCTCCTACCTGCCCTTGGCCCACAACCTCCTAGCCCCCCCCCAAGAAATTTTTGGGAATTACTTACGGGCTTTTTGGGCTTCCGTGCCAGACGCGTTCCCTCATAGCTCCGGTTCCTCTCTCCGGTAACCTGTGCTCTCCCCAGTGCCTCCAGCTGCTCCCATGGCTTTTCGGGCTTCCAGCCACGTCTCCTTGCTGCCCCCCTCTCTTCCTGAGAGCGGCAATTCTCTCCTGCCTTAGCCCAGGGACCTTCTCCATTCATTATCTGCTCCCAAGTCCAGAAATCCTTGTTTTCCTGTCGAGCTTTCCCTTGCCGCTTGGTCTTAGCGTGGTGGGTGATTCTGTAACGGCTGTCGCTCTCCTCATCCTCGGATGAGGTGAGGAGAGAAGGATCTTCAGACCAAAACGCAGCATTTGGGAAATAAGCCATCACTTTATTTATACACGATGGCAACACGAAACAAAACAAAACACTTTCAAAACTACAAAACAAGAAAACGACGTAGACGACAAAACCTGAACATGAACTTACTTAACTAAAACGTAAAACTCACGGACAGGAAACAGACTACATCGAAACGAAACGAACAGCCAAACAGTCCCGTATGGTAAATCCATGCAACGACACAGGAGACAATCACCCACAAACAAACAGTGAGAACGCCCTACCTAAATATGACTCTTAATTAGAGGAAAATGCAAACCACCTGCCTCTAATCAAGAGCCATACCAGGCAACCCAAAACCAACATAGAAACAGATAACATAGACTGCCCACCCAAAACACATGCCCTGACCATAAACACATAAAAAACAACATAAAACAGGTCAGGACCGTTACATTTTTCCCACATGGTTTTTGTGGGTAGTTATTTTCTGTTTAGTGTTTTGCACCTTACAGGACTGTTTCGGTTTCATTTATTCTCTTGTTATTTTGTTATAGTGTTCTGTTCTAATAAAAAAGCATGAACACTTACCACGCTGCGCTTTGGTCCGACTACTCTTCTACAGACAAAGAAAACCGTTACAAGTCAACATGCAACAATTTCAATGAATTTACTGAGTTACAGTTCATTACATGTTGCGCTTATATTTTTGTTCATTGTATAACAATATATTCCACTCATCTTAATTTCGTTGATACACATATGATTCTCATTTGTTAACAATACAATTAACTATCACTTAATCAAACTGCTCAAAACTAATAACTTCTGAACCAAAATGATATAGTGCCTAGCTAACATACATTATATAGTTTGATAACTGCTGAACACTGCACATTTTTATATTTTTACTTCATAAATGTATCGATTTGGCATCAATTTATGTTAAAAAGCTCAAACTAAATCATATATGGATGTGGCTGTAAATACTACATCATAAGACAAAGTTTAAAGAGTCACTAAGTGCTACCATTTGGAATTATAATCTAGCGTACAAAGCACTGCTGAAATACCTGGGTTACTGTATATATGACAATATATTCCACCCATTATGTGAATTTCATTGATACACTGTAAGCAGAGTGACAGGCACCCCTGTATAAGATGACAAGTCACAAAAAAAGGTGATTGTGTACAATGTTGCAAGGAGCCGAAATCAAATCAAATGAAAATGTATTTGTCACATGCGCAGAATTGTAGAGCTTACCGTGAAATGCTTACTTACAAGCCCTTAACCAACAATGCAGTTTTAAGAAAAATAAGAGTTCAGAAAAATATTTACTTAATGAACTAAAGTGAAAAATAAAAACGCAACAATAAAAAGGCTATATACAGGGGGTACCGGTACCGAGTCAATTTGCAGGGGTACAGGTTAGTCGAGGTAATTGAGGGAATATGTACAGTACATGTAAGTAGGGGTAAAGTGACTATACGTAGATAATAAACAGCGAGTAGCACATGCGTAAAGAAAGGGGGGGGTCAAAGCAATTAGTTCGGGTAGCCATTTGATTAGATGTTCAGGAGTCTTATGGCTTGTGGGTAGAAGCTGTTTAGAAGCCAATTGGACCAAGACTTGGCGCTCCGGTGCCACTTTGCATGCGGTAGCAGAGAGAACAGTCTATGACTAGGGTGGCTGGAGTCTTTGTCAATTTTTAGGGCCTTCCTCTGACACCGCCTGGAATAGAGGCCCTGGATGGCAGGAAGCTTTGCCCCAGCGATGTACTGGGCCACACTGTTGTGGAAATTCTAATCAATAATGAGAGACAAGGTCAATCACCAATCAGGATATTACTTTATTCAAAACGTATTATTAACATTGATTAATTATTGCAATAATGAAGCTTGTCAACGACCCACCAATAGGTGATTCGTTGTGAGCCCAAAGAGTGTATTTGAGCCACAGAATTCTATAGCAAAGTACATCCTCCTGAATGTTCATGACAAACAATAGATGTATGGAATGGGTCACAAGGTTAGGATTCGTCCAAAAGATACTAATAATTCACAGCAAACCGTATCTGCTGTAAAGACTTCTCATTGTGTAGAAACCAGGGTCTGGTGCCCAAAACAAAGTTCCTTTCCAGTTTATCCATACTGGAGCCATCTCCACCCTGGTACCTCATAGAACAGAAACACTAACTCATGCTACGAACTGCGGTCCTGTTAGGTTTATAACCCATGGCATCGAAAATATTCCGTCAACATTAAGCCCCCAGAGGCCCAGTCTCTGTAGAACACACACAGATGAGAGTGTTCTAAGAACCCCCTATCATATACATAAAACAACCATTTGATGCAATAACAGTATTTATAACATAATCTTGCAAATTTGCTCTCACATTACGCACTACCCTCTGTAGCGTTTTGCTGTTGGAGGCCGAGCAGTTGCCATACCAGGTGGTGATGCAACTAGTCGGGATGGTCTCGATGGTGCAGCTGTATAACTTTTTGAGGATCTGAGAACCAATGGCAAATCTTGAGCAGGAATAGGCATTGTTGTGCCCTCTTCACGACTGTCTTGGTGTGTTTGGACCATGATAGTTTGTTGGTGATGTGGACACCAAGAAACTTGAAGCTCTCAACCTGTTCCACTACAGCCCTGTCGATGAGAATGCTTGTGTGCTCGGTCCTCCTTTTCCTGTAGTCCACAGTCATCTCCTTTGTCTTGATCACGTTGAGGGAGAGGTTGTTGTCGACCTCCTCGATATAGGCTGTCTCTTCATTGTCGGTGATCAAGCCTGTCGTTGGCACACTTTATGATGGTGTTGTAGTCATGCTTGGCCAAGCAGTCATGTGTGAACAGGGAGTACAGGAGGGGACTAAGCACACAACCCTGAGGGGCCCCCGTGTTGAGAATCAGAGTGGCAGATGTGTTGTTGCCTACCCTTACCACCTGGGGGTGACCGGTCAGGAAGTCCAGGATCCAGTTGCAGAGGGAGGTGTTTAGTCCCAGGGTCTTTACCTTAGTGATGAGCTTTGAGAGCACTATGCTGTTGAACGCTGAGCTCTAGTCAATGAACAACATTCTCACGCAGGTGTTCCTTTAGTCCAGGTGGGAAAGGGCAGTGTTGAGTGCAATTGAGATTGCGAAGTCTGTGGATTTGTTGGGGCGGTATTCAAATTGGAGTGGGTCTATGGTTTCTGGGATAATGGTGTTGATGTGAGTCAGTCTTTCAAACAACTTCATGACTACAAACGTGAGTGCTACGGGTCGGTAGTCATTTATGCAGGTTTCCTTGGTGTTCGTGGGAACAGGGACTATGGTGTTTTGCTTGAAACATGTTGGTATTACAGACTTGGTTAGAGACAGGTTGAAAATATCAGTGAAGACATTTGCCAGTTGGTCAGCACATGCTCGGAGTACACATCCTGGTAAACCGTCTGGCCTTGCGGCCTTGTGAATTTTGACCTGTTTAAAGTCTTACTCACATCGGCTACGGAGAGCGTGATCACACAGTGTTGCTTGCCTCGAAGCGAGAATAGAAGTAATTTAGCTTGTCCGGCAGGCTCGTGTCATTGGGAAGCTTGCATCTGTGCTTCCCTTTGTAATCTGTAATAGTTTGCAAGCCCTGCTACATCCGACGAGCGTCGGAGCCGGTGTAGTACGATTCAATCTTTGTCCTGCATTGACGCTTTGCCTGTTTGATTGTTCGCCGGAGGGCATAGCGGGATTTCTTATAAGGGTCCGGGTTAGAGTCCCACTCCTTGAAAGCTGCAGCTCTACCCTTTAGCTCAGTACAGATGTTGCCTGTAATCCATTGCTTCTGGTTGGGGTATGTACATACGGTCACTGTGGGGATGATGTCATCGATGCACTTATTGATGAAGCCAGTGACTGATGTGGTGTACTCCTCAATTCCATCGGAAGAATCCCGGAACATATTCCAGTCTGTGCAAGCACAACAGTCCTGTAGCTTAGCATCTGCATCATCTGACCACTTCTGTATTGAGAGAGTCACTGGTGCTTCCTGCTTGTAAGCAGGAATCAGGAGGATATAATTATAGTCAGATTTGCCAAATGGAGGGCGAGGGAGAGCTTTGTACATGTCTCTGTGTGTGGAGTAAAGCCGGTATAGAGTTTTTTTCCCTTCTGGTTGCACATGTAACATGCTGTTAGAAATTAGGTTAAACGGATTTGTTTCCTGCATTAAAGTCCCTGGCCACCAGGAGCGCTGCCTCTGGATGAGCATTTTCCTGTTTGTTTATGGCTGTCACGTTCCTGACCTTGTTTTCCTTTTGTATAGATGTGTTTAGTGGGTCAGGACGTGAGCTGGGTGGGCAGTCTGTGTTTGTTCTATGTTAAGTGTCAGGTTTAATTGACCTTGTATGGCTCTCAATCAGAGGCAGGTGTTTTACGTTTTCCTCTGATTGAGAACCATATATAGGGAGGTTGTTTCACATTGTTTGTTGTGGGTGGTTGTATCTCGTGTCTGTATGTCTACCACACGGGACTGTTTCGTTTGTGTTTCATGTAGTCTGTTCCTGTTCGTGCGTTCTACGTTTATTGTAAGTTCTCAAGTCCAGGTCTGTCTACATCGTTAATTTGTTTTGTAGTTTATTCAAGTGTTTTTCGTGTTTCGTCTTCGTCTGTAAATAAATCTATATGGATTCAACATACGCTGCGCTTTGGTCCTCTGATCCTTCTCGCCTCTCCTCGTCTGAGGAGGAGGACGAAGTTCGTTACAATGGCCTTATACAGCTCATTGATTGAGGTCTTACTGTCAGCATCGGTTTGTGGTGGTAAATAGACAGCTACGAAAAATATAGATGAATACTCTTGGTAAATAGTGTAGTCTACAGTTTATCATGAGATACTCTACCTCAGGTGAGCAAAACCTCGAGACTAGATTTCGTGCACCAGCTGTTGTTTACAAATATACACAGACCGCCACCCCTTGTCTTACCGGAGGCAGCTGTTCTATCTTTCCGATGCAATGAAAACCCCACCAGCTGTATGTTATCCACGACTGGCTGAAACATAAGATATTACAGTTTTTAATGTCCCGTTAGTAGGATAATCATGACCGTAGCTCATCCATTTTGTCATCCAATAATTTTACGTTGGCTCATAGGACTAATGGTAGAGGCAGATTAATCACTCGCCACTGGTTCCTTACAAGGCACCCCAACCTACATCCCCGATATCTTTGTCTCTTCTTCATACGAATTATGGTGATTTGGGCCTTGTTGGGTGTCCGAAGTAAATCCTTTGAGTCCAACTTGTTAAAGAAAAAATCTTCATCCAGTACGAAGTGAGTAATTGCTGTCCTGATATCGAGAAGCTCTTTTCAGTCATAAGAGACGGTGGCAGAAACATTATGTACAAAATAAGTTACAAATGACGCAAAAAAACACACACAATAGCACAATTGTTTAAGAGCCCGTAAAACGGAAGCCATTTCCTCTTGCACCATTATCATATCATATGATATCCCATGCTGATCAAAGCTTAGCCAACTAACTATAATTATTCAGGGTGCCACTACCAAAACTCAACGTAGCTAGTAGATAGCCTATTCTTCTTCTTTAAAGTTTTATGGCAGACTACAACTATTGGTGTATTGCCGCTACCTACTCTACAGGGTATTGAAACAAAAATATTCCATTGTGGGAAGGGGGGGCGACATAATACAAAAAATGAATCAAATAACCATCTCACTCCTTCAGTCACATTGAAATCAAATCCGTACACAGTCTCAGGTGCCTGTGAGGACAGAGCATTTATAGACAGGATTCCTTGAAATGCCTCTGTAGAAAAATTCCTGAGTCACAAAAAACGCTCAGCCGCACTCACAATGCCTATTTTCTCAGATTTCCTCTCTGTTTGCGCTGTCCAGTTGAAAACCAAAGTGATAAACTCTACAAAGTCCACCTTCAATACATGCAACATGTCAGGATCCCTCTATTGACAAGGAATATAATTTTGTGTCTCTACTCCTACTACCATTACTCATTCAGCATCACTCCTGTAGTGTCTTAGCTCTTATTACTTATTTATATAATAAGAAAGACTCTGAATACAAGAAATGGTACTGGAGCTTCACATTTTACTGGAATCAGTTAGTACCAGAATAACATAGAACAACACTGCGCATGACCTAGGATGCTCCATTCTTAAAGGGGACATCAGTAATTAACAGAACATAACATTCCCTCTCTTATACAATCAGAGTTACTTTTACCAAACCACAACTGAAACACTTCCCAGAACCTGTTGTGGTTATTTTGCATCTTTTAATTTGAACTTGAACAGTTAGTTTTTGTTTGTTTGTTTATAAGTCCAGTCTGTCTAGTGGACAGTGCCTTCGTTCTGGGTAGCGCCTAGGATTGTCTGGAGGCTCCTGAACATCCTCAGTGTGTGCTTGCTCCCTTATAGGTTCTGCTATAGCAGCACCTTCATCAACACGTTCCCTTCTTTCAGCCTGGGGTCTCTTTACTGCTCCACCGCCCTCTACAGTTCCCTGTGTGTCACTCTCAGGAGGTCTCTGTGCCTGTTCTCTCTCGATTGTTGTGCTGTTTTCCGTGGAATGCATTTGGTTAATGTGACGCCGCTACATTATGTCTGGGCTCACTTGAACCTGGTAAGTTCTGGGTCCCGTTTGTGTATGTACGATCCCTCTTGTCCATTTCCCTCCTCCTCTGTAGTCTCGCGCCATCACTTCCTGTCCTGTTTGGAGATGGCGCTCCCGGCCACCGGAGAGCATCTTGGCTTGTTTGTTCAGCACTTCATTACGCCTGTTAGGCTTCATGATGTCCAACCGTGTGCGGAGAGGCCTCCCGAACATCAGTGCGGCTGGGCTTTCATTTGTCGTGGCATGTGGGGTGTTTCGGTAGGAGACCAGGAACTTGGCCAGTTTTGTTTGCAAAGTCCCTTCGTCTCGTTTTGCTGCACGGAGTCCTTGCTTTAGGGTTTGCACAAAGCGTTCTGCCAGCCCATTGGTGGCAGGGTGGTATGGAGCTGAGGTTGAGTGTTGGATTCCATTTACTGACATGAATCTTGTAAACTCGTCACTTACAAAAGCTTGCGCGTTGTCACTTACTAGCTGCAGCGGCAATCCGAAGCGTGCAAACGTTGTTCTGAGACAGTCTATCGTCTGAGCTGAGGTGGAGGAGTCAGTGCAAAACACCTCTGGCCATTTGGAATGGGCATCAACTATAACCAGAAACATGTGCTTTTCAAAGGGACCAGCGTAGTCCACATGAATTCTCTGCCATGGCTCTGTGGGCCATTCCCAAGGGTGGACTGGGACAGGAGCAGGCATGTGAAGGGTTTCCAAACATCCGCTACGGTTCTTTGCCATATTTTCTATCTGTTGATCCAGACCTTGCCACCAGAAGTGGCTCCTTGCGAGCAGCTTCATTTTGACAATTCCAACATGACCTTCATGTAGTTGCTGCAAAACCTGATGTTGGCATTTCTGGGGTATCATGACTCTCATTCCCCACATCAAACATCCTTGGTACGTTGTAATTTCATTTCTCCGCTGGAAATACGGAGTCAGCTCCTTTCTGCCAGTAGCTGGCCATCCTGACATGGTGTAGGTGTACACTTTTGACAAGGTCACATCTTTCCTTGTCTCCTGTTTGATAACTGTGCTTGTGACCGGTAGTGCCTCGAGCTGAGCGGTATGGAAAATGTCCACTGCATCCACACTCCTTTGTCTTTCTCTTGTACACGGCAGTCTGGATAATCCATCTGCATTTGTGTGGAGGGACGACGGCTTAAACTGAATGTCATACATATGACTGGCAAGGAATAAGGCGTATCGCTGTAACCTGGCTGCTGTCATTGCCGGAATGCCTTTCTTTGGACTGAAAATGGCAAGCAACGGCTGGTGATCCGTAACCAGTGTGAAACGCTTGCCATATAGGTATGAGTGGAATTTCTTGACCTCCACACTAGCGCCAGTGCTTCTTTGTCGATTTGTGAGTAGTTTTTCTCTGCATCGTTCAATGTTCGTGACGCGAATGCAACTGGCCTCTCTGACCCATCTTTCAGTGTGTGTGAAAGGACGGCCCCTAAGCCATAAGGGGACGCATCACAAGCCAATTTCACTGGCAGTTCAGGGTCGTAATGCATCAGGACCTGTTCAAATGTGATGAGCCGTTTTGCCTCCAGAAATGCATTTTCACACTGTTCTGTCCACCGCCATGTCCTATTCTTTTCCAGGAGCTGATTTAGAGGCTGGAGTACTGCTGAAAGGTTTGGGAGGAATCTTCTGTAGTAATTGATCAGTTCGGCAAAAGATCGCACTTCTGTGATATTTTGTGGTCGTGGTGCCTGTACCACTGCCTCGATTTTGTCCTGTGTTTTGTGCAATCCATTGCGGTCAATTTCATGTCCACAGAAGACAATCTTGTCTTTGAAGAACTCACACTTCTGTAAGTTTGCCTGTAGACCATACTCTTTCAGTCTTTTCAGGACCTCTTCCAGGTTAGCCAGGTGTTCTTTGTCGGTGCGTCCTGTTATGATCATGTCATCCAGGATACACTGGGTTCCTGGGATTCCTTGCAAAATCTGGTCAATAGTTCGTTGCCAAATGGCTGGGGCCGATGCGATGCCAAAAACCAGGCGGTTATACCTGTATAGACCTTTGTGTGTGTTTATTGTCAGGTACTGTTTGGAGCTCTCTTCAACCGGTAGCTGCAGGTAAGCCTGTTTCAGATCAATTTTACTGAAGTGTTTCCCACCAGCTAGTGCAGCAAATATGTCCTCCAGACGTGGCAAGGGGTATTGGTCCACATGCAACATTGAATTCACAGTTACCTTTAAGTCCCCACACATTCTAACAGACCCGTCTTTCTTCACAATAGGAACTATGGGTGTGGCCCATTCGCTTCTGTCCACTTTCGTCAGGATCCCTGTATCCTGCAAGCGATCGATTTCCGCTTCCACCTTTGGTCTCAGGGAGTATGGAACCGATCTGGATTTGCAGAATTTTGGGGTTGCGTCATCTCTCAGTACAAGTTTAGCTGTGAAGCCTTTTACTGTTCCCATCTGATCACTGAAAACTGTGCTGTATTTCTTCCGCAAGTGTTCCAGTGTTTGGTCTGTGTCTTTCTCTTTGGACTGGAACGTGTGGAGCATATTCAAATCACACCAGTTCAGCTTTATTTTTGAAAGCCATTCCCTGCCAAATAATGGGGGGCCAGATCCAGGCACCACATACAGCTGTAACTGCTGTGTTTGCCCCCCATAGCTCACTCTGACCTGCAACGCCCCCATTGGGCTCAATCTCTCTCCTGAGTAGGTCTTCAGCAACACATTTGTGTTCTTCAGCTTGATAGCCTTGAAGTGCTCATTGTACAGTAGTGGAAATTATAGACACTGCAGATCCTGTGTCCAGCTCCATTTTGAGGGGTTTGCCTTTGATATCTGGTGTCACCCATATTATGCTACTGCTGGGAAAAGTCACTGTGTTTAACTTCATTGTACCAATTAATCGTTCATCTGAATCACTGCCACTGTTCTCTGCTAGTGCATTCACAGACCCTTTAATTTTCTCAGTTTTCCTGTTGTGACTGAATTTTGCTCTGCATGCTCTTTGAATGTGCCCCCTTCTACTGCATTTGTGACAAATTTCGTCTTTGAAACGGCAGTCCTCTGCTCTGTGACCATCTGTGTCACACCTGTTGCATTTTTCGGCCACACAGGGGCGCTGTCGGCTGCGCGAAAACTTGTGCAGAGAAGTTTGTGATAGGTCAGTATTTATTTTACTTTGCAACTCAAATGCATCTTTCGTCGCGATTTCCATAGTCACAGCAATTTCAACAGCCTTTGCAAACGTGAGATCTGATTCTGTGAGCAAACGTTTTTGAATGTGTTCATGTTTCAGTCCACAAACAAATCTATTACTTTAATGTGTCATTTAGGTTCTCTCCAAACTGGCAATGTTCAGACAGTTTCTTCAACTCTGCTACATATGTACTAACACCCTCACCCTCATTCTGATCTCTCTTGTGGAAACGAAAACGTTCCGCGATGAGGAGTGGTTTAGGTGATAGGTGATTTTGCAATATCTCCACAATCTCTGTGAATGTTTTATTTGAGGGCTTCAGAGGGGCAGTCAGATCTCTTAGCAAACTGTACGTTTTTGGGCCAATTAAACTCAACAACGCTGGTTCTCTCTTGTTATCAGCAATGTCGTTTGCAATGAAGTACTGTTCCAGTCGTTCAATGTAAGTTGCCCAGTTTTCTTGCGTGTCATCAAACACATCTATTTTCCCGATGCTAGCCATTTTCTTTACCTCCGGCTCCACGGGTCTTTGATCTGCCGCCTCGTTCTCGTTAGCTCTCCCCTCGTCGTCACTGCTTGCTAGCTGTTGTGCTACAGGGTCAAAATCTTCCTCTCTTCCTACGAGCTCCATATGCATTCGTGATGCACACTGCAGGTAATCATCCTCGTCGCCATTGTAGTGTCTTAGCTCTTATTACTTATTTATATAATAAGAAAGACTCTGAATACAAGAAATGGTACTGGAGCTTCACATTTCACTGGAATCAGTTAGTACCAGAATAACATAGAACAACACTGCGCATGACCAAGGATGCTCCATTCTTAAAGGAGACATCAGTAATTAACAGAACATAACAACTCCTTTCTTCCACTGTTCTGAACACCGCAGGATAGGAGACATTCTGGACAGCCCTTATTCTTGCCACCTCCGTCTCCTTCACCCTAACAGGACACTTCAGTAATTCGGGTGCATGTTCACCACAACAATTGCATCCTTTAAGCTCAGCTGGCATATAATACTCCTCCCGTCTACATACACCTGACCAAATAATTAACATTTATCACACTGCATGGGTTTGGGCATGAAGGCTCTCATAGGGAATCTCATACAACCAAAATACAGTCGTGGCCAAAAGTTTTGAGAATGACACAAATATTAATTTTCACAAAGTCTGCTGCCTCAGTTTGTATGATGGCAATATGCATATACTCCAGAATGTTATGAAGAGTGATCAGATGAATTGCAATTAATTGCAAAGTCCCTCTTTGCCATGCAAATGAGCTGAAACCCCCCCCCCCCCCCCCCCAAAAAAAATCCACTGCATTTCAGCCCTGCCACAAAAGGACCAGCTGACATCATGTCAGTGATTATCTCGTTAACACAAGTGTGAGTGCTGATGAGGACAAGGCTGGAGATCACTGTGTCATGCTGATTGAGTTCAAATAACAGACAATCGTTGTTCTTCCTCTGTCATGCATGGTTACCTGCAAGGAAACACTTGCCGTCATCATTGCTTTGCACAAAAAGGGCTTCACAGGCAAGGATATTGCTGCCAGTGAGATTCCAACTAAATCAACAATTTATCGGATCATCAAGAACTTCAAGGAGAACGGTTGAATTGTTGTGAAGAAGGCTTCAGGGGGAGCCCAAGAAAGTTCAGCAAGCCCCAGGACCATCTCCTAAAGTTGATTCAGCTGCGGGATCGGGGCACCACCAGTACAGAGCTTGCTCAGGAATGGCAGCAGGCAGATATGAGTGCATCTGCATGCACAGTGAGGCGAAGACTTTTGGAGGATCGCCTGGTGTCAAGCAGGGAAGCAAAGAAGCGACTTCTCTCCAGGAAAAACATCAGGGACAGACTGATATTCTGCAAAAGGTACAGGGATTGGACTGCTGAGGACTGGGGTAAAGTCATTTTCTTCGATGAATCCCCTTTCCAATTGTTTGGGGTAACTGTAAAAAAAGCTTGTCCGGAGAAGACAAGGTGAGCGCTACCATGTGTCATGCCAACAGTAAAGCATCCTGAGACCATTCATGTGTGGGGTTGCTTCTCAGCCAGGGGAGTGGGCTCACTCACAAATTTGCCTAAGAACACAGCCATGAATAAAGAATAGTACCAAAACATCAACATTTTGGGTCCATGTCCAGGAAACTCCCCGACCTTAATTCCATTGAGAACTTGTGGTCAATCCTCAAGAGGCGGGTAGACAAACAAAAAAAACACACATTTTGACAAACTCCAAGCATTGATTATGCAAGAATGGGCTGCCATCAGTCAGGATGTGGCCCAGACGTTATTTGACAGCATGCCAGGGTGGATTGCAGAGGTCTTGAAAAAGAAGGGTCAACACTGCAAATATTGACTCTTTGCATCAACTTCATGTAATTGTCAATAAAAGTCTTTGACACTTATGGAATGCTTGTAATTACACTTCAGTATTCCATAGTAACATCTGACAAAAATATCTGAAGACACTGAAGCAGCAAACTTTGTGGAAATTAATATTTGTGTCATTCTCAAAACTTTTGGCCACGACTGTACATGTGAGAAGGGAGACTCATCATTAAAAAACAAAAGAATGGATTGAGTGGGCTTCCGCACTCCATCTCTAGCTCATTATTAGCTGTAGCTATCTGCAAAAGTGAACCATTTCCCCCCTTCTGTGAGTAAAAACCCGCTCGCCCTGGGATCCAATGAGATTCCTAAACAAGTTTATGAAGGCGGTACCTTATGGCATTGCATGGTTAAGTGCCCAATCAGAATGCATTTTGGGATTTTAACTACAATGAAATTATTACCCCCCCCTCACCCCTCCTCAGATCACACACTGTCCCAGTCTGTGCTACTGGCAGCACTACACTGGCAAACCCGAACAGGGTAATTCATATAACATTTGTTATGTTTATGGGGAAACAAAACTAAAACTGGGCGGGTCCATGCCCAGCTTAGCCAACCCGTAGAGCCGGCCCTGGTTGCTAGAATTTTGGAGAGTGAAATGGTCTGTCTGAAAAGTCCACATTCTGATTGTCTACAACTGTCTAAAATGTGGGCTCAATCAAAAGACACAGTGCAATCTGATTGTGATCAGATCATCCAGCCCATCTCCAGAGGTAGTCAGACACACGTTGTGTCTGCATATCTTACAAGTGTAGACCGATCTGGACAGAGAAACCATTTAAATCAAAATTATTGTGTCTTACATTAACTAAATGTGTCTTACATTAAATAAATAATATTTTGAAAGAATAGCTGTGAAATAATTTGCATAAAGAAGGGACCAGGAAATCTGAATGTAGACAATATCGAGATAGAGAACCCATGTTAGCACCAGGTATAAACGGGGCTTTAGAGAGGCATTGGGATTGAGCTGGTACATACCGAAGCAGTGCCGTAGATTGGTTTAAGTGTCCAAGTGAACCAGAGAGGCCCTTTAGCACTTGATAAAGTTTTTATGCTATGGTAGACTCTACAGTGCTGCTGACATGTGGGATGTTACATAACCAGTTCAGAGTGCCTTCCCATGCAAATCAGTGTTAGTTAATAATAACAGGTTCAGCTCAGTCCATAAAGGAAACTGATGGTGGACAACACTCCTTGGCTGGAGAAATAACTTTTTTTCTTTGACAGTGACTGCCCCCACCTGGTAAGTATTGAAAGTACCTCTCTGCTTCTGCATTCAAAACAAACACTACTTGTGTTGGCGCTTCTTCCCTCATTTCCTGGATTTTTCAATGATTCGCATAATGTTTAACCTTGCTCAACTGGTAGCATCACATTTGCTAATGGTTTCCAATTGCATCAGCCCAAGGTGAAGAGTGTAATGTTTTATTATTTTGAAAATGTGGGAGAATTGCTCGCAGACAAACTAAGCAATTCAGGCCCTCAAATGTTGAAAGTGTTTATTTGTTAACACTTGACTTTGCAATAACCATAAACAGGCATAGTATCAAACTGAATATAGAACAATAGTTGATAACAGGACAAAATGAAGGCTTGTGTTTACAAAACCATGGAAACAGAATTGAGGGCAGGGGCTGGGCAGTGGGTTATTGGAATGCTGCTTCATGTAGAAGTTGGTGTATTTTCAATTTTACAGCACTCTTCTTTCTATGGGGGAGCTTCCTAAGATACGGGAGCAAACTAAAGAAGAACATCTCATCTTCTATGTCCTCCAGTCCGTCCATCCCATCCATCTGCCACCTCCTCTTCCGGCTGGGCCCATTGGATTCCGACACAGTGTCAGGAGAGGGAGCATCCTCATCGTCTGCCTGGTCCCCCTCGATCTCATGGATAATGTAGGCTGATTTATCGTCCACACCTTCTGTGCCACTTTCCCTGTTCCTCTCCCTTTCCTCCTCTTCCAAGTCATCTGTGGTGTCTCCTTGCAAGCCCTTGGCCTGGATGAAGGGGGTAAGGAAGGACATGCTCCTGCTGTGCATCCAGGTCTTCTTGTGAATGTCCAGCTCCCCAGATGCTCTCCTCTGCTGCTCAGCCCGCTTGAATTTGACAAAAGTGTCCCTCAGGTTCTTCCATTTATTCCGACAGTCATCCACTAAACACCCCAAATTACACGTAACACAAAAAGAAGAGGGGAGTGGGGTAAGGATATCTGCATCTAACACAAATAGAGCAATCTCAATCTGACCTACGGATAGTCTGATCATGATTAAAATACACACATGACATTTCTTAAATGTTATGTAAACATGTATTTATTCCTAATTTACCTTATTGCAGGGATCACATTGTCGTTTTATTTGGGGGGATAACAATTGGCAGGTAGCTAGCTAGCTAAGGATGTAGCTAGGTACGTAGCTACCTAGGTGAGAGAAAGTTTGGTCAACAACAGTTCAAGTAGCTAGGTAGCTATAGCTAGCTAGTTGGCTAGCTTACTAGCTAACGTTAACTGGGTAGTTAGCAAGCTATTGCTAGCAGCAAGCTGACCTTACCAGGCATTTCCACTTGCAGACTTACAGCCCTCCATGCCCTTGCCTTTCTCTGTGAATCCCTGTATGAGTTTAAAGTTATGTTATACAACTCAGGGTAATCCGAAACAGCCGAAATGATTCTGTCAGCCATTTGCATGTTAGCTAACGTTAGCTTTCAAAGCACTCGCTGCTGCTATTATTCGTTTTGAATTCAAAGACAGTGCGCATGCGTATCAAATATTTTCCAAATTTGAAACGCTTACTTGCTGGCTTAAAGGCTTTACGTGGTCAGTCCGAACTCTGCATTGGCTGTGCAGCATTTACGAAGATATGGCCTCTGCTGAAGTCAGGGCATTCACACTTCTTGCGTTCCACGGGCAGCGCAAAGCTGTCGTGAAGGAAGTTGACAAGGAAGTGAGTTTGTGTTTATACTGGACCTTCCGCACTCACCTACCGTCAACCAATCATGTCAATGCGGAGCTATACGAAGCCCTCTACATTGTTACAACATTTCAGAGGCGCACAGCGATGCGGTACAGAGCTCAATATGGCCTCTGCATGCCTCCAGAGGCACTATAAATGCGTCACACCATCCATACGGTGCCTCCAACACATCCAGGTCAAGCATAAATTGGCTTTAAATTAGCTTCCACATCCACAATGCTTGAGACAGATGTAACTAGCTAGCTAAAACAAATACATTTTATTTATGAAAATCAAAACAGAACAATTCTAAAATGCAACGTTAAATGTTGCGAAAAATACAAAACAAACAAACATGCAGTAGCATTTGCAGCCCGGTAAATGTTAGTTCATAAGATTTGATAAAGCTAACTCTTTTACATCAGGAAGCATTACGACGAGGTGGCCGAGTGGTTAAGGCGATGGACTGCTAATCCATTGTGCTCTGCACGCGTGGGTTCGAATCCCATCCTCGTCGGTAATTTTTATCGCTAGCCAAAGTGTATAGTCATCAGTTATACACAGCAGTTATCTATGTTCTGTGCTATCCAGAATATTTATTCGATATTTTCACGCATAATGTACAAAACACATTTAGTCAGAAATTCAATTAAATTGAAGGCATGCATGGAAAATGTATTCTGCATGTTTTTTATGAACATTTCAGAATTGTATTAATATAGTCAGATAAAGTGCAATACAGTAGAAATCACAGAGGAACACCAACAAATACACACAGCAATATAAATATTTGCTCTCTTAGTTTGTTACCACAACATGTTTAATGCTTTCAATGCATACTATTGTGTTACTATTTTTCCTTTGGTTTATTTAGATTCTTTTTTTTTACTTACAACTTAACAAACAATGCAAAAAAAATGTAAGTAAGCATTTCACACCTGTTGTATTCAGCGCATATGACAAATAACATTTGTTTTGTTTATTAGCCTAGTTCTTATTCAGTGCTCATTATCATCTCGATAACCCATGTTGTGGGATCCTGTAGTTCTGTGCTCAGCAGGGACTCCGTGGGAGCTTGTGGCACCATATTCACTGCTCATCCTCGAAGAAAGGTGGATTCTCTCCCTTCTTTTCTCATAGGAGCATTCGGTGTCTTTACTGCCTGTGTTCTAGAAGGGAACAAAACCGCTAGCTTAAACATTTTTCAATTCGGTTTAGAAAAAGACTTCTGTTTGAGTGTGACTGCTACATTTTTAAAGTTGGTGTATGTTTAATCAAGAGCTTAGAATTTGACTGAAGATTGGAAACAAGTGCATATGTGGTCTACATTTCTGACTATGTTGTGCAGGCTTTATGTGTAGGTCCAGGAACTTTTCCTGACCACTTTACCTGACCAGAGAACAACTCTGGGGCTTAGTGCCTATCACCAGGTTGTACCTAGTCAGCTCACATGGTCAGGAAAAACTCATGACTCTTATGTGGTCAAGAAAGACTCCTGGCCATATGTGTGTGTAATGTTGTATGTACCTTACCTTGTTGTCACGCTGATGTTCATCTACAGCATACTGGTATTTGGCAGTGTTGAGGCCAAGTAGACCAGCCAGTTTTCCCCCAAGAAAATCACAAGCTGAAGGCAATAACATGTTATGTAAGACAATGCTTTTTAAAAATTGTTTCAAGAGCACACATGAATGGAATGCAACTTACTGCGCAATGACTTCCTGCCCAGAGACCAAGTAAAAGCTCTCCATGGGAGTTTGGGCTAAAACACACACACAGATTAGTGCGGCATTCCAACTGTGCTCATGGACTAAACATTATTTATACTAAGAATCAAAATCTGAACTGTTTGAACACTTCCCTACCATGTCTTCAGGCTCCCTAAACACCTCCTCTTGTAATGTATCCTCCTCCTCACTGTCATCTTCCTCCAGAGTCTCACCGCTGGCGAAATAGATGACCCTCCTCTGCAGGGACAGTGAAGGACCTCTGAACTGTCTCTCCTAAATGTCAGGACCCCGAGAGACACACACTGACACACTGACCCCTTATCCTCTCATACCCGTCCTGCATAAGCAATTCATAAAACATAAGGTCTGTGGTTGTGCTTGATAATGGTGTGTGTGCGTACTACATTAGCTTATGATAAGCAATTTCTACTGACGCCATCTATTTGCCAAGGGATAGTCTTAAAGGGCTATTAGTATGCTCCATACAGGAAACAATCATAAAAGTAGCTCTGAATTGAGAGATACTGAAGACGTATTTATAAAGAAATGTCTAGCCTTATGACAGGTAAACCCTTTAGCCTACATATGAACAGCACTTACTTCCTTGAAACTGTCGCTCATTCTTCACACTGAATAAATGGTTTTCCTTTCCTTGTTTTGCTGCCTGTAGAGCAAAAATGTTTCCTCAGCTCAGAGTACATACATTTCCTCCACTCTGATGGCACTGGAATGGTCAATCAAGGCAACAGAAAAAAAGCAAGATACTGGGTCCTACATTAGTTTGAAACCTGATACTCAACACACCAGAAACACGTTTTAGTCATGCTTACTATGTACACCAGTCAGAGACTGCGGTCATTGGATGACAGGCTACTAATTTCAGTTTTCTTGTAAGGCTGAGGGTTGGGCTTGTTCCACTGTGTAGAATTTCTAGGTTTATTGTTAACTGCTATATGGAGTGATGTTGTTCCTCTGGCTAATGATACTTGAGTGCAGCACAGACACCCTGTTCTTACATCAGGAAAATAAGTGTTTGATTGCGACATAAAATAGCAACCCAAGGTTTCTTGACATTTTTATTTGAAACATTTTCCATGAAGGGCACCATTAGATGAAGAGTAATGACCTTCAGGTTGACTTGTGTAAACATTGTTATGCTACAGCAAACTGTTTTCATAAATGTGTTAATTAAAAATAAATCTAATTGTTCCTTAAATGTGAAAATTAATTGTTCCAAGAATAAAAAGGTATTGTAGAGATAACATATATGTTGTATATGTTCTTAATTTCTGTGTGACTAATAAGATTTAAAATGCAAAGGCATTATAATGTGCTTTGAGGTTGAACAGAAAGAATGCACAATTTTCTTAATATATTGGCAAGTTAGTATACCATACTCGGGGTTACTTTTCCCCCTATTGCACCTCCTCAGTAGACGCTAGCTGTCATTAACATATTTTCAAAAACAACTCTTAGGCAATTACAGCAAATCAGTACTCTAAAAACTACAGTATATCGTTGTCATTTACAGATAAAACAAACATTTGTAATTCATTTGATTCATTTACATACATAGAAGCCACTTCATCCAACAATTTTCCATGTGTAAAATAATGTGCCATAGTACAACATTACTCCCTTCACTGAAATGGTTTAAGTAGGTTATGATTGACATCATATTTGAATGACATCAGATTGTCAAGTCCATTTCTTTCTTCATTAACCATTACTCTAGTGTTCCTGCACTTGTCAATCACTGATAAATCCAGTCTTATTTAGGGATAGGCCCTTTTTTCCACTTCCTGACTGAATGACATGCGCAAGGTAAACTGTCTGTAGCTCAGGCCCTGAAGCCAGGATATGCATATAATTGGTACCATTGGAAAGAAAACATTTGAGGTCTGTAGAAATATTAAAATAATGTAGGAGAATATAACAATAGATATGGTCGGAGAAAATCCAAAGAAAAACCAACCCGATTTTTTTTTTTTTTAAAGACCATCCTAGAACTGCAAGAGAAAGGTCATATTGAAAATTAGCTCCCTGGATGCAATTCCTATGTTTTCCACAGGCTGTCAGCAGTCTATGTTCAAGGTTTCAGGTTTGTAACTTCAAAAACGAATGAGAAATACCAGTTTAGAAGCACACGTCTTGGAAATTGGTGTATTGAACATACATCTATCCGAAAAAAATATATTATAGTTTGATTACATTTTACGGTATCTGAGGAGTAAATAGAAACGTATTCTGACTTGTTGAAACAAAGTTTAGGGGTAGATTTTCAGATTCCTTACTCTGCAAGTTGAACGAGTGGATTGCTCAAATCGATGGCGCCAACTAAACTGACTTTTTGGGATATAAAGGAGGAATGTATCTAACAAAACGACACTACATGTTATAGCTGAGACCCTTTGGATGACAGATCAGAGGAAGATTTTAAAAAGTGAATATTTAATCGTTATATGTGAACGTATGAAACCTGTGCCGGTGAAAAAATATTTTGAATTGCGCGCCCTCCAGTTTCACTGGAAGTTGTCCCGCTAGCGGGACACCGATCCTTTAGAACAGCAACCATGGCCACTAGTCTGAGTTTTTTTAATTATTTTTTAATTTTTTTTAAACAACAGTTTTCTTAGCGTCAGGAAGACCTACATCACCTTCCATAGGGCAAAATGTTATGGAACGTTCAAAGGTTTCATGTAAAACAGGCCTGCTCCTCTCTCGTGCAGAGTAGTCATGCGTGACATTTCTACTTAGAACGTTCAGAACATCGAGCTTTCCGGAGAACTTCCCAGATGTTATTCCATGTTCCTACTGAACAGCCGGCATTGTTCAGGTTATTCTGACCCAATACAAGCACCGCCTAGTCCTCAAGTCTCCAATAAAGAGGGGAATATTAAACAATGGTTATTATCATAAATACAGGTCATACCCAGCAATGACTAGCCTTGTGTATGAATAATGTGATCCTGTATATACAGTGTCCTTTCAGTTGCAAGAAAACTGTGATTCAATTAGAGAATCTCAGCGATTGAAAAATAAAATTGAAAACATACGATTTCTTCTACAAATTATTGGATATTCATCGTGGAGTGTTATAAGTTCTTACTATATTAATTGTCCGTTTCTTAAATGACAGCAATAAATAAAGATCCAAAATCCCCAACAGGACTAGTGAGAGAGCATTTCAAATATAAAGTCTGACCCAATAATATTTGATCATGAACATAAAAAAATAGAAAACAACTATGTATAAAATGAACTACAACAGATGGTCATGCTACTGTAAATCACTGATCATAAAAACACTACAGATAAAACAAACCAATGCATCAATAAATCCATACAGTCATGTTTTTCTTGTCCTTGTCACCCCCCCCGGTCATCTCTGTTTATGAAATGACGCAGCCTGTATCTTTCTGAGGCTTCAAATCTGGTTCCTTCATTGGCTTAACCTCTTCTTCCTGCTTGGGTTTGGCCTGCAATCAAAATGGCGAGAGGGAAAAATGTGAAACCATTTGTTCGAGAACCAGACAAGCAAATTAACAAAATCCTCTGTGTCTTTACGTGATTATTATCAGTAACAAGACAAAATATGTGAAGACAAAGCTATAGTAACCAAATTATCTGTTGCAGTGCCAAATGTCTGAGCAGCATTACCTTCTCAGCTTTGGCCCCCTTGGTGAGGTCAAAAGTGGTGTAGACTTCAGGGGTGCACTGCTCGCTGAGGGCTGGGAACTCAAAGGATATTGGTTCGGCCAGGCCATAGCTAGCCTTCAGCTCTAGCTGGGGCACCTCGGCCGGGACCTTGTGAAAGTATCTGGAGAAATGACATTTGTGTATAAATGCTACAACTACTTACTGTTATTTACTATACACAAATAAATGTTATACTGGATGTGTGTGTTACTCACATGAATCCATTTTCTCTCTCGCACTTCTGCAATGTATTTTTGATCAGGCCACCCAGTGTGGTGAAGAAGAGCTGCTCAGAGGGCTTGGCTGTGCTACCCGGCCCTTTGGTCTGACGGTACTCTTTGCACAGAGCCTCGGCTTTGGAGTAGCCTAAACACAGCAAGCAAGCGCCGTAAGTGTTTACAATTGTTAAGATGAAGAAACATCTGTGTAGTGCTTCAAAAATGCAAAACACAATCTAGCACAGAAATACCAACACTTTTCTGCTTCTTGGAGAGATCTTATTGACTCGCCACACTTGTCGCTCACGAGGAGAGTTTGTCCATGGTAGCAATATGCCTGGAAGTGACAAATAATAGCATTATTAGAATTAGTATCTTAGCATTTACAGAACAATCAAAACAAACAAACTCTCTCAACTGTCTAGACTGCTCAAGAACATACATAGGCCATGTAGAAGTGCTGTTTCAGCTGGAGGTACTTCCTCCACTTACTGCTGCACTCTGGTTCCAGGGTGTTCAGTGTGTGGTCTGTGAAGACGGAGAGGATAACATTATTTTGAGTGATCGGGAGGACCAACAGTGGTTAGATCGAGACATTCCTATATAAGATCATTACAAAAATGCAACAAAGTCAGGATGTGACAGGAAACCCCTAAATACTTACCAGCTTTCTGGTAAAAGTTTGCGGTCTCGAAGGCCAAGGCTGCAATGAGAGTGGCGTTATGCTTGAGTTCAATCGCTCTGGCAATCGTCACTGCAAACATCAAAAATTAAGTTAAATGCTGATATAATTTTACAGCATTATGATATCGTAAGTCCTGTTCTCACTCAGTGTAATCCCACATACACACTGCCATGAGATTGCCATAAGACTCCAGAGTTTTTCCCAGCCAAGACACGTTGTCAGCTCCTGACCCTAATAATTATGCAGAGAAGTTGCAGTGTAGCTACCTTCCTGTGCCTCTGCTTTGCACTGGACCATGTAGGTGTCCATGACTCTGGATTCTAGGTCCCGGCCCTTCTCCGCTGGGGTGATGAGGCGGGGGATGTGGACCTCCTACAGGGGAGAGACCAGAGAGGAGGACGGGTGCGCTGCCAGAGACAACCATGCACCAACAACCAGCAACTTGTGTTCAGGTTGATGATACTGTAATGTATTCACATTGTTCACCATGTGTTGAGGTTAATGTAAAGTGAGCAATATAGGAACCAGAGTTGATGGGTTTATCAGTGTGCTTTTTTAACTTGCTGATTATCTCACTATGCAAAGTGACTTTAGGTGTCTTAAAAAGAATTTCAAATAAAACATTAATATAATTGTCATTATACAGAGACAATATAAGCTAATCACCTTGAGGTGCTTGAAAATCCCAGCAGCAAATTTCAGGCTCCTGTGGACATCTTTTGCTTCTACCTCAGTTACACTGAAAAGGGGTGAAAATTAGAATGCTAATATGTTCCCTTTTCACACTTGTTCCATTGACATATCAATATTGTAATTACATCAAGGTCATAAATGACCTTTCTTGCATAATCAGATATATTGTATGAGAATAAATTAGTAAGGCAGAAAATAAACACATACTTTTCCTTTCCTGCAAGTCTTGAGGCAAACTTGGTGTGCCAAATTGCAACATTGAAGGCCATGGAGACCAGCTCAAAAATAGCATCTTGTTGGGCACTAAAGGGACAATGGGACAGGATGTTAATAACAATAATAGTATTGGAGAGAGACCGTGTATTTCAATAATGGACGGAAACATCTGTTTGAGGTGAGAGAACTAAATAAAATGTTGAGCCTGAGTAATGATGTAATAACACATTTATAAAATGTCAGCTGGAAATACAAAAGAACCAAGACAAAGCTATAGGTAGTTCTCAATTAAACGTCACAATACAGTGCAGAGCATTTTATTTAGTTGCTGGGTGGCAAGGAGACCCCAGCATAGTCAGAACTACACATTTCCAATTATTCCACATTTAGCTCTATCATCAGAGCATGTAACTGCATGCTTTTCATGTTCAGTAAACATAAATTGATCTTGTAAACTTTGATTTGCGAGGATAGCCTATCCATTGCATTCGGAATGTATTCAGACCCGTTGACTTTTTCCACATTTTGTTACGTTAGTCTTATTCTAAAAAATGCTAAATTATTTTTTCGTCTCAATCTACAGACAATACCTCATAATGAAAAAGCAAAAACAGGTTTAGACATTTTTGCTAATGTATTAAAAATAAAAAAGTTAAATATCACATGTACATAAGTATTCAGACCCTTTACTCAGTCCTTTGTTGAAGAACCTTCGGCAGCAATTAAAGCTGAGTATTCTAGGGTATGACGCTACAAGCTTGACACACCTGTATTTGGGGAGTTTCTCCCACTTTCCTCTGCAGATCCTCTCAAGCTCTGTCAGGTTGGATGGGGAGGGTCGCTGCACAGCCATTTTCAAGTCTCTCCAGATATGTTAGATCAGGTTCAAATCCAGGCTCTGGCTGGGCCACTCAAGGACAATCAGAAACCCTGCGTTGTCTTTGCTGTGTGCTTAGGGTTGTTGTCCAGTTGGAAAGTGAACCTATGCCCCAGTCTGAGGTCCTGGATCAGGTTTTCATCAAGGATCTCTCTGTACTTTGCTCTGTTCATCTTTCCCTCGATCCCAACTAGTCTCCCAGTTCCTGCCGCTGAAAAACATCCACACAGCATGATGCCACCACCATGCTGCATTTTTTGGTACTCTTCCCCAGATCTGTGTCTCGACAGAATCCTGTCTCGGAGCTCTACAGACAATTCTTCAACCTCATCGCTTGGTTTTTGCTCCGGCATGCACCGTCAACTGCGGAACCTTATATAGACTGGTGTGTGCCTTTCCAAATCATGTCCAATCAATTGAATTTATCACAGGTGGATTCCAATCAAGTTGTAGAAACATCTCAAGGATGACCAATGGAAACAGAATGCAACTGAGCTCAATTTCAAGTCTCATAGCTAATTTACATAGCAATGGGTCTGTGTGTGTATATATATATATATATATATATATATATATATATAAAAATAAAGGGAACACTTAAACAACACAATGTAACTCCAAGTCAATCACACTTCTGTGAAATCAAACTGTCCACTTATGCACATTTGTGGCCTGCTGGAGGTCATTTTGCAGGGCTCTGGCAGTGCTCCTCCCTGCACAAAGGTGGAGGTAGCGGTCCTGCTGCTGGGTTTTTGCCCTCCTACGGTACCAGTCAAATGTTTGCACCTACTCATTCCAGGGCTTGATGGTTTTTGCGACTCCACTTGAAGAAACTTTAAAAGTTCTTGACATTATCCGGATTGACTGACCTTCATGTCTTAAAGTGATGATGGACTGTCATTTCCCGTATTTGAGCTGTTCTTGCCATAATATGGACTTGGTCTTTTACCAAATAGGGCTATCTTCTGTATAACACCTCCTACCTTGTCACAACACAACTGATTGGCTCAAATGCATTAAGATTTACAGAAATTCCATGTGTCATTTCATAGTTCTGATGTCTTCACTATTATTCTACAATGTAGAAAATAGTAAAAAATAAATAAAAACCCTTGAATGAGTAGGTGTGTACAAACTTTTGACTGATACTGTATATCGTGAGGCTACACTGATGTATCTGAAATTACTTGATAATTTGATGTTTACTGACTATGAAAAGCATGCAGTTATTTGCTGTATAACTCTGATGACAGAGCAAAATTTGCACAATTGTTTTGCATGGAATAATTGGAAATGTGTAGTTCTGACTATGCTCTTCAAGAGGTGATATTACAACAAAATAGTGAACATTTATTTAACAATCCCTGAAATTACACGCAGTTATCAATGTTTTTAGCAGGGCTGGGAGTCTCCTTTCCCCGCAGCAGGTAAATTGAACACCGTATTGTGGCGTTTTATTGATAACGACCTATTGTAACTAACACCTTGACTGACATTTACTGTATGTTTTATGTGTAGAGCTCTGACTGTGGGGCTGATGGAGGTAACTAACCACCTATGGGCTAGAAGGCTTTACCTTGGGGTGTTTCCTTGCAAAGTGTCAGTCCACTTGAAGTTCTGCATGAACCGAAGCTTGTTCTCTTGTTTGGTGCCATCCAGAGATGCAATGAATCCTATGTCATGTCAAGCAATTAAAAGACCAGAAATGGATTATTAATAGAAAAAAAAGGAATAGTGATGCATGATGAGCAGTGTGTAGAAAGACCACACAAAAACACTACAAAACAGTAAGCACTGCTAAAGACAGAGGAGAAAAGGCATAAACAAACAGCACAAGTTCACCTTGTAAGAGTGAGAAATAAGTATCTGTGGCATTTTTCATGATCTCAGGATCACAGGTGGTATCTGTGAACATCTCCAAGAGTCTGGCCCTCGATGTCCTCAAGTCACTATTGAGGAGAGAAATGTAAACAGTCAAGCAATCATGTGTTCTCAATTGACCCTTCGCTAAGCCCCGCAGCAGAATTTTGGGCAACCAATCACAGTGCTCCAATGGATAGCAACTGTTGTTGAGTCAGACACCTTGGATAAGCTCACATTTAAATCGCATGAAAGCCAGTGAGGGGTATGGCAAACCCGGAGAGATTTCTTTAAAAATAAATGTTTAAATGGCTAAATAGTTGAACAGTGCACCAGGAGTACATGATTCTCTGATTCCTGAAATGCAGAGCCTGTGGTTGGAGTATTTTTTGAATTTGAAATTATACTTGTTACATTGTTTGCCACCTCAGCTGGTTAGCTAGCTCTGTCTCATTGACTGCCAAACGTTGCTAATGCTAGCTAGCTAGCTAGCCACTTAATAAAAGTTGTTTTCTCAAAATGTATGTTAGCTAGCTAAGTTAACAATGTTATGAATACAACTCCCATGTTGTCGACATCATAATACAATTTGAGAGCACTAGTTAGCTCCAAAAGTGGTGTCAAGACGTGGTCCTCTTTGGGTATAGCGAGTACCATCCCCCTCTCTTTCACCATCTCTTTTTTCCCCTACACCCAGGTTCCGTTATCTCAGGTCGTAAATTCCTAGAGGAGACTCTCTTCCCCCCCGGTCATGCAGTATTGAGACAGGGTTCACAGTAGAACAAAGGAACTTCTTCTACCTCACAGAACTTGAGAACTGAACAATATCCATGTTGTGGAGAATGTGTAAACGGTCGGTGGAGAATCCAGCTACGACCGGTCCATTCTGTCTAATGTTTGTGACCTCACTAGAGACAATACAGCCACATTACCATAACTCTGTTTATACAATGAATGATAATGAAAGATAGTTACATTTTAAAGGGAATTGAATTAAGTCATTGGCCCGCCCCATGCGCACAGACATTGATCCGCCGTCATGGGACAACCCTTTTCTGCTGTTCCGAATATAAACCTCACCTGGAGAAGCCCACTTCAGACCAAGCGTACCTCGATTACCGAGAGAGCTAAGGTTTGAGTAGAGACCATGCATTCCTCGGTTGTTGAATACCTAACCAAACCACGTGGAACATTGGCTACACTGGTGGAAATGGTTAAACTCTGAGACTATTGATACCGACAGAATAAGAGCAAATCTTCGATACTAATTACTAGTCTGCAGTTACACTCAACCCCCTTTCAACATCCTCCTTTTCCGCAGCAACCAGTGGTCCGGGTCAACAGCATCAATGTAACAGTATAACTTTAGACCGTCCCCTCGCCCCGACAGGGCGCGAACCAGGGACCTTCTGCACACATCAACAACGGTCACCCACGAAGCATCGTTACCCATCGCTCCACAAAGGCCGCGGCCCTTGCAGAGAAAGGGGAACCACTACTTCTAGGTTTCAGAGCAAGTGACGTAACTGATTGAAACGCTATTAGTGCGTACCCGCTAACTAGCTAGCCATTTCACATCCGTTACACTGACAGTGAATTCAGAGCAATGGCTAGCTACTAGAGGGTGACATAATACTAGAGGGTGACATAATACTAGAGGGTGACATAATCGGCATGGCCGATTAATTAGGGACGATTTAAAGTTTTCATAACAATCGGTAATCGTCATTTTTGGACGCCGATTATGGCTGATTATATTGCATTCAACGAGGAGACGGCGTGGCAGGCTGACCACCTGTTACGCGAGTGCAGCAAGGAGCCAAGGTAAGTTGCTAGCTAGCATTAAACCTATCTAAGAAAAAACAATCAATCTTAACATAATCACTAGTTAACTACACATGGTTTATGATATTACTAGTTTATCTAGCTTGTCCTGGGTTGCATATAATCAATGCGGTGCCTGTTAATTTATCATCAAATCACAGCCTACTTCGCCAAACAGGTGATGATTTAACAAGTGCAAGTTGCACCAATGTGTACCTAACCATGAACATCAATGCCTTTCTTAAAATCAATACACAAGTATATTTTTTAAAACCTGCATATTTAGTTAATATTGCCTGCTAACATGAATTTCTTTTAACTAGGGAAATTGTGTCACTTCTCTTGCGTTATGTGCAAGCAGAGTCAGGGTATATGCAGCAGTTTAGGCCGCCTGGCTCGTTGCGAACTGTGTGAAGATAATTTCTTTCAAACAAAGATAGTAATTAATTTGCCAGATTTGTACATAATTATGACATTACATTGAAGGTTGTGCAATGTAACAGCAATATTTAGACTTATGGATGCCACCCATTAGATAAAATATGGAACGGCTCCGTATTTTACTGAAAAAATAAACATTTTGTTTTCGAAATTATAGTTTCCGGATATATATATATATTAATAAAGAAAAAATAAATACATTTTTTTTTAAATAAATACAAAATCGGCATCGGCTTTTTTTGGTCCTCCAATAAATCGGTGTTGAAAAATTATAATTGGTCGACCTCTACTAGCTACACTTAAGTGATAATGCCAGAGAAGCCGTTTCTTGGAGGATATATTGGCACTGGTGTTGTTAGGCACGAGACGAAGTTGAGAGCCGACAAACCATGCCAATATATCCTACAAACACCGGCTTCGAGGGCATTATCACTTTTATTCAAAATAATAATGATTGATATATTTTCTATTAAAAACTTTATTTTTATGAATGTATTCATACTATTTCATCCTTCCAAAAGATATACAGTACCAGTCAAAAGTTTGGACATCTACTCAGTCAAGAGTTTTTGTTTATTTTTACTATTTTCTACATTGTAGAATAGGGCTATCTACTGTATACCACCCCTAACTTATCACAACACAACTGATTGGCTCAAACGCATTAAGAACAGACATTCCACAAATTAACTTTTAACAAGGCACACATGTTAATTGACATGCATTCCAGGTCATTACCTCGTGAAGCTGGTTGAGAAAATGCCAAGAGTGTGCAAAGATATCATCAAGGCAAAGTGTGGGTACATTGAAGAATCTCAAATTTAAAATATATTTTGATTTGTTTAACACTTTTTTGGTTACTACATGATTCCATGTGCTATTTCATAGTTTTGATGTCTTCACTTTTATTCTACAATACAGAAAATAGTAAAAATAAAGAAAAACCCCTGAATGAGTAGGTGTGTCCAAACTTTTGACTGGTAACTGTATTCCCGACACAAATCTAGGGTTGCTACCCAAGCTGGCTGGTAGTTCGTTCTATCGATTCCATTGCCAGAGACGTGACCCAGTCGTTCAGTCTTTTTGTTCTGTATGTATGGACGTGACCCAGTTGTTCGTTCTAAATGATCCATTGCCATACTGACTGCCAGCGTTCTTATCCCTTGCTTGCTAGCTCGCCAACTATGGCTAACTTACAGTCACATCAAACAGTGCAGCCAGAACAACAACAAAGTAGCTGTAT
This sequence comes from Salvelinus fontinalis, assembly GCF_029448725.1. Classification (NCBI taxonomy): domain Eukaryota; kingdom Metazoa; phylum Chordata; class Actinopteri; order Salmoniformes; family Salmonidae; genus Salvelinus; species Salvelinus fontinalis. The sequence goes on from NC_074691.1 coordinate 17,527,923, forward strand.
TTGCATAAGCAGTTTTCAAGTGACATTTATTTGGATACATCCATAACAATAAGCTAATGATGCACGATTTTACCTGGCATATAAAATGTGCACTCTCGTCAGTACACTTATGTTCGAGAGCTAGCCTACAAAAAAAAAAACATGAGCTGGCACACACTCAGAAAATAGTTTGTGTGCAGGTGCTGACTAACGGCGAATAAACTACAAACTATCAAAATAAAGAAAGTCGCACACTCCATGTGTAATCTCTCAGCAATTTAATGGGTATTTACCGAGAGCTAGCCTACAACACAGCTAACACAATCACTTCAAACTATAGCTGGAAAGACTTCAAACTACCTGCACTTCAAACTACCTGCAAACTACCTGCACTGAAATTATGATGATTCATGGTTGACTGGCTGACTAAAGCTGCCTACCTGTCTGTCTGTCTGTCTCCTCCCGACACGTTCATTACTACGGGACAGCTGGAGATCGAATTTGAATATTGAAACATGTAAATGTCAGAGAGACAGACAGCAAGGTTTGTACAAATCTTCGCTGTTGAAAACGAAATGTTAGCCTAAAATAAATGTAAGATAATGTCTAGAGGCTCTTTATAGTGGAGATCAAGTTTATAAATTGCCTGGCTGGGCGGATTGCGGACTCAGATGGAACAGAGTAAATAGGCAATTTAAAGTCATAGATTTATCCAGTGGTAACTTGTGGAATAGACACCTGCTGGAATTAGTTTTTAACCAAATCAGCATTCAGGATTAGACCCACCCGTTGTATATTACAAACATAATTTTACCAGGTTCCTGTGAACCAATTGTAATACCAGTCCACCACAACATACCCAAATGTTTCCTGATTAGCAAGGGATAGTCTGAGTTCAATTTCATTGTGTAATAGAAACACAGTTTAAGATCATTGTCAGGGAATTTCGCCAGCGGTTGACTCAGGAAGAGAGAAATAGTAATGGCGTCTTTTTCCAACTCCGCCATGGCTCGTTGTTCAAAGCTTATTTGGAATTGAATGCCATTTTTGTAGGGTTTTTGGATAAACACAGAAAATAAGGCCTGTGCTAAACACAGGCTTAGGAGATCTTATACGTGATGTTCTATGAGAAAATCTAAATCAGCTAAGAATTGAAGTAATAAAAAAAAAAGCACATAAAGGCTTCATAATTCATAAAGGCCATGTTAACTGACTGATATTATCTCATAGGACAAAACATATAAGATCTCCTAAACCTGTGTTAATCTCACTTATTTTCTGCATTTATCCCAAAACCCGAGTCCACCTTAGGATAGGCGGTTGTAAGAGTAACCAAGGGAAGGGGGGGAAGGGGGGGGGCTTAGCGAAGGGTCAATTCTCATAGAATGGATATCAATTGCAGTGTACACATGTACATACTTGCATATCTTATTTGCTGATGGGCTACCAGCAACTCCATAGAAGTTGAAGGAAACAGGTGCAGTTGCTTTCAATGGGTTTCGGTGGAACCAATGAGTCATTCTGTGGCTTGGATGGTAAAAGCTGGATGTCTGAGATGAAGCATAGGGACATCAATTAACAATATTCAAACATATATATTTGTATATAAATTGGCCTAATTATCTACAAATAAAAGACTGGTGATATGACAGTAAACGTATCTTACTTGTTGGCTGTGGCTTGATGACAACAATCAATGACGGTCTTGCTTTGACGTGTACACTGATGGCCTAGCAGCTAGCACAACTGCTTGGCTAAGCTTAGCTAACTTCTCACTATGTAGGCTAGACGGGTTGTAAAACCTATTTCATACTACATTGTTCGTATAATGTTACTAAATAGCTACCAACAACAAAATAGACATGAATATTACTAAGGAGCTAGTCTGTAACGTAGACTAAATGATGGGGGGGGGGTAAATTAGTCGGTTCCCGTTGCAAAACCGTTTACTCTAGGAATCAAACAGAACGAGACGAGGCCTTTACTGAATATGTCCAATAGAAACTCTCGTTTTCATTGCAAACAATTCATGTTTGGAGTAAACGTTTTGCAACGGAATACAGCTAATGAATAACGTTACCCACCCAAATGTGACAGCAGCAACTCCCAACTAGCTAGCTAATGTACTGTAGCTAACGTTAGCTACCTAGCGAACTAGCTTTCTAATTGCCTAATGGACAAATACGAAGAACGAAAATCTAAAACCACAAGTCTAATTTGTACAATATTATGGAAGTGATATTTACGAACCTTGGATCTGGGATATCTGACAATCTGAAGATGCACTTCCGGAAATAAAGGCACAGAATGGATCTTGACCAGTGGAAAAAGCGTAGAGTCATGTGACCACTTGCTGCTTCTTGGGACAGGTCTAGTATCCGCTTTTCTGCTTTAATTGTAATGTTAATTAATTTGAATTAAAATTGTATAACTGATCACAGACCAGTAAAAACGATTGACTATATTAAATACACCCACTGATGGGTGAGCTTTGGGCATTTCATTTGCTTACATGGACATATGACATTCATAACCAACCCATTTACAAACCATGACTTCTGAAGATTGGCATCACAGCCTACGTTTTGTCTTACCATCTCATACTGTAGTTAAATTTCTTTGGAGAATAAAAACCAACACTAGAGCAAATAGACAGATATGCTATCCAAATCCTTATGTATGGCTATTGTAATTTAAAGTAAAACATGGGCAGAAAAACTTTCAAGCTTTTGTCTGAACACAATTTCACAAATCAAATTAACATTTCCCAATGGGAATATTGCCACGTTCACGTGCAAATCGGAACTAGGAAACTCAGAAATGGCCAACTTGCTACCTGGTTGTAGTTATACAGGTGCCGCGTTCAACCAGTTAGCAAGTCGACATGTCAGAGTTTCCTAGTTCCGACTAGCATGTGAATGCGGAATTTGGATCAGTTAACCAACAAGAAACAGTTTAAACCAAAAAAATCTAGAAAAGATTGTGCTTTAGAATAAAAGGTGGAGGAGTATCAATCAAATGTATTTATGAAGCTCTTTTTACATCAGCAGATGTCACACAGTGCCATACAGAACCCCAGCCTAAAACCCCAAACAGCAAACAATGGAGATGTAGAAGCACGGTAGTTAGGAAAAACTCCCTAGAAAGGCAGGAACCATGTATGAAACCTAGATAGGAACCAGGCTCTGAGGGGTGGCCAGTCCTCTTCTGGCTGTGCCAGGTGGATTATAAGAGTACATGGCAATTTAAAGCCAGATTGGAATAACCATTGGAGTAACCATTCAATGGCATTCAGCATTCATTTGTCATATAAATATACAATGATTATACAAAACATCAACAACACATGCTCTTTACATGGACTGACCAGGTGAATCCAGGAGAAAGCTATGATCACTTATTGATGTCACTTGTTAAATCCAAGTCAATCACTGTAGATGAAGGAGAGGAGACAGGTTAAATAAGTATTTTTAAGCCTTAGACAATTGAGACATGGATTGTGTATGTGCCATTCAGGGGGAGAATGGGCAAGACAAAATATTTAAGTGCCTTTGAAAGGGGTATGGTAGTAGGTGCCAGCTGCACCAGTTGTCAAGAACTGCAACGCTGCTGGGTTTCACACAACAGTTTCCCGGGTGTATCAAGAATGGCCCAACACCCAAAGGACATTCAGCCAACTTGACACATCTGTGGGAAGCATTGGAGTCAACATGGGCCAGCCTCCCTGTGGAACGCTTTCGACACCTTGTAGAGTCCATGCACCAACAAATTGAGAGTGTTCTGAGGCCAAAAGGGGGGGGGAACTCAATATTAAGAAGGTGTTCCTAATTTTTTGGTATACTCAGTGTATATTGCATATGAGATCTTAAACTACACATGGTATAACCAGCAGAAAGGGGAATGTCTACAAGGCACTGATTAATAAAAAATAAGAATAAAAGAAGCAACTGCATTCTACACATTTCCACTACTGAAGGGAAACTCATCAATGCACCTTAGGTTACATTTATACCTATATTTTAAGAAAGATCCAAGGATGTCAGCTGGTTTAAAAAAAACAGGTGCATTGTCAAATGCAAAGGCATAGGAGATGGAAATAAACAGATTTCCCTTTTAGGCAAATTGGGTGTGGGGGAGGGAAGAGGAATATCGTTCAAGGCTATGAAAATATTTGCTAAAGCAAAAATAGGTAATCTTTGTAAGGTCATAATGATGACAAATCAAACACCCACCAATATCAGTCAATTCCTGTTGTTCCAATGTAAAACATTTGGGGGGGTTTTAACCACACATTTCAGTCAAACAAATGTCATACTGTAGGTTATGTACAGTAAGTAATTCCCCAGTAAAACCAATTGTCAGGTACAAAGTGATCATTGGTTTAGTGGCATGTATATATAACAAGACATTTCATGATTGTCACTTTCTATATACAATATAACCTATAGCTGTGTGCATTACATATCAATCAATGACTTTGCTGTTGTTTTTCTATTTGTACTGCATGCACCACATATCATTTAAAGCACAACTATTATAATAGTGGATGGGTAAGGGATTCTGTAGCTGGACAAGCGTCACCCCATTTGGGCAAAAGGCTCAACTCTCTTATTTGTTCTGAAGAATGTATACAAATGGAAATGATCTGACATGTAATAGAAGTCAAGGATGTATAACACTGATTCAGTTTTGTTTTCTATGTAAAGTAATTTATGTGTACCATAATAATTAACTGCTGGCGCTGAAACATTGTATGTTGTTTTTTTAATAAATTATAACATTGTAATGCTTTACTTAACTTCAACTAAAATGTGTCTTAATTTTTAAGAAATAAAAAGCAAACCCGGTTACATAAAAAGAGAAAGCAAAAAGAATCAGCTTGTATAATCTGTCTTGAAAAAGAAAGAAATATATTTGGCAATCATGTTACTTTTAGTAATAACAGTAATAACAACCAAGCTATAAATCACACTGCTACATACACACCATAACATACCCCCCAAAATGTTTTGCTAACCCCTTGGAAGACCTCATTAAAAACACAAAAATATATAACACACTGCAGCCTTTGGAACCCTGAACATTTTAATGGCACTTATTTCCTCAATCCTCTCAGTACATCAAAAAGAGAATGAGAAGTCCATAGTTCATAGACGTTTGGCATAGTTATTACAAAGGACATGGTCACGGATATCACCCCACCCTCCGTTTTTCAGATGAGCCTTGTGCTCCACTGAATCTGCGTTTGTTAGTGCCAGGGACTGAGGGAAGAGGGAGGCTTTGGCAAGCTTAAGGGACTCCTGTGCTTTCTTTAGGGCCAGCTCAGGGCGACAGGCCTCCTTGTTCTGGTGCAGCCCACAGTTACCAGTATGGAGAACCCTGGACCCCTGTGCCACCAGCACTTTGAGTGGCTTGGAGATGCAAGTCCCTGACAGGTGCTGGAGGGTCCAGTCCCAGTTGTAGTCATCGTAGGAGCAGAAGTCATTGTTGCACCCCATTAGCTTGTAGTACACCTCTCTGGAGATGCCCATGCCAATGTTGTGCTTGGTAGACATCCACCCGGCAGTTTGCACCTTGTTACTGAGCTTATCAAATTCTGCCAGGCCGTTGTGGTTGCCTAGTGCCAACATGTCACAGTCAGGGCAGCTGCTCTTCCTGTATCCAACCATCTCCTTGAAGAGGTGGTAGAGGTCGGGCAAGATGAAGTTATCCTCCTCGAGGAAGACAACAAAGCCACTGTAACCTTGCAGAGCTTGCACTCGCTCCCACACAAAGTGAAGTTTCCACCACCAGTGGTGTTTGGTCTGTGTGATGGAGGCTTCCCTATAGTGGCCATACGAATCTGGATGCTCAGCGTTGAGGCATCCTGTTTTTAAAGCATCGTCCTTGGATATGTCTCGTGGACAGTCCCGTGAATCCTGCCCAGGAAACTCACTGGGATAGAGCTGTGTGCTGTAGGGGAAGTATATTTGCAAGACCTTGCAGAAAGTTATCCCTTGCACTATGTAATTGATTTCCTCTGAAAAATAGTCGTGGCTGAAAATCAACAGTAAACTGTGGACCTCAGCGGCATTTTCCAATGACTTGATGAGTATTTTGAGGTACTCTGGTCTGTTGTGAACCTGAATAACCAGGACCAATTTAGGCTCCCCAGGATACTTGTCCGCATTCTGAACGTATTGCTTGTAATTAGCATTGTAAATGGACTTTATCAATTCTGGAATAGAACTGTACTGAAACTTTGCCATGTCATCAGACAATATGTTTTCCTGAGCGACAACACCCGTGACTTCATCAGAAATGAAGACACGTGTTGTGATCATGACAGTGGCAATAATAAAAGAAACACCAAGGATAATGAGAAGGTTCTTTTTGAGAAATCGTAACCTCATTTTCGTAACGTTAAAGGCAACCTTTGGATACAATAATGATGGCTTGAATCACCTGACTATTGAAAGCGTTCTCATCTTGTTTGCATTTGCCATTTTCGATGGAAACCCAAATGCAGCAGTTTCCGCAGAACGTTACAAACTGGCACGCGAAGAAATCGTTCGTTGATGATGACTCCTTTTGACACGGATCTGTCAGTTCGGTTGGTCGATATCATCTGTTGCTATTGCTGTTTAGAAGTTTAGAGATCGGCTGTATCGCCTGTGAAAAGTAACAAGATGATGAAATAATGTATTATTCTCTATGTCAGACATATTAGATTTGTTTCCATTCATTAAGTTAATTTACAGTGGTTGAGTTGACTTACCAAGAGCGAGGTGTCATGTATCACTACAATGCTATCCGGAAGAGCGTTTTAGGACTTTGGAATGCCATGTAGTGAACACGTAACAAAATTGAGTGCTGACGTGTCCTATTCAGCCAACAGGAACAGGCAGAATTCTGAACGAATCAGTGGCCTATCTATGCTTATGTATTACGGGACCTACACTATAGGCTACATCCATGACGTTGGAGAAGATCTGTTGAGAGTAATGGTATAGTTTATGCTATTCAGTGTTATATTAATTCAATTAAGAATGAGTTTCCATTAATCAGAATATTAAATTTTTTATAATTGGGAGATGATCTTTCTTATGTCCAGGCCAGTGGCGATTTTAGCATGTAAATCTTGGTGGGGCCCCCCAAAAAAATATGTGGGATCCATGCCAGCAAAGCCACAACACAACACTAAACAATACATGAATTGCACTATACCACTGCTACACCTGGCTATCAGCGGAGACTTGTCTGGCAGCAGAACAGTTCATTCAGCCTCATTTACTGCCTTTTAAAAAAACAAAGCTGATATGGCTGACTTGCTTAAGTGGTTTCTACTGACAATTGAGATGGACAAACTTTGGCATAAGGGGACGACAAGCGAATAAGAGGCAATCCGTAATTTCGATTAAGACATTCAAGAGCGAGCTAGAACGGACGTAGTCAATATAACTATTTGTTCAGCACTTTTGAAATGTACAGCGACAGAATTCAGAACACGGGCTGTTCCTACAGTGTTCTCTCTGTTTACACCAAGTCAGAACCGTTGGATAAATAAAAGGGGCATATAAGCAGACAATGAAAGCTCTTACAATATTCGATGATTACATTTCTCAAAAAACAGGTTATAGGCTACATGTGCATCACCAAGTCAGAACAGGAGGGGAAATGAAGAGGTGAAAATAGACCAAATTGTTAGGGTGAGGCACATGGGCTACTAACAGCTTACTACACAATATACACTTAGTATTACCTTCTAAGCTACCATATACATATATATGGCATATTACGTCATTTATGCAGCAGCATACAAGACCTTGTTGTGCTGTGGCCACTTGAACAGGAAGGTGGTGCGGCGGTCATTCGTGGGTATATTTTGTCATCATACTTTGTCATCGAAGTCTTGCATTCTCTGGATTTATGGTGCTTTCAAGACAATTGGGAACTCGAAAAACAAAAGGTTGAATCATGATGACGTCAGTGATCTTCAGGTCATAGCTTTAGAAAGAGGCCCGAGTTCCCAATTTACAATTCCGAGTTGGATGAAAGTTCAAAACGTATTTCCCCAGTCATAGCTAATTTTTCCCAAGTTCTCAGTTGTCGTGAACTCACAAAAAATAGATTTTTCAGTTCTGTGTTAACAGTTGTTTTGAGCGCGGCACATATCATGCTTTATTGACAGCATGGCCAATGTTGAATGTTTATCATTTTAAACTAGGAAAAGAAACCCTTAATCTTAGATTTGGGACCACACAGCCACTCCACTGAATAGCAGGCTAATGATTGCTTTGCAATGCTTACAGTTAGCCACTGATTCCTTCCAAACCACTCATTGTTGAATTTGCGATTTCTAACTTGTTGTGTAATGTTTATGTCGAATGGCCGATGATCACCGATACGGTTTATCTATAATTTCTCTTGATTATTTATCTTCATATGACAAGGATTAAAAAGGATTTGCCAGTAGATTTTTGACTTGATTCATGATGATACCTGATAGCTAAGATTTTGACATGATCAGTCCAATCAAAGCTACTGTAGATATAACATGATTAGACGTTGTTTTATTTGTGGCCAATGACCTTGAGCCTACACTTCTACTGTAACTCTATGGCAGCCCCCAAATGGCTAGAGTCTTTTCAAGGTCTACCCTTAGGCGGTGACATAGTGTCCACATGAGTGACAGAACACTGAGACAATCACAACGCAACGCTCCGTATTTTCCCCTGGCTTGCCCCACCACCAAAGAAAACACTGAACAAGGCTGAAACACCTGCATTTTGGAGCTGACTTACTCAAGAAAACAAAAAAGAGACCATGTTTGTATGCAGCTTTATTAACTCAATGATATATATTTTTTTTACATTGTTTGCAAACTGATATGTGACACGTATTATTGCCAAAACAATATGTAAAATAGGCAACAACAAACCAAACAGGTGGTAGTAACGGCTTTCGTCCTCTTCGTCTGAGGAGGAGTAGGAAATATCGGACCAATGTGCAGCGTGGTACGTATCCTTAATAACGTTTAATGAGAATGAATACAAAATACAAAAAGAACAAGAGAATCAAATAAAAACCGACACAGTCCCGAATGGTGCAAACACTGAAACGAAAAACAACTACCCACAACCCATAGTGGGAAAACAGGCTACCTAAGTATGATTCTCAATCCAAGACAACGATCGACACCTGCCTCTGATTGAGAATCATACTAGGCCAAACACATAGAAATATAACATACAGAACAAAACATAGAAAAACAACATAGAATGCCCACCCCAACTCACGTCCTGACCAAGCTAAAATAAAGACATAAAAAAGGAACTAAGGTCAGAACGTGACAGTGGGGCTCAAAACAGGCTCTTCCGCCTCTTTTTATATGTGATGCTCTAAATGACAGGTTGCCACTGGTCCAGGCTATGGCTTGTGCAAGGATCTCTTCAGTCAGGTTGGACTGGTTAAAGCTGCCTGGCTGGTATGAATGAGACATGTGCCACACCCACATGGAATGTATGTGTTAGGGGTTGTTGATTACAGTAGTTAGGCGCCTAAACATACTTGTTAGAGTTACAAAATGAAAACACAACTGTTTAAGCTGTCACAAAATGTTCCAAAGACAAACGCTTTTCTCGTCAAACTAGAAGCGCCTTTAACTATTCAATCCAACATTCAACTATGTCATGGTATATGTATGCTATTGTGCACTTGTAGCCTTCCACATTAGTCTATTACATAGGGTATTGATTCCACCAGGCGGCTGTGAAATTCTCTCCACAGTTTGATGACATTCCAGAGGGCAGAGAAACATCCATATCCATCTGATAATAACCACACAAACATTTACATGGAGTTTTGTTTTGGATCCCATAACAGAAAGGGGATCTGGGGTGGATCTGTTAACGCCTAACCCCACCTGGCACCGCTGTCATTTGTCTCTTTCCCCCACCCAGACCAAATCAGCATGGTCACACACCAGAGGTACCAGCCCTCGCCCATATCGCCTACTTTCCAGGTCAGACTCAAGCCTAAAACATTTACATGAACCATAAATTGCTAAGTAAACTTGTTCATAACTTTCACCTGTAGATGGCAAGAGTAGACAGCAAATACAGTACCTAGACCCATTATGCATTGCTGTATCACATTTTGTTGTCCACTTCCCCCATTACTCTACTATTTGTTTCTAACCAGGGATCCAGCTCCTTGTGTTCTGTACTATGACTTATTGTTCTCATTATAAGCATTCATTCACGTGCATGAATCAACTGCATTGGTTATCATAACCAACAGAAGAAAACAATTATAACCTAGCTGGTTTAACAGCAGTAAGGAATCGATTCTGCAATAAAAATGTAAGGATTTGTAATGATATACAAGGCATTCAAAAAGTTTTCAGACCCCTTGACTTTTGTTACGTTACAGCCTTAATCTATACGCAATACCCTATAATGACAAAGCGAAGACAGGTTTTTAGACATTTTTGCAAATGTATTCAAAATAAAAAAACAGAAATACCTTACTTACATAAGTATTCAGACCCTTTGCTATGAAACTCAAAATTGAGCTCAGTTGCATCCTGTTTCCATTGGTCATCCTTGAGATGATTGGAGTCCAGCTGTGGTAAATTCAATTGATTGGACATGATTTGGAAAGGCACACACCTGTCTATATAAGGTCCCACAGTTGACAGTGTATGTCAGAGAAAACAACAAACAATGAGGTCGAAGGAATTGTCCGTAGAGCTCCGAGACAGGATTGTGTCGAAGCACAGACCTGGGGAAGGGTACCAACAAATGTCTGCAGCATTGAAGGTCGACAAGAAAACAGTGGCCTTCATCATTCTTAAATGGAAGAAGTTTGAAACCACCAAGACTCTTCCTAGAGCTGGCCGCACGGACAAACAGAGAAATCGGGGGAGAAGGGCCTTGTAACGGCAGTCTAAGTCGTCCTCCTCCTCAGACGAGGAGAGGCGAGAAGGATCTGAGGACCAATGTGCAGCGTGGTAATTTTCCATGATTTAATTAACACAAAACAAGACACTATACAAAATGACAAAACAAACTAACCGTCACAGTCCTAGCTGGTGCAGACAAACACAAAGACAGGAAACAACCACCCACAATCCCCAACACAAAACAAGCCACCTATATATGATTCTCAATCAGGGACAACTGTCTCTGATTGAGAACCATATTAGGCTGGACACAGAAACAGACTAACTAGACACACAACATAGAATTCCCACCCAGCTCACGTCCTGACCAACACTAAACAAGTAAAACACATAAGAACTCTGGTCAGGACATTACAGTACCCCCCTCCTGAGGTGCGGACTCCGAACGCACCCCTAAAACTCAAGAGGAGGGTCTGGGTGGGCATCTGTCCGCGGTGGCGGCTCCGGCGCAGGACGAGGACACCACTCCACCACTGTCTTTGTCCCCCTCCTTAGCGTCCTTTGAGTGGCGACCCTCGCCCCCGACCTTGGCCTAAGAATCCTCCCCAAGGCCCCCACATGATTTAGGAGGTAGCTCAGGACAGAGAGGTAGCTCAGGACAGAGAGGTAGCTCCGGACTGAATGGCAGCTCCGGACTGAATGGCAGCTCCGGACTGAGTGGCAGCTCCGGACTGAGTGGCAGCTCCGGACTGAGTGGCAGCTCCGGACTGTAGGGCAGCTCTTGACTGTAGGGCAGCTCATGACTGGAAGGCAGCTCATGACTGGAAGGCAGCTCACGACTGTAGGGCAGCTCACGACTGTAGGGCAGCTCACGACTGGAAGGCAGCTCATGACTGGAAGGCAGCTCATGACTGGAAGGCAGCTCATGACTGGAGGGCAGCTCATGACTGGAAGGCAGCTCATGACTGGAAGGCAGCTCATGACTGGATGGCGGCTCTGGCTGCTCCTGACTGGCTGGCGGCTCTGGCAGCTCCTGACTGGCTGGCGGCTCTGGTAGCTCCTGACTGGCTGGCGGCTCTGGCAGCTCCTGACTGGCTGGCGGCTCTGGCAGCTCCTGACTGGCTGGCGGCTCTGGCAGCTCCTGACTGGCTGGCGGCTCTGGCGGCTCCTGACTGGCTGGCGGCTCTGGCGGCTCCTGACTGACGGACGGCTCTAGCGGCTCCTGACTGACGGACGGCTCTAATGGCTCGGGACAGACGGGCGGCTCTGAAGGCTTGTGGCAGACGGATGGCTCAGATGGCGCTGGGCAGACGGATGGCTCAGATGGCGCTGGGCAGACGGATGGCTCAGATGGCGCTTGGCAGACGGATGGCTCAGATGGCGCTGGGCAGACGGATGGCTCAGATGGCGCTGGGCAGACGGATGGCTCAGATGGCGCTTGGCAGGCAGGCAGCTCAGACGGCGCTCGGCAGACGAGCAGTGTAGGCAGCTCAGACGGCGCTGGACAGTCGAGCAGTGCAGGCGGCGTTGAGCAGACGGCCGACTCTGACCTGCTGAGGCGCACAGTAGGCCTGGTGCGTGGTGCCGGAACTGGTGGTACCGGACTGGAGACACGCACCTCAAGGCTAGTGCGGGGAGCAGGAACAGGGCACACTGGACTCTCAAAGCGCACTATAGGCCTGGTGCATGGTACCGGCACTGGTGGTACCGGGCTGAGGGCACGCACCTCAGGGCGAGTGCGGGGAGAAGGAACAGTGCGTACAGGGCTCTGGAGACGCACAGGAGGCTTGATGCGTGGTGCTGGAACTGGAGACACTGGGCTGGAGACACGCACCACAGGGAGAGTGCGTGGAGGAGGAACAGGGTTCTGGAGACGCACTGGAAGCCTGGTGCGTGGTGTAGGCACTGGTGGTACTGGGCTGGGGCGGGAAGGTGGCGCCGGATATACCGGACCATGCAGGCGTACTGGCTCCCTTGAGCACCGAGCCTGCCCAACCTTACCTGGTTGTATGCTCCCCGTAGCCCGACCAGTGCGGGGAGGTGGAATAACCTGCACTGGGCTGTGTAGGCGAACCGGGGACACCATGCGTAAGGCTGGTGCCATGTACACCGGCCCAAGGAGACATACTGGAGGCCAGATATGTTGAGCCGGCTTCATGGCACTTGGCTCAATGCTCAATCTAGCCCGGCCAGTGCGGGGAGGTGGAATAACCCGCACCGGGCTATGCACACGTACAGGAGACACCGTGCGCTCTTCCGCATAACAAGGTGTCTGCCCGTACTCCCGCTCTCCACGGTAAGAATGGGAAGTGGGCGCAGGTTTCCTACCTACCTTCGCCACACTACCCTTTAGCCCCCCCCCCCCCCCCCAAGAAATGTTTGGGGTTTCTTCACGGGCTTCCAGCCACGCTTCCGTGCTGCCTCCTCATACCACCGCTCCTAGCTGCCTCCATCTCTTCCCGAGAGCGGCGATATTCTCCAATGTGAGTCCAGTGTCCTTTACCCTCCAGAATTTCCTCCCATGTCCAGGATTCCTGTGTAGTGGGCCGCTGCTGCTCGTACTCACGCTGCTTGGTCCGAGTTTGGTGGGTGGTTCTGTAACGGCAGTCTAAGTCGTCCTCCTCCTCAGACGAGGAGAGGCGAGAAGGATCTGAGGACCAATGTGCAGCGTGGTAATTTTCCATGATTTAATTAACACAAAACAAGACACTATACAAAATGACAAAACAAACTAACCGTCACAGTCCTAGCTGGTGCAGACAAACACAAAGACAGGAAACAACCACCCACAATCCCCAACACAAAACAAGCCACCTATATATGATTCTCAATCAGGGACAACGATTGACAGCTGTCTCTGATTGAGAACCATATTAGGCTGGACACAGAAACAGAATAACTAGACACACAACATAGAATTCCCACCCAGCTCACGTCCTGACCAACACTAAACAAGTAAAACACATAAGAACTCTGGTCAGGACGTTACAGGCCTTGGTCAGGGAGGTGACCAAGAACCCGATGGTCACTCTGAAAGAGCTCCAGAGTTCCTCTGTGGCGATGGGAGAACCTTCCAAAAGGATAACCATCTCTGCCAATCAGGCCTTTATAGTAGAGTGACCAGACGGAAGCCACTCCTCAGTAAAAGGCACATGACAGCCCGCTTGGAGTTTGCCAAAAGTTACCTAAAGGACTCAGACCATTAAAAACAAGATTCTCTTGTCTGATGAAATCAAGATTGAACTCTTTAGCATGAATGCCAAGCGTCACATCTGGAGGAAACCTGGCACCATCCCTACGGTGAAGCATCATGCTGTAGGGATGTTTTTCAACGGCAGGGACTGTGAGACTAGTCAGGATCGAGGGAAAGATCAACGGAGCAAAGTACAGAGAGAATCTTGATGAAGACCTGCTCCAGAGCTCTCAGGACCTCAGACGGGGTTAAAGTTTATCTTCCAACATGACAATGACCCTAAGCACACAGCCAAGACAACGCAGGAATGGCTTCGGGAAAAGTCTCTGAATGTCCTTGAGTGGCCCTGCCAGAGCCCAGACCTGAACCCGATCAAAAATCTCTGGAGAGACCTGAAAATAGCTGTGCAGCAACGCTCCCCCTCCAACCTGACAGAGCTTGAGAGGATCTGCAGAGAAGAATGGGAGAAACTCATCAAATACAGGTGTGCCAAGCTTGTAGCATCATACCCAAGAAGACTTAAAGCTGTAATCGCTGCCAAAGGTTCTTCTACAAAGTACCCTTTGTCTGAATATGTTATATTTCCAGGGGGGGTTTGCAAACATTTCTAAAAACCTGTTTTTACTTTGTCATTGGGGGGTATTGTGTGTAGATTGATGAGGGGGAAAAACAATTTAATCCATTTTAGAATAAGGCTGTAACGTAACAAAATGGGGAAAAGTCAAGGGGTCTGAATTTTTTCTGAATGCACTGTAATTGCAGCTTTAGGTACCATGAAGGTCAAGCATCACAGGCTACTTCACATGAAACAAGCTCACAATCCCTCTGTGCCTGTAACTTTAACCACACGAGACATGATGCTGGTGTTTTTAATCTAAAGGTTGGACCAGTGTTTCAGGCTGATTGTGGTCTCAGTCACTGAAAAGTTGGATGATCACATACATTCTCTGAGCTACACTGTAACGCTTCTCGTGGGCTGAAGGAATAGTGGACCAAGGTGCAGCGTTTAAAGTGTTCATGATTTAATCCAACAACAAAAAAAATCGAACAAAAACAACAAACAGGAGACCGAAAGCAAAACAGTTCTGTCTGGTGCAGACACAAAAACAGAAAACAACTACCCACAAAACCAACATGTTAAATGGCAACCTAAATAGGCTCCCCAATCAGAGACAACGAGAAACAGCTGTCTCTGATTGGGAACCAATTCAGGCCACCATAAACCTACATACCCCTAGACCATACAAAATCCCCATAGATAAACAAAAACCCTAGACAAGATAAAAACCTAGACAATACAAAAACTAAACAAACCCTTGTCACACCCTTGTCACACCCTGACCTAAACAAAAAATAAAGAAAACAAATATAACTAAAGTCAGGGCGTGACATACACACAGCATGGGATCAGACACAACATCTCACAATGTTGTAGTTTTATGTTTGTTTTACCAAATATGTGCATCGTGTTTCAAGGAACCTACTTATAGTCTTTATTGGAGAGTGGTGAAAAGGTAGCAAATATATCTCATAGACAGTAAGCTTTGTGTGTAACGATTGGGTTATCTTTTCTGTGGATTATGAAACAAGGAACAGCAACAAATATCCAATCAAGCATGATACATGTCATGTTTTTCTTGGTACAATGGGTGCAAGGACAATAACCTCTCACATCAGATGGGATATCTGTATATCTTCACAGCAGGAAGAAATTACATTAAAAAACATCTAAATGTATTAGTACATAATGTCCCCTGACTATTAACAGGAGGAAGGTGGAACTAATCAATGAAGAACATGGCTGTGCTTTAAAGCAGATTGGAGGTTAAGGTCATTCATATATTTCTACAAAGGCATGTTATAGGCTACACATATTATAACATTTTATATGTTTTAGTTTAGTTTCTACTACTACTGTAAAAATAATTTGTGTAATCTGTTAATCATGTGCTTGCTTTAAAATATATTCAAACAAATGAGGATGGATGGTTTATAGCTTTCCTTCAAGCCAAATTCTGCAAGCACTTGTAGTAAGGGGGTTCAGACATAAGTGACTTGCAGTTAGGCTACACATTGTAAATATGAACCAGCTCTCTCTCTCTCTCTCTCTCTCTCTCTCTCTCTCTCTCTCTCTCTCCACGTCTCTCTCTCTACCTCTCTCTCTCTCTCTCTCTCTCCACGTCTCTCTACCTCTCCCCCTCCACCTCTCTCTCTCTACATCTCTCTCTCTACCTCTCTGAGTTTTTGTTTTGGAAACAGCTTAACCGTTTTCATTGTTCATAAGGCAGTTCCATCCCGTGACCTTTTGAGAAAACACATCGAACAATCAGCACAAGGCATAATCATGCACGACTTCCTTCTGTCAAAAAATGTGATTTCACTTTACTCCCAAAGCAAATAAACATAGCATTAATCAAGAGAAAACATCTATGTTGGATTTTTTTCTCCCAATTATGTAATCCTGTATCTCTATTTACATGGGTATGAAGCAATCGTTTCACTGACTCTGGGGCCAAATCGCAAATGCATTTTTTTCCTCTGTCACACCCTGATCTGTTTCACCTGTTATTGTCTCCACCCCTCCAGGTGTCGCTTGTTTTCCCAGTGTATTTATCCCTGTGTTTCCTGTCTCTCTGGGCCAGTGTATTTATCCCTGTGTTTTCTGTCTCTCTGTGCCAGTTCGTCTTGTATGTTCCAAGTCAAGCAACGTTTTTTCCCATTCTCCTGCCTTTGCTATTCTCCTTTTTCTAGTCCTCCCGGTTTTGACCCTTGCCTGTTTCTGGACTCTGTACCCGCCTGCCTTGACTTCGAGCCTGTCTGCCACTTTGTACCTCCTGGACTCTGAACTGGTTTTGACCTTTTGCCTGTCCACGACCATTCTCTTGCCTACTCATTTTTGGATTATTAAACATATTAGACTCCAACCATCTGCCTCGTGTCTGCATCTGGGTCTCGCCTTGTGTCATGATATCCTCAGAGGCACCAGAATTCTTTATGCTAATCTTTCCAAACCAAACACATCCTAACACTTGTATGCCTATATTAATGCCACATTCTGCTATTGTGCGGACAAGAGATGAAACAGATCATACTTAATGACCATTAATAATTTTATTGTGTATAAATGCTCTCTGTATCATTTAGTTTTTAGTTGAACCAAACCCCAATTTTAAGGTAACAAATTAAGGCATTTTATCCCAAAATGTTGCTGTCTTTTTTTTGTTTCCAGATATGCATGGACTGAAACAAGTAAAACAGATCAGCAATATTCATATATATATGATCTTCTCTCTACTAGTAGTACTTATGCTTTCTCACCTCAAGGCCGCTCTGAGCTACACACACATTTTTATAACTACACCCAATGCAGTATACTGTATTTCAGTAAATAATTTAGAGGCAGTGATTGGAAACATTTAAGCACAAAACACTTGCCACTGCCAGCATTTGGAAAATATTATTGAGCTGTTATTTACAAACTAAAATAATGTTCAACATTTACTGGTTAACATTTATGGTTTTATTGTAATGTAATGTAATGATTGTTTGGAGAGCCAAGGACATTACTGGCAAACACTAGTGTACAATGCATCTGAAGGATTGTTGTTTTTTCTGCTTAGTTATTACCTATAGTCTAAAACTTGCATGACTGTAAACTGCTTGTAATAAAAACCCAAACTGATCAAAGTTGTAAGGATCAGCAAACATTTTACATTTTATTTATAGGGACAATGCACATGAATCAATATTACAATAATTCAACATCCATGTAAATGTGTCGGGGTTAGCTAAAAGCTCATTTGCACCCGTTGTCCCAGGGCAGCTAAGGACAATTACACAGCCACAATACAAGTACTCACTAAAACAACACAAAATACAAAATACATTACATCCAATATATTATTCTAACAACAACAACACTATCATCAACTGTCGTCTAACATATGAGGAACCACATAAATCATGTGTACCGTTTAGGATAGATTTGTCAGATGATCAGCCACCCATCTTTCAGCTACTTTTGATAGCACTGGAAGAATGCTTACAGGTTGGTAATTTTCCACCAGTGTTGAGTCACCAGCTTTTAAAACAGGTATCACTGCAGCAGACTTCCAAGCATTGGGTGTCACGTTCTGACCATAGTTCTTGTGTGTTTTACTTGTTTTAGTGTTGGTCAGGACGTGAGCTGGGTGGGCATTCTATGTTGTGTGTCTAGTTTGTCTGTTTCTATGTTTGGCCTAATATGGTTCTCAATCAGAGGCAGGTGTTTTGTGTTGTCTCTGATTGGGAATCATATTTAGGTGGCTTGTTTTGTGTTGGGGATTGTGGGTGGTTGTTTCCTGTCTTTGTGTTCATGTCACCAGAGAGGACTGTTTCGGTTTGCCACGTCTTGTTATTTTTGTATTTTGTATGTGTTCACGTTATCGTCTGTCATTAAATCATGTTGAGCACCAACTACGCTGCGTCTTGGTCGGATCCCTGCTACACCTCCTCTTCAGACGAAGAGGAGGAAGGCTGCCGTTACATTGGGGAAGAACTCATATTTTATGGACAGATTAACTAGATGTACCATGGGAATACAGTGTCTAGACCAAATGCATATTTTGTTCTAGAGGTCCTGAAGAAGCTAATAATACTGTCCACTGCTGACGTTGAGATTTCAAGAATTTTGAGTGTTGGTTTATTTTCTATGGGAGTGATAACTGTGTTCTTGGTTGAAAATCTTTGAGCCAGTTCCCTGACAGAGTCAACAAAAAAATTGTTAAAGGTGGTGGATATGAATTAGAATCCCATTAGCCGTTAATTCAGGAGTTTTCTTTTACTTTTCAGCTCCTCTCCCTGTTTGTTGACATTTTCCCAAATCACTTTGCCATTTCCTTTAGCTTCATTGCTCACTCTAACAAATAACTCTGCTTTTGCTTTTTTTAAATTCCTAACCACCTTATTTCTCAGTGATGCAAATGGAATCAAGGAAAAATCCCATTCTCTTATCTGCCTCCAGAGGTCCTCGTTGAGCCATGGTAGAGAGGTTTTCCATCTTGGCTTACGTTGAAATTTCTTAGTGAAAGAGGCATCCACTTTGTCAATAGCTGACGGAAATGTTCTGTATCCAGACTCTGGGTCTTCATTGCTTAACAGATCAAACCAGTCAATTTGACTTATAGCTGCATCATAGTTACTCTGCTCACTTTTCTGGATTTCTTTTTCGTCGTACTGTTGCACATTAATATGCTTCTTAAATCTCTTTTTGGTAAGCTTTCTAACCACCAATGTAACATTGTGGTCAGATATGCCAGTTAGTTAATTACTGGGCTTAATTATTCGATCAGGTCTGTTAGTAAACACCAGATCAATTTGAGTCTGGGATGACTGTGTTACTCTGGTTTAACCTTGTATTTTTTTGAGTCAGGTTTAAATAATCTGTGATCTCTTTCAGTTTTTTCCTGCAAGTTTTATTTTCCCAGTTATAATTGAAATCGCCAATGAAGATGATCTCCTTATGATCACATTCTTTAAGCATGGCATTTAGATGGTCATAAAACGAGATATCAGATGATGGTTGATATAATCCGATAATAGTGAGAGACATATGAGGGGAGAGGAAGACATTCAGCCCAATACATTCAATGTCATTGAAATGTTTCCATATGATACGATTGCATTTAAAGTTATCTTTCATGTACATAAGCAATCCAACCGCTCTGCCCTCTTCAGTCCGTCCTTAATATGGAATATCAAGAGACATTAAGGGCAGAAATAGGAGAAGATTTCTTCAGCCATGTCTCAGAGAAACAGAAAAAATCCAGATTAGAGTCGTTCAATAAATGTTCTACCTGTTCACTTAGAAATAATGCTACGAATATTCAGATGACTTCCCAATATTGCTCTAGCCTTGGAACGAGGGTCCCAGAGCATTTTAGCCTGATTAATGGTTTGAAAAAGTTTCATGGTACAATGTTTTCTAATATCTGGGTTAAGGGAACTGAGTTTGTTTGGGACATGTATCAAGAGGTGGTATTAAAATCAAATTATCAGCTGATTGCTCATTCTCTTGAAAAGCTATGTTAGTGACAGAAGTTATGCTCACATACACAGAATGTCCTTCTCTGAACCAGATAATATAGGTTACTCAAATATAGATGATTTCAATCCTTCATCAACGATTTCAGTCTGGATGGCTAATTAGGGGGACTTTTCTCCACTTCTCCCAGAATTACAGTACATCCTCCATATCAGCCTTTTTCTGCAGGTGACCTAACTCCAGACTCTGATGGGGAGCTTGGTACCCTGGGCCGCTTGGGTGTATGTTGATTCCGGATTGTTTGAATGAAGGCCAGCATTGATGTTTGGCTGCCTTCTTTTGTATGAATGAGAGGTCACTGTTGCAGACTCCAGGTATCAACTCCAATGTTTCATTCTCTCCGTCTTTGTGCTTGGGAGCCGAGGAATTATCCTCTTCAACCTCAGTCTCACGTTCAGTTATTTCAGCTGAGATATGTGATAGGTCTGCCCTACTCATGGGGACAGAATTGTTGTCCTGTACATAGTGTGAAAAGTTTCCTCTATGCACCTGATGTTGTCCAGTGTAGTAGGACTGTACTCTACCATCTCCTGACCCCCTCTAGCATGGGATTGTGTCAGCCAGTCCTGTCTAAGCGCAGGGCCTTGTCCATCATAAAATACTTTGATCCAGTGAGGACCCATCTTTACAGACCGTGTTATAGGAATGATGGGTGCTGCTTCAACATATACAAAACGATCTCCATTGGAGCAGTTTGTAAGTTGACCCTTGTATCCTATCATGCGTCTCATGACCCTCCCCACCACCTTACATCCAGCTTTAGCCAGTCCCGAAACTCAGTCACAACATTATCATCTGCTGATTCAGGTAGTTCTTTAATTGTAACTTTAATTGTAACTTGAATTGAGTTCTGATCAGTCATGCGCGACTTCAAACTGAACTGATTATTCTCTTTGAACACGTTTTCCTCTGACTGTTATTCCTCTGATCATATACAAATTTGGCTTTGATTGACACTTTATATTTTTCAATATTAAGTTGCTCTTATACCTGTGTAGTAACCATGTAATTACTATAGTAACAACAGTGTTATTACATAGTATTTGTAAAATAATCATTCAATTGCAGAAAAGGACAGTTCAGAGATCACCACATTAAATGTAATGTCATCAAGCTCATGGCAAGCTATTTTACTATACATGAATGAATTTACAGTAACCCTGAAAAGAGTGAACCCCGAAAGAGTGAATGGGAGATTTTAATAGATCCAGAGGCCACAGCGGTGGATCATCTTTCCAAATAATACATTTTCCACAGGGCCTTATGGTGATGGAGACGAACTCATCATGCACAATACCACAAACGTATCCTACAGTGTGTGACATTCTCTTTGGACTTAAACAGCTGTTTCTAGTCAGAAATGTCTCTAAGCAAGCCAACCAGAGAGAAAACAGTGGATGGAACTGGACCACAGAGTAGCACCGAGCCACACGGAAAACGGCGGGGTGGTAGAAAGCTGAGCTGAGTAGAAACAGCTGGAGACGTGCCCCTCTGACACTTGCCCTGTCACTTGCACCAGGATATTGGGAAAGGGGAATGTGTGTGTGTGTGTGTGTGTGTGTGTGTGTGTGTGTGTGTGTGTGTGTGTGTGTGTGTGTGTGTGTGTGTGTGTGTGTGTGTGTGTGTGTGTGTGTGTGTGTGTGTGTGTGTGTGTGTGTGTGTGTGTGTGTGTGTGTGTGTGTGTGTGTGGTGTTTAGTGTTTATTGGGGATATCACTTTAATATCTTCAGAGAGCAACTGAAACGTGAGTAAAGGGCAAGTCATTCTCATAATGTGTATAACAGAGTTGATGGATGTTTTCTTGTTCATCTCAAGGGTCTTTTGAACAATGCACATACTTTCTATTGCATGCTATCAAAGATTCGTACATGCTTCATAGCTTAAACTTTAATTAGAACTATAGGCATTGCTGTACATTGCTGTTGAATTTGTGACACTGGGCAATAAGCGTAACCAAGCCGCCACTTCTCCAGGTGCACAATATTTTCTGTGTGAGAGAATATCACACACACAAACACACGCGCGCTATAGCGAGAGAGCAGAGAGGGGGCGTTTTCATAGTATTGACATCACTTTTACAGTAGCCTATCACACAACTAATAATGCAAATTAATGATAAAAGAGTGAACGTTTGCCTACGTACTTCTTTTAGTAAGCTCCACACGGCATTGGTCCTACAACTGCGACGTACAAAATGCATACAAATTTAGACCATTCTGAAATTCAGCCATATACACAACAACTTTTCATTTTGCACACAAGAAAGCACAACGTTGAAGAGAAGCCCCACGAAGACTGGTAGCCCAAGATACGCTCATTATAACAGCACACACCACACACCGTAACCATCGATTCAGGACCATGGACAGAAGGCTACCGGCAGTCAGATCAAAGGATATGTCACGACTTCCACCGAAGTCATTTCCTCTCCTTGTTCGGGCGGTGTTCGGCGGTCGGTGTCACCGGTCTTCTAGCCATCATCAATCCACTTTTCATTTTCCATTTGTTTTGTCTTGTTTTCTTACACACCTGGTTTCCATTTCCATCATTAATTGTTGTGTATTTAACCCTCTGTTCCCCCCATGTCCTTGTGTGGGATTGTTTGTTTGTAAGTGCGTGTACGTTATGTTACTGGTGCGCGTCAGGTTTTGTACCCATGTAGGTTATTTTTGTATTGCCGTGGGTTTTGTATTAAACTGCTCCGGCTATTACCTATCTCTGCTCTCCTGCGTCTGACTTCACTGCCACCAGTTCCGCAACCCTTACAGGATAAGGTTAGATGCACTGCGGCAGGTAACCTAGTGGTTAGAGCGTTGGTCCAGTAACCGAAAGGTTGCTGGATCGAATCCCAGAGCTGACAAGATAAAAAATCTGTTGTTCTGCCCTTGAGCAAGGAAGTTAACCCACTGTTCCCCAGGTGCCGAAGATGTGGATGTTGATTAAGGCAGCCACCTGCACCTCTCTGATTCAGAGGGGTTGGGTTAAATGCAGAAGACACATTTCAGTTGAAGGCATTCAGTTGCACAACTGACTAGGTATCCCCCTTTCCTTTCCAATTTCAGCACCACCAGAGTGGACAGCCAGAACAACAGGAGCATTGCGCCAGGGTTCACCTCAGAGCACAACTAATTAGGCTACATTGGTCATTGTCCCTTAACCCTTCAAATAAAGCAAAGCTGTATATCTATCAATGGCAATTAGACCCGCAAAAACAAGAAGCCTAATGACATTAAGAGTCACAGATAAATATATTAAGTAAAAAGCAAAGGCTATACAATACATAATTTATTTTGCCAAACAACCAGTAGGCTTACATGAGGGGAAACCAATTAATAAATAATTCTGTCACGGCGGCCACAGCCATAAAGGTTGTAGCTTACTATTTAGAAGAGTTGCAGCCTCCTCGATGCTGTGTTGAACCTCATGAGAAGCTTCTGATTTCATTCTCCTTCCTGGCAAAATGTACTTGTCAGGTCCCTCTCAAATGCAAGCTGAACAAGCTTTTCGTTGCTTTTCGTTGATGTAACATGCTCTGTGTTCACTGAATACATTCTGCATGGTGGAGAAAGAATTTTCACACATTGCTGTAGATGCCCCAAAAATGTTCATCATGTTTCAGTGCTAATAGAGCAGTTGGCACTGTTGACAAACGCCCGTTGTATCTTTGAAGAACACTGAGTGGGGATATTTTGTTGTTGCTGGCCGTGGTTGTTGCTGGCTTCACTTCGCAAGAATGTGCGAGCCACAATAAACTCTGCTTCCACTGGTTCGATTCGTCAGTTGCTAGTTGCTGGGGTAATGGAGGTGCAGGTGCTTGTTGTGATGTTACCCTCGTGCTGCTGACGCTAGGCTCTGGCTCTTTTCCATCTTGTTGGTCAGCAGGCAGGTATTACATTTGATGCTAGGCTCCTCAACCTCGGTGGTCAGTTCTGCTGCAGGCAGCTCTTGACATGGTGGTCCTCAGTTTTTTTTTTTACTTGACAGTGCCCAGCCATTTTCGGATATCCATGCTGATCAAAGTTAGCCAACTAACTATAATTATTCAGCGTGTCGCTACCAAAACTTTATGATGCAAGTAGATACTAGCTAGCCTATTGCTAGCTGTAGCTGTCTGCAAAAGGGAAGAAGAAAAAAAACTCTCTGTGAGGAAAACTCCCTGTAGTTAGGAATCCAATGAACTTCCTAAATAAGGTAATGAAGGCGGTACCTTATGACATTGCATGGCTAGGTGCCCAATCAAAATAAATATTTGGATTTTAACTACTAAATATTACATTATTACATCCCCCCTCCCTCACCCCTCCTCAGATCATGAACGCACACCTGGCAAATAGCCTTTGTCCTGGTCTGTGTTACTGGCAGGCCAGGCAGCGTTACATTGGCAAAACGGGGCAGGGTAACTCATATACCATTTGTTATGGTTATCGGGAAACAAAACTGGGGGGCCACAAATTCTATCTGGGAGGTCCTTTCCCGGCTTTGCCACCCTCTAGAGCTGGCCCAGGGGAAGTCAACCAGCCAATACAGGTTACTCAAAAATTATTCACACATTGTAGTCTTGTGTATCTTAAAATGTGTACCAGTTCAGAGTCCAGGAGGTACCGAAGGGTAGACAGGCTCGAGGTCAGGGCAGGCAGAATGGTCAGGCAGGCGGGAATGGAATCCAGAAAACAGGCAAGGGTCAAAACCGGGAGGACTAGCAAAATGAGAATAGAAAAGGAGTACAGGAAAACACGCTGGTTGACTTGAAAACTTACATGAGGCCATGTAGGCTTGTTGTCAAGATGGGTCTTCTTTGGTGCACTAAAACTACTACAGCTGTGAGACAGCAATGTTGAACTGTTACCCAGTCTTATGAGTCACAGAGGGGGAGGAATGTTTAAAAGCCAGTAGATAGGAGCAGTGTGACACATGTGAAGAAAACAAGAACATTACATTTTGGGGATTGAGAGCAGCAGTTCTTGAGAGAAGAAGATCCATTTACGGATATCACAGGAGACAAATGTTGACCATGGTTACTCTCCTTGGTAACAGCTAAACAAAAGTGTATTTGTTTGTTGTGTGTTTACACAGCTTCATCCAGGTGTACTGTACAAATACTGAGTATTTGCCTAGACTCTAGAGATGGCATAATGAAGGACCAATAAGAACTGTGGAGGTTTTAGACATTTATTAACTTCTTACGGCTGAGATCGGCTGAGATCCCGATTTGACAACAGCCAGTGAAAGTGCAGGGCGCCAAATTCAAACAACAGAAATCTCATAATTAAAATTCCTCAAACATACAAGTATTTTACACCATTTTAAAGATAAATTTGTTGTTAATCCCACGATAGTGTCCAATTTCAAAAAGGCTTTACGACGAAAGCACACCATCTGATTATGTTAGGTCAGTTCCCTAGTTGCAGAAAAACACAGCCATTTTTGCCTCCAAAACATCCGGTGATTTTGCAGAGAGCCACATCAATTTACAGAAATACTCATAATAAACATTGATAAAAGATACAAGTGTTATACATGGAACTTTAGATAAACTTCTCCTTAATGCAACCGCTGTGTCAGATTTCAAAAAAACTTTACGGAAAAAGTACACCATGCAATAATCTGAGTACTGCGCTCAGACACAAAAACAAGCCATACAGGTACCCGCCATGTTGTGGAGTCAACAGAAGTCAGAAATAGGATTATAAATATTCACTTACCATCAGAATGCACTCCCAGGAATCCCAGTTCCACAATAAATGTTTGTTTTGTTCGATAAAGTCCACAATTTATGTCCAAATACCTCCTTTTTGTTTGGGCGTTTAGTTCAAAAATCCAAATTCATGACGCGCAGGCCAGACGAAAAGTCCAAAAATTCCATTAATGTTTGTAAAAACATGTCAACCGATGTATAGAATCAATCTTTAGGATGTTTTTAACATAAATCTTCAATAATGTTTCAACCGGAGAATTCCTTTGTCTTTAGAAACGAAAAGGAACGCAGCTACCTGTCACAGGGGTGCGCCTGAGTGAGCTCATGGCACTCTGCCAGACCCCTGACTCAATCAGCTCTCATTCCCTAATCCTTCACAGTAGAAGCCTAAAACAAGGTTCTAAAGACTGTTGACATCTAGTGGAAGCCTTAGGAAGTGCAATATGATCCCATAGACACTGTATATTGGATAGGCAAACCTACAAACCTCAGATTTCCCACTTCCTGGTTGGATTTTTTCTCAGGTTTTTGCCTGCCATATGAGTTCTGTTATACTCACAGACATCATTCAAACAGTTTTAGAAACTTCAGAGTGTTTTCTATCCAAATCTAATAATATGCATATCTTAGCTTCTGGGCCTGAGTAGCAGGCAGTTTACTCTGGGCACCTTATTCATCCAAGCTACTCAATACTACCACACGTGATAGGTCACCTTGTCTGGACCTGGAAACTTTAAGCTTTACTTCAGTGTGGGAGTGGGATAACATAGTCTGCATGCCACAAGACTATCTGTCTTCAAACTTTGTCAGTCTCAAATGCAACTCCTCTGCCATGATCTTCTGGCCAATGTGAGTAAAAAGGGGAGAGAGGCAAATCCAGACTCATTGTGGAGAAGAAACGTCAGTTTGGCCAGAGCGATGTGGATGGTGTGGTGGAATTATTGTAATCAAAATGAGAGACTTTTAGATTTCTTCAAAACAATCAAACTTTATTATTTAATTAGTGCAGTAATGGAGCTGGTCGGTAACCACCCCTGGAGGTGATCACTGAGAACTCAACGAGCTGGTTTGAGCCACAGCATTTTATAGCAAAGTCCATCCTCCTTCAGTCTACATGACAAAAAACAGATGTATGGAATGGGTCACAAGGTTAAGAGTTGTATGAAAGATACTTATAATTCACAGCAGACAGTATCTGCTGTAAAAACTGTCCTCATTGTTTAGAGACCAGGGTCTGGCCCCCCAACTCCATACTGGAGCCAACTCCATACTGGAGCCATCTCCCCCTGGTACCACAGTATAGAAACATTAACTCATGCTCTGGAATGCGGTATCACCCAAAGAAATGGTACATCTCCTGTCAGTGTTACATCCCCCAGAGGCTTTCAGTTCACACAGACACAATAGAGTTATAAGAACCCTCTATTATGTTGCAGAAAACAACCATTTGATGCAATTACAGCATTATAATATAATCTTGCAATTTTGCTCTCACAATGGGTAGGCAAGCAAACAGACTTTCCTAGAGTGTAGTAACCTGTCACACTACATAACAGAAAAGTTCAAACTAACCAGATTTAAAACACCTCATAGACCACTTGTCAATTTGTCTCATTTTGACAGGCTATTGTATGTTTTGGGGGACTTTTTTTCTGCATCCATCTAGCATCTAGTAACTGAGGTAGCTACAATGAATCATGCCATGGTCCTTTAAGATACAGTATGTATGTGGGAGAGCATCACTACATAGGCCTGGCCGATGTATAGTTAGTTACAGCTTCTACCACTCTGTGCCAGACAGTAAAATCTTGTGACCGGCCACCTTTTAACCCTGAGATAGTGTTCTATTTCCTTATATAGAGAAGTGTCCTTTATGGATACATTATGGATTATGTGTTTGTGATTTCTCCTTGCAGTTGGCCTGAGGAACCAAATGCACAAGCATGTTAAGTTCGTGAAGTGTCATCAAATGGCGCACTTCAACAGAGTTTACTTTGAGTTAATGGGATGCAAAGGTAAACTCATTGCTCTTTCCTAGAATTGATATTTTGCCAAATGTTTCAACAGCAAATCAGAAGACAGATGATGGAGGATTCCTGAAGGAAGCATCTGGCCCTGTTGAGGAAATGCCAGCTTCTACAGAACATGCATGGCTGGTGTGAGAACACAAGACTAGCGTGGTAGGCCAGCGGCTGCTGTGGAGAGGTTCTAGGAAATCTTTAGGAAGGCCATCTCTTTCCAGACCAGCCAAGGTTACTGACCATCAACAGCTCCACTCTCATAATTCATCATGGTCTGGAGGGGATCCAAAAACCCTAAGCTCATTTTGGTTATGAAAATTCACTTAAATTAATTGATGGTGAAGTTGATTATAGACTTTAGTAATCTGGAAGGACTTATAACTACTGTATGAATCATGACTACCAATATGTCAATCTCAACAAAATCAAGAGCTTGACACAGGCACCACAGGCTAACAGGGATTTTCTTTCTTTACTCTCATTAGATTGAAACTTTACCAGTTGAAAGTATGCATAAATACAAGATATTATTGTATTACAAGTTCAATTTATTTAAAAAATTGAATATGCAAATGTGGCAAACCGTCCTTAAATATGTGCTGATTTGCATATTACAAGAATCTGTTTTTCCAAAACATTTCTTCAAGACAGAATGATGTTTGTTTTGTTGTGATAAGACACTCAATGGTCAGACTTTACAGATTTGTTTATCAAAATATTTTCATTTCATGGAATTATTTAAAAAAAACACTATTCACATGTGTGACGGATGCATTTTGCGTATATTTACAGATAAAATTACACTTAAAATCAAAACGACAGAAGATATTTAAAAAAATCCTCAGTATAAGTCTGACTATAAGACCTAAGAACCTGCGTGTGGAATAATGGGAAAGTACGTCCTTTGAAGACTGAGAGAAATGAATTGGCGCACCAGGAATGTAATTTTCAGAAAATGTCCAGTAAAGATCGGTTAATGCAATTAAAATGTACTTTTCATAAATATAACCATTTATATCGCAGTAATTAATTTCTTATTCATATATCACTTCTAAACTGACAAATAAACATCAAATAATTAGCATGTTTAATACATTTGTTTCAAGCAATAGAGGATATGCTTGAATACTGGGCAAATATCTGTTTTGGACTGTGTCAACATGAATCCAAGATGGCGTAGCAGTGTAGGCGTGTTTTGTTTCGTCCTCTCATGTACTTTTGTATTTTTCATATTTTTTGTATATATATATTTTTTTTTCATAAAAAAAAAAAAAATCTATCTCTTTTCTATTTTTAATTCGATTATACCTTCCGGTAACCTACCTCACCCAATGTGATACGGAATCGCTATTATTTTTTTTACTTTAGAACACATTCAAGAACCTCCAGTAGCTAACCAGCTAATCAGCTACAAGCTATTTAGTCATTTAGACACCAGCCCTGTTAATAGCCTGGATATTACTCACCAATTTACCAGCATCGGACTGTCTCTCCACAACAACGCAGGATTCCTGCCGTAATCCCTGAGCCACTACTTCTGATCCTCACAGCTAGCTTGCAGCTAGCGCCACTGCCACGAAGCTAGCACCAGTTAGCAAACAAATTCTACAATACCTCTTTCGCCATCTGGCTTGGATTCTCTGTCGACACGGCGCCCGCCGCACCACCACGTCTGGTCTGCCGACGAATACCCCATCCGCTGTGCCCTCAACCGGCCTCCGTCTGAGCAGACCTCCTCCGTCTGAGCAGACCACCCCCGGGCTACTAACTTTAAACGCCGCGTGCTAGCGTAGTGGCGGCTTCCCTGCTCCATCTACGGCTGCCCCCTGGACACTATGATCACTTGGCTACATAGCTGATGCCTGCTGGACTGTCCATTAATTCACGGTACTCCATTCTGTTTATTTGTGTTTT
This sequence comes from Salvelinus fontinalis, assembly GCF_029448725.1. Taxonomy (NCBI): domain Eukaryota; kingdom Metazoa; phylum Chordata; class Actinopteri; order Salmoniformes; family Salmonidae; genus Salvelinus; species Salvelinus fontinalis. The sequence goes on from NC_074691.1 coordinate 17,557,692, forward strand.
ATCTGTCGGCTCTGTGTTTTAACTCAGGCTCTGTGTGTAGTTAATCCGACCCTCTCTGCTTAGTCATCGCCATTTTACCTGCTGTTGCTGTGTTAGCTGACTAGCTGCTGTTACCTCACCTGTTGTTTTAGCTAGCTCTCCCAATCAAGACCTGCAATTACTTTATGCCTTACTCTCAAATATCAATATGCCTTGTATACTGTTGTTTAGGCTAGTTATCAATGTTTTGGTTTGCAATGGAGCCCGTAGTTCCACTCCCCGTACCTCTGATACCTCCTTTGTCCCACCTCCCACACATGCGGTGACCTCACCCATTGTGACCAGCATGTCCAGAGATACAACCTCTCTTATCATCACCCAGTGCCTGGGCTTGCCTCCGCTGTACCCGTGCCCCACCATACCCCTGTCTGCACATTATGCCCAGAATCTATTCTACCACGCCCATAAATCTGCTCCTTTTATTCCTTGTCCCCAACGCTCTAGGCGACCAGTTTTGATAGCCTTTAGCCGCACCCTCATCCTACTACTCCTCTGTTCCTCGGGTGATGTGGAGGTAAACCCAGGCCCTGCATGTCCCCAGGCACCCTCATTTGTTGACTTCTGTGATCGAAAAAGCCTTGGTCTCATGCATGTCAACATCAGAAGCCTCCTCCCTAAGTTTGTCTTACTCACCGCTTTAGCACACTCTGCCAAACCTGATGTCCTTGTCCTGCCAACCCTGATGTCTGAATCCTGGCTTAGGAAGGCCACCAAAAATTCTGAGATTTCCATACCCAACTATAACACTTTCCGTCAAGATAGAACTGCCAAAGGGGGAGGAGTTGCAATCTACTGCAGAGATAGCCTGCAAAGTTCTGTCATACTTTCCAGGTCTATGCCCAAACAGTTCGAACTTCTAATTTTAAAAATTAATCTCTCCAGAAATAAGTCTCTCACTGTTGCCGCCTGCTACCGATCCCCCTCAGCTCCCAGCTGTGCCCTGGACACCATCTGTGAATTGATCGCCTCCCATCTAGCTTCAGAGTTTGTTCTGTTAGGTGACCTAAACTGGGATATGCTTAACACCCCGGCAGTCCTACAATCTAAGCTAGATGCCCTCAATCTCACACAAATCATCAAGGAACCCACCAGGTACAACCCTAAATCCGTAAACATGGGCACCCTAATAGACATTATCCTGACCAACTTGCCCTCCAAATACACCTCTGCTGTCTTCAATCAAGATCTCAGCGATCACTGCCTCATTGCCTGTATCCGCTACGGGTCCGCTGTCAAATGACCACCCCTCATCACTGTCAAATTCTCCCTAAAACATTTCTGCGAGCAGGCCTTTCTAATCGACCTGGCCCGGGTACCCTGGAAGGATATTGACCTCATCCCGTCAGTTGAGGATGCCTGGTCATTCTTTAAAAGTTACTTCCTCACCATCTTAGACAAGCATGCTCCGTTCAAAAAATGCAGAACTAAGAACAGATATAGCCCTTGGTTCACTCCAGACCTGATTGCCCTCGACCAGCACAAAAACATCCTGTGGCAAACTGCAATAGCATCGAAGAGTCCCCGCGATATGCAATTGTTCAGGGAAGTCAGGAACCAATACACGCAGTCAGTCATGAAAGCAAAGGCCAGCTTTTTCAAGCAGAAATTTGCATCCTGTAGCTCTAACTCCAAAAAGTTCTGGGATACTGTAAAGTCCATGGAGAATAAGAGCACCTCCTCCCAGCTGCCCACTGCACTGAGGCTAGGTAACACGGTCACCACCGATAAATCTGTGATAATCGAAAACTTCAACAAGCATTTCTCAACGGCTGGCCATGCCTTCCTCCTGGCGACTCCAACCTTGGCCAACAGCTCCGCCCCCCCGCTGCTACTCGCCCAAGCCTCCCCAGCTTCTCCTTTACCCAAATCCAGATAGCAGATGTTCTGAAAGAGCTGCAAAACCTGGACCCATACAAATCAGCTGGGCTTGACAATCTGGACCCCCTATTTCTGAAACTGTCCGCCGCCATTGTCGCACCCCCTATTACCAGCCTGTTCAACCTCTCCTTCGTATCATCTGAGATCCCCAAGGATTGGAAAGCTGCCGCGGTCATCCCCCTCTTCAAAGGGGGAGAAACCCTGGACCCAAACTGTTACAGACCTATATCTATCCTGCCCTGCCTATCTAAGGTCTTCGAAAGCCAAGTCAACAAACAGATCACTGACCATCTCGAATCCCACCGTACCTTCTCCGCTGTGCAATCCGGTTTCCGAGCCGGTCACGGGTGCACCTCAGCCACGCTCAAGGTACTAAACGATATCATAACCGCCATCGATAAAAGACAGTACTGTGCAGCCGTCTTCTTCGACCTGGCCAAGGCTTTTGACTCTGTCAATCACCATATTCTTATCGGCAGACTCAGTAGCCTCGGTTTTTCTAATGACTGCCTTGCCTGGTTCACCAACTGCTTTGCAGACAGAGTTCAGTGTGTCAAATCGGAGGGCATGTTGTCCGGTCCTCTGGCAGTCTCTATGGGGGTACCACAGGGTTCAATTCTCGGGCCGACTCTTTTCTCTGTATATATCAATGATGTTGCTCTTGCTGCGGGCGATTCCCTGATCCACCTCTACGCAGACGACACCATTCTGTATACTTCTGGCCCTTCCTTGGACACTGTGCTATCTAACCTCCAAACGAGCTTCAATGCCATACAACACTCCTTCCGTGGCCTCCAACTGCTCTTAAACGCTAGTAAAACCAAATGCATGCTTTTCAACCGTTCGCTGCCTGCACCCGCACGCCCGACTAGCATCACCACCCTGGACGGTTCCGACCTAGAATATGTGGACATCTATAAGTACCTAGGTGTCTGGCTAGACTGCAAACTCTCCTTCCAGACTCATATCAAACATCTCCAATCTAAAATCAAATCTAGTCGGCTTTCTATTTCGCAACAAAGCCTCCTTCACTCATGCCGCCAAACTTACCCTTGTAAAACTGACTATCCCACCGATCCTCGACTTCGGCGATGTCATCTACAAAATAGCTTCCAATACTCTACTCAGCAAACTGGATGCAGTTTATCACAGTGCCATCCGTTTTGTTACTAAAGCACCTTATACGACCCACCACTGCGACCTGTATGCCCTAGTCGGCTGGCCCTCGCTACATGTTCGTCGTCAGACCCACTGGCTCCAGGTCATCTACAAGGCTATGCTAGGTAAAGTGCCGCCTTATCTCAGTTCACTGGTCACGATGGCTACACCCACCCGTAGCACGCGCTCCAGCAGGTGTATCTCACTGATCATCCCTAAAGCCAAAACCTCATTTGGCCGCCTTTCCTTCCAGTTCTCTGCTGCCTGCGACTGGAACGAGTTGCAAAAATCTCTGAAGTTGGAGACTTTTATCTCCCTCAACAACTTTAAACATCTGCTATCTGAGCAGCTAACTGATCGCTGCAGCTGTACATAGTCCATCGGTATATAGCCCACCCAATTTACCTACCTCACCCCCATACTGTTTTTATTTATTTACTTTTCTGCTCTTTTGCACACCAGTATCTCTACTTGCACGTGATCATCTGATGATTTATCACTCCAGTGTTAATCTGCTAAATTGTAATTATTCGATTTATTGCCTACCTCCTCATTCCTTTTGCACACATTGTATATAGATTATCTTTTTTTCTACCATGTTATTGACTTGTTTATTGTTTACTCCATGTGTAACTCTGTGTTGTTGTCTGTTCACACTGCTATGCTTTATCTTGGCCAGGTCGCAGTTGCAAATGAGAACTTGTTCTCAACTAGCCTACCTGGTTAAATAAAGGTGATAAAAAAATAATGGGACCTGCGCCTACGCTTGGCACACTCTGTTGAAGCAGCATCAGCTCTCACAACTCCTCTCTGATTGCACCAGTGTCACCAAAGTGCTGTCAAATGTGATGAACACAATTGTTATAGCAGTGGCTCCCTCATTGAACGTGGCTACAGTTTTGGGACATCGCAACCATACTACAGAGTTCAGACATTCATTTTCATTCTGGGTGCTACATTCTTTTGAGGACGTTATCATTTAACATCCTATGATATACAGGTACCATTTTCTGTGCAACCTCTCTATTAAAAAATGTATGGCCTACAAGGTTTTTGTGACAGGGTGGATCTTTACCATTTTCTATGGCTCCCTGGTACCAGCACCAATGCACAATACTGTATTATTGACTGTATGTTTGTTTATTTCATGTGTAACTTTGTTGTTGTATGTGTCGAACTGCTTTGTTTTATCTTGGCCAGGTCACAGTTTTAAATGAGAACTTGTTCTCAACTAGCCTACCTGGTTAAATAAAGGTGAAATAAAAATAAATAAAAAACACACCAATCCCGTAGTTGGAAGTGAATTGTCTCTTGTGCCAAATGCCATCGAAGGATACATTAGTCTATGATGGTATCCTCATCCTCCTTCAGCAACTCTGCTATGTCTGGGTCATAATCTGTATCCTCATCCTCCTGCAGCAACTCTGCTATGTCTGGGTCTATATCTGTATCCTCATCCTCCTTCAGCAACTCTGCTATGTCTGGGTCATAATCTGTATCCTCATCCTCCTTCAGCAACTCTGCTATGTCTGGGTCATAATCTGTATCCTCATCCTCCTGCAACAACTCTGCTATGTCTGGGTCTATATCTGTATCCTCATCCTCCTGCAACAACTCTGCTATCTCTGGGTCTATATCTGTATCCTCATCCTCCTGCAGCAACTCTGCTATGCCTGGGTCATAATCTGTATCCTCATCCTCCTGCAGCAACTCTGCTATGTCTGGGTCATAATCTGTATCCTCATCCTCCTGCAACAACTCTGCTATGTCTGGGTCATAATCTGTATCCTCATCCTCCTGCAACAACTCTGCTATGTCTGGGTCTATATCTGTATCCTCATCCTCCTGCAGCAACTATGCTATGTCTGGGTCTATATCTGTATCTTCATTCTCCTTCAGCAACTCTGCTATGTCTGGGTCCTTATCTGTATCCTCATCCTCCTTCAGCAACTCTGCTATGTCTGGGTCAATATCTGTATCCTCATCCTCCTGCAACAACTCTGCTATGTCTGGGTCTATATCTGTATCTTCATCCTCCTGCAGCAACTCTGCTATGTCTGGGTCATAATCTGTATCCTCATCCTCCTGCATCAACTCTGCTATGTCTGGGTCTATATCTGTATCCGCATCCTCCTGCAGCAACTCTGCTATGTCTGGGTCTATATCTGTATCCTCATCCTCCTGCAACAACTCTGCTATGTCTGGGTCTATATCTGTATCCTCATCCTCCTGCAGCAACTCTGCTATGTTTGGGTCATAATCTGTATCCTCATCCTCCTGCAACAACTCTGCTATGTCTGGGTCTATATCTGTATCCTCATCCTCCTGCAGCAACTCTGCTATGTCTGGGTCTATATCTGTATCCTCATCCTCCTGCAACAACTCTGCTATGTCTGGGTCAATATCTGTATCCTCATCCTCCTTCAGCAACTCTGCTATGTCTGGGTCTATATCTGTATCCTCATTCTCCTTCAGCAACTCTGCTATGTCTGGGTCTATATCTGTATCCTCATCCTCCTTCAGCAACTCTGCTATGTCTGGGTCTACATCTGTATCTTCATCCTCCTTCAGCAACTCTGCTATGTCTGGGTCTATATCTGTATCCTCATCCTCCTTCAGCAACTCTGCTATGTCTGGGTCTATATCTGTATCCTCATTCTCCTTCAGCAACTCTGCTATGTCTGGGTCCTTATCTGTATCCTCATCCTCCTTCAGCAACTCTGATATGTCTGGGTCTATATCTGTATCCTCATCCTCCTTCAGCAACTCTGCTATGTCTGGGTCTATATCTGTATCCTCATCCTCCTTCAGCAACTCTGCTATGTCTGGGTCCTTATCTGTATCCTCATCCTCCTTCAGCAACTCTGCTATGTCTGGGTCTATATCTGTATCCTCATCCTCCTTCAGCAACTCTGCTATGTCTGGGTGTATATCTGTATCCTCATTCTCCTTCAGCAACTCTGCTATGTCTGGGTCTATATCTGTATCCTCATTCTCCTTCAGCAACTCTGCTATGTCTGGGTGTATATCTGTATCCTCATTCTCCTTCAGCAACTCTGCTATGTCTGGGTCTATATCTGTATCCTCATTCTCCTTCAGCAACTCTGCTATGTCTGGGTGTATATCTGTATCCTCATTCTCCTTCAGCAACTCTGCTATGTCTGGGTGTAAGGGTGCGTGCTGGTGGCAGGGAAGTCATGCGCAGGAGAATTAACTTGGTATAAAACGGAGCAGTGTAATAAGTGCTCAAAACTCCGTAAACCAAAATATACAAAAATAAAATAAGTGGATACAAAACCCGTCGCACACCAGAACATATCTTGCACAATGCTTACAAACAAACAATCACCGACAATGACAATGAGGGGGAACAGAGGGTTAAATACACAACATGTAATGAATGGGATTGGAACCAAGTGTGATACAAGACAAGACAAAACCAAAGGAAAATGAAAAGAAGATCAGTGATGGCTAGAAGGTCAGCGACTTCGACCGCCAAACGCCACCCAAACAAGGAGAGGTACCAACTTCGGCGGAAGTCGTGACACTGGGTCTACATCTGCTCTTCTAATTATCTGTGCAGCACTCTCCATTGACTGTAGCACTCTCTGAATCTCTGCAACTAAAGTGGGGGGGGAATACTCATTATGTCTGTCGACATCACAGACATAACTGCAAGAGTACATATCAGCATGTTACCCTATGTAGATATTAGCATATCGCCATGTATTAACTTTATGTAAAGCTAATTTCTCACTAATCACATTAGGCTACAGCCCTATGACACTTTAGGCCTGTGTGACAGTCTCATTGTATAGATATGTTTTCCTATCACTCTGTTTTGTTAACTTTGAATACATTTGCTGGAGCAAAAGAATAAATATTATTTATACACAGCAAGTCACCTGACAACAATGGGCTACTCTCCCTTTTTATTTACCTTGTCATTCTCCTGTCAAGTCTCTGATATGAGCTGAGACGCAAGGAATGAATCCCTAGGACTTGGCTTATTTTCTTTAGAGCTGCATAACCAAGTCGAAGTATTTGGGCTATAAGAACCATCCTCACATCTATATCAAATGCCACATCTCCCCTGGAGCACTCCTGCCGCCTGGAGGAAGTGTAAACACTCCTCCTAAAAATGCATCACGCTCACCTTCACAGTCTGCACATTCTATCATGACAGAATTATAGAATCACTGGTTGGTGAAGTCTATGGTGATTTTCAGTCCAGTGTTCAGACACGTAGGGCAAATCAAATCATGCACAAGTGGGTTTATTTGAGACGTGGAATAAAAGCCACTGTTGGCTGGCTGCTGTCTGGTTGATCACTACTAGTTGTCATCTTCATCTCAACTAATTTGCGTCCAACGCGCTGCTGCGGGCTACCTCCTTTTCCTCCTCTACCTGTACTGCCACTGCCTCGATCGGCGGATCAGGCACATTTTTTCTTTCATTCACTGCTTTTCTCGCATTGGCTAACTGAGATCGCCTATAGTTATTCACATACTGTGGGTATATTCATCGAGATTCTCATTTTGTCTCTCTTTACGTTGATTCTTCGCGGGAGATATTTTCAAACATGGAAGCGCTGCGTGGCACGTGAGGCATTTTATCAGGTTGCCGGTGTTGTGCCAAAAAGCTCACCCCTGCCAGAATTCCCCCCCCCCCCTTCGCGTACACGCGGACGCACTCAATTCTTCATTGCTGCGACTTGTTGCTAGTTGAGATTCTGATCACGTTAGGCTGCGTTTCATTTTTTTTTTTTTTTTTTTTAAGACGGTTTGATCGCGGTGAGGCTGCAAGGCCTGGCATATTTTAGAATCATTTTTGGTGGCCTATCATACCCTCTGTTGTGTGCCACAGGAAGTATTAGACTCTAGTCACAAAAGGAATTGGTAATTTCAGAAACAATATTTTTCAGAGCTCTCTACTGTTCTCTCTAGCCATCCCTCAACCCCCGTCCCATTGTGCTTTTCCCTCTTATGGCTTTTCCTACAAAATACTTCTAAAATGTGTACTTTGGGGGAAAAAGAAAGTTCAAATATATAAGTTAACATGAGTGCATATCCATAATTACAGTAAACTGTTATAATAATAGAAAATAAATAGGAAAAAAATAAATACATGTATAATAGTATAATAAACAAAACTATGACTGAATGTGTCTCCATGAAGAATCCCCTTTCCAATAGGTCCCTTCACCCTCAATAGGACACCCCCAGCACCTCCCCCAACCCCTCAACCACAAAACACAATAATGACAATAATAATAGAAAATAAAATAGAAAATATATACACCAAGATGTATACACATACACAAACATGTACAGTACATATACAGTGGGGCAAAAAAGTATTTAGTCAGCCACCAATTGTGCAAGTTCTCCCACTTAAAAATGTAGTAATTTCCATCATAGGTACACTTGAGGGAAAAAATAAGGGAAAAAAATCCAGAAAATCACATTGTAGGATTTTTTATGAATTTATTTGCAAATGATGGTGGAAAATAAGTATTTGGTCAATAATAAAAGTTTATCTCAATACTTTGTTATATACCCTTTGTTGGCAATGACAGAGGTCAAACGTTTTCTGTAAGTCTTCACAAGGTTTTCACACACTGTTGCTGGTATTTTGGCCCATTCCTCCATGCAGATCTCCTCTAGAGCAGTGATGTTTTGGGGCTGTTGCTGGGCAACATGGACTGTCAACTCCCTCCAAAGATTTTCTATGGGGTTGAGATCTGGAGACTGGCTAGGCCACTCCAGGACCTTGAAATGCTTCTTACGAAGCCACTCCTTCGTTGCTCGGGCGGTGTGTTTGGGATCATTGTCATACTGAAAGACCCAGCCACGTTTCATCTTCAATGCCCTTGCTGATGGAAGGAGGTTTTCACTCAAAATCTCACGATACATGGCCCCATTCATTCTTTCCTTTACACGGATCAGTCGTCCTGGTCCCTTTGCAGAAAAACAGCCCCAAAGCATGATGTTTCCACCCCCATGCTTCACAGTAGGTATGGTGTTCTTTGGATGCAACTCAGCATTCTTTGTCCTCCAAACACGACGAGTTGAGTTTTTACCAAAAAGTTATATTTTGGTTTCATCTGACCATATGACATTCTCCCAATCTTCTTCTGGATCATCCAAATGCTCTCTAGCAAACTTCAGACGGGCCTGGACATGTACTGGCTTAAGCAGGGGGACACGTCTCGCACTGCAGGATTTGAGTCCCTGGCGGCGTAGTGTGTTACTGATGGTAGGCTTTGTTACTTTGGTCCCAGCTCTCTGCAGGTCATTCACTAGGTCCCCCCGTGTGGTTCTGGGATTTTTGCTCACCTTTCTTGTGATCATTTTGACCCCACGGGATGAGATCTTGTGTGGAGCCCCAGATCGAGGGAGATTATCAGTGGTCATGTATGTGTTCCATTTCCTAATAATTGCTCCCACAGTTGATTTCTTCAAACCAAGCTGCTTACCTATTGCAGATTCAGTCTTCCCAGCCTGGTGCAGGTCTACAATTTTGTTTCTGGTGTCCTTTGACAGCTCTTTGGTCTTGGCCATAGTGGAGTTTGGAGTGTGACTGTTTGAGGTTGTGGACAGGTGTCTTATACTGATAACAAGTTCAAACAGGTGCCATTAATACAGGTAACGAGTGGAGGACAGAGGAGTCTCTTAAAGAAGAAGTTACAGGTCTGTGAGAGCCAGAAATCTTGCTTGTTTGTAGGTGACCAAATACTTATTTTCCACCATAATTTGCAAATAAATTCATTACAAATCCTAAAATGTGACTTTCTGGATTTTTTTTCTCATTTTGTCTGTCATAGTTGAAGTGTACCTATGATGAAATTACAGGCCTGTCTCATCTTTTTAAGTGGGAGAACTTGCACAAATGGTGGCTGACTAAATACTTTTTTGCCCCACTGTACATAAAGATATTCACAGGACACTCAACTTATCTCTTTCTATTTCCCTACATTATATATGCAGGTGATATTTCCACCTGGATGACAGCACATAATCAGCAAGACGGAGATGCTCTTCATCCGAGGGAATGCCTTCCCATTCTCAGACGTTAGATAATCCAAGATGATCACATGTCATTTACATTGTAGCCCTTGTCAGCTCCAGATTTGACTACTTCAACTCACACCCTGCTGGAATCACTGCATTCTCAGATTCCCCTCCACTGATTTGCACCCTGGACGGGCTCCCTATTGCAGCTGTTATGTTATGTTATGTTATGCTGTTATGTTCAGGATTCTAATTCTAGCCTACAGGGCCATTAATACCCCTCGGCCTGGATAAAGTGCTGTACTGGGGTTCTTTCTCTGTGATCTACAATTGCGGCATTCTTGAAGTTGGCTTCTCTTTAAGGATTCAGTGGACAATCACCAAGACTTCGCTGTGTACTGTTGCCTAATTGGTTGAATTAGTTGAGCTGCAGGCATCATAACTGAAAAGTCCCTTGCTGTTTGTAAATGCTGATTATATAACCACCTATTCAAAAAGCACTTTGATACTGATTTACTTTTGTACTAGGAACACACTTCTACATGTTGCTCTGTGTTTATACTAAAAACATACGTTGTTTGTGCTTTTACTCTAGCAGTGAACAGGTTAGGTAGCAGTTTTGTACTCATATTCCATATAATATACTGTATATGTGTCACGACTTCCGCCAAAGTTGGTTCCTCTCCTTCTTCGGGCGGCGTTCGGCGTCGCCGGTCTTCTAGCCATCATCGATCCACTTTTCATTTTCCATTTGTTTTGTCTTGTCTTCCCACAGACCTGGTTTCAATTCCATCATTACATGTTGTGTTTTTAACCCTCTGTTCCCCCCATGTCCTTGTTCTGAATTGTGTATTGTAAGTGCATGTGCACGTTTATCTGGTGAGCGACGGGTTTTGTACCTTCAGCCTCCACCTCCTCAGCCACCACACCAGCAGCAGCAGCAGCTACTGATATATACACATGTATGTATGTAATCTTGTCAGGTTGATCCATTTATATATCTCAGTCCACCTTCAAGTACATTTTCCAGGTGTTGCAGAGGCTTGGGGAGGAACATATGTATACAGTTCAAGTCGGAAGTTTACATACACCTTAGCCAAATACATTTAAACTCAGATTTTCACAATTCCTGACATTTAATCCTAGTAAAAATTCCCTGTTTTAGGTCAGTTAGGATCACCACTTTATTTTAAGAATGTGAAATGTCAGAATAATAGTAGAGAGAATGATTTCTTTCAGATTTGATTTCTTTCGTCACATTCCCAGTGGGTCAGAAGTTTACATACACTCAATTAGTATTTGGTAGCATTGCCTTTAAATTGTTTAACTTGGGTCAAACGTTTCAGGTTGCCTTCCTAAAGCTTCCCACAATAAGTTGGGTGAATGTTGGCCCATTCCTCCTGACAGAGCTGGTGTAACTGAGTCAGGTTTGTAGTCCTCCTTGCTCGCACACGCTTTTTCAGTTCTGCCCACAAATGTTCTATAGGATTGAGGTCAGGGCTTTGTGATGGCCACTCCAATACTTTGACTTTGTTGTCCTTAAGCCATTTTGCCACAACTTTGGAAGTAAGCTTGGGGTCATTGTCCATTTGGAAAACCCATTTGCGACCAAGCTTTAACTTCCTGACTGATGTCTTGAGATGTTGCTTCAATATACCCACATCATTTTCCTACCTCATGATGCTGTCTATTGTGTGAAGTGCAGCAGTCCCTCCTGCAGCAAAGTACCCCCACAACATGATGCTGCCACCCCCATGATTCACGGTTGGGATGGTGCTCTTCAGTTTGCAAGCCTCCCCCTTTTTCCTCCAAACATAACAATGGTCATTATGGCCAAACAGTTCTATTTTTGTTTCATCAGACCAGAGGACATGTAACGGTTTTCTTCCTGGGATGAAGGAGAGGACCAAAATGCAGCGCGGCTAGTGTTCAACATGTTTAATAAACAAAGAGACGATAACGTGAACACAATACAAAATAACAAACGTGAAAACCGAGACAGTCCTATCTGGTGCAGAACACAAAGACAGAAGACAACCACCCACAAACCCCAACACAAAACAAGCCACCTAAATATGGTTCCCAATCAGAGACAATGACAAACACCTGCCTCTGATTGAGAACCATATCAGGCATACATAGAAATGGACAAACTAGACACATAACATAGAATGCCCACCCAGCTCACGTCCTGACCAACACTAAAACAAGTAAAACACACAAGAACTATGGTCAGAACGTGACAGTACCCCCCTCCTGAGGTGCGTACTCCGAACGCACCACCTAAAACTCTAGGGGAGAGTCTGGGTGGGCATCTGTCCGCGGTGGCGGCTCCGGCGCTGGACGAGGATTCCACTCCACCATTGTCTTTGTCCCCCTCATTAGCGTCCTTTGAGTGGCGACCCTCGCCGCCGACCTTCACAAAGGTCCCCACTAGACTGAGGAAACTCCTCCGGACTGAGGGACAGCTCATGACAGAGAGGTAGCTTAAGACAGAGAGGTAGCTCAGGACAGAGGGGCAGCTCCAGACTGAAGGGCAGCTCCGGACTGAAGGGCAACTCCGGACTAATGGCAGCTCCGGACTAATGGCAGCTCATGACTAAATGGCAGCTCATGACTGGAGGACAGCTCATGACTGGAGGGCAGCTCATGACTGGAGGGCAGCTCATGACTGGAGGGCAGCTCATGACTGGAGGGCAGCTCATGACTGGAGGGCAGCTCATGACTGGAAGGCAGCTCATGACTGGAGGGCAGCTCATGACTGGAGGGCAGCTCATGACTGGCGGGCAGCTCATGACTGGCGGGCAGCTCATGACTGGCGGGCGACTCTGGTCCCTCGTGACTGGCGGTCGGCTCCGGCAGCTCCTGACTGGCGGGCGGCTCTGGCAGCTCCTGACTGGCGGGCGGCTCTGGCGGCTCCTGACTGGCGGGCGGCTCTGGCGGCTCCTGACTGGCGGGCGGCTCTGGCGGCTCCTGACTGGCGGGCGGCTCTGGCGGCTCCTGACTGGCGGGCGGCTCTGGCGGCTCCTGACTGACGGACGGCTCTAGCGGCTCCTGACTGACGGGCGGCTCTGATGGCTCGGGACAGACGGGCGGCTCTGACGGCTCGGGACAGACGGGGGGCTCAGATGGCGCTGGGCAGACGGACGGCTCAGATGGCGCTGGGCAGGCAGGCAGCTCAGATGGCGCTGGGCAGGCGGGCAGCTCAGATGGCGCTGGGCAGACGGGCAGCTCAGATGGCGCTGGGCGGGCAGGCAGGCAGCTCAGATGGCGCTGGGCAGACGGCCGACTCTGACCTGCTGAGGCGCACTGTAGGCCTGGTGCGTGGTGCCGGAACTGGTGGTACCGGACTGGAGACACGCACCACTAGGCTAGTGCGGGAGCAGGAACAGGGAACACTGGATTCTCAAAGCGCACTATAGGCCTGGTGCGTGGTGCCGGAACTGGTGGTACCGGGCTGTAGCCACGCACCTCAAGGCTAGTGCGGGGAGAAACAACAGTGCGTACAGGGCTTTGGATACGCACAATAGGCTTGGTGCGTTGTGCCGGAACTGGTGGTACCGGGCTGGAGACACGCACCACAGGGAGAGTGCGTGGAGGAGGAACAGAGTTCTGGAGACGCACAGAAAGCCTGGTGCGTGGTGTTGGCACTGGTGGTACTGGACTGGAGCGAGGAGGTGGCACCGGATATACCGGACCGTGAAGGCGTACTGGCTCCCTTGAGCACCGAGCCTGCCCAACCTTACCTGGTTGAATGCTCCCCGTAGCCCGACCAGTGCGGGAGGTGGAATAACCCGCACTGGGCTGTGCTGGCGAACACCATGCGTAAGGCTGGTGCCATGTACACTGGCCCGAGGAGACGCACTGGAGACCAGATGCGTTGAGCCGGCTTCATGACACCTGGCTCAATGCTCAATCTAGCCTGGCAGATACGTGGAGCTGGGATGTACCGCACCGGGCTATGCACCCGTACAGGAGACACCGTGCGCTCTTCCGCATAACACAGTGTCTGCCCGTACTCCCGCTCTCCACGGTTATCACACACCTCAGGGTGAGTACCTTGTATACTACGCCAAACCAACATCTCTCTCTCTTCGCTCTCCTCCAATATCACCAACAACTCATCGAATGTCTCATAATCTCCCATCCTTTCACTTTCCTCCAATCTGTCCAATAACTCCTCCACATTCTCCGACTCGTACCTCAATTTAGCCAACTGCTCATTATGGTAAGCACGGGGAACTGGCTCAGGTCTCCTACTTGACCCAGCCACACTCCCCGCGTGCCACCCCCCAAGACATTTTTGGGGGAGCCTCCCGGGCTTCCAGCCACTCTGCCTTGCTAGCTCCTGCTGCTGCTGCTGCAGCTTCCCATAGCCACGCTGCTTGGTCCGAGTTTTGTGGGTGGTTCTGTAACGGTTTTCTTCCTGGGATGAAGGAGAGGACCAAAATGCAGCGCGGCTAGTGTTCAACATGTTTAATAAACAAAGAGACGATAACGTGAACACTATACAAAATACAAAATAACAAACATGAAAACCGAGACAGTCCTATCTGGTGCAGAACACAAAGACAGAAGACAACCACCCACAAACCCCAACACAAAACAAGCCACCTAAATATGGTTCCCAATCAGAGACAGTGACAAACACCTGCCTCTGTTTGAGAACCATATCAGGCATACATAGAAATGGACAAACTAGACACACAACATAGAATGCCCACCCAGCTCACGTCCTGACCAACACTAAAACAAGTAAAACACACAAGAACTATGGTCAAAACGTGACAGGACATTTCTCCAAAAAGTACAATCTTTATCCCCATGTGCAGTTGCAAACTGTAGTCTGGCTTTTTTATGGTGGTTTTGGAGCAGTGGCTTCTTCCTTGCTGAACAGCCTTTCAGGTTATATCGATATAGGACTTGTTTTACTGTGGATATAGATACTTTAGTACCTGTTTCCTCCAGCATCTTCACAAGGTCCTTTACTGTTGTTCTGGGATTGATTTGAACTTTCGAACCAAAGTATGTTCATCTCTAGGAGACAGAATGCGTCTCCTTCCTGAGCGGTATGACGGCTGCGTGGTCCCATGGTGTTTATACTTGCAAACTGTTGTTTGTACAGATGAACGTGGTACCTTCAGGCGTTTGGAAATTGCTCCCAAGGAGGTCTTGGCTGAATTCTTTTGATTTTCCCATGATGTCAAGCAGAGGCACTGAGTTGAAAGGTAGGCCTTGAAATACATCCACAGGTACACCTCCAATTGACCTAAATTATGTCAATTAGCCTATCAGAAGCTTCTAAAGCCATGACATCATTTTCTGGAATTTCCCAAGCTGGTTAAAGGCACAGTCAACTGAGTGGATGTTAACATCTGACCCACTGGAATTGTGATACAGTGAATTATAAGTGAAATAATCTGTCTGTAAACAATTGTTGTAAAGATTACTTGTATCATGCACAAAGTAGATGTCCTAACCGACTTGCCAAAACTATAGTTTGTTAACAAGAAATTTGTGGAGTGGTTGAAAAACGAGTTTTAATGACTCCAACCTAAGTGTATGTAAACTTCCGACGTCAACTGTATGTGCTGTTGTCTAGAATTGGCCTATTTAAAATATTTTATCATGATCTCCACAGAACTGGTCCAAATAGGGAGCTGGAAAGTGAGGTAAGACTGTGTTGCACATACAGTATATGTAAACACTGTATGTGTGTGATTAATCTGTGTATTTATGAGGAAAACCTAAATTGTTGTTTTTCCATGTAACAGATTTACCTTCATTGTCTTTTTTTCTGTCAGACCATCAATGCCTACATGTTCCATCTGATGCAGAATTTTAAAAAGGCAGTCAACCGAGCAAGCTTTCTACAATGACACCTTTAAAATGACTGGCATTTGGGGGAGCAAGAAATGCAAAAGGTTGGTTGGATTATTCTCATAATATCATAATATTATATATTATTATATGTTATATTTGACAAATTTTGAACTCAAGCAACTGTATCCTTGCTCTTTTAAATTTCAGATTGATCCAATGATGTACAAGTACATTATTGGCATCATCAATGAACACAACCACTGGACTGTGACGGTAAGAGCCGCTAAGGCAGTACTAAGAAATACATACATAATACAGAATATACATGTGAACACATACATGTGTGTAAAATGTGTGCGTGCCATCTGTGTGTATTTATGTGTGTGTAATCTGTCTGTCTGTCTGTCTGTCTGTCTGTCTGTCTGTCTGTCTGTCTGTCTGTCTGTCTGTCTAAACTTGAAAGGTTATGCTGCCATCCCAGCAGAGGGCTCTGTTTCTCAACCCAATGGGAGAAAGTGCCAGAAAGATAAAAATATGCCAGGGGGTGACAAGGTAAAAACTGCTTTTAATATTCATTTTACAATGGAATCAATAAAGTCTTTGAAATGCTATACTGTTACTAATCTCCATTTTGACATCAATAAAGTGTTTCAAAATGCTGTACTTTAATTAACATATACGTTCAGATCATTCCTGAGAGAGAAGCGGTGTAATATCTCCAGATGGGTGTGTGGTACCCTTCCTCACCCATGCCAACAAGATGTTACTTCTTGTGGGGTCTTTGCCTTGAAAGTAAGTATGAGAGTATAAGTAATGCACAATTAACCTGCTAAAAGTATACTGACTAAAAGGCGAAACAGAACTATCAAATTATATTATAGCTGTGTCGTTATATACTTGCGAATTAGAATCTTAAGTGTAACATAATTTTGTTGGGGAAAACTGAAATGCCCATCAATTTTTTCCCCAGTTTGCTGAATGTGTTCTGACGGAGGAGTCAATTGTCTTTTCAAATACGGACAAAGATGTTAACATCATGAGAGAAGAAATAGCAGTCACTCTCCTCCAAAACACTGGTATGTTCAAATTCTAATTTAATTGTAGATTTAAAAAAAAACATTAAAAAAGATCTTTCATCTTTTATCCAACTTCTGACTAGATGGTCACTAAAACCCATGTATTTAAATAATTGTGTTACAAGAAACCTATACTATTCCCTTGTTCCCTATTCGCTCTGAAAAATACGTGTAAAGATGTATAGACTACCCGACATTATGTTTTGCTAGATGACCTGAGCCAACTGTGCCAATTCTGTGGGGAGGTGAACAATAATGAGGAAAACACTAACTGGGCAATTGCTTGTTCACTTCTGAAGGCACATTTTTACGAGTACGAATTTGTATAAGCAGTAATATTTCTAGAGGTAGCATCATCCACTTTGTCTGAGAATGAAATAATTGTAATTCAAGAAATGTATTTCATGTTATAAATATATGAACATTTTTCATCATGAATTTCAGATTGGTTGTGACCGCTGCCCACGATGGTTCCACCAGTCCTGTATGAAAATCATCCCACCATTGGAGGATTATGTCTGCGCTGCATGTCAGGGCTAGGTTAGGCTTGAGTTCCAGGTGACGTTATCCCCTAGAAAACTTTCCATAAAAAGTGGACTAAATGTTCAGTCGAGCTGTTGCAGCTTTCCAATATTTGTTTATTTATTGTCTTTTTATATTTGATTTATTGTCATTTTATATCTTATTATGCAAAGATCGAAATTTGTGTTTCCTATTTAATGTTTGTTATCAAACTTTCTGTGATGTTTTTGTGTTATTGTGTGATAATATCATTATTTTCTTAAACATTACAAAATGTTTCTAAATAAAATGTTTTTGTTTTTTTATACTCTAATTTTGCTTTCTGTAGCACACACTACTGGTCAACATGAGCTACCAAAATGATTCAGAAGTGTGCCAGGTGTTGCAGTCCCAAGATAGAATGGGGGTAGGGGAATTTCGGCAGGCAATAAAATAGCCTTACCGAATAATTTCCCCTTCTAATTTACTTAATTTTGTGGCTAGAGTCCAATAATTTCTGTGACACACACTACTGGTCAACATGAGCTACGAAAATTATTCAGAAGTGTGCCAGGCGTTGCTGTCCTAAGATAGAAGGGGGGGGGGGGGGGGGGGGGGGCACGAGCCACTACGTCTACAAAGAATAGAGCCATGTATGGACTAGCTAACGATATATCATTCAATCATTCAAATTCATATCATTCAAAACTTTGTTTTCCGGAGCATATGACTCAACATGGAGAGTTTTAAAAATAGCGGTTGAAGTTCTACATGAAACATGCTGTCAAGAACGACATTTATGGTAGGTGTAGTTGACAAAGTTGGGTAAAACGTATTTATATACATTATTGACGATTTATTTGTACATTTTATTAAGTATGGTTAGTTGCAAAATATCCCAAAATCTGAAAATTGACAGATGGATGCAAAATCAAAATGTTAGCCTGTGGTGCCTGGCCTTCATTTGTTTTCTAAACTATTTATTAAAATTGTATCAAATATATTCTGGCCTACTTACACAGATGCATCTGGCTTTTAGCAGATATTTTAGCAAAGCCTCAATTTCCCTTTAAACTTGGAAAATAACAGTAGCCAGGTAGGTAATTTTATGATACACATTAATAGTAGCCAGATAGGTAATTTTACAATACACACATTTGGGATTGTGAATGTTCACATTTTGAGTAGAATGTGGGAATATTATATTGCCCTTTTATTTTTATTTTACCAGGTAAGTTGACTGAGAACACGAGCTGGGGAATAGTTACAAGGGAGAGGAGGCTGATGAATGAGCCAATTGGATGCCCTACTTTTTGATTTCCCAACAAGAGTCCCACCATGGGGCCTCCCGGGTGGCGCAGTGGTCTAGGGCACTGCATCGCAGCGCTAGCTGTGCCACCAGAGTCTCTGGGTTCGCGCCCAGGCTCTGTCGCAGCCGGCCGCGACCGGGTGGTCCGTGGGGCGACGCACAATTGGCCTAGCGTCGTCCGGGTTAGGGTGGGTTTGGCCGGTAGGGATATCCTTGTCTCATCGCGCTCCAGTGACTCCTGTGGCAGGCCGGGCGCAGTGTGCTCTAACCAAGGGGGGCGGGTGCACGGTGTTTCCTCCGACACATTGGTGCGGCTGGCTTCCGGGTTGGAGGGGCGCTGTGTTAAGAAGCAGTGCGGCTTGGTTGGGTTGTGCTTCGGAGGACGCGTGGCTTTCGACCTTCGTCTCTCCCGAGCCCGTACGGGAGTTGTAGCGATGAGACAAGATAGTAATTACTAGCGATTGGATACCACGAAAAATGGGGAGAAGAGGGGGTAAAAAAAAAGAGTGCCACCATGTGAGAAATTAAAGTGTTTAATGAGCATAGTAATTCCATATAAAAACTATAATTGCACTCAGGATAACATTAGATCAGCATGAAATTACTGCTTGGTGCTGTGGAAGGACCACCAGAGGGCAGGCTGGGCTCACGGATGGTAGCCCAACAAGGCATGGGAGACAAGTGAACCAGAGGCAATTAAGCACAGCTGACACTACTAATGAGATATTCTCCTTCCCCTATAAGAGAGAGTATGGAACCAGCAAGAGGAAAAACGATCTCTGGAAGATGGCCACCGAGACAGAGGAGCTATCTAGGAAGAACCATTAAGACGGTGACAATGTCGTGACTTTTTGTTGTAATTTAAAGACAATCATATTGTGTTCCTGTTTTGCTCTGGAGAAGAAGATATATGTTTTGTTCCTTTGGAGAGTTTCATTGATTCTGTTGGAGTGTTTGTGTTGTCCAAATGCCCTCAATATAGAACTTTGTTCAATCAAGAAAACCTACTCCTGACTCGTTTGTTCCACCTTCCCGCTTTAGAGTGACGCCCAATTACTTGGTCCGCTCACATTGGTGGAGAATGCGGGCATTAGGTGGACGAGTGACACAAGGATAAGTGAGTAAATCAAGATTCTTCCAGTAGACCAGGAGGAACCATTCAAGTACGATGGATAACGCCCTACTACAACAATTGATCACGGCACAGCATACAACCATAGAACTCCTGCAACAACAGCTGAGCCGGCGAGAAGAACCTAGAGTTAAGCCAAGAGCGCCTGCTCACGCCATCTTACCTCGTCTCTCCAAGGAGGATGATATTGAGGCCTTCCTCATGACCTTCGAAAGGACGGCCACCTTGGAAGAGTGGCCGCCCACAGAATGGGCGAGCGCATTAGCCCCTCTTTTGACCGGGGTGGCTCAGGAAGCCTATTTTGACCTGGATGCCCGCGAAGCTGCAGACTATGGGCGACTAAAAACCGAGATCCTATCCCGGTACCAGCTGACTGCCAGAGATAGGGCCTTAAAGTTCCATCAATGGACCTACACAGCTGACAAACCCGTCCGTTCCCAGATTTTTGCATTAATACGACTGACGAAACAGTGGCTAGAACCTGAAAAGGGAGTAGGACAGGTGATAGAGACTCTTGTAGTGGACAAGATATTGAGGGAATTACCCAGTGACTTAAAAAGGGTTGTGGGGCAAGCCAACCCGTTGTCAGCCGACGACATAGCACAGGCGGTGGAAACATATCGATCTACAGGGGAGTTGTTAAAAAGTGACAAGGAGGAACGGAAGGATTCTTCCGATCCCGTACCCCGACTCACGCCGGCGCGTCCGCCACCGAAACGTCCAAACCCCCTCCGGAGGTGGGAGAAATCATCCCCCACACAGCAGGGTCGGTGTTATAAATGTCAGTCTCCCAACCATTATGCCCCACAATGTCCTAGCAAGGACGAGCCCATGGTCACAGAGTCATCACTGCCCACCCCCACACCTCTCGGTTTGAGGGGGCAGGATCAACACTGTTGGTTAGCAGAAATAGCTCCAGCCCCAGAGATTCCAGTTCAAGTCGAAGGACAAGATGTGGTAGCCATTCTCGACTCGGGAAGTATGGTTACGTTAGTAGAGGAGCGGCTGGTGACCTCCGCAACACTGCTACCAGACAAAGTAGCCGTATCCTGTATCCATGGAGACACCCACTATTACCCCACTGTGAATCTGCCGATTCTCACTCCAAAAGGAAGGTGTACAGTCAGGGCAGGGAAAGTGCCCCAGCTGAAGGTACCATTATTGATCGGGAGAGACTGTCCCTTATATAAGGAGCTTCGGCAGATGACGTTATGCGTGGAAAGAAGGGGGACAGGAAAGAAGAGAAAATCCAAGCCCGAGGTAGTAGTCCTACAAGGAGACGTAGCTACGTCCTCGTCCTCTGCAGCAGAGGAAGAAATAGCAACCCAACGTTTACGACAGATATTCCAGGAAACCACTGATGAAGACACTTGTGAAGGGTTATACACTACACAGGAAGGAAGGAGCAACCAGACGCTAAGGGATATATTTGAAGCTCCATCCGAGGAGGGAACCTGGAAGGGGTTCTCATCGGTCACCCCTGAGGGGGATGGGGAACATCCTCCACATCCCTCTACCGAGGTTGATCTGCCCCAGGAATTAAAGGGACAGTTCGGCACCTCGCAGCATAGAGACCCAGACCTAAGGGAGGCCATGAGGAAGGTGAAGGTGATCGACGGGAGGAACGTCGACGGATCAGGTGAGCCCCCTCTTCCTTACTATGCAATCAGGCGGGGTCTCTTATACTGGGTCGTACGACGAAGGGGGGAAAACCTGGAATTACTAATGGTGCCTAGACCATACAGGGATACAGTTCTACAGTTAGCCCATTCCCACGTCCTAGGAGGACACCTGGCACGAGACAAGACTATTGACAGAATCATGCAGAGATTCTATTGGCCCCGGGTCACCCGGGATGTGGCCAGGTATTGTAGGACGTGTGATCAATGTCAACGTACAGCTCCACGGCCACACCTGCGTAACCCTTTGATTCCTCTCCCCATCATAGAGACTCCCTTTGAACGCATAGCTATGGACCTCGTAGGACCCCTCCCAAAATCCGCCAGAGGACACGAGTACATCCTAGTGGTCATAGATTACGCTACCAAGTTCCCGGAGGCCATACCCCTGCGTAATATGTCGTCAAAGGGAATTGCCAAGGAATTATTCATGATGTTCTCTCGGGTGGGCCTCCCCAAGACGATCTTAACTGATCAGGGAACCCCATTCATGTCGCGGTTGATGAAGGACCTGTGTCGGTTGTATCAGGTTCAACAGATACGTACAAGCATATTCCACCCTCAAACAGACGGGTTGTGTGAACGCTTGAACAAAACGATTAAAAGCATGTTGAGAAGAGTGGTGTCCCGAGACGGGAAAAACTGGGACATGCTTCTCCCACACTTAATGTTTGCCCTGCGAGAAGTACCCCAAGCATCCACTGGATTCTCTCCGTTTGAATTGCTCTATGGCAGACCCTGTCGAGGGATCCTCGACTTAGCCAAGGAGACCTGGGAGACCCAACCATGCCCCTTTCGATCCACAATAGAACATATTACCCTGATGAGAGACCGCCTGTCAGCAGTGTGGCCCATAGTCAAGGAGCATATGGAGAAGGCACAAAGGACCCAAGGCCGGGCCTATGATAAGTCCGCGACCCCCCGTGAGTTCACCGTGGGAGAGAAAGTGATGGTGCTCGTGCCCACGGCCGAACATCGCTTGCTGGCACAGTGGAGGGGACCCTACGAGGTAATGAAAAGGGTCTCACCGGTCAATTACCTCATCAAGCAACCTGATAGAAGGAAGAAGGTCCAACTCTATCACATAAACCTGTTAAAGCCGTACCATGGAAGAGAGGAGGAGGTGGCTTTGATGGCCCTGGAGGGAAAAGGAAAAGAGGAGGCTCTACCACCGGTGCGCCGTGGTCAAACTCTCCTGCTGGAGCAGTCAAGACAGCTAGACAAGCTGATTATGAACTTCGGTCGAATATTCTCTCCATTCCCAGGACAAACAGATGTCCTGTTCCACCATATCCACACTGAACCCGGCCAGAAGGTGCATATCCGCCCTTACAGGATTCCTGAGGCTCGCCGAGTCATCGCTAAGAACGAGGTAAGGGAGATGTTGAGGATGGGTGTGATCGAGCCATCGACGAGTGAGTGGTCCAGTCCCATAGTCCTGGTCCCCAAATCCGATGGTAGTATGAGACTCTGCAACGATTTTAGGGCCGTGAATGCCATCTCTACATTCGATGCGTATCCCATGCCCCGCGTGGATGAACTCTTGGAGCGCTTAGGAAAGGCCAAGTTCATCACCACCCTGGATTTGACGAAGGGATATTGGCAAGTGCCAGTGGCTCCGGAGGATCGCCCAAAGACTGCCTTCGCCACACCAGAGGGGCTTTTCCAGTATGTGAGGATGCCCTTCGGACTGCATGGTGCCGCTGCAACTTTCCAACGCCTCATGGATGCCATTCTACGGCCCCATCAAGAGTATGCAGCGGCGTACATAGACGATGTGGTTATCCACAGCGAGGACTGGGATAGTCACCTCCTGCGATTACGGGCGGTGCTCGTGAGTTTGGAAGCCACAGGGTTGACGGCCAATCCAAATAAATGCTGCCTGGGTCTGTCCGAAGCGGAATACCTGGGGTACACCGTGGGGAATGGGAAAATACGTCCACAGGCAGAGAAGACCAGGGCAATTCGAGACTGGCCGCGACCCCGGACCAAGCGGGACGTTCGGGCCTTCTTAGGGATAACGGGATATTATCGCCGTTTTATCCCGGGATATGCAACCATTGCCAATCCCCTCACAAACCTCATCAAGAAAAACTTGCCAAACCAGGTAGAGTGGAACGACGAGACGGAAGAGGCCTTTCAATCGCTAAAAGATGGCCTGTGTTCTGATCCCGTCCTACAGGCTCCGGACTTCTCACAAGAGTTCATTGTGCAGGTCGATGCCTCGGATACAGGGCTCGGGGCCGTACTAGCTCAGGGTAAAGGCGAAGCAGAGAAGCCGATTCTCTTCATAAGTAGGAAGCTCAGCGATCGGGAACAGAGGTATGCTACCGTAGAGAAAGAGGCCTTAGCCATTAAGTGGGCCCTCGATTATCTCCGGTACTACCTACTGGGTCGGAGGTTTGCTTTAGTTACGGACCATGCGCCCCTCACGTGGATGGCTGGTAAGAGGAACAATAACAACAGAATAGCCAGATGGTTTTTGTCTTTACAGCCGTTCTCTTTCCATGTCATCCACAGGGCCGGATCGAGGAACGGGAATGCAGACGCGCTGTCCCGACGCGACCAAGACGGTGCGTCTGGCGCCCGACCCTCCGGTTCGGTCCTGAGGGGGAAGGTATGTGGAAGGACCACCAGAGGGCAGGCTGGGCTCACGGATGGTAGCCCAACAAGGCATGGGAGACAAGTGAACCAGAGGCAATTAAGCACAGCTGACACTACTAATGAGATATTCTCCTTCCCCTATAAGAGAGAGTATGGAACCAGCAAGAGGAAAAACGATCTCTGGAAGATGGCCACCGAGACAGAGGAGCTATCTAGGAAGAACCATTAAGACGGTGACAATGTCGTGACTTTTTGTTGTAATTTAAAGACAATCATATTGTGTTCCTGTTTTGCTCTGGAGAAGAAGATATATGTTTTGTTCCTTTGGAGAGTTTCATTGATTCTGTTGGAGTGTTTGTGTTGTCCAAATGCCCTCAATATAGAACTTTGTTCAATCAAGAAAACCTACTCCTGACTCGTTTGTTCCACCTTCCCGCTTTAGAGTGACGCCCAATTACTTGGTCCGCTCACAGTGCTGTAGATATAGGGACTAGGGCAAGAGTTTTTCCTGCTCAGGTCACATGATAAGGAAACAACTCATGGCCCTATGGTGCAGGTACACCATGTCATTGGCTGTGCTGTTAGAACAGATGACTCCTCATTGCTATTTCCATAGTTAGGCCTTCCATACCCTGAACCAAATCAGTGAAGCCAACAGAGACAGATTCATATCAGAGAAGCTGGATGGACTGCAGTGATATAACAGATTATGATTGACTGTGGCTGATTGTGAGGGTGGCAACGGCCCTGAGAAGCAAAGGAAGGAATTTCCTGTTTCAAAATTAAAATATATAAATAAATAGTGGATGTAACTTCTCATGAATGTTTACAAGAGCTCATTCTACCTTCTCTCTCTCACACGCACACCCTCTCTCTCTCTCTAGAAGAACATAGTGTCAACGCTAATGGTGTGTGTATGTGACTTGAGGAGTGTCTGCAGCTGTTTCTAATGTCATGCTATTATTACCTCATTATATGTACCGTAACAATTCATATGTGAATGTACTGTGTAGTATACCGTATGTCCAATGAAACACACACAATATGTCAGGAACTCCCTGAGTAGTGTAGTAAGTTAGGGTGAGTTGGAGTTGTCATGACCTTAACATCAAAGACCATCATTTATTATTTATAATTGGAGGGAGGGGAGGGCATAAATGAAGTGCTCTTTTGGCATTTATATGGAAGCCAGAGCAAATTCTGCCTGCCACAGTATACACTTTTCCATTTATGGGCTGTTCTCACAATCTCAAGGAGGCAGCATGTAAGCAACGGTTACAGGAATTCAACCATAATCGCTCCAGTGAAGTTGTAGTTAAAAAGTCTTCACAAGAAACGTTAAGCTGCTGATCTGAAGTCTGTCATTTAAAAAATAACTTCATGAGAGCAAATAGCAGGTTACAGACTCAAATTGGTTGATACTGCCATGTTCTAGCTTCAAACACGGTATTAGGGCAAATTCTGTTATTGGTCTCCACCGTCTCCTTACTGATTTCTTAGTCACAAAATGAAACACAGGGATGAATGAAGCTCAGATACGCATCTAGACTGCATGGAATCATTTCCAAAGATCTGGTATTTTGAACATTTTATATGGAGACAATTTTGAGCCAAGTCACTAACCTCTGTTCTTCAGAGAGTAGTTTTTTTCGTATAAATGAACAGACGGTTTTGAACAGACGTTTTTTTTTTGTTGAAAAATAAATTATTTATATTTGAACAACCTACTGTAAGTGTGTTAACATTCTGTCAATACAGTTGCAGGATATATTACATAAAACATATTCTGATGGGGTGCACAGTAACAATGGTCAACGTTTTAAGCAATGGGGACTCAATAAGCCTGTCAGCTCCTGGAAAATATCTGTAAATATTATGAGTACAAAGAGTTAATTTATTGAGTTGAGCATTTTATTTTCATCTTTATCACCCCCAATACAGTTTGATTTCCATGCCCATGCAAACAATACCTTGGCATAGGGATGCTTGAGGATGGGGTGTGATATGTACAAAACACAATTTCCTCTCCAATCATCAGTCAATAAAGCACATCCAACTGGCCAAGTTTAATGTGACTGGAGACTTTGTGAGGAAAGAGGTGGCTTACTTCATTAACTTTCTGACCCTTAGCATGTTGACTAACAAGTATTGAAATACTATTGTCACTTTTTGTATTGCCAGAAATGGCACAATCACTCAGGCTTACAGGCTCAAGGTCTTTGGCACTGCGAGGGCAGCGAGTGACAGGGTGGAACACTGGCAAAAACTATTAAAAAGGTTACTTTTCTAACGTTTCAATGGCTTTACTCGTCATTGCCAAAGACAACACCCAAAGGACATTAATTGGAAATGACAATGTGATTGTCAGGCCAAAATGGCCATTTCCCTCCACACACACACAATATAACGGAAATCTCAAGCCAGAGCTAAAATAACGAGAGCATTGGGGGAAACCATTGTTTAAAGTTTTAATGGGGTTTCAATCAAGTCATCAAGACATAAACAATGCTCTTCTGTAATAAACTTTGAGTGTAATAATCTATTAAGTTTAAGGCACACCAAACATATATACTGTACCTAATCACATTTTCCTCCTTGTGCCCAAAGCAATAGTGAATCACTGACCAACCCAATGTACATTCTCGTAAACAGAAAAGATGACAGGTAATGCAGACGAAAATTATGTAATTATACAGTCATGTTTTTGGACCAAATGTGAGACGGTCTATATCCCTAAGTGTAAATGACTGGATTCATTTTGAAATGTCAATCCCTTGTAACCAATGATTGGTCTGTGAGAGGAGTCGTTTGGCCACATTTGGACTACAAACCTCTTGTTATTACTATCTTAATCTTACTATGAGTCTTGTGTGACATAAATTGACAAGATCGCCAGCGGAGTGGAAAAGAACATTGTGGCAAAGGGCACTGTGTGTTACGTTCGTTGATGGAAGGATTAGACCAAGGTACAGCGTGGTAAGCGTACATCTTTCTTTATTGATGAACACCAAAAAACACCAAAATATAAACAAACGTAAGGTGGAAAACAGGTTGCCTAAGTATGATCGCCAATCAGAGACAACGATAGACAGCTGCCTCTGATTTGGAACCATACCTGGCCAACAAAGAAATAGAACATATAGATTGCCCACCCAAATCATAGCCCGACCTAACCAAATAGAGAAATAAAAAGGATCTCTAAGGTCAGGGCGTGACACTGGGGTCATATGCTGTAGTGAGAAAGTAGGAGAATAAGCATGGCTGTACTTGCCAAATTGTGATGATGATGATCATTTCGTGAATGATTTATCCACATTGTGACATCTCAAAGATGCCATAATACCATCTGTATAGGCTAGTAACACATACAATCTGTGGGTTTTCCTCCTCTGTGACATCATCAGATACATACTCACTATTTACTCACTGCTCCTGATCAGATCCGATCAGCCGAAATGTGTCCACTGGCACACAGCAAGATGATGCACGGCAGAAAGAAACAATCCCTGATGACAACAATGCTTACGGATAACCACAACATTCCCAGTAACAAGCCTATGGACCATTTCCAGAATGTCTTAATTTATGGAATATTGCCATCAAACATAGACATTTTTAAGACTTCAGTTTATTGTCTAAAGGTAATTGTAACGTTGCCTTCACAATAGTCTACTCTATAGTAGAATGATGCCGGAAAGGATGGCTGATGTTTTACGTGCTTAAAAAATAAGTTACCAACAAAATAAAACAGTTGGTTAAACTGTTTAATTTTGTTTGTTTTTTTTGCGTTGTTTGGCACGTACAGGTCATGCTCCAACAGTCGTCCAAGTACCCTGCGCACCAAGGACACATGCTCGGCGCGTGTAGCGGAGTATATCAGAATGTCATCGATATACACCACTACACCCTGCCCGTGCAGGTCCCTGAAAATCTTGTCTACAAAGGATTGGAAGACTAATGGAGCATTCATCAACCCGTACGGCATGACGAGGTACTCATAATGGCCTGATGTGGTACCAAACACCGTCTTCCACTCTTCTCCCTCCCGGATACGCACCAGGTTGTACGTGCTCCTGAGATCCAGTTTAGTGAAGAAGCACGCCCAGAGCATTGACTCAATCGCCGTGGCAATAAGAGGTAGCAGGTAACTGTACCTCACCGTGATTTGATTGAGTCCTCGATAGTCAATGCACGGGCGCAGACCTCCATCCTTCTTCTTCACAAAAAATAAACTCGAGGAGGCAGGTGAAGTGGAGGGCTGAATGTACCCCTGCCCCAGAGATTCGGGGACATATGTTTCCATAGACGCCGTCTCCTATTGCGACAGGGGATCCACGTGACTCCTGGGGAGTGCTGCGTCTACCAGGAGATTTATCGCACATTCCCCCCATTGATGGGGTGGTAATTGAGTCGCCTTCTTTTTACAGAAGGCGAGAGCCAAATCGGCATATTCAGAGGAGATGCGCACGGTGGAGACCTGGTCTGGACTTTCCACCATAGTAGCACCGACGGAAACCCCTAAACACCTCCCAAAGCACTTTCCTGACCACCCCTTGAGAGCCCTCTGTTGCCACGAAATAGTGGGATCATGATAGGCCAACCAGGGTAAGCCCAGCACCACGGGAAACGCAGGAGAATCAATAAGGAAGAGACTGATTCTCTCCTTGTGACCCTCCTGCGTAACCATGCCCAGTGGATCTGTGGCCTCCCTAATTAGCCCTGACCCTAATGGTCGACTATCTAGGGCGTGTACAGGGAAGGGCATGTCCACAGGAACAATGGGGATCCCTAAACTATGGGCAAATCATCTGTCAATAAAATTCCCAGCTGCGCCCGAATCTACAAGCGCCTTATGCTGGGAATGCGGGGAAAAATCAGGAAAATTAATAAACAAAAACATGTGAGCAACAGGGGGCTCTGGGTAAGCCTGGTGCCGGCTCACCTGGGGTGACACGAGAGTGCCCTGCCTGCTGCCTCGACTCCTAGAGGAACCTCCCCAGCACCGACCGGCAGTGTGCCCTCTGCGGCCACAGATGGTGCATGGAACGGCCCCTCCTCCGGTCGCCCTAAGTGCAGCACCTCCCATCTCCATGGGCGTTGCAGCGGTGGTGCTGGGGGATGGAACCAACAGACCCCGATCTGGACGTCCGCCGGTAGCCAGCAGGTTATCCAAACGGATGGACATGACCACCAGCTGGTCAAAGGTGAGTGGGGTGTCCCTGCAGGCCAACTCCCTACGGACGTCCTCACACAAACTACAATGGTAGTGATCAATCAGGGCCCTGTCATTCCATACCGCGCTGGCGGCCAGGGTCCGAAAGTCCAACGCAAACTCCTGTGCGCTCCTCGTCTCCTGCCTAAGTTGAAAGACCCACTCACCCGACGCTCTACCCTCAGGTGGGTGGTCGATCTCCTCCAATTGGTCCAACACCACTTCTCCTTCCCCCCATACGGCGTTGGCCCACTCCAGGGCTTTCCCTGAGAGGCAGGAGACAAGGGCGGACATGCTCTCACGGCCCGAGGGAGCCGGGTGAATGGTTGCCAAGTAAAGCTCCAGCTGGAGTAAGAACCCCTGGAATCCCGAAGCCGTCCCATCATTCTCCCTCGGAAGAGCGAGCCGAATCCCACTGGGACCAGGTGAAGGAGGGGTGGGTAGTGGTGCCATTGGTGGTGTAGGCGGAGGCGCTGGAGGCACTCCTCTTCTCTCCCAGTGATCCATTGTCTGCAGGACGCGATCCATGACGGTGCCGAGATGTTGCAGCATGGCCGCATGCTACTGGACGCACTCCTCAACCCCTAATATGGGGTTGTCTGCTCCTGCTGACTCCATATCCTCATGGGTGCGGGATTCTGTCATAATGCTGGGTGTAGCTGGTGTATGCAGTCAGGTGCAGGAGAGCAGAGAATTGGGAGCAAAGTAACTTTACTCAGAATAATGAATGGTGCAAGGTACAACACTACACTTGCCCAAACACAAATATCAATTTTTACGCACGGGCAAAAACAGCACCGGTCGAAAAAACCATTCACCAACATTACCGAACATGACAATAACAATCACGCACAACACCATGGGTGTTACGCCCTGACCATAGAGAGCCCTTGGGGTTCTCTATGGTGCAGTAGGTCAGAGCGTGACTAGGGGGTGTTCTAGTACTATATTTCTATGTTGGTTTGAGTATGGTTCCCAATAGGAGGCAGCTGATTATCGTTGCCTTTAATTGGGGATCATACTTAATGTAGTCCTTTTCCCACCTGCGTTTGTGGGATATTGTTATGTTTTCAGTTAGTGTCTTAGTGCGACCTGTACTGGACGTTCGTTGATTCTTTGTTGTTTTTGTTAAGTTTCACTTTGTAATAAAGTATGTGGAACTCTATGCACACTGCGCCTTGGTCCGCTCCTTTCGACGGACGCGACAATGGGGGAATCAGAGGGTTAAATACATCAACAAAAATTAGGGGAATGAAAAACAGGTGTGTAGAAAATAAGACAAAACAAATGGAAAATGAAAAGTGGATCGGCGATGGCTAGTACACCGGCGACGCCGACCGCCGAGCGCCGCCCGAACAAGGAGAGGAACCGACTTCGGCTGAAGTCGTGACACCATCATTTGTGTGAAGAGAAGACTTCTTTCTGAGAATTCGTAGGTGAGCGAGTAAACCCCCACTGCCATCCATTCTATTGGGCAACGTGCAATCATTGGAAAATAAAATCGATGACCTACGAGCAAGATTAAACTATCAACGGGACATTAAAAACTCTATGTATATTTGTAGACAACAGCTGGTGCACAATATCTAAGGAAATCTTGAGGTTTTCTTCGCCTGAGGTAGAGTATCTCATGATAAGCTGTAGACCAGCTTATCTACCAAGAGGGTTTTCATCTCTATTTTTCGTAGCCGTCTACATACCACCACAGACCGATGCTGGCACTAAGACCGCACTCAATGAGCTGTATACCGCCATAAGCAAATAGGAGAATGCTCATCCAGAGGCGGCGTGCCTAGATAACGGGGACTTTAATGCAGGGAAACTTAAATCCGTTTTACCAAATATCTACCAGCATGTTAAATGTGAAACCAGAAGGGGGAAAAAACTCTAGACCACCTTTACTCCATACCCAGAGATGCGTACAAAACTCCCTCGCCCTCCATTTGGCAAATCTGACCATAATTCTATCCTCCTGATTCCCGCTTACAAGCAAAAATTAAAGCAGGAAGCACAAGTGACTAGATCAATAAAAAAGTGGTCAGATGAAGCAGATGCTAAGCTACAGGACTGTTTTGCTAGCACAGACTGGAATATGATCCCGGGATTCTTCTGATGGCATTGAGGAGTGCACCACATCAGTCACTGGCTTCATCAACAAGTGCTTCGATGATGCCATCTCCGCAGTGACTGTGCATACATACCTCAACCAGAAGCCATGGATTACAGGCAACATCCACACTGAGCTAAAGGGTAGAGCTGCCGCTTTCAAGGAGCGCGACTCTAACCTGGAAGCTTATACCAAATTCCGCTATGCCCTCCGACAAACCATCAAACAGGCAATGCGTCAATATAGAACTAAGATTGAATCGTACTACCGACCCTTGTTGATGTAGATTGGCTTGCAAACTAGTACAGACTATAAAAAGGCAAGCACAGCCGAGAGCTGCCCAGTGACATGAGCCTACCAGACGAGCTAAATTACTTCTATGCTTGCTTCAAGGCACTGAAACATGCATGAGCACATCAGCTGGTCTGGACAACTGTGTGATCATGCTGTCTGCAGCCGATGTGAGTAAGAACTTTAAACAGGTCAACATTCAGAAGGCCGCAGGGCCAAACGGATTACCAGAACGTGTACTCCGAGCATGCGCTGACCAACCTGTCCCTGACTGAGTCTGTAATACCTGAAAATAAAGGAGAGCCGCACACTCTTGGATATTAAATATTTGCATCTGAGCTCCCAGAGTGTGCGGCTCTCCTTTATTTTCAAGTTTTCTACTCCGCTAGCCAGCACCTCGCCTAAATAGGTGTGCATTTCTTTTTCTTCTAGATTGAATCTGTAATACCAACATGTTTCAAGCAGACCACCATAGTCCCTGTGCCCAAGAACACTAAGGTAACCTGCCCAAATGACTACTGACCCGTAGCACTCA
Organism: Salvelinus fontinalis; assembly: GCF_029448725.1. Lineage (NCBI taxonomy): Eukaryota > Metazoa > Chordata > Actinopteri > Salmoniformes > Salmonidae > Salvelinus > Salvelinus fontinalis. The sequence goes on from NC_074691.1 coordinate 17,590,049, forward strand.
CGTCTGTAGCCATGAAGTGCTTTGAAAGGCTGGTCATTGCTCACATTAACTCCATTATCCCAGAAACCCTAGACCCACTCCAATTCACATACCGACCCAACAGATCCACAGAGGATGTAATCTCTATTGCACTCCACACTGCCCTTTCCCACCTGGACAAACTGGATCCTGGACTTCCTGACGGGCCGCCCCAGGAGGTAAGGGTAGGTAACACACCCACTACGCTGATCCTCAACACTGGGACCCCTCAGGGGTGTGTGTTGAGTCCCCTCCTGTACTCCCTGTTCACTCATGACTGCACGGCCAGGCACGACTCCAACACCATCATTTAGTTTGCCGATGACACAACAATGGTAAGTCTGATCACCGACAACGACAAGACAACCGAGCACGCCCCCATTCTCATCGACAGGGCTGTAGTGGAGCAGGTTGAGAGCTTCAAGTTCCTTGGTGTCGACATAACTAACATGGTCCAAGCACACCAAAACAGTTGTGAAGAGGGCACGACAAAACCTATTCCTCCTCAGGAGACTGAAAAGATTTGGCATGGGTCCTCAGATCCTGAAAAGGTTCAACAGCTGCACCATCAAGAGCATCCTGACTGGTTGCATCAGCAGCTACTTTCTGTTATTATCTATGCATAGTCACTTTAATAACTCTGCCTACATGTACATATTACCTCGACTAACCCGTGCCCCCGCACATTGACTCCGCACCGTTACCCCCTGTATATAGCCTTACTATTGTTATTTTACTGCTGCTCTTTAATTATTTGTAACTTAAAAATATATATATATGTTTTTATTATATTTATTTATTTATTATATAAAAAATGTTTAGGTATTTTTTATTTTCTTTAATTTAGTACATTTAGTCTTTTGATTATTTTTTAAAAATTGCATTGTGGGCTTGTAAATAAATATTTCACTGTAAGGTCCACACCTGTTATATTCGGCGCTTGTGACAAGATACAATAGGAAAAAGTTGTCTGTTGAAACAGAACCTAGTTGGCATCATAAAAAGCAGTCTGGAACTTGAGCGAAACAACACCATATGACTTGAATCATCAAACCTAAAACTATTCACGCAGAGTCATGGAAAGTCAGGGGACTCTTAAGTGAAAGTCCCCCTTTTGCGTTGGCTTGTAACAGCAGAGTGTATTTCTCAGCAGGACAGTGTCTGGGCTGGGGTGTCGACAGGGTTGCAGGTTCCTCCAGATTTGAGATAAGCAGGAGAACATAAACACAGGGGAAAGAAACCACTGTGTTGTGTAGAAAACAAGACCATATCAAACTCAGAGCCAAGCGTTGGGGGTTTAGTTTATGTAACAACTCATTTATCTGTCACCCTATAAAAGCAGCATGCTTTGTTTTATAACAAAGTGCCTGCTTCATTAACACACATAGCAAACATGTGAACATACTTGCATGCACACCTCCATATACACTGAGTGTACAAAACATTAGGAACACCTTCCTAATATTGAGTTGCACCCCCTTTAGCCCTCAGAACAGCCTCAATTCGTTGGGGCATGGACTACAAGACTCTTCCTGGAGCTGGTCGCCTGGCCAAACTGAGAAATCGGGGGAGAAGGGCCAAGAACCTGATGGTCACCCTGACAGAGCTCCAAAGTTCCTCTGTGGAGATGGGAGAACATTCAAGAACCTTCAAGGACAACCATCTCTGCAGCATGCCACCAAACAGGCCTTTATAGTAGAGTGGCCAGACGGAAGCCACTCCTCAGTAAAAGGCATATTACAGCCTGCTTGGAGTTTGCAAAAAATCCACCCAAAGGACTGACCATGAGGAATAAGATTCTCTGGTCTGATGAAACCAAGATTGAACTCCTTGGCCTGAATTCCAAGGGTCACATCTGAAGGAAACCTGGCACCATCCCTACGGTGAAGCATGGTGGTGGCAGCATCATGATGTGGGGATGTTTTTCAGTGGCAGGGACTGGGAGACAAGTCAGGGTTGAAGGAAAGATAAACTGAGGAAAGTACAGAGAGATCCTTGATGAAGACCTGCTCCAGAGTGCTCAGGACCTCAGACGGTGGCAAAGGTTAAACTTCCAACAGGACAACGACCCTAAGCACAGAGCCAAGACAATGCAGGAGTGGCTTCGGAACAAGTCTCAATGTCCTTGAGTGTCCCAGCCAGAGACCGGACTTGAACCCGATCGAACATCTCTGCTGAAACCTGAAAATTGCTGTTCAGTGATGTGCCCTCTCCAACCTGACAGAGCTTGAGAAGATCTGCAGAGAAGAATGGGAGAAACAGCCCAAATACAGGTGTGCCAAACTTAAGCATCATACCCAAGAAGACTTGAGGCTGTAATCGCTGTCAAAGGTGCTTCAACAAAGTACTGAGTAAAGGGTCTGAATACTTATATAAATATGATTTCAGTTGTTTATTTTGAATAAATTTGCTAAAAATTAGAATGTGGATTACGTAGCGGTTAACTAGGCCTCCCTGTTCAGGGCAAAATCTTCCCAGGTCAAGCGTTACGGAATGACAGGTCATATTTATGCAAACATGTCCAAAAAATTGGAATTAGAATATTTCACTTCTTCAATCCACTAGTCTTGTGACAAACATACAGGATCTGGTACAAAAAATGCAAATCATCAGTGCTGTGTATGCAGCCTTTTGACCCTTCCCTGCCATATCATAAGAATGTTATTCTTAGTTGTCGAAAACCATTGAGTGCTGGTGTTTGTGAATGGTGACTTTCTAGCATCTGAAATAATGTGTTGTTTGCACTATGAGTGCCCCTCATCTACTACTTGAGAGTTGAAGTGTTGTGCAGGGTCCAGATGAGGTCCAGTCATACACTACATAGCCAAAAGTATGTGGACCCCCGCTCGTCGAACATCTCATTCCAAAATCAAGGGCATTAATACGGAGTTGGTCCCCCATGCGATGCTATAACAGCCTCCACTCTTCTGGGAAGGCTTTCCACTAGATGTTGTAACATTGCTGCAGGGACTTTCTTCCATTCAGCCACAAGAACAGTAATGAGGTCAGGCACTGATGTTGGGCGATTAGGCCTGGCTTGCAGTTGGCATTCCAATTCATCCCAAAGGTGTTCGATGGGGTTGAGGTCAGGGCTCTGTGCAGGCCAGTCAATTTCTTCCACACCGAATCATCTAGAATTCCATTGTATGCTGTAGCGTTAAGATTTCCCTTCACTGCAACTAAGGGGCCAGCCCCAGTCCATTATTCCTCCTCCACCAAACTTTAGTTGGCACTGGCATCCGCCAAACACAGATTCGTCCATCGGACTGTGAGATGGTTAAGCGTGATTCATCACTCCAGAGAACGTATTTCCACTACTCTAGAGTCCAATGGCGGAAAGCTTACCATCCCTCCAGCCGACGCTTGGCATGCGCATGGTGATCTTAGGCTTGTGCGTGGTGGCTCTCCCATGGAAACACATTTCATGAAACTCCCAACGAACAGTTGTTATGCAGATGTTGCTTCCAAGGGCAGTTTGGAACTCGGTAATGAGTGTTGCAACTGAGGACAGATGATTTTTATGTGCTACGCACTTCAGCACTCAGCAGTCCCATTCTGTGAGCTTGTGTGGCCTACCACTTCGCGGCTGAGCAGTGATTGCTCCTAGATGTTTCCACTTCACAATAACAGCACTTACAGCACTTACAGACTGGGGCAGCTCTAGCAGGGCAGAACTTTGACGAACTGACTTTTTGGAAAGGTGGCATCCTATGGCGGTGCCACTTTGAAAGTCATTGAGCTCTTCACTAAGGCCATTCTACTGATAATGTATGTCTATGGAGATTACATGGCTGTGTGCTCAAATTTTATACACCTGTCAGCAATGGGTGTGGCTGAAATAGCCAAATCCACCAATTTGAATGGGTGTCAAAATACTTTTGTATACACAGTGTGTTTGTTATTGTAACAGGGGTTGCCTCAAGTTCATAATATTCCTGTCACCATGCCAGACTGGCCAGCCCTGAGGAAGGCATGTTTTTTACAGTACATATATTCCTGTTCCTCGTGCGCAGGGCTCAGGGCGGATGGGAACGGTGTGCAGCAAGGAAGGCTGAGGAGAAATATTCTCATTAATGATGACTAAGTAATGTCCAGGGAAATTAATGTCTATGGGGAAAGAATTGCCTGCCCAGGAAAAACATTGTTAGGGCCCTAGTTATAGGCTATTCCTGTTCAGTTTATGTGGTCAGGAAAATCTCAAGGTTTTAGTCATGTCTAATGCAAGAGAAACCTGAACATAGTGTGACACTGCTTGGATCTAGTAAGCATTGATTTAAGGTTGCAAGTTAAAGTCCTTTGAAGAGGCTGGTAAACATACCAGGGGAAAACTGGGATTGGTACATCGTTTTTTTACTTTTAAATAAATGATTTATACCCCTTGATTCTTGAAGTATCTCATTTATAAATGCCTCATGCGCCTGTTCAACTGTCACACCCCATCAGAACCCCAAATATATGCTTGTTTTACTCCAATGTTTGTAAACAATGTAAATGCAAACCAAATGAAATCACATTTTATTTGTCACATGCGCCGATACAACTGGTGTAGACTTTACCAAGAAATTCTTGCTTACCAGCTCTTCCCAACAATGCAGATTTTTAAAATAAAATAGTAACACTGTAACGGCAGTCCTCCTTCTCTTCATCTGAAGAGGAGGAGTATTGAGGGAACCAAGGCGCAGCGTAGTGAAATGACATAATTTTATTAACGAAAACACGAACTTGACTAAACTAACAAAAACAACAAACGGTGTAGACAGACCTAAACGACGAACTTACATAAAACAAGAAGAACGCATGAATAGGAAAACATAGACTACACAAACCGAACAAACCGTAAACAGTCCCGCGTGGTGTACAGACACAGACACGGAAGACAATCACCCACAACGAACACTGTGACAACGCCTACCTAAATATGACTCTTAATTAGAGGAACGCCAAACACCTGCCTCTAATTAAGAGCCATACCAGGCAACCCAAAAACCAACATAGAAACAGAAAACATAGAATGCCCACCCAACCTCACGTCCTGACCAACTAACACACATAACAAACTAACAGAAATAGGTCAGGAACGTGACAAACACGAGGAAGAAAATACACAAGAATGGAGCTACATACAGGGAGTACCAGTACCAGGTCAATGTGCAGAGGTATTTGAGGTAGATATGTACATGAAGGCAGAGTAAAGTGACGGAATCAGGATGGATAATAATACGGGTAAAATAAAGAATAGAGCAGCAGCAGGAAATGATGAGTGTAAAAGTGTGTCTGTGTGAGTGTGAATGTGTGGTGTGTAATGTGTGTTTGTGTTGTATCAGTCTCCCTACCTACCTGCCTGTGTTTTATGTGTGTGTGCATGTAAACAAACAAACACTGTACAGCCTCAAAACATGGTTAAAACTATAATTGTCATACCATGGATGGCCAGTCCCTGCATCCATAGCTCTGTCTATGAATTGGAGAGTGGTTACATCGTTTGAACTGCAGATTGGCGCTTTAACTACGAGACCACAAACTAAATTATTCGGAACTCAGTTTAACAGATGTAAGATCTTAATTTGAGCCAGTTTGCTACAACAGGAAAGTAATGTGAATTATTATGTGGATTATAAATAATGGACATTTTTGTAGGAATTGATACATTTTTCATTAGGACAAATCAAGTGAAAATTACAAACTTTAGAAGCTTTATAAAATCTCAAATACACAACAAGTTTGCATTTTCTTTTGTGCAGGAAGATTCTGAGCAACAAAAGAGTGATCAAATTAAGATCTTACACCTTTATATACTTGTCTACCGACTCCACTCTCAAAGTTACGACATGGGTTTGCCTGTTTGCCTGCAAAATATCCCTTCTCTTTGCATGTACCGAGTGACACAAAACAATTGCTGGAAACACATTCCAATGTGTTTATACATAGGTCAATAAACCATCCTGTTGTACACCAAACCTCTCAGTTATTTTCTCAGTAGTAAACCAAATCTGGCAAAAACTAGAGGCCTGTGTGATTTCCAATTGGAGAAGCGCTATTTTACAATCTCAGGAATGGCTGTCTCTGAAAACACATTCCACCACAGGCTATGTTCTAACTGAACATCCACTCTGTCCCCGTCCATCTCCTTCAATTCAACAGTCTCACTGAGATCTAAGAAAAGATTAACAATGACCGGATTCTGAGACTCAAACCCCCAGGGATAAAATCTGAACTCAGCCTACCCAAGAGATGGAATTTGTTGTCCGTTAACCACCATTTTTCCAAACTCACTTTTGTTTGAGTCTAGGTTGTGTATTTTGAACTAATAAACATTAGTTTATTATTTATTATTTATTAAACCCATGAAAGCCTCCATGGGTTTAAGTTAGGTGAAGTTCACTCACTTGATGATTAACATTGCCTGAGACCTGAAGACTAATCTCTAAGCCCTTCCAACTCAACTCTTGACCTCAAAGCCAGTTCCACTGCATTTTTAATTGTTCCCCTCTAATCAGGGACTGATTTAGACCTGGGACACGAGTGTGCAATTAATTATCAGGTAGAACAGAAAACCAGAAGGCTCCGGACCATAGGGTAAAATTATAATAACCCTGCTCCAGGCTTAAGCTCACGTTTGACACCCATGCAGTCAGTCCTGATTTCTTTTGAAATCCCTTCATCATCTCTGATGAACTTATCTTCATGCTGAGCAAGCTCTGCTGCTAACAAGGTTTTCACACTTACTGGACTTTTTGCTAAACTTCGGCTACTCATACAGTATTACTACAATATAAACTTGCAAACTTGTCATGACCGTAAATATTGCTTTCAAAACACCATTGTCAAGATGAACTATTACACTATATAATAGATTAAATATTTGCTAATATTTTCACGTTACACCTACCTCAGTGTATTTTTCTATTGACCAGTGGGACAGTTTTGGGACAGTTGCTAGGTGGGGGGGGGGGGGGGGGGGGGGGGTTCGATGAAGACGCGTGGTATTTTTCTTGTTTAAACTTGAGTGAGCTGTGAAGGAGTGATGTGATCTAAGAGTCCTGTGAGGCCATTTCCTGCCATTGAGGCGGTGGATCTACCTTTCCTCCCGTTCTAACACAGGACATGATTTACACTACAATTATTATCTGTGCCTCTCAGGCAGCGAAACACAATATCCTCGCAGTGAGTTCCTTGAGGCAGAGGGTCAAAGAGGGTTAGAGAGGGTCAACAAAGCAAAGCAAGGTAAGCTTTGGCTGTGGCAGACAGAATACCAAAATATGACTGGCTGGGTTGAGTCCAATAGCAATAGCATGAGGCATGCAAATAATTTTGAGAAGAATTTCACTAGAATCATATTACGTGGTTTCTGGGTTGGACAATCCCAACATAAACGTGAGTGAGTAAGACTTTTCATGTATTCATTACACATGGTACATTTCTGTGTCAAATTTGTGTCAAATTACATAACTGCAAGTTATGAGCAGATTGCAAATTGCTGCTCCTAAAATGCAATGTTTTTGTTAAGACAAAATTGTGAAGTTTCAAGTTTTCAATATGGCATGTCTACATATTCTTTAATAAATATATACATGTCTTCTTTCATCCTCCACAGTCTATATTTTTCCATTGACATCAACATGAGGGAATCTTTTTCAAGGTCATTTCGACCATTTCCATAAAGGTTATCATCAATGTAGAGTTGGTTTGGAGTAGCCATCTCATCTCACCCATGATATGGCCTCTTCTGACAATGCTTACTCAGAGAGAAATCACTCCCGGGAGGGTGTGTGGCACAGAGAAGGTTACAGACCTCCTCCCTTTCTCCTCATGCTCAGCTACACCCTGCAGGGGAAGACCTCCCATTTCCTTCCATCACAGATAAAAGACTGTTGTACCCTGTGGCTACAAAGAACTGGTCCCTTTTGAGGTACTGTTTACTCAATGATATGCTTCAGATATGTTATTGGTGGCACCAGTAATGACGGAACTGGCTGTGTCAGAATGTGGCTATGCAAACACAAGCCAAGTAAGTGTTGGAAAGAACAGGCACTGTTTCTTCCGTTCTGGATATCTTTGATTTTCCCAAAATAAACATTCTGCTGCAGACACATCTTGAAGTTTTCACTAGTAAGTTTTATCAAATAGATATGCAAAATAGAGAAGAAAAGAAATCCCAGGTATATCAAGAAGCCATCAATAATTCACAAGCGCCACTACTTATCATACAATGTCCGTAATGGGCTTCATCGTGACGACCTCTTCGTCATGAAGACCACATTAGGCCTAATCAAATGAGAGGGTTAGACAGATTTTGTTTCCATTGCATGAACAAAAGAATGCTTCCCCGAATGCCAAAGCCACCTCACTTCCACCCCATTCTCCATTTCTATCACTTCATCCATTTTTATCAAAGGAAATACAGAGACACTGAAATAGCATGCCGTTTCTATCAACTGCTACCGTGAATTGTGGGGTGGGCCTTAGAGGAAGTGAGCCCACCTTCCACGTCCTGTAGCACAATGTGTCACTCATGACTCACACTCTCCCCCTGGGAATGGTCCCTCCAGCGAGATGTTCCTACTCCTCCCAGACAAACAGAGAGCCCCAGAATCACTACATGACCAAATGTATGTAGACACCTGCTCATCGAACGTTTTATTCCAAAATCATGAGTTGGTCCCCCATTTGCTGCTATAACAGCCTCCATTTTTCTGGGAAGGCTTTCCACTAGATATTGGAACATTGCTGCGGGGACTTGCTTCCATTCATGCTGACTAGACCAGGCACGTGCGTCCATGTGCACAATCGCATGTTGATTTGGTCCTGACGCGATCAGGACACACAGGTTGAAATATCAAAATGAACTTTGAACCAACTATATTAATTTGGGGTCAGGTCAAAACACATGAAACATTAATGGCCATTTAGCTAGCTAGCTTGCTGATGCTAGCTAATTTGTCCTGGGATGTAAACATTGGGTTATTTTACTTGAAATGCACCAAGGTCCTTTTTTTCCTAGATCTTTGTAGAATTTTGGCCCATTTTGAGTCACACAAAATCGTGTGTTCTCTACTCCGACAATTAATCCACAGATAAAAGGGGAAACTTAGTTAGATTCTAGTAATATCTCCTCCTTCAGTCGTCGTCTTCTTCTTCTTCTGACTTTATATGGTGGTTGGCAAACATCTTTATAAGGTGCATTACCACCACCAACTGGACTGGACTGTGGACCTCAGTTCATCTTGCAATCACCCATGTGGGTATATGGTCCTAAAAACCAATGAGTAGATGGGAGAGGCGGGACTTGCAACTCATTAAGTGTCAAAAATAGAACCACGTTCTATTTTAGCGCCTGGCAATGCAAACGCTCGTTGACGCGCGCGAGCAGTTTGGATGAAATTATTGAATAACATGAATGTGTACATTTACTTTGCAATGGTCACGCACGTAACGCAGCCGGTGTGGTCAGCATGTTAGTGAGTTCGGGCATTGATGTTGGGCGATTAGTCCTGGTTCGCAGTTGGTGTTCCAATTCATCACAAAGGTGTTCGGAGGAGATGAGGTCAGGGCTCTGCGCAGACCAGTCAAGTTCTTCCACACCGATCTCAACAAATCATTTCTGTATGGACCTCGCTATGTGCACGTGGGCATTGTCATGCTGAAACAGGAAAGGGCCTTCCCCCAAACTGTTGTCACAAAGTTGGAAGCACAGAATCGCCTAGAATGTCATTGTATGCATTGTAGGCCTACCATGAACAACGAAAAACAGCTCCAGACCATTATTCCTCCTCCACCAAACTTTACATTTGGCACTATGCATTGGGGCAGGTAGCGTTCTCCCGGTATCCGCCAAACCCAGATTCGTCCGTCGGACTGCCAGATGGTGAAGCGTGATTCATCACACCAGAGAACGCATTTTCACTGCTCCAGAGTCCAATGGCAGCGAGCTATACACCTTTCCAGTCGACGCTTGGCATTGCGCATGGTGATCTTTGGCTTGTGTGCAGATGCTCGGCAATGGAAACCCATTTCATGAAACTCACGACGAAGAGTTCTTGTGCTGACATTGCTTTGGAAAATCGGTTGTGAGTGTTACAACCGAGGACAGACAATTTTTATGCACTACGTGTTTCAGCACTCAGTGGTCACATTCTGTGAGCTTGTGAGGCCTACCACTTTGAGGCTGAACCATTGATGCTCCTAGAAGTTTCCACTTCAAAAACAGCACTTACAGTTGACCAGGGCAGCTCTAGCAGGGCAGAAATTTGACAAACTGACTTGTTGGAAAGTTGGCATCCTATGACAGTGCCACGTTGAAAGTCACAGAGCTCTTCGGTATGGGCCATTCTACTGCCAGTGTTTGTCAATGGAGATTGCATGGCTGTGTGCTCGATTTTATACACCTGTCAGCAACGGGTGTGGCTTTATTTGTATTTATTTTTACTCTTATTTTTCCAGGTAAATTGACTGAGAACACATTGTCATTTACAGCAACAGGATGAATGAGACAATTTGTAAACTGGGGATTATTAGGTGGCAATGATGGTATGAGGGCCAGATTGGGAATTTAGCTGATATAGCCGAATCCACTAATTTGAAGGGGTGTCAAAAAACTTTTGGCCATGAAGTGTATGTTGTCAATATAATCCCAGTTGTTCCTGAATATCAAGCATAATAACATATTATTCCGAAATAATGTATTCCAATATATCCTAAAACGTGTTTAAATCACCTCATGAAGAATGTGTTTGTCCTCTTGTCCTCGTGTCCTCATGTCTATTTGTAATAGCTCAGAATGTGCCATTTGGCTGCCCAATAGGCATTCTCATGAGAGAACCATGTAAACACTGAGAACTGAGAACTGAGCAAATTAGACTGCATATCACTGAAAGATGTTATCTACGTTTTTGATTTCATTGATGTGTTTTCAATGTGTTTCTTATTTAAATGCTAGTTTTGCCGTATGGGCATAATTTGACTATAGCTTACTACAAATATACATTTCTTGTGTGTGTTGCGTGTGCACGTGTCAGTTCAATGTCTAGGTTTGATTTACATTTGGTTGAGTTGTCAACTAACGTGAATTCAACGTGAAAAAAAATCGCCATGTTAAGATTTAGTTCATGGTTGGGTGAAAATATTACTTTTTGCAAATCTAATTCGTTTTCCACATTGATTCAACCTCAACACATTTGGTATTTTGGGTTGAAATGAGATGGAAACAATGTTGATTCACCCAGCTGTAACCTACCCAGTGGCGGGTTGCTGAGCATGATAGGCAGGTTCAGAGAGAACTTGTTTGTTCTTGGTCAGCAACTACGCCATCCAGAAAGGAACTTCCTTCCTTGATCAATCGAAAACATGGAGGGAGGCTTATATAAATGGGAGTTATCGGCCGTCTTAACGTTCATTCTCCTACTCAAACCATGCCTAATAGACGAGTAACCTACATCTAAATTATATGCGAAATTGTTATATTTCGTTTGAGGCGTAGGAGATTGTTTAAAGAAAATGGGAGATACAGTAGCAATACTCGTTGCCCTAACGTTCCTGTTGAGAGTGAACGGGGAATCGCCCCGTGTCGGATACTGCATGGGGAAGCAGTGCTTTGCCGTTTTCCAGGACCAAGCTAACTTTGGAACCGCTCAAAAACGTTGTGAGGAAAATAATAGTGGATATTTAATGACAGTTCGATCTTTGATATCACATAGCATCCTTTTAATATTACTTGGTATTCATACAGGAGATTATTGGATTGGTTTACATTTACCAAGCGGGCAATGCTCCGACGAAGCATCGTTTTTACGAGGGTACAGGTGGATAACTGGAGATAATGAAACCAAATTCCAGAACTGGGGGCGCTTTGATGATGTCTGTTCTTCAAAATGTATTTCGGTATCAAAATACGACTTTGTGTGGAAGGAACAACCATGCGAAAGTAAAGTAGATGGATATATTTGTGAATATAAACTTGACAAACCCTGCCAACATGTAATTGTAAAAGGGGACGATTCAGTTCTGTATGAGACCCCGTTGGGATTCAAGGGAGAGAACCTACTGACATTACCCATCGGAACCACTGCAACGCTCAAATCCATCGGGTCGAAGTATATCTGTCTATCTGAACAGTGGCTACAAGCACCGTGGAGTTGCGAGGTATTCAACGGCGGCTGTGCGCATGACTGTTCCTCAGTTAATACTATACCTGTATGCACATGCCCACCTGGAAAAACTCTCCAGGACAATAACGTCACATGTGAAGATGCGCAAAATGACCCCTGCCTTGACACAGGGTGCGCACATCTCTGCCAAAAAAAAAATGACAGCTACACTTGCATGTGTCACCATGGTTATGCACTGGCAGAAGATGGGAAGGAGTGCAAAGACATTGATGATTGTATCGATAATAGACAGTGCCCGGGACATAACATTAAGTGTGTCAATACTGTTGGTGGATTTAAATGCGAATGCCATCAGGGCTATGTGTTTGAAAATGACAAATGCGTAGATGAAGATGAGTGCTCCATGGGTCCATGTGACCACGAATGCACAAACACAATAGGCAGTTACAATTGCTCCTGTTGGGGTGGATTCATAAGAATGACAGAAGACACCAACCGGTGCCAATTAGTTTGTTTAGCAGAGTGTTCCCCAGAATGTGACCCAAGTACACCACATCATTGCAACTGTCCAAATGGTTACTTACTCGATGACAAAAATGGGAAGTCCGTTTGTGTTGACATAGATGAATGTGAGATGGGTGAGTGCCATCATAATTGTACAAATACGTACGGAGGTTACCTGTGTTCTTGTGATGAGGGGTTCCACTTGGTTGGCTTAAATGATTGTGTTGAGAGAGAACCGTCAAATGTTTCAGGTTTTACCATACCATTTACACCATTTGTCAAGCATCCAACTGAGCTCCCTTCCACTGTAAAGGCTGGGGGTCTTCTTGGAATTATAGTATGCATTGTCATTGTTATTTTGGTGATGGTTGTACTTATTCACCTGATACTAAAACGTCGAGGTAATTTAGACATTGCTTTCGAAAGCCAAGATTTTGGTAATCACGATTTGCAACAAGTCACAATGGATAAGTACAAAACATTATCATTTGACAGACAGTAGATATAGGACAATCAATATTTTGTTGGAAGACTTTGTCATTTTCATTGTCATTACTTTTTTACACGTCTGCAAAGGAGAATCAGATGTTTGAATGTTTAATATTGTTATTTCATACAGTTGTAGTAAACCTATCATAAATGTAATGGCTCCATAAGCATCTCATTACTGAAAATTCAGACCTGTCTAAGTGACCAAAGCCAATAACAAAGTAGGCCTATAACTTGCAAATTATAATCTCTTCTTTTATATATACACTACCGTTCAAAAGTTTGCGGTCACTTAGAAATGGCCTTGTTTTTGAAAGAAAGGCACATGTTTTGTCCATTAAAATACCATAAAATTGATCAGAAATACAGTGTAGACATTGTTAATGTTGTAAATGACAATTGTAGCTGGAAACGGCAGATTTTTGATGGAATATCTACATAGGCCCATTATCAGCAACCATCACTCCTGTGTTCTAATGGCATGTTGTGTTAGTTAATCCAAGTTTATAATTTTAAAAGGCTAATTGATCATTAGAAAACCCTTTTTGCAATTATGTTAGCACAGCTGAAAACTGTTGTACTGATTAAAAAAGCAATAAAACTGTCCTTCTTTAGACTAGTTGAGTATCTGGAGCTTCAGCATTTGTGGGTTCGATTACAGGCTAAAAATGGCCAGAAACAAATAACTTTCTTCTGAAACTCATCAGTCTATTCTTGTTCTGAGAAATGAAGGCTAGTCCATGTAAGAAATTGCCAAGAAACTGAAGATCTCGTACAACGCTGTGTACTACTCCCTTCACAGAACAGCGCAAACGGTCTCTAAACAGAATAGAAAGAGGAGTGGGAGGCCCCGGTGCACAACTGAGTAAGAGGACAAGTACATTAGAGTGTCTAGTTTGAGAAACATACGCCTCACAGGTCCTCAACTGGCAACTTCATTAAATAGTACCAAAGCTGTAAATAGTCATTTACAACATTAACAATGTCTTCACTGTATTTCTGATCAATTTGATGTTATTTTAAAGGAAAACATTTGCTTTTCTTTCAAAAACAAGGACATTTCTAAGTGACCCCAAACTTTTGAACAGTAGTGTATATTAAATTGTCATTATTTGTGTGTCTTTTACGTTCTCACCACAATACCCAATCCTTTGTGAAGTGTGACCCCTTGTGGACTATGAAAGAGGCTGCTTTCTGATGACGCTTATTTATCCTTATCGCCTAATAGTCAGCCCTTTTTCATTGACTATAGCAAGGTTTCCAATCAATTGGCAACAGATTTTCGTGTGAATATTCTAGAATCTGCACAAGGAAAATATCTGCATTTTCCCACCAGTGGTATTTTTCCGCCTGCATTGCTTGCCATTTAGGGTTTTAGGCTGGGTTTCTGTACAGCACTTTGAGATATCAGCTGATGTAAGAAGGGCTATATAAATTCATTTGATTTGATTTGATCTCAGTGCTAGAGGCATCACTACAGACCCTGGTTCGATTCCAGGCTGTATCACAACCGGCCGTGATTGGGAGTCCCATAGGGCGGCATACAATTGGCCCAACATCGCCCGGGTTAGGGTTTGGCCGGGGTAGGCCGTCATTGTAAATAAGAATTTGTTCTTAACTGACTTGCCTAGTTAAATAAAGGTTAAATAAATAAAATAAAAGTCAACAAAGAGCTATTTGAAAAATACATTTTTTCCCTTTGTGTTTCAAGAGGACGGTTTGAACTTGTAAGACCACTGGACTATAAAAACTTAAATTAAAGTCAGTCATATTATTGTGTAATTAACTCTCAAACATGATTGCATAAGAACATTTCAGTCAGTTTCAGGGGAGGAGTTAATGAAAAACAGTGCTTCGAGTTACAGTATCTGCGAAGGGAGTAGCCTATCCGGTAAACAGGCTCGACGCGTATTTAGGTAAGCCACAACTATTACCTTTAGCTTAATGTTTACTCTAAGTGCATCGTGTATAGTTGTTGATAGATATCAGAGAACATTGTTTTGGGTGTCGTAGTTCACTTCAACAAATTAGATTATAGGCCTATGCCTACTTGAATGGTTACATTGCCCAAAGACAACTTTACTTATTGATGCACCAGTCTGCAACAATTGCTGTCATATTAAGACCTCACAGTTCTTTTAGATGACAACTTTATTAAATGTCAAATAATTGTAGCCTCCTTAAGTACATTTAAAGGGGGAAACTGGGATTGGTAGGCCTACATCCATTTTCTGATTCTTGAAGACCATACTGTATTTTATAAATTACTCACAAGTTTAGGTGTCTTACCCCATCAGAACCCAAAATAAATAGCTTCAAAACATGGTTAAAACTGTAATTACAATGTCATGGATGGTCAGTCCTTGCATTCATAGTACTCTCTATTTGAAAGTGGTTACATTTCTCCAGCCCCATCCCTCAGTTGTTTGACAAAAGAGTGTCACAGTTTTTGAATCTCAGATTGCCCCTTTAAAACAATTTTACTGGACACATAATAGGTCTCATGATAATCGTTCAGCCACATCAAACGAGGCCATAATTATATTGCCCGAGGCACTCTCATTGGTTTACACACTTGGGGGTAGAAGTGATTCATTCGTATAATACAAACATCCTTATGTAAGCCTTGTGACACCTGACTAGAGTAAGGCTGTGTACCCAGCACACAAATAAAGTATTTTCATTATCAGGTTGGGACAGAAACCGTGGACTATGGATATTTCAATGCAAAGAGACAGTTAAATGTGAATTCCCTATAGCCAAGGATGTCTCATCTGAAGCGGATACTCTTAAGACTGATACAGCCAACAAAGTAATATATGGACTGTAGCCCTGTAATGTCATAACAATCACTTTAATTATTTTGTAATAATTTGCATTATTTTCTACTTTCTGTCAGGGGGATGATGAGGAACCTTATACTGCTGGTATCTTTGGAGTCTATCTGAAGGTGGTGAAATACACCCCAAGGTGCCCACTATATGGCTCTATAGCAGCTTGCACCAGCCAGTATCTACATCAGGTCCCTCTGCTGCCTCCATACATTACCATTGTGTATATGAGTGGAAACTACAGTGAGATCACTGAGACATCATTCTGTTGGCTTGAAGCGTTAAAGGAACTGAACCTCAGTTGGCAACGAGTCAATGGGCTTATTATAAGAACTAACACCTTTCAAAGGCTGGCAAACTTGGCAAAGCTCTATTTAGGACATAACTCAGGTTTACAGATCGAACCAAATGGGTTTGTGGGACTGTCTAACCTGAACTCTCTCTCTATATAATTGTGACCTGACTGAATCTGTGTTACAAGGTGACTATCTCAGACCCCTGGTCTCCTTGGTATCGCTAGATCTGTATGGTAACCAGATGAAAGGAATTCAACCTGCACTGTTCTTTGTGAACACGACAGATTTCCAAGAGCTAAATGTTACCCTAAACAGGATGAAAAGCTTATGTGAGGATGATTTGCTTGGCTTTCAAGGCAAACACTTTCAGCTCCTTGACTTGAGCAGCATCCAACTGAATAGTATGACTCAACGTGGCTTTGACTGGAATATATGCAGAAATCCCTTACGGAACATGTCCATGGAGATACTTGACTTACCGTCCAATGGATTCAATGTGGACAAGGCAAAACTGTTTTTCAATGCAATCCGAGGGACCAAAATTCCCCATCTTATTCTGGAACACAGCACCATGGGAAAATCATTTTCTTTCAGCAACGTCAAAGACCCAGACAGGCAAACATTGAGGGCTTCAAGAATAGTGGTGTCAAGATTCTAGATTTGTCCAAATGCTTTATATTTACTTTGCAATATGCAGTATTCAGTCCACTGAGAGAGGTACAGGACATAACAATAGCCCAAAACAAAATTAACAAGATTGACAGGGATGAGGTTTTTGGCTGAACCTGTCACACAATCTTATAGGGGAAATCTATTCTTACACATTTGAAAATATTCCCAATATTTTAAAACTACACTGCTCAAAAAAATAAAGGGAACACTTAAACAACACAATGTAACTCCAAGTCAATCACACTTCTGTGAAATCAAACTGTCCACTTAGGAAGCAACACTGATTGACAATAAATTTCACATGCTGTTGTGCAAATGGAATAGACAAAAGGTGGAAATTATAGGCAATTAGCAAGACACCCCCCAAAACAGGAGTGATTCTGCAGGTGGTGACCACAGACCACTTTTCAGTTCCTATGCTTCCTGGCTGATGTTTTGGTCACTTTTGAATGCTGGCGGTGCTCTCACTCTAGTGGTAGCATGAGACGGAGTCTACAACCCACACAAGTGGCTCAGGTAGTGCAGTTCATCCAGGATGGCACATCAATGCGAACTGTGGCAAAAAGGTTTGCTGTGTCTGTCAGCGTAGTGTCCAGAGCATGGAGGCCCTACCAGGAGACAGGCCAGTACATCAGGAGACGTGGAGGAGGCCGTAGGAGGGCAACAACCCAGCAGCAGGACCGGTACCTCCGCCTTAGTGCAAGGAGGTGCACTGCCAGAGCCCTGCAAAATGACCTCCAGCAGGCCAGAAATGTGCATGTGTCAGCATATGGTCTCACAAGGGGTCTGAGGATCTCATCTCAGTACCTAATGGCAGTCAGGCTACCTCTGGCGAGCACATGCAGGGCTGTGCGGCCCCACAAAGAAATGCCACCCCACACCATGACTGACCCATCGCCAAACCGGTCATGCTGGAGGATGTTGCAGGCAGCAGAACGTTCTCCACGGCGTCTCCAGACTCTGTCACGTCTGTCACATGTGCTCATGTGCTCAGTGTGAACCTGCTTTCATCTGTGAAGAGCACAGGGCGCCAGTGGCGAATTTGCCAATCTTGGTGTTCTCTGGCAAATGCCAAACGTCCTGCACGGTGTTGGGCTGTAAGCACAACCCCCAACTGTGGACGTCGGGCCCTCATACCACCCTCATGGAGTCTGTTTCTGACCGTTTGAGCAGACACATGCACATTTGTGGCCTGCTGGAGGTCATTTTGCAGGGCGCTGGCAGTGCACCTCCTTGCACAAAGGCGGAGGTAGCGGTCCTGCTGCTGGGTTGTTGCCCTCCTACGGCCTCCTCCACGTCTCCTGATGTACTGGCCTGTCTCCTGGTAGCGCCTGCATGCTCTGGACACTACGCTGACAGACACAGCAAACCTTTTTGCCACAGTTCGCATTGATGTGCCATCCTGGATGAACTGCACTACCTGAGCCACTTGTGTGGGTTGTAGACTCCGTCTCATGCTACCACTAGAGTGAGAGCACCGTCAGCATTCAAAAGTGACCAAAACATCAGCCAGTGAGTAGAGTTCCACATATTTATTGAGGTGAAACTTCAAACAACAAATAATCCAGACTCCCTCTGCCTACCCAAGGACGTCAGAGGACAAAAATCAGTTAACCGCCTAACTGAGGAACTCAATTTAACCTTGCGCAATACTCTAGATGCAGTTGCACCCCTAAAAACTAAAAACATTTGTCATAAGAAACTAGCTCCCTGGTATACAGAAAATACCCAAGCTCTGAAGCAAGCTTCCAGAAAATTGGAACGGAAATGGCGCCACACCAACATGGAAGTCTTCCGAGTAGCTTGGAAAAACAGTACCGTGGAGTATCGAAGAGCCCTCACTGCTGCTCGATCATCCTATTTTTCCAACTTAATTGAGGAAAATAAGAACAATCCTAAATTTATTTTTGATACTGTCGCAAAGCTAACTAAAAAGCAGCATTCCCCAAGAGAGGATGGCTTTCACTTCAGCAATAATACATTCATGAACTTCTTTGAGGAAAAGATCATGATCATTAGAAAGCAAATTATGGACTCCTCTTTAAATCTGTGTATTCCTCCAAAGCTCAGTTGTCCTGAGTTTGCACAACTCTGCCAGGACCTAGGATCAAGAGAGACACTCAAGTGTTTTAGTACTATATCTCTTGACACAATGATGAAAATAATCATGGCCTCTAAACCTCCAAGCTGCATACTGGACCCTATTCCAACTAAACTACTGAAAGAGCTGCGTCCTGTGCTTGGCCATAATAAACGGCTCTCTATCCACCGGATGTGTACCAAACTTACTAAAAGTGGCAGTAATAAAGCCTCTCTTGAAAAAGCCAAACCTTGACCCCAAAAATATAAAAAACTATCGGCCTATATCGAATCTTCCATTCCTCTCAAAAAAAAACGAAAAAGCTGTTGCACAGCAACTCACTGCCTTCCTGAAGACAAACAATGTATACGAAATGCTTCAGTCTGGTTTTAGACCCCATGATAGCACTGAGACTGCACTTGTGAAGGTGGTAAATTACCTTTTAATGGCGTCAGACCGAGGCTCTGCATCTGTCCTCGTGCTACTAGACCTTAGTGCTGCTTTTGATACCATCGATCACCACATTCTTTTGGAGAGATTGGAAACCGTAATTGGTCTACACGGACAAGTTCTGGCCTGGTTTAGATTATCTGTCAGAAAGATATCAGTTTGTCTCTGTGAATGGTTTGTCCTCTGACAAATCAACTGTAAATTTCGGTGTTCCTCAAGTTTCCGTTTTAGAACCACTATTGTTTTCACTATATATTTTATCTCTTGGGGATGTCATTCGAAAGCATAATGTTAACTTTCACTGCTATGCGGATGACACAGAGCTGTACATTTCAATGAAACATGGTGAAGCCCCAAAATTGCCCTCGCTAGAAGCCTGTGTTTCAGACATAAGGAAGTGGATGGCTGCAAACGTTCTACTTTTAAACTCGGACAAAACAGAGATGCTTGTTCTAGGTTCCAAGAAACAAAGAGATCTTCTGTTGACTCTGAAAATTAATCTTGATGGTTGTAAAGTCGTCTCAAATAAAACTGTGAAGGACCTCGGCGTTACTCTTGACCCTGATCTCTCTTTTGACGAACATATCAAGACTGTTTCAAGGACAGCTTTTTTACATCTACGTAACGTTGCAAAAATCAGAAACTTTCTGTCCAAAAATGATGCAGAAAAATTAATCCATGCTTTTGTTACTTCTAGGTTAGACTACTGCAATGATCTACTTTCCGGCTACCCGGAGAAAGCACTAAATAAACTTCAGTTAGTGCTAAATACGGCTGCTAGAATCCTGACTAGAACCAAAAAAAGTTATCATATTACTCCAGTGCTAGCCTCCCTACACTGGCTTCCTGTTAAAGGCAAGGGCTGATTTCAAGGTTTTACTGCTAACCTAAAAAGCATTACGTGGGCTTGCTCCTACCTATGATTCCGATTTGGTCCTGCCATACATACCTACACGTATGCTACGGTCACAAGACGCAGGCCTCCTAATTGTCCCTAGAATTTCTAAGCAAACAGCTGGAGGCAGGGCTTTCTCCCATAGAGCTCAATTTTTATGGAATGGTCTGCCTACCCATGTGAGAGACACAGACTCGGTCTCAACCTTTAAGTCTTTACTGAAGACTCATATCTTCAGTAGGTCATATATTGAGTGTAGTCTGGCCCATGAGTGTGAAGGTGAACGGAAAGGCTCTGGAGCAACGGCCACCCCTCATAGCCTGGTTCCTCTCTAGGTTTCTTCCTAGGTTTTGGCCTTTCTAGGGAGTTTTTCCTAGCCACCGTGCTTCTACACCTACATTGCTTGCTGTTTGGAGTTTTAGGCTGGGTTTCTGTACAGCACTTTGCGATATCAACTGATGTAAGAAGGGCTATATAAATACATTTGATTTGATTTGATCATCAGCTGCCTCCAATTGGTAACCATACTGACAACAACATAGAAATTAAAGACTAGAACACCCCTAGTCACGCCCTGACCTAAAACACCATAGAGAACCCCGAGGGCTCTCCATGGTCAGGGCGTGACACTCGCTGGCTTTGCTGATAATACGATCATACTTAATATTCAAAACAACAGGTTAACTAATTTAGAGGATGTATACATTGTTTTAGCTAAATTAATGCACATTAAGCTTCTCTGGTATGGTAACAACTTCATAAAGTGGTACACCTTTAACAATAATATTTCAGTGCCAGCTGTGAACTATTTAAAGCTGCTTGAGCAGCGGGGAGAGTGTTTGCATGTTTTTGAAAATCTTGGCAACCTTTTTAGTCTGGATTTAAGCTTGAACTCCCTGCAGGCTCTCCCAGATGGTATATTTAAAGGCCTCATCTCTCTGGAAGAGATGAGATCTCCACTTCAACTTCCTCACATACCTCCAACCAGACATTTTCCCAGAGACTCTCAAAACACTTCACCTCTCTTACAATTCCTGGCCTCTCCTGACCCAGCGACTTTCCATTTTCTCAGCTGGATCAATCTGTATAGGAATCGATTCCACTGTGACAGCGGCCTGGAGGACTATCTGACGTGGCTGAATGGGACTAACGTGTCTTTTCCAGACCCCGGTGTGGATGAATTCAGCTGTGATTTTCCCTAAAATCTCCATGGCATCAGCCTGTTGAATTATATCAGTCATATCGTGTGAGTAGAATGACGAGGGGCTGGTTCAGGAGCTCTCGCTCTTTGTCTGCTCAGCCCTGATCACCGCCGGAACGATCGTTTTAGCCCGTCTCCGTGGATACCTCTTCAAAGTTTACAAAAAGGTGATCGCCAGGATCCTGGAGGGTCCTAGGAAGGATCCTCCTGCTGATGGGCCCCGGTATGACGCTTACTTATGCTTCAGCAACAATGACTACAAGTGGGTAGAAACTGCCCTGTTGAAGAAGCTTGACTTTCAGTTGGCAGAGCGCAACATCCTCCACTGCTGCTTCGAGGCCAGAGACTTCATCCCAGGTGAAGATCACCTGTCCAACATCAGGGACGCCATATGGAGGAGCAGGAAGACTGTGTGTATTGTGTCTAAAGATTTCCTTAAGGACGGCTGGTGCCTGGAGGCCTTTGCCCTGGCTTCGAGCAGGATGCTGGAGGAGCTCAGAGATTTTCTCATCATGGTGATCGTGGGGAAAGTCCCCCATTAAGGACTGATGAAATGCGAAGCCATTAAGACCTTTGTCCAGAAGAGGGAGTATCTACAGTGGCCGGAGGACACACAGGACATAGAACCATTCTATGAGAAGCTTATGTCCAAGATCCTTAACGACAGGAAGATCAAAAAGGACACAGCCAAAGATAACAATGGTGCTATCACACTTGTAAATATGCAAGCAGTAGGAACTTAAAGATGCACTCTCCAACTTTTGTATAATTTCAGGCAGTAGTTTTGAAAGTGGTGCTCACATTTTTTGTTGTTGCAATTCCTATAATATGTTACAAATCCAATTCTTACTATATGTTACAAACACAGGAGGCTACTGAGGGGAGAACGGCTCATAATAATGTCCGGAACGAAGCAAATGGAATGGCATCAAACACCTGGAAAACAAACGCTGGGCCAATTGTGCGCCGACCTATGGGACTCCCAAGCACAGCCAGTTGTGATACAGCCTGGATTCAAACCAGGGTGTCTGTAGTGACACCTCAAGCACTGAAATGCAGTGCCTTAGACCGCTGCGCCACTCGGGAGCCCCTTCACTGTATTGTGAAATATGACATCATTTTTTGTCTGTACAACATGAATCATTGTTACCATATTGATTACAGTCAAAACACAATCATTTTCGCTACACCCGCAATAACATCTGCTAAACACGTGTTTGTGACCAATTTAAATTGCATTTGAATGGAGAGGGTCCTCTGTATTTTGGCATAGCTCATTTTTTACCACTAGATGGCAGTCTCAACCTGTATTCACCAATCTTGGTCCTGTGAAATATGACCTGTTTAGTGTGTTTTGCAGTGTGTACTTTGCAATTCTCTACTATTATACATTTACACATTGTAATATAATTATTGTAAGAATTTTGTTACTTTTAATTAAAACAATTAACACTTCAACAGCACTACTCTTATAAACTTGAATAATTCTGTGAACTTTTATACTGTATGCATTCTTTCACTTGTTCAGTCACTGTTTTTTTTTTAAATCCCCTATCTCCTCCCTATTTCCTCAATATAGAGTGTATGTCTGACAACAGGATGCACTGGACAGAGAAACGTCCTTCTGTAAGTACTTAAAAAAAAAAAATGTTGCATCCCCATTAGCTGTTGCTGAAGCAGCAGCAACTCTATTTGGGATCCAAGTAAGGAGGAGCTGAGAATCAACTCCTCCTCTCTCAGCAGTCACAGTGTTTGGGACTTACTTACAGAAACCTCTCCTGACCTGAGGCAATTAACACCACACATGTTTAGACCTCTATTTTCAAGGACCCTATAACTTAATTGAAAAAGATTAGCAAATATTTACCAAATAAATAAACTGCAGGTCTCCCCTTTCAAGTTATTTCAGGGATACGTAGTATTTGTGGAACACAGGCACACGCCGGTCAGATTCCCCTCACAAGAAAATGTAATAAACACTGCCCCCTAACCATAGCCAATATTTGACCTCTGTTAAAACAAATATAATATGCCTTCTGTGCAAGCTGAGGTGAAATCCATTGAACGAAGTGGCCAATCTACAGTGAGTTGACCTGGTCTATAAAGGCACCCATGGTGGAAACCTAAGACCAGGGAACACAGTACATCCAGTCTGGATCATATAAAGCCCATCAGTTCAGTATAACAGGAGCTCTCATGCGAATCCCTCTAACGCCTCACTTTCCCCCTTGGTGGTTAAACTTACGCAATGTGGTTTTAAGGGTTTGTTTGTAGGTTTGTATGGTGTTTGTGTGTATGGGATTTGGGAGGCGGGGGGGGGGGGGGGGGAGGCGGGGGGGGGGGGGGGGCAGATGCATAGGGGCAATTCCACGAGAACGGAATTACGCTGAGATTCCGATTTTTGACTTTAAAATGTATGCCAAACAAAAACAATGGATTTCAAACCATAAAACCCTATGCACAATGACTACTTGGACAATTTACACAGATTCAAAGTTTGGTAACAGAATTACTGAAAAAGCTCCCTCAGATTTATTCTGTTGCCAAACTTTGATCTGCACAGTTCTTCCTGTAAATGTGTTTTTGTAAAAGTTTCAGTGGAAACTGTTAAAAGTAGTCCTTGTGCATAGAGTTATATGGTTTGTTAAACTTTGAAATCAATGTTTTTTTGTTTATTTTAAAGTGAAAAATCTGAGTCAGTGTAATTCTGTTTCCATGGAATTGCCCATATCAAAACAGAGGTCAGTAGTGACGCACAGTGGTACCTTTGATTTTATCTCTATTTCGGAAGGGGATAAGGGGAAATAATATTGAAACATTTCCATTTAAGGCCACAGAGGCCTGTTTCTTCCAGTTTTCTGTACTTGCTGACTGCAGAAACATTTAGGTACTGGTAGCCTACCCAACCCAGGCTAGAGGCCCTGTGGTAGTAAAGGAGTTGATGGAGCATCTACAGTCAACTTCTCTGAGTGCTGTCTGTCCTCGGAGAGAAAGACGGGCTTGAGTGGCCATCAAGAGCATGGAGCTTTAATAGAGCATAACTGCTTTCCCATCTACCCTTGGGGCTCCGGCTGTAAGTGTTTGGTACAGGGACGTATCTTATGTTTCCGCCAGAGGATCAGCCTTCACATTCCAGAAAGGAAAGGCAGGGAAGGGGAGAGAGGACCTATTTCCCAATTGACCCTTAGGAAACAGGTGTTTTCTGCACTTGGAACACTGGTGTAGCCTTGCCAGCGTGAGGAGAGAGAGAGAGCAGAGGGATAAAGGATTAGGATATTATTCCCGCCTCTCTCACCTGTTTTTCTAGCTATATCTCACCTACAGTTTAAAGTTCTACATTATTCAAGTTATCTCCCCTCCCCTCCTATGAGATTGCAAGAGCAGCCAACTTTATGAAAACAAGTTAATTTTTGATACCAGGAAGTTTATATACAGTGCCTTGCAAAAGTATTCATCCCCCTTGGCGTTTTTTCCTATTTTGTTGCATTACAACCTGTAATTTAAATACATTTTTACTTGGATTTCATGTAATGGACATTCACAAAATAGTCCAAATTGGTGAAGTGAAATGAAAAAAAATGTATAACAGAAAGTGGTGTGTGTTCACCCCCTTTGCTATGAAGCCCCTAAATAAGATCTGTCGCAACCAATTACCTTCAGAAGTTAAATAATTAGATAAATAAAGTCCACCTGTGTGCAATGTAAGTGTCACACGATCTCAGTATATATACACCTGTTCTGAAAGGCTCCAGAGTCTGGAACACCACTAAGCAAGGGGCACCACCAAGCAAGGAGGCACCATGAAGACCAAGGAGCTCTCCAAACAGGTCAGGGACAAAGTTGTGGAGAAGTAGAGATCAGGGTTGGGTTATAAAAAAAATCAGAAACTTTGAATATCCCACAGAGCACCATTAAATCCATTATAAACAAATGGAAACAATATGGCACCACAACAAACCTGCCAAGAGAGGGCTGCCCACCAAAACTCATGGACCAGGCAGGGAGGGCATCAGAGGCAACAAAGACACCAAAGATAACTCTGAAGGAGCTGCAAAGCAGACTCCCGAAACATATGAAAGAAGGTACTCTGGTCAGATGAGACTAAAATTGAGCTTTTTGGCCATCAGGGAAAACGCTATGTCTGGCGCAAACCCAAAACCTCTCATCACCCGGAGAACACCATCCACGCAGTGCAGCATGGTGGTGGCAGCATCATGCCATGGGGATGTTTTTCATCAGCAGGGACTGGGAAAATGGTCAGAATTGGAAGGAATGATGGATGATGCTAAATACAGGGAAATTCTTGAGGGAAACCTGTTTCAGTATTCCAGAGATTTGAGACTGGGACGGAGGTTCACCTTCCAGCAGGACAATGACCCCAAGCATACTGTTAAAGCAACACTCAAGTGATTTAAGGGGAAACATTTAATGTCTTGGAATGGCCTAGTCAAAGCCCAGACCTCAATCCAATTGAAAATCTGTGGTATGACTTAAAGATTGCTGTACACCAGCACAACTTGAAGGAGCTGGAGCAGTTTTGCCTTGAAGAATTTGCAAAAATCCCAGTGGCTAGATGTGCCACGCTTATAGAGACATACCCCAAGAGACTTGCAGCTGTAACTGCTGCAAAAGGTGTCTCTACAAAGTATTAACTTTGGGGGGGGTGAATAGTTATGCATGCTCAAGTTTTCTGTTTTTTTGTCTTATTTCTTGTTTGTTTCACAATAAAACATATTTTGCATCTTCAAAGTGGTAGGTATGATGTGTAAATCAAATGATACAACCCTTAATATTTTAATTCCAGGTTGTAAGGCAACAAAATAAGAAAAATGCCAAGGGGGGTGAAGACTTTAGCAAGCCACTGTAAGCTATGTAAGGTGAACCTCAGGGTACAGCTGTGCATCATATACTCATTTTAATGTGCTGTGCACAATGAAATACCAGGTTAAATCAACCCAAGTCCTGGCAATATACAGGTACCTGTCAAAATAAAGGAAACACCAACATAGTAGGGCGTGGGGCCATCACGAGACAGAACAGCTTCAATGCACCTTGGCATAGATTCTACAAGTGTCTGGAACTATATTGGAGAGATGCGATAGCATTCTTCCACAAGATGTTCCGTAATTTGGTGTTTTGTTGAAGATGGTGGAAAACACTGTCACTGTACTTGCTTGTTTTGTCAAAAACTGAAATTAGGCAAACTATTAGAATTTTAGTAACCAGCAAATGGCCGAGCAAATTCTGCATAATGCATCTTTAACTAACTCAGGAACCACACCTGTGTGGAAGAACCTGCTTTCAATATACTGTGTATCCCTCATTTACTCAAGTGTTTCCATTATTTTGGTACTTATCTGTAGTTTTATCACACATCATTCTCTGCCTAATATTCAGAGTATACAGACTAACGGATAGTCCTTCATGATATAGACTGAGTAGTCTGAAGGTCTTCTTCCTGAGATATGAGGTGTCAACCTCCGGTTACAATGTAACCATTTATCAGGCAAAGATCATCAGAGTTCTTTCCATTCAGCCACAAGAGGATTAGTGAGGTTGGGCACTGATGTTGGGTGATTAGGCTTGGCTCACGGTCGGCGTTCCAAATCATCCCGTAGGTGTTCGATTGGGTTGAGGTCAGGGTTCTGTGCATGCCAGTCAAGTTCTTCCACACCGATCTCTACAAACTATTTCTCTATGGACCTTGCTTTGTGCACAAGGACATTGTCATGCTTAAACAGGAAGGGCCTTCCCTAAACTGTTGCTACAAAGTTGGAGGCACAGAATTGTCTAGAATGTAATTGTATGCTGTAGCGTTAAGATTTCCCTGGAACTAAGGGGCCTAGCTCAAACCATGAAAACCAGCCCTAGACCATTATTCCTCCTCCACCAAACTTCCTAGTTGGCACTCTGCATTGGGTAAGGTAGCGTTCTCCTGGCATCTGCCAAACACAGATTAGTCCGTTGGACTGCCAGATGGTGAAGCATGATTCATCAATCCAGAGAACGGGTTTCTACTGCTCCAGAGTTTAATGGCAGCAAGCTTTACATCACTCCAGCCGACGCTTGGTATTGCACATGGTGATCTTAGGCTTGTGTGCGGCTGCTCGGTCATGGAAACCCATTTCTTGTACTTGATTTTATACACCCGTCAGCAACAGGTGTGGCTGAAATAGCAGAATCTACTAATTTGAAGGGGTATCCACATACTTTTGTATAAATAGTGTATCTTTCTTGTAGTCGTCTCCTTGCAGTGAAGTGGCTAGCCCCTCCTCCCCAGTCAAAAGCACATACTGATGTATCTGTACCATTCCTCAGGGCAGGGGTCAGGGCTGCAGAAAAATTGGGGCTAGTTAAACAAGGGCAAGCTTACACAGGAGACATGTCATTTTGAAAAGCTTCCAGGTAGCGGAGGTGAGAGGTTCGAACAGTCACACCTGACTGACCTAAAATCCAATCTGCATCCCTCAGTAATTGGCAGGGCTGAACAGGGATAGGGATATGTATTAGCTGGAACTAGAGCTAAGAAATGTCCGTGCCTAGTTCCTGTATGACCCTTGCCTGAGAGTGTGCAAGAGAGAGGGAGTGAAGGGAGTAATTAGAGAGGACATAGCAGTCGCTAGAGGAATTTCTCCCCACTCACAATATGTCATAGTTTTATTGTACCCCTGATCAAAGTTAAGAGTTACTGCTGATCTTTGTTTTTGAGAGGGTGATGGTGTCAGAGACTAAGGGGAGATGAGCTACAGTGCCAGCTTGGTGTGTCTCTCACAGATAATTACAGGCGTCTGGTAGCCTACAATACAAGTTCAGAGCTGCGCATCTGACACTAATTCAAGACTGAGTGTAATTGTAAATCTGTATGCTGTGCTATAGTGAGTCATACTGCCTACAGAGCCCGGTCTAATGTATATGTTTGCTCTGTAGCAGAAGGTTTGCCCAGGATCTTGGACCACCAGGGAAACCTGTTAGAAGGGGGGCTGGATGGCGGGAGCCAGAAGAGCAAATAAAACACAGGATTCGTGAATGAATGGAATTTGTAAATGAATAGGATACATTTTATTGGACGGAGTTAACAAAGGGCAGCCAAAGATTCTGCGAAAGGTAATAAAATAGCATGTAATTGATATGTTACAAAATCAAATGATAGGACCCATGTGTTATACTATTGTTGGGTTTTAGAGTTTATCTTTGAAATTCATGCCCTTTTCACATACGTCCTTGGTCACTGTTAGAAAATGACTCTGTGAATGAGGGGTGTGGATGGTCTATAATAGGGTTCCCCAACTGGGAATTTGGCATGCGGATGAAAAATCAACCCCAAGTGATTTTATTTTTTGGAAATCTGTTCCCAAGTATTCCCACGCATAATAGAGAGATGTGATTATATCCAAATATAAGCAAGGTTTCAAATGATTGTGTTTTAGTCAAATATATATCTGTTTGGGCTTCTTGCGGTCAATTTGCAGTCTACAAATAATTTGTACTTATGTTCCGGTCCCCTTACCATCCGCTCAATATTTTATTTTTGATCTAGTTGAGGATCCCTGCTGTAGGACGTCAGCATTTCTCATAGACTTACAGTTTATGACCAGCTTGGAATGTGATGCAGGCTCTTGGGGAGTGGAGATTAGAAATCAAACGTCTGTGTGATGTATGAGAGCCCAGCACAGCACTGTGGCCTCAGGCCAGACAGAGCACATCTTCTTAAGGCGCAAGCGGGAGTGAGACAATGAAACAGGTGTACCATTTGTTATTCCAAACCATGCCCTTTGAACAAAACCTTGACATACTTTCATTTCATACTATAGGAGCTGTGGGAAAAAACAGACAATTGGGTTAAAATGACTTTATAATCATACAGAGTACATCTTTCATATTGGACCGAGAGGCATGTGGCAACGTGAAACAGACGTCTAACTAAAAAGGCCTGTAGAGAATAATGTAAAATGGTTCACCTTTCCTTAGACATGTTAGAGCTCCATAAACACACCACATATTTACTGTGTACTCAAAAACAGTACATCTGACTGATCAAACCAATTTTATCTGCACAGTAGATACAGTAATCACAGAACATATAGGACCATACTTTTAGATGAAAGACATGAGGCACTTGGTCTATGAAATATACCAAGCACTTTAATTGCACAGGGACACTGCACATTATAGCTTGATATGACAAACGTTTATTCTTTAGATATAGTCTTTCAGAATGATCTTTTACGTTTATTTGCTGTCAACATAAACTTTCAGACAAGGGTTTTGAATTTATTGCAAGAGCAGGCACATTGGCTTCAGCTTTTGGCACATTAAACTCGACAGAATTGCACTTTACTTTCAAAGTTCTGTTAAAACAGTAGAGTTTCTTAGGAGAGGCTGAGGATGCCCTCTCCTTTTTGGGGTTCTGTTTGCACTTTTCAACACTTTCTTCCTGTGTGATGGGAGTAGTACTAGTTTCAAGCTTCTCCTGGTTGCTGGGCATCTTATGACAAGCGCCCTTTTGCGTTGCGGTGGACACATGATTATCCACGCTTGGAGCGTTTACCGTTCCATGGTTGGCCCTGCAGCAGCCTTGGTGTGTGTGGGCTAACGTGCAGCCCAGAGGGGAGGCAGGAGGACCTTGAGTCTGAGCTGGGGTGTTAGGACTGTCACCAGGGCCAGAGGACCCTCCAGTCCGGTGTGAATCCTCCAGCCCAGATGGGTCTGGGGCAGAGCTCTGGTCCCTGGGGAGGCCACCCAGGACGGGGACAGTGTGAACACAGTAGCTTCTGAGGTGGCAGCTGTGAGGGCCCTGTCTGGGCATCCTGCCCGGGGTGCAGTGGTGGAAATGGGATGGGGGACAGTGTACATAGTTCATACGGCAATCTATGGGTTTGTAGACGGCGTCCAGAGTGGACAGGAAGTTCTGGCCTTTGTTGGCATGGCTGCCTGTGAGGGGGAACTGAGGAGTGGGGCATGGGGAGTCCTGGGTTGTTTGAGTGCATGGGTGGGGGGTCCACTGCATACCCATAGACTGCTGAGGAGGAGGGGGGTCCCCACATGTACAGGTTGTGTTATGAGAGTACTGGCATTTGGATCTGGGTTTGGTAGCCAGTGTGCCCAGTCCCTTTTCAGAGCAGGGCCCTCTGCCGGGCTCTGCCTTGCTCTTAAAGGGGATGTGTGTGCAGAGGGCAGAGTGGGGGGCTATTCCATTATAGAGCTGGGTGCACGCCCCCTGTTCCTCTGCAGGTTTCTCCTCATTCCTAGGGTTTGAAGCTAATGGTTCCAGCTCGTAATGCTCATGCTCCACTTCCCCTCCTCGACTGTCCAGTTGGTACTTGGTGCCATGCTTGCTCTGGGGCGAGGGGACGTTGGTGGTGCCCTCTTTGAAAGCCTGGCACTGAAACCTCTTGGGCAGGGGGATCTGTCCACAGGTGCCCTGGGGGCCTAGGCAACGGCACATGCACTGGAAGAAGAAGGTGGCGAAGGCCCAACTGATGCACATGATGAGCATCATGAAGGTGCCCAGCTGGGTGTAGGCCAGCACCGTGGACGGCATCATCATCGCCCCGGCGACAAACGTGGTGAGCGCCGCCATGGCAATAGCGGAACCCATCCGGCCGAGGGAGAAGACGACTTTCCCCTCACGGTCGGGGTCAGGGGCGAGGCGATAAGCAACTCCGTAGTGCACGGCGAAGTCCACCGACAGACCCACCGCCACTGAGATGGTGACTGACTCCAACACGTTGAGCTCCCAGCCCAATAGAACCAGCGAGCCCACCGTGACGAAGATGGTGCCCGCGATGGAGAGGATGGCGTAGAGGCTGATGATGATGTTCCAGGTGGTGAGGAGCATGACCACGAAGGCCACCACCACAGACAATGCCATGGCGATAAGAGTGCCATCCGATAGGCTGTCCTGCAGGTCGTAGAACTCCAGGTTGCTGACGAACCAGCCGTAATTCAGCCCGGGCGGGGCGTTCTTCAGCTCCTCCTGGATCCAGGTGTCCACCTCATGGTAGAACTGGTGCATCTTCTCATAGGCCAGTGTGAACAGGTAGGTGCTCTGGAACTCCAGGACGATGGCCCGGATGGTGTCGTTGATGTCGAAGCGAGGCCCGGGGGTCTTACTGTCCAGGTGGAAGCTGGTGCTGCGGTCCAGCTCCATGATGGCCCTCTTGATGCACAGCTCAAAGACGTCCTGCTTGTAGGGGAAGGTAGACTGGCTGCAGCAAGGGTAGACCGAGGCCTCTTCACAGTCTCGGTTCTCCATCCACTGCTTAAAGGTCTCAATGAAGCAGCTGGTGAAGTCCTGCTCCTCCGACTGGAACACAAAGCTCTGGTTCCTTAGCCTCTGGCAGAAGTTGAGGATCCACAGCTGGGAGGCTGGGCTGGCAATGTTGAAGGTGTTGTCCAGCATAAGCTTGCCTTTGTTCTTAGGGTTGAGGGGGTCCCCATTGTCCACGGGGGTGACCCCCCAGATGATGGTGATGGGCATGTGCAGGTCCTCCCCATGGTGGACCCTCTCGAACATGAACAGTTTCTTGTACTCTGCGTCGTAGCGCTCAAAGGGGTGGGAGGAGCGGAACACCTTGAACTCTGAGAGCTCCAGGGAGGGCAGCTTCATCTTGGGGTTGACACACACCACGTACGCCCCTCCCACTGTGAAGGCCAGGAACCAGAAGAGCCAGAGGTAGCGCAACTTGATCACGATGCAGGGCAGCACCTTCTCAAAGAAGATTCGGGAGGCCTCGGAGACGATGAATAGGCACTTGCTGGCCTTCTGGCACAGGTTGGCCCAGAGAGTGCAGAACCCACTCTGCTGTGGGGGAGGTTGAGAGCAGGTGAAGATGTTGGGCAGGTAACGCTCATGGAGCACCACCACGGCCGGCAGCCAGGTCACCATCAGTATGTAGTTAACCAAGATGGCCGTGCCGGCGTAAACGCCAAAACAACGGATTGCGGTGATGTTGCTAACGTAGTTGGCGTAGAAGGCGGCAGCCGTGGTAAAGCTGGTGACGAACATGGAAAGGGCGGCGTGCTGCAGAGTGATGCTCACCGTCTCCGACAGCTCAGCGTTGGGCTTGTCGAACTTGGTGTAGTTCCACACGTCACAGAGGACGAAGGCGTCGTCTGCCCCGATGCCCACCAGGATGATGAGGGCCGTGAGGTTCATGAAGGGGAAGAACTCAAAGTCGAACACCATGCGGTACAGGAAGTAGGACACGATCAGGGAGCTGATGATGGCGATCATGGTCATCAGGGTGATGAACACAGAGCGGGTGTACACACACATGACAAAAAGCACAATCACTATGGCTATGGCCGGATACACGGTATCCGTCAGTAGGTAGTCCTGGAACAGATTGTGTTTGATACCGAACTCAATCCCCGTGATGGTGGTGACGCCGTCCGAGCAGTTCCAGTTCTCAAAGTTGTCCAGGTAAATGTTCATCATGGTCTCCCCTTTCTCCGTGGGGGAGAACAGCATGCCGTGTTTCAGGACAGGGATAAGGTAGTCGGTGTTCTTTGGGCTCATGAAGTCTTTGTCCACCAGGAAGTGGAAGATCTGGTAAACGGCGTTGTACTTGGTGCACTTGCGGGGGACGTTGGTGCACTTGGACTGGTCCTTCCTGCGCGTGGTCATGTCCCAGCAGTCGGGGCCCAGCGTTCCGTTGTGGTAGTATTTGGCGCAGGAGCGCAGGATCTTGAGGGTGTGTGACACGTCGCGCTCTGTGATCTTCTGGCAGGAGGACTTGTTGGTGAGGATGGCCACGTAGTTACCCAGGGTCCAGCTGGGGCAGCAGGAGGCGTCGGTGGTGCGCTGGCACAGGCTCCAGTACTGGGGGTGGGAGCGCACCTGGGGACAACACAATTCAACAAGATATAAGAACAGAGTATGACTAGAACATAACTATTTACCCAAGGAGACCATAACAGGAGACAAGGTCAATATATCAGTTTGGTTAGTTCCAGCCTGAGGCAGCATAGACTCCCAACATACAATTTCTAATATGATGGGGCTTAGTTCACGCATTTAAAAATTATTAACATGGCACAATTTGACATGAGCAAATGCTGAGGCACATCATCAACAGTGCTGTTCCACTTACCCGTGTATTGTCCAAATTGCACATGGATTTAATTGCTTGTATATTCCAAAGGTTCTTCCCCTCTGCAGATGTGAATACTAATCTGGAGTATCTGTCACCTGCACATACATTAAGAGCATCCGGTTAGCATTTCATCACAGTTAAACATTGTCAGTCAAACACTTACTAGACAAACACTTGAAACAGGAGAAGCGTGAAGAGTTTGTACCTGGGACATCACAGAAGAAACTGTCTTTACTGAAGTCCCAGTCAGCTTGTCTTTTATCTCTGTCAAAGTGATCTTCAGCCCACCTGTCCTCTTGGTGACTGGAATACAAAAGTAATGGTGTGATTGCACTGTTAACACTTCATACATTACAATTAAGTTTCCTATCAATTCTGAAGATCCATATGACAGAATGAGACTGAATCCGCTTAAAGCAAACACACAGCAGAGATTTGCACATGGTAACCAAAGAGTACTGAAAGGTCATTCTTAAAACAAATGAAGGAAACGGGTTTAGACCGACCCGTTTAAGCGATTACAAAGCCAGAGATTATATCATAATCGGTGAAGTGATCACTATCACATTGCAATCTTTATTTTTATAATCATTATAATAGCCAGATCAGTGTGATGAGCAGGGGTTTCGGGGACACATCATCTGACAGAGACATTCTTCCTTTAATCAGGAGTCTGTCAGAGGAGACTGAGTGGCCGAGGCAGAATGATGCAGAGTCCTGTTGACAGGCCTGACCCTGGAGTCCCCTCTCCCCAGTGATCAAGATGAGTAATGGAGATGAGCCGGGGCTTGAACAACCTCCCCCACCAATCCTCTTGCAGGATGGGATTGAGATTTAGTGTGTGTGCTTGTCTGTTTCTGTCTGTCAGCAGGATCCATCACCCCATTTCATGGCCTGAGGCCTGATCCTGATCAGCCCCCTTCATCAGGGATGTTGAATCAATACATGTGTCACTAAAGGGTTAGAAGGATGACATTAAATGGACAGGATCTGTGAGTTCGGCTTGGTTACCTTTTCGCCTGCTCATCGGCATACTTGAATGGGTAGTTAGCTAGGGTTGCTTTGTACCCTGTGTTTTTCACCATGTTATTCCATGTGACTAATCGCTGGCCTATGGCCGTGCCTCGTGGCTCAAATCCCTGAAGAAACAGACAAACAGAGGACATCTATTTAGTTCACTAGGAAATTGACCTTCGACATCTTGGACTCTTCACATGCACTCAATATAATGATTTTGGTGTGCCAGAAACACTAGGTTTTCAATATTGATCAAAATAAAGTCCAGTATTTTCTATGCAGAAAGTTTTGTGCCTTCCTTCGATTGGCATGGCTTACTCACCAGTAAGGGGTCTGAGAAGTCTGGCAGGTCTGGCACCAGAATACCCACCAGGGCACACACCACGATGAGGACTGTACACACCCCCAGCACCACCACTGGCCAATCAGCAATCAGCTCTGCATAGCTGGAGATGAAGGTCAGGTATTGATTAAGCACAAAGCTGATGGCTTTATAACTACAGTAATCCCTCGTTTATCGCGGGGGTTACGTTCCGAAAATGACCCGCGATAAGTGAAATCCGCGAAATAGAAAACTTTTTTTTTTTTTTTTACAATTAGCAACTATTACATGTATACAAATACAGTGACTCACGTGTAGGCCGTTTCACTGCTCTTCAGAGCGTTTCGTCGACATTATGGGTTTAGGAGATGTTCGAAATTACAAGATAATTTGGCCAACTTAATGTAAATTTGCCAAGCTGTTTTATGTACGTACACATAACTGCACGAGACGACAAAATGATAGCACAATTCGTAGCATGTTTTGATACAAGAAGCGGGAGTGAGTTTTTAGCGAATCAGAATGCAGAGCACAATGCACCAAAAAAAAAAAAAAAAATGCATTATGAAAATCCGCGAAATAGCGAATCCGCGATAAGTGAACCGCGAAGTGGCGAGGGATCACTGTATACGAATATTATATGTACTGATAACCAAACAGAAAAGAGAAGGGTACATTGATACACTAGTAGAATATCCAAAAGAGTATAAGGTGCTCATTAAAACACCATTATTGAATTTGTCAAAACGTCATGTAGATATTTAAGTATATTCAGTGTTCTGACTTGAGGGAAACTCAGGGGAAGGCATGTCTTGTAGAGGAGCATGGGAGGTGGTTAGCAGGTTCCAGGCACAGAGCCCTTTCCACATCGATAACTCTGATGATTCACGACACAGGAATGACAGCTCGGCAGGGTTTTGATGGACTCAAAGAGAGCGAGAGGAGAGCTTTCGTAATAAAAAATACAAAATAAAATTATTTTTGGTAGATCTTACCTTTTTGGGAACCGAAAAGGCCTTGCAGGGCTGAAAAACAAAAGAGAGATAAATCAGATTTACATTTAGAAGTCAAAGCAAAATACAATCAAAACCAGATTTGCCCCGGCATCCGTGCAGGGGGAATATGTTTTTTCATGAAAGGATTTTGAGCAGCAATGCAGCACACACCTTGTGTGGAACAACTAGCTCTATTCAAACTTACATACCCTCTGGGGACAGTGACCTCTTTTTGGTGAACTTTTGGTTTCATTAAGAAAAATACAATCAATGTATTCAAAAACCACACACACATGTAGTGCCTGAAGAATCTCTGACACTAACCGGTTTAGACGAGTAACATCAATATCAATCTCTTTTAGGTCTGCTTTGTGTTTCTAACCTACAAAGCCCCACACAGTGCTGCAGTGCATGAAGAACCAGTACAGGTAATAGTTTTAGAGGACTAGAGTCCCATTAGTGTGATCTCTCTTGTGCCATAAACACAGACAGAGAGGATCAGCACTGGGCTTCCCCGTTGTCAAAAGAAGCTTTCAGCGGCTCCGGATGTGTCTGGACTTCCCATCAGCACCTTCCCAGATCAGTGGGAAGCCTACGGACCGCAGAGTGCAAGCACGAGTCAGAGGGAATCAGATTCGGCCACCGGATCACACAGGGCCCAGGACAGATAAGAGCAAGGCCCGAAGGGTGAGATCATGGGGAGAGGGAGGGTAGAGGTGGGGCGGAGATAGGGCTGGGCGATATAGCCAAAATATCATATCACGGTATTTTAAAAGAATTGGATGGTATGGCGGTATTTTACTATATTTTGTTTTTGAATAATAAAAGTTCTACATTTGCTTTATGAGTAGTGAGTGATCCTAGGGTATCAACACATACATTCTAAGTGATTTCAATGGGTCTTTCTCCATTCTGATTGTTTTATACTGTTCAATTCAACTTTATCCAAAAATAATTTCCAGCATTTTCATACATTTCTGTATTTCCTGTACTCATTTGAGATCATTTCCACACTGCCATGTACGGCTGCACGATATGGGCAAACAATCTAGGCCTAATTTTTAACCAAATGTTGCAAATGCTATTTGACACTTTTGGAATCATGGAAATAAATCAAATCAAAGTTGATTTGTCACGTGCCGAATACAACAGGTGTAGAAATGCTTACTTACAGGCTCTAACCAATAGCGCAAAAAAGGTGTTAGGTGAACAATAGGTAAGTAAAGAAATAAAACAACAGTAAAAAGACAGGCTATAAAAGTAGCGAGGCTACATACAGACACCGGTTAGCCAGGCTGATTGAGGCATGTAGATATGGTTAAAGTGACTATGCATATATGACGAACAGAAAATAGCAGTAGCGTAAAAGAGGGGGTGGTGGGTGGCGGGACACAATGCAGATAGCCCGGTTAGCCAATGTGCGGGAGCACTGGTTGGTCGGCCCAATTGAGGTAGTATGTACATGAATGTATAGTTAAAGTGACTGTGCATATATGATAAACGGAGAGTAGCAGCAGCGTAAAAAGAGGGGTTGGGGGGGAGACACAATGCAAATAGTCTGGGTAGCCATTTCATTACCTGTTCAGGAGTCTTATGGCTTGGGGGTAAAAACTGTTGAGAAGCCTTTTTGTCCTAGACTTGGCACTCCGGTACCGCTTGCCATGCGGTAGTAGAGAGAACAGTCTATGACTGGGGTGGCTGGAGTCTTTGATAATTTTTAGGGCCTTCCTCTGACACCGCCTGGTGTAGAGGTCCTGGATGGCAGGCAGCTTAGCCACAGTGATGTACTGGGCCGTACGGACTACCCTCTGTAGTGCCTTGCAGTCAGAGGCCGAGCAATTGCTGTACCAGGCAGTGACGCAACCAGTCAGGATGCTCTCGATGTTGCAGCTGTAGAACCTTTTGAGGATCTCAGGACCCATGCCAAATCTTTTTAGTTTCCTGAGGGGGAATAGGCTTTGTCGAGCCCTCTTCACAACTGTCTTGGTGTGTTTGGACCATTCTAGTTTGTTGTTGATGTGGACACCAAGGAACTTGAAGCTCTCAACCTGCTCCACTACAGCCCTGTCGATGAGAATGGGGGCGTGCTCGGTCCTCCTTTTCCTGTAGTCCACAATCATCTCCTTAGTTTTGGTTACATTGAGGGATAGGTTGTTATTCTGGCAACACATGGCCAGGTCTTTGACCTCCTCCCTATAGGCTGTCTTGTCGTGTGTCTTCTGCAAACTAAATGATGGTGTTGGAGTCGTGCCTGGCCATGCAGTCGTGGGTGAACAGGGAGTACAGGAGGGAACTGATCACGCACCCCTGTGGAGCTCCAGTGTTGAGGATCAGCGTGGCAGATGTTGTGCTATCTACCCTCACCACCTGGAGGCGGCCCGTCAGGAAGTCCAGGATCCAGTTGCAGAGGGAGGTGTTTAGTCCCAGGATCCTTAGCTTAGTGATGAGCTTTGAGGGTACTATGGTGTTGAACGCTGGACTGTAGTCAATGAATAGCATTCTCATATAAGTGTTCCTTTTGTCCAGGTGGGAAAGGGCAGTGTGGAGTGCAATGGAGATTGCATCATCTGTGGATCTGTTTGGGCGGTATGCAAATTAGAGTGGGTCTAGGGTTTCTGGGATAATGGTGTTGATGTGAGCCATTACCAACCTTTCAAAGCGCTTCATGGCTACGGACGTGAGTGCTACGGGTCTGTAGTCCTTTAGGCAGGTTGCCTTTGTGATCTTTGGCACAGGGACTATGGTGGTCTGCTTGAAACATGTTGGTATTACAGACTCAATGAGGGACATTTTGAAAATGTCAGTGAAGACACCTGCCAGTTGGTCAGCACATGCCCGGAGCACACGTCCTGGTAATCCGTCTGGCCCCGCAGCCTTGTGTATGTTGACCTGTTTAAAAGTCTTACTCACGTCGGCTATGAAGAGTGTGATCACACAGTCGTCCGGAACAGCTGATGCTCTCATGCATGCCTCAGTGTTGCTTGCCTCGAAGCGAGCATAGAAATGATTTAGCTCGTCTGGTAGGCTCGTATCACAGGGCAGCTCGCAGCTGTGCTTCCCTTTGTAGTCTGTAATAGTTTGCAAGCCCTGCCTCATAAGACGAGCGTCGGAGCCGGTGTAGTATGATTCAATCTTAGCCCTATATTGACCCTTTGCCTGTTTGATGGTTCATCACAGGGCATAGCAGGATTTCTTTTAAGGTTCCGGGTTAGAGTCCCGCACCTTGAAAGCGGCAGCTCTACCCTTTAGCTCAGTGCGAATGTTGCCTATAATCCATGGTTTCTGGTTGGGGTATGTACGTACAGTCACTGTGGGGACGACGTCCTCGATGCACTTATTGATAAAGCCAGTGACTGATGTGGTGTACTCCTCAATGCCATCGGAAGAATCCCGGAACATGTTCCATTCTGTGATAGCAAAACAGTCTTGTAGTTTAGCATCTGCTTCATCTGTCCACTTTTCTTTTATAGACCGAGTCACTGGTGCTTCCTGCTTTAATTTTTGCTTGTAAGCAGGAATCAGGAGGACAGAGTTGTGGTCGGATTTACCAAATGGAGGGCGAGGGAGAGCTTTGTACGCGTCTCTGTGTGTGGAGTACAGGTGATCTAGAATTTTTTTCCCTCTGGTTGCACATTTAACATGTTGATAGAAATTTGGTAGAACTAATTTAAGTTTCCCTGCATTAAAGTCTCCGGCCACTAGGAGCGCCGCCTCTGGGTGAGTGGTTTCCTGTTTGCTTATTTCCTTATACAACTGATTGAGTGCGTTCTTAGTGCCAGCATCTGTCTGTGGTGGTAAATAAACAGCCACGAAAAGTATAGCTGAAAACTCTCTAGGCAAGTAGTGTGGCCTGAAATCTATCACAATATACTCTACTTCAGACGAGCAAAATCTAGAGACCTCGTTAGATTTCGTGCACCAGCATTTGTTTACAAATATGCACAAACCGCCCCCCTCGTCTTACCGGAGTGTGCTGTTCTATCTTGCTGGTGCAGCGCATATCCCGCTAGCTGAATATCCATGTTGGTATTCAGCCACGATTCCGTGAAACATAGGATATTACAATTTTGATGTCCCGTTGGTAGGATATTCGTGATCGTACCTCGTCTAATTTATTGTCCAATGATTGCACGTTGGCGAGTAGTATTGACGTTAACGGCAGCTTTCCCAGTCGCCTTCTCCGGGTCCTGACCAGGCATCCGGCTCTTTGTCCCCTGTACCTGTCGCTTCCTCTTGCAAATAACGGGGATGTCGGTCCTGTGGGGTGTTTGAAGAATGTCTTGTGCGTCGTCTTTGTTGGAGAAAAACTCTTTGTCTAATCCGAGGTGAGTGATCGCTGTCCTGATATCCAGAAGCTCTTTTTGCCATAAAATACGGTCGCAGAAATATTATGTACAAAATAAGTTACAAATAACGCAAAAAAAACAACACATAATAGCATAATTGGGATACTGATTTCTTCCCGGCACCATTTTATCATAATAAATAAAACCATAAATAACAATAACAAATAACAATAAATGAATAATAAATAACAATAAATAATAAATAAATAAAACTATTATTCTTATTCTATAGTTAGAATACAGTGCCTTCGGAAAGTATTCCTTGACTTTTCCCATTTTTTTTTGCGTTATTCTAAAATGGATTAAATAAATAAAAAATCCTCAGCAATCTACACACAATACTAGATAATGACAAAGCAAAAACTGTTTTTTAGAAATGTTACCAAATTAAAAATAGAAAACAGAAATACCTTATTTATATAAGAACTCAGACCCTTTGCTATGAGACTCGAAATGTAGCTTAGGCTCTGTTTTAAAAAGAGAAATGTAGCTTAGGTGCATCCTTTTTCCATTGATAATCCTTGAGATGTTTCTACAACTCGATTGGAGTCCACCTGTGGTAAATGTAATTGATTGGACATGATATGGAAAGGCACACAACTGTCTATAAAAAGGTCCCAGAGTTGACCGTGCATGTCACAGCAAAAACCAAGTCATGAGGTCGAAGGAATTGTCCGTAGAGGATTATGGATTGTGTCGAGGCACAGATCTGGGGAAGGGTACCAAAAAAATTATGCAGGATTGAAGGTCCCCAAGAACACAGTTCCCTCCATCATTCTTAAATGGAATAAGTTTGGAACCTAACGTTGGCTGCCCGGCTAAACTGAACAATCGGGGGAGAAGGGCCTTGGTCAGAGAGGTGACCAAGAGCCCGATGGACACTCTGATAGAGCTCCAGAGTTCCTCTGTGGAGATGGAAGAAGCTTCCAGAAGGACAACCATCTCTGCAGCACTCCACCAATCAGGCCTTTATGGTAGAGTGGCCAGACTGAAGCCACTCCTCAGTAAAAAAGGCACATGGCACCCTGCTCGGAGTTTGCCAAAAGGCAAATAAGATTCTCTGGTCTGATGAAACCAAGATTGAACTCTTCGGCCTGAATGCCAAGCGCCATGTCTGGAGGAAACCTGGCACCATCCCTACGGTGAAGCATGGTGGCTAGTCAGGAGACTAGTCAGGAGACTAGTCAGGATCAAGGGAAAGATGAACAGAGCAAAGTACAGAGAGATCCTTGATGAAAACGTGCTCCAGAGCACTCAGGACCTCAGACTAGGTGTGAAGATTCACCTTCCAACAGAACAACGACCCTAAACTCACAGCCAAGACAACGCAGGAGTGGCTTCGGGACAAGTCTCAGAATTTCCTGGAGTGGCCCAGCCAGACCCTGGACTTGAACCCGATCGAACATCTCTGGAGAGACCTGAAAATAGCTGTGCAGCAACGCTCCCCATCTAACCTGACAGAGCTTGAGAGGTACTGCAGAGAAGACCTAAGAAGACTCAAGGCTGAAGCCTGTAGTCGCTGCTAAAGGTGCTTCAACAAAGTACTGAGTAAAGGGTCTGAATACTTATGTAAATGTAATATTTCAGGGTTTGTTTTATTATAAATTTGCAAAAATGTCTAAAAACCAGTTTTTCCTTTGTCATTATGGGGTATTGTGTGTATATTGAGGAATAAAAAACAATTTAAGCAATTTTAGAATAAGGCTTTAACGTTACAAAATGTGGAAAAAGTTAAGGGATGTGAATATTTTCTGAAGGCACTGTATAACAGTGGGCACTTTGAATACAATATTAGAAATGACCATGAATGAAAATGCCAGGGAGGAGTTATTGTGACAGGGTAGGAACCAAAGTGTTGACAAGTGTTTCCTAGGGATCCTATAATCTGTGGCTAAATTGACTGTTTTGTCTTAGCTACTTCATGTAGCTAACATATTGTTGCGTCACGTATTCCTCTTTGATTTAAAAGATACTGTTGCACAAACAACATGCTGATTTAGGTCTACACCATCACTGGTATCAGGCTGTATAGCTAATTCCGTTTGCTCTGACTCTGTTCATTTATTAGCTAGCGATTAGCATTAGTGACTACAATTACTGGCTAACAAGATTTAGGCCCAACTTGCTAAGAAAATACGAACTAGCTGTTTGCAGATGTAAGAAACACAAACTAATAGTGTAATTATAGAACGCTATTGAATTTATATTAAGAAGCAAAGTGAAAACAGCATCGTTGTCATCAACATTGTTGCATGTGCTGCATTGACCATGCAGACTTAATGCAAGTGTCTTGTGGTCAAGGAACAGCAAATCTGTTCCTTGACTGATGGGGTGGGGCTAGGACTGTGTGGAAAGCGGCATGGATAGATTTGACTCAAGTAGCGAAGTAAACTATAAAAATTGACATTATACACAGCGTATCACATTTAACAAACCAAACATTCAAATACCGTTATAGAAAGTAAAGTAAAAACCCAAACCGGTCCGTGCATCAATACCGGTATATCGTAAAATACAGTATACCGCCCAGCCCTAGGTGGAGATGTCTTCATATGCCATAAAAAACGAGTGTACAAAACATTAGAAACATGACCAGGTGAATCCAGGAGAAAGCTATGATCCCTTATTGATGTCACCTGTTAAATCCACTTCAATCAGTGTAGCTGAAGGGGAGGAGACAGGTTAAAGAAGGATTTTTAAGCCTTGAGGAAATTGAGACATGGTTAGGGTGTGTGTGCCATTCAGAGGGTGACTGGGCAAGAAAAAATATTTAAATTGCCTTTGAACGGGGTATGGTAGTAGGTGCCAGTCGCATCAGTTTGAGCGTGGGCTTTTCACACTAAACAGTTTCCCAGCCAACTTGACACAACTGTGGGACGCATTGGAGTCAACATGGGCCAGCCCCCCTGTGGAACACTTTCGACACCTTGTAGAATCCATGCCCCGACGGATTGAGGCTGTTGGAAGGCAAAAGGGGGTGACTCGCAATATTAGGGAGGTGTTCCTAATGTTATGTAAACTCAGTATATACTCTGACTGGTCAAACTGACAGCGAATGGCCGTGACAGACTCACATGATCACATACACACAGGCTGGTGGATATGAAATCTCTAGAACTGTGGACAGACTGTCCTAACATTATCTCCTAGGGACGATAGACATTATTACTTTACACTGCAACCATGACATGTTCATCCTCATTCTCATCTTCTATTCACTGCAACCTGCATGAGTATTGCACTACCACGGTCACAATTTGGCACAGGCCTCACAGCCCACATCATGGACAAGGTAAGATTACACAATAAACGTAAACAAGGAAATCAGTATCCCAAATAGGGAAGTGAGCTCAGACGATTCTCTGCATTAGCCAATCACAGTGCACGCACACAGGTGCCAGGAAGTGGCTGTATTTTTCCTCCTTCTCCCCTTTAAAAAGGGAATCCATGGAATGCTATAATTAGTGGTTGCCATGGCACTGTGAAGCACAGATGAACAAAAGCTATTGGCAGGAATTTTTCACCACAGGGTAACTTCTGGGGAGGCAGTAAATCCACTTTAAAGTTAGCTGGACATGTTAATACGACAACCAGATGTTGTACGGCAAAGGCTTTGAACAATCATCATATTGTAGACACAAGTTAAGTCCCATTAACACTACCAACTTGGAGTGAAGCTCTTTGCTATTTATTTTGCATTCAAGTAGACAGGGATTTAACCTTTTAAAATACGAGAGCCTGATACTAACAATGCCAAATGAAAAACACATTCCCCCTACCTTAAGTTAGCATTGTTTGCCAAGGAAAAATCTGTAGCTTCATTTATTCTATGCTGTCTGTTAGTTTCCATGTACGGGCCTCGAACGGCGGAATTCGGGACGGAGATATGGCCCAGAACGAAGGAGAGTTATTGTAAATTGTTGAACTGGATTCATAAAGCATCTTTACTCGTGGAGCCATTTATTTGCGCGATCTGTTTTGGCTCTATTTGCAACTTTCCGAACCCTGACCACATTTCAAACGAATAAGAAGATGTCTAAAACAGAGGTAGCCCTATACTTTGGATTTACGACAGACATCAGAATCCTCAGAT
Source organism: Salvelinus fontinalis (assembly GCF_029448725.1). Lineage (NCBI taxonomy): Eukaryota > Metazoa > Chordata > Actinopteri > Salmoniformes > Salmonidae > Salvelinus > Salvelinus fontinalis. The sequence continues at coordinate 17,634,460 of NC_074691.1, forward strand.
TCTATTTCAGCATGTTTTTTTGCATGAAGCAAACTTTAAAAAAAAAATCTCTTAAAAAAAAAAGTATAAGCCTAGAATATGAATTGAAGTTGGCATTAAAAATATCAGCTTTGTGTCTCAATTCTCTTTTTTCCAATCTGTCAATGATAGTAACGTGAAAAAACACAGACTAATGTCCTTGGAAAAACACCCGCTAAAGGAGAAGAGAGGAGGTGCTGGGGTGGGGAGGAGAAATCCGTTGACTGATGATCACAGGCTCTAAATCCAGCAGGATGACAACCCACAGAGTCAGGTTTCCTCCCCTCCTCTGATCCCAGTCCCCTTCAAACAAACTCCCACAATTCTTCCACAAACTTACAACAGCTACCCTTCCTAAATGTTATTCTATTTACCTGAAAGGGGAATGTTTATGGACCACAGGGTTAATTAATAAAGTTACTTGGGAGCAGCAGCCAGGTCAGGCTGCGGTGGCCATGTCGACGTGTGGTGGAGTGAAGGGAGGAGAGAGAGGGGTCAGGGGTTACAGAGCTGAGGAGGGAAAACTGCTAACAGACACAGCATATATTCTGTAATAAGGGGCTGCATGAAGTGCTCAAGTCAGCCCAATTACTGTCAACTCTCAATTATTTGCTCCTGTGATTAAAACTCACTGGAACACTGCACACAATTAGAGTCTTGTTCAAGTTATAGAATTGTAAGAGTGGCTTGAGGGTGAAATACAAATATCAGCACGATATCATAGGCATAACATACAGCAGTGAAATGTTGAGTTTTAAAAAGTATTGATCATCAGGGAGTAGCCACCAAAGTCAGGGCTCATCAACTTCCATTGTACACCTTAAACAGATTTATGAGGTACAGTATTAATTCTTATAAGCTCGTAAAACTGTATTTACAAGCTATCTACACAGCACAGGTCTCTGATAGTTATTTTGGGGAGAGAACAAGGCCTCTGGATGCAAGCGTGTATGAGAAAACGTGAGTCTGAATAAGAGGTTATTGCTGGATAATAAGTCAATGCACAGTTTGTTTGTGTGTTTGTAGAAGGGAAATGGACAGCTACATCAGCCAGTGCATCGGGTCTGGAGGTCACAGCTGCCATCTCCACATTCTTGGGATTGAAATATGGGCGTGTGCAAATTCCAGACATACAGGCCAGATTTCAACACTGTAGCCAATAGTTACAAGCTGTCCAAGAGATGTCTTTATTATCCTGTGGCCTCGCTCCCTTTATAGCAACCAGCTTAACCCCCTGAGTCCAGGCGCTTCAGAACCAACCCCAAAGAATGTATGGGTATTGCACATGCTTTCACCAACCCTGCACTGAGCTAACCAACAGACATTGTCAACTAGGCCGAGCAGGGCGAATTACCGATACCGATAAGTCATTATGCCAATAAGTATGTCCATGTCATGAATTATTAATGTAGTTGCTTATGGTGTTCATAAGTTATTTGCTCAATAGACTAGATCCATGATGAGCAGTTTAACCGGTTTAAGCAATAATTCCTACAATATACCACCAATACCTTTAATTTCATAGTCATGATGATGGACTTCATGTCAGTCTTGACATAGATCCAACAGGAGGCAGTACTAGATGAATTTTGTTGTATGTTGCCCTATTCCTGTAGCAGAACAACAGGTCAAAGTCTCTATTGCTGAACACATTCGGTACAAGAGGCTGCACAAGACCTCCAGCAGTGGAACCAATGGCTTTCAGCTGCCAGCCCAACCAGCCCCAACCCATCACATCCAACATCCGCATTCAGACCTTGAGGACCGGGCTTCTGCAAGACGGGAGGCTGTGTTACCATTTGCTTCTTGCATGACCGGGGATTCCTCTACTGCTCAAAGTCAAGGAGCGGAACCAACGGCAAGCAGCTGTGCTGACCCATCAAGTCGTCTCCCAGTGCCTTTATGAAGACAACTTATTAAGTCCTGGAAGCTGCTTGGTAAGGAGATCTGGGAGTTTCGCATGATTGACATGAGCTGCCCACCCCTAGTTGACATACTGTTGCTGCTTTAGCCAACTCTGTTACAGTTTTCATGCTGGCTAGAGCAGTTAAACAGAATGGTAACCAGGCTAGAGTTCCCTGCCTGTAGTGGCAGCCATTTTGAGAGTAAACCTCCCCCTCATTTTTTATAAAAAAAAATTATTTAACCTTTATTTAACGAGGCAAATTCTTATTTACTCATCATTTGGCCCAATTTCAAGGTACATTAAGACTTGATACGTGATACGGTGCATACATGTCTAGACAGAAAGGTAAACTCATGTAAAAAGCCCAAGCACCACATATTCCTCTTTGTTTACCTACAATATCCAGTTTCAAGCACAGCGGTGCCTCTAGATCCTGCCTGGGTCTCTTTGATCCAGCACACCCGTTTGTTGTCCTGGGACTGATCTCACAGAGATATCAGGGTCTCTTTTGTGTAAAGAGATACATGTTCATCCCTCCCACCTCCTCTTTATACTATTCTATCCATGTTCTCTGCTCTCTCCTGGCCATCTAAGGCCACAGTGTCTGAAGGCTCTCCAGCTCTAACCGCAGCTCTTGACAAAGAGGGTTTGGCGAGACGGCGCTGTGACATCTTGGAAGTATCTGGTGACACAGCCGTCTGGTGAGTTGCAGACCAGGGCCAGCGGCTGTTGGGGCTGAGCGTCAGTTAGAGGCCAGTAATGAAGTCTGACCTGTCCTCCCTGAGCTGAGAGTGAGTGTGAGGATGGGGGTGGTGGCCGAGCCGGAAAATTCCAACCATTAGCTATGTTCACCAAGTGCGCAGAGGCTGAAGAAATTAAGAGAAAAAAACTAAGTGATTCATAAGAACCTTCACATCTACAGTATATCAGAATGACATAAGTACACCAAGCTGCATGCAGTTATATTAAATGTTTGAATATTAATTGAATCTAGGAAGAATAATACAGTGTATTCTCAAGACTGGTTTTGAACAACTATGAGAACAAATATAGGGGAGTCACTATTGGAACCATAGATGAAGGTCCATTATAAACAAAATTACAATGCAATTCTGCACATACATGAGTGAGGGATAGTGCCTTCAACTTAAATACCATTTAGACAGGGTGTTAGAAGGGCATTATACGGGATCATATTACATGCTAGTAACTATTAATAAAGCATTACAAAAGTTATCAAATCTTCCATTAGGCCTATTCCCCCAGGGAGCTGAGTCAGCCGTGGGAGGACCAGTAATGAAGCCTCACTAACTGCTCTCTCTAACTGCTCCCTCTAACTGCTCTCTCTCTACCAGAAGAAGAAAGAAAAAAGAGCAACCAAATTTGAAGTTATGACAGAGTGCTGTTCAGATCCAGCTTTGATCCTGGTTTATAGGATAGTATGGCTTGGGTGGGTACCTTTATGAGCTTTGCTTTGCCCCATGCTCAAGGGCCATACAGTATAGAGCATGGACTGGAGCACAGTCTGGAGCAGGGGCACTGGGAGCTCACCCCTCCTGTTATTTTCCATATGTGCAGGTACGGGAGTCAGCTGCCCCCGACCCCCCCCCCCCCGAATCCCTCTCACCCCCCCGAATCACTCTCACCCCCTAACCCGTGGATGAGAGCATTAAGTTGGGTTTCTTTAGGTGAAAACGTTTAACATCAACAAAAGCGGCTTACAAGCTTCTAAGAGACCCAGATTGTCTCCTTCACCAGCAAATTAACTGCCGAAGAGGCCAGGAGGGTCCCATTTCTCAAGTTTTACAACAGGCAGAAGTGTCTCAGTGTTAAAGCAGGTGATAAATTGTACCGGGGGGGGGGAGAAAAAAGCATTTTGGCCCAATTCGGTTGATCCTGGGTAAAGGTATGCATAGGGTAAAAGCACTATGTACAACATAGCAACCCTGAGGGCAGAAACAGGGTAGTGTTGACCTGTCTGTCAGTGAAGCTCCTCCCTGTACTCATGTAGCAGGCTAAATCCTTGACACATACACACACACACACACACACACACACACACACACACACACACACACACACACACACACACACACACACACACACACACACACACACACACACACACACACACACACACACACACGTTGATCAGGAACAGGCTGGAGGGTGTGCTGTGGTGTATTAGACTACTGCCTGTGCTTAACTCACTCCACATAGATGCAGACCTGTTCTAAGAAGCCAATGGAAGGCTCTGGAAGCAAAATGGGTGGTTCCCTCCCTTCTTCCCTCATATTTTGTGTCTTTCTGGGGCAGGCAGTGCTCATCTCTCCTTTCCCCTGATCTCCCCAGAGACACCAGGGTGCTTCTTCATCAGTCAAGGCTGAGGCTGGGCGTGATGGATGTCTCTGTACAGTGGTTAATGGGCCAAATGGATAAAACGGTAGCGTGAAGAGCCCTGCCGCTACTTCACAGGGGTTCACATCGAGGTCCAGGACTCCAGGCCCCCTCAGACCGCAGCAGGCATAGCAAACAGTTGTTATTCTTTATAATGTGCAAAGCCTTGTCAAACTGACACCCTGAAATCCATAGCACAAAGATCAATTTCAGGCCGCCTGGCCGGTCGGGGCTTGCAGCTGTCAGACAGCTTGGCATATTAGTTAATGTCTCCAAAAATGATCTCTCACTGGGTGAAAGATATCTGAGGCGTGATTAAAAAAAAGAGGGTCTATGCATTCATATCAAGGCTTTTCTGCATGTTTCCATATATGGCCCCTAGTCATAATCGCGTATTCAACTGATAGAAATGTTTAAATTCATCCAATATGATGAAACATTCCAGCTGGATGAGGTGTCATGTTTTTATATGTTTTCCTGCACACCATGGAAACAAAAAAATGGTACTTGGTACAAAATCAAACACGCGTGAGATAATAAAAATATGCCTGCTATCTGAGAGAGCATGAAACCAATCCAAACTTGTGGCCGCTACAATAACATGAATGTACTGTAGCAGGAAGCAACGCACGGGCAAAACCCCTCCACGGGTGAGTGGAGTGTGAAGGAAGAGGTTAAAAACATGACATGACCCTGAATAGTTCAGTGTCAGCTGGGTCTTTGGGGGTTGTTCAGCCTTGGAAGGTCAGGCCAGTCTCGGCAGCACAGGTAGATGCAGCTCTCTCGCTCTCTCTCTGGGAGAGCAGCAGGAGCTGAAAGGTGCCTTGAGAGTGTTCTATCAAGACAATTACAGGCTTGGAAGAAATCAATGCCTGAAAACCTATTAAGATGAGGCTAACTACAGTCAAACGCCTGACTGACTGACTGACTTCAAGTTCACAGACTCAGACTCATCCTCTGCTCTGACTGTTTCTCCCTGATCCTCAAATCATAAAAAAACAAAGTCACCATGAAGGATAATCTTACCATTCAGACACTGCCAATCTTAATGCATTTCCCAGACCCAGACAGAGAGATCCTTCATCTACTCAACAGATCTGCTGAGCTGGCCTTTTCCTTAATAGTGGATTTTGGTCATGACATTCAAGGATAAGTCCATTTACTTCTCAGAGTAAAACAGATACACACAGAAAGAGAGACTATAATCTTACAATGGGTGGATTAATACTTTCCATGTATCTCAACAGGAGTTAAATACTGTAGTTCCTAAATGTATAGTTCTTGGACAAACACACAAAGGCCTGAAATGCCTGAGGAAGAAACTCCAGTGCAACCTTATCGGGAGGGGGAGGAGGAGGGGGCCTCTATAAAGCAGGGCGTAACGGCCAAGTGCTGTAATCATACACGTAATCCCCTGCCTAATCTCACGGATCACAGCCTTTGAGATCAAACTGATATTTGACACGATCTTGTCTGACTGCGTACCCTCAAATTACCGAGGCATTAAAAAGCCTCTCCCTCCATGTGAGGAGGGATTCTGTGGCGCACCGTGCTCCAACACGAGGGTAAAAGGAGAGGCCCAAAGCCCTGAATACGAGGGTAAAAGGAGAGGCCCAAAGCCCTGAACACGAGGGTAAAAGGAGAGGCCCAAAGCCCTGAACACGAGGGGAAAAGGAGAGGCCCAAAGCCCTGAACACGAGGGGAAAAGGAGAGGCCCAAAGCCCTGAACACGAGGGGAAAAGGAGAGGCCCAAAGCCCTGAACACGAGGGGAAAAGGAGAGGCCCAAAGCCCTGAATACGAGGGTAAAAGGAGAGGCCCAAAGCCCTGAATACGAGGGTAAAAGGAGAGGCCCAAAGCCCTGAACACGAGGGTAAAAGGAGAGGCCCAAAGCCCTGAACACGAGGGGAAAAGGAGAGGCCCAAAGCCCTGAACACGAGGGGAAAAGGAGAGGCCCAAAGCCCTGAACACGAGGGGAAAAGGAGAGGCCCAAAGCCCTGAACACGAGGGGAAAAGGAGAGGCCCAAAGCCCTGAATACGAGGGTAAAAGGAGAGGCCCAAAGCCCTGAATACGAGGGTAAAAGGAGAGGCCCAAAGCCCTGAACACGAGGGGAAAAGGAGAGGCCCAAAGCCCTGAACATCTGGGGCCAGCCAGGGACTCGGAGACTGTGTACCAGACAGCCAGGCTTATCCTTCCCTCTTATCTTTCTATCTCCAATCTCTCTGGAGACACAATACTACTGTACAGGGGATTGGAACTGAGAGCAACTCAACGTCGGCCTGTAATTCAAACCTGTCATCACAGAACAAGAGGGACCTATTTACTAAATACAGTGGCTGAGGAACATCAGCTCTTTATTCAGCCACAGATACCAGCGAATGCATCCAAATGGCTGCAATGATATCCTTTGCCACACCTCGCCCACCCAACTGCCTAATGTGCATGGATGGAGTTTGCTGTGCGCACACCGGCACCTGATACGAATATAAACCTAATCTCTCACAGCCACAGAAGACATTTCTCTAATGTCTTCTATACAAGGATCTAACTCAATTCGGTAGGAAATTTCCATGCGAAAAGATGTACGCAAAAATATAGTTGTACACAAATGAACCTCTCCGTAACTACTTGCTACAATGAAGAGGAGCTGACATGAGTAACTGCAATACTTATATTTTATTTTGTATGCTGTGGAGTTGGAGATAAATAACGAAATACACAAAGTAAGTAAATGATTAAGGAAAGCATTAAATGGCTCCTGTTTAAAAAAAAAAATCAGTCTGTGGTTTGCAGGAAGGCCGGGGGAAAACGACTTGCTAAATGCGTCTCGCTTAAAAAAATGTTTGACAACAAACGTGGCAGAGTTCTCCCCCAAAGAATGTAAGAGCGGCGCTGCACCACCTTGTGGACTGGCCACTACGTAAAATGAAAGCTGCAATATGTAACTTTTTGGGGGACCAAACCAAATTCTCATTTGCTACGAGACTCAAAATTGAGCTCAGGTGCATCCTGTTTCCATTGAACATCCTTGAGATGTTTCTACAACTTGATTGGTGTCCCCAAGAACACAGTGGTCTTCATCATTCTTAAATGGAAGAAGTGTGGAACGATCAAGACTCTTCCTAGAGCTAGCTGCACGGCCAAACTGAGCAATCAGGGGAGAAGAGCCTGGTCAGGGAGGTAACCAAGAACCCGATGGACACTCTGACAAAGCTCCAGAGATCCTCTGTAGAGATGGGAGAATCTTCCAGAAGGACAACCATCTCTGCAGCAATCCACCAATCAGGCACATGACAGCCCACTTGGAGTTTGCCAAAAGGCACCTAAAGGACTCTCAGACCATGAGACACAAGATTCTCTGGTCTGATGAAACCAAGAATGAACTCTTTGCCCTGAATGCCAAGTGTCCTGTCTGGAGGAAACCTGGCACCATCGCTACGGTGAAGCATGGTGGTGGAAGCATCATGCTATGGGGATGTTTTTCAGCGGCAGGGACTAGGAAACTAGTCAGGCTCCAAAGTGCTCAGGGCAGACTGGGGCGAAGCCAAGACAACGCAGGAGTGGCTTCGGGTCAAATCTCTGAATGTCCTTGAGTGGACCAGCCAGAGCCTGGACTTGAACCCGATCAAACATCTCTGGAGAGACCTGAAAATAGCTGTGCAGCGATGCTACCCATCCAACCTGACAGAGCTTGAGAGGATCTGCAGAGACGAATGGGAGAAACTCCCCTATTATAGGTCTAGCAAGCTTGTAGTTTTATACCCAAGAAGACTCGAGGCTGTAATCACTGCCAGGGGTGCTTCAACAAAGTACTGATGAAAGGGTCTGAAACTTATGTAAATGTGATATTTCAGTTTTGTATTTTTTATATATTTGCTAAAAATTCTAAAAACCTGTTTTTGCTTTGTCATTATGATGTATTGTGTGTAGATTGATGAGGGGGGGGAAACAATTTAATCCATTTTAGGTTTAGGCTGTTATGTAACAAAAGTCAAGAGGTCTGAATACTTTTCGAATGCACTGTGTATGTACGCCAAACACCAGTCTCAACGTCAAAAGTGAAGAGGCGACTCCGGGATGCTGGCCTTCTAGGCAGAGTTGCAAAGAAAAAGCCATATCTCAGACTGGCCAATACAAAGAAAAGATTAAGATGGGCAAAAGAACACAGACATTGGACAGAGGAACTATTTATTGAAGCTGCCAGTTGAGGACTTGTGAGGCGTCTGTTTCTCAGACTAGACACTCTAATGTACTTGTCCTCTTACTCAGTTGTGCACTGGGGCCTCCCACTCCTCTTTCTATTCTGGTTAGAGCAAGTTTGCGCTGTTCTGTGAAGGGAGTAGTACACAGCGTTGTACGGGATCTTCGATTTTTTGGGCATTTTATCGCATGGAATAGACTTCATTTCTCAGAACAAAAATAGACTGACAAGTTCCAGAAGAAAGTTATTTGTTTCTGACCATTTTGAGCCTGTAATCGAACCCACAAATGCTGATGCTCCAGATACTCAACTAGTCTAAAGGCCAGTTTTATTACTTTTTTAATCAGAACAACAGTTTCAGCTGTGCTAACATAATTGCAAAAGGATTTTCTAATGATCAACTAGCCTTTTAAAATTATACATTTGGATTAGCTAACACAACGTGCCATTGGAACACAGGAGTGATGGTTGCTGATAATGGGCCTCAGTACACCTATGTAGATATTCCATTTTAAAAAATCATCGGTTTCTAGCTACAATAGTCATTTACAACATTAACAATGTCTACGCTGCTTTTCTGATTAATTTGATGTTATTTTCATGTACATAAAATGTGCTTTTCTTTCAAAAACAAGGACATTTCTAAGTGACGCCAAACTTTTGAACAGTAGTGTATGTGTACATATATATATTTTTTACTTTATTTGTTATAATTTAAGGACAGACACCACACCCTAATGGCTATTTTTGTGTTGTAGATTGCAGGAAATGGCAGTTACAGGGGTTAAAATACGCAAAATGATTTAAGTTATGACATGAGGGAGAAGCCGCACGGAGGAAACCTCTGTCCCCGGCCAGACATACTTGTAGAGATTATCTCATCTGGCTGAGCTGTGTGTTGGTACTGTCTGCATTGTGTTTGCCTGGGAAAGAGGACAGCCAGACCATGAAACCATCAGCACCTGTCCTAGAAGAGCATCAATGCTTATGAGCGAGGGGAGGCTTGGGAGAGGCCAGGGGGACAGTCCCTGTGGATTGACGGGACAGGCTGGGGCCTGAGGAGGGACAGCGGCCCTGCAGCCCCTGGGGCTCTCAAAGCTCTCTTTCATTGGGGTTGGGGGTGCCTCTGGGGCTGGTATTGTGCTCCCTGGCTGCCTGGCTGGCTGACCCCTCCTCCTCCCTGCATCAGCTGGGTTGGCACCCCTGGGACCACAGGTTATCTCCCTAGGAAATCACCTTGACCTCCACACAGCAGAACAATCAGGAATGGGTCAGCAGGCAGAGAGATTATAGAGCTGAATTTAGATATGTGTTAGGAGAAAAGGGCACTTCTAACTTTGTATTGATTTCTCAATACAGGGTCCAATTCTGTAGCATGCAAGCAGTTACATGACTGACATGGTGTAATGCAAAATTAGTATTTTACCATGTCAAATGTTGAAAATGTTTCAGATATCACACTATCAGAACTTAAAACCTACCCTACATAAACAGTTGACTCAAAACACATTCCTCTGAGGCATAACTGGGGAAAAAGTCAAGGCTACAGTTACATGCATGTACATATTCATAAACAGCCATGTACATAATGGTACTACATAGCATCCCTAACATTATCCCTAAATACTGTGATATGTTAGTAAGCATTCAGTCAGCACCCATTCGGCAAGGAAACGCAATGAAAGGGCTTCTGTTGGAGAGGCAGGGTAATAGAGATATGCCTAAGGCCACCCTGTTGCAGAGAGAAGCACGAACTGGCGTACACACAGAAACACACAGTCATCACACACGTACCTGAGGCCAGCCACATTGGGCTGGTTCTGGAGGTGCTCCTGCCAGCGGTGGTGTAAACAAAGGGATGGAGGAGAGGCCTGCAGGCAGCAGGAGCCCGGGTGAAGGGGCAGGGCAGGGGCATGGGTCTGGAAGATGTGGCACTCCTGCTGGTTGCCGTGGCAGCACAGGGGGGGATGGAATGGACAGCGGTGGCAGCACGGGGGAGGTGGAGACAGCGGAGGAGTAGAGGGGAAGGAGGTTGTGGAGGGCAGGAGCTTGGACAACCTTTGAGAGTCTGTGAGGTGTGAGGAGGTGGAGGAAGAGGAAGGGCCCCTTAGGGAACCGTTGATGATGCCTCCATTCTGACTCACTCTGGATCTCTGCTGCGGCTCCTTGTGTGGTGGTGTTGGCCTTGGTTGGTGCCTCTGCCTCTGCTGTGTTCTGGGTGTGGAAACAACGCTGACGTCCCCTCTTTCCGTGCTGCTGAGGCTCGCACTGGCCTCTGGGCCGCTGGCCGTCGTGGTGACGCTGGGTGACAGGCTGCCATTGCTGAGGAGCAGGAGGTCACCATTGGCGTCACTCAGGGCCATCGTCCTCCTCCTGCCGGCCTGGCGCAGGGTTTGCCACTCCTCTGCAGAACATAAACGGAAAAGGGGAGGTAAAGCAGACAGGCCAACAGTTAGCTCTTAACTGTAGCTAGTCATGTTGACATTCAGATGAACATTGACTCTATTCACACAGAGCTGGTGAGCTGAACTGAGTGGGGCAACGAGAGGAAAGGAGGCCTGGAGCCAGGGAGTAGCGTGGGCGAAGGGGAGAGAATGAGACAGTAAACAGTACAAGGGTTCACACTCAAAACTCAGATCAAAACAGAATGCAATGATCAGTCAGGAATACAGATTATTAACTTGTTCTTTCTAGGCCAGGAGGAGACTGGGAACAGATACATTCAACACTAAGTTAATTAGTGATCAATCCTCATTGATTTTCTGAATTAAAGCTAAATGTGAAATATTAGTCAGTCACTTTACCATGTTTCTCTACCTTCCTCACTTACATTTTTGTCTGAATAGTGTGATTTATAAGATATGAATATGATACGATAGGGTATGAATTGGCAGCCTCTGTTCAGGGAGCATGAGATAGGCTATTTCTACATTATGAAAAGTATAAAACATTTCCAACAGAAAAAGATTAAACAGAGGTCTTCAAGTGTTCATGTTGCTAGCATTTCAGCCCCTATGACTCTTATTACAGATTACTTTCAGGCTATGTGTAATATAAAATGACTTCAGTTGGGACATTTTGGAGTAAGATTTTTTTTTTTTACATTTTCTTTTTGCCATGATATGGCTTGACACACTTAAAAAAAAGTAGTGAATTGCCTTTCACAGGTTGTGGTTGGTTGTTAAGTTGGAAGGTAGCCAAACACCAACCCCCGCTGAAACAGATTTGATGTGAACCCAGATAAATAAATCTCTCTCAGTCTAATGTGACGGGGAGTCCTGAGAGAACCTCATCTCCCTACAATAACTAATGGCTGAGGTGGGGAGAAAAAAACTACTTCTCACTAGTTCCCACGCAGTACGGTCTACTCCATCCACATCACGCCTAGGACCGAGAGATAGATATGAAACTGCACTAGATGGAAATGTACTGCAGTGCAGAAAATCCCCCTGTACATCACAACACATTATTACTACCATATAATAACGCATAAATATTGCCTTAAAAAACAAATCTACTGAATGTGGCTTCTATTCTTCTTTATTTTCCTATTTGATAAACTATGCAACACTTTTAAAGGCTACTTTCTTTCTTTGTAGACATTTTGCATTTAAAAATGTTCACATCTGTCAAGACAAACTTTACACATGACACAGCTTCTTGCAAATTACGTTCCCTCAAACTCACTACGGACCCATTTCTCCAAGTTCGGCTTGGCTCCATGTGATCGCATAGGAACCCAGTACACACATACAATCGTAGACGACATCAAATTTATTGATGCCAAACTAAACTGGATGTGTTTGTGTTCAACCGACACCCATTAGGATATATAATATAGCCTTCTCATAAAACCTTTTCTCCATGCAGGGAAACAGCATTGATGCAGTGAATGTGAATGAATGTGTTCTGTGATGCCTCAACATGAATAAGGTAGGGGGTAACATGAGACTGACAGCCCAGTCGGGTCAGAGCTGTGGGAATGGGGGGGGGGGGGAGGAGAACTTTCTCTCTCTGTCTGAAGGGCTCCGAATAGCAGGCAGTGCAGGGGAAATGAAGGTTATGTTTTTAGTTTACCAAAAATCACAAGTTACCAACAATGATAGAAAAGCTGGCAATGGAATGATTAAGTATGAAAAAGAGACTTAAGAGAGTAGCCTGGATCTTTGTGATATGAACTGTGAAAAACATGACTATGCTTGGCTAAAAACATCAGTTGCATCCCTCTACCTGTACACATCTTCCTTCAACATTGCTCCACGGCCACTGGAATTTAGATGGCTGTGTGGGCTCCAATACTGAGCGCTGAAATCCAGGTGAGACATCTAGGCCAGTCTGTAGTCTGACACAAACAGGGCTCTGTGGCCCTCAGGAAACAATGGATAGATTACAGTGTGGAACGACTGCTCTAAAAAAGAACACTGACGACATGTCCTTAACAATTAATTAATTAATCAACTGTTTATACATCTATTTTTTTGTGTGTATCTGCAAACACTGGGATGTTACACATTTTGGTTTTAAGAACTGACGGTCACACTATGCTTACGACCGACACAATGAGGTTTGTGGAAACTGCAAAGATTTAGAATAACGGATGCATTTTTCTGCATTCATGTTGAGTTTGTGATTAATTTGGGGTGAACCTGTGCAACTACGAGGTATGCAGCAGGAGGCAAAGTACCTCATCCCTTTATTTTAAAGCTAATAGGACAATCATTAATAAGAGGACTCAGTCAAGACAGTTAATAACTTCCGCCAAATAACAGAATATATCCTGGAAACAACAAGTACATGCCTGAGAGGACTATGAGGACTTTGACATTCATATTCTAACAGTGTCTGAGAAGCTTATGACAAGCTTGAAACTTTGGCCCATTTCCACAGCTGGGTTTTACATACCTATATGGCGTTCTCGCTCAAGGCTACTGCATTGTATCAAGTTAAATAGGTAAATAAGCTGGTTTGGTGTCATACCGTCATCATGCCTTGACCAATCAATGTGAAGCTGAAATGATGACAAGCAGCATATTTCTTTTTTCTATTTTATACATTAGCCATAATGTATTACAATGCATTGCTCCAGAGAGAGCATTAGGATTAATTAAGAAAATAAACTATAATGTTGCATCACTATGAGATATGAAACCATATGAAATCATTTGAGTAAAATGTAGTTTTGTTTCAACTTTAAAAGTAGCCTGCGTGACCACTAACGTTCTAACTAAGCTGCTGTCACACTGAAGAAGCTTCTCTGTTTTGTCGATGTATGGCCATATTAACCTACCAAATATAATGTTGATCAACTAAAGTTATGTAGATTACATGATGAGGCTAAACGCCTCTAAATAAACATTCCGATAGGAATCTACACCAGCGTTCAGCAAAAGACCGGTGCATCCCATTCAGCGAAACATCACTTTTCATTATTTCGTTCCAATACCTTGTAACAGCGGAGAAGGAATCCGCTATCTATATCGTATCCTAAACTTCTACTTTAGTAGCCAAAACAGTTGGAACAACAGACACAAATATACATTTATAAACCATTAAGATTATGGGTTTTAAAACAGTATTTTTCAGAGGATCAATGCACAGCAGACATTTAACGGATTTTTGATACGGTACCTTATCGAAGTGGTCAAGCTCTGGATGCTTGCGTTTCGTTCGTGCTCGTCTAAATTGAATGTATTGACCAAAAACGGTTTACGTTTACAGTATCCACCACTAGTTTAACAAAACACACCGAAAGAGAGCAACACGTCGCGGCGAAAGAACGTCGTTTCTCACTGAGAAGCGGACTGCCGGAATGACACATACATGCACCCTGTCTCCGTAAACCCAGGCGGTGGTCTGGGTGTGGGACTGCGCACTAGCCCACTGATAGGATGTTCATGATGATGCTTGTCGACTTTTAACCCAATCAAGGCCTCTGCAGCACACAGCAGCTGGAGGAACGGAGGTCCATCATCATCATCATCATCAGTAGTAGTATTACCATCACTAGCTAGTTATGCCGCATTCAAAACAACTGGGGACTCGGAAAAATAAGAGGTCAAATCATGACGTCAGTGATCTTCAGGTCGGCAAGTCTGAGCTCTAGAAAGAGGCCTGAGTTCCCGAGTTGGAACTCCGAGTTTGATTACCGTTATAATCGATTTTTCTCAGTCTCAGCTCCTTTTTTTTCCCGAGTTCCCAGTTATTTAAAATGCACTGAAGTAGGAAGTCGGAGATTTCCCAGTTCTCAGTTACGAGTTCTCAGTTTAGAACGCGGTATGTGTCTCGTGTTGCCATACCTTCAAAATCCCGTCGTTTCCCGACGAGGCTACTAGCTAGTAAACAGCAAAACAAACTAGACTAGAAACAATGTGTTATGAGTCTGACTTATTTCATGATCACGACAGGAAAATTAAAATCTTATGAGCAGCTTATTTTAGGATGTTATTCAGACAATTACTGACTATTATTAAGAGGTTTCTAAGGCCAGGATTCAATCCGATGGCGCTTTGTCGCCTATCTGCATTCAAGATAAACGCTGCATACTGTATGTCGGCTCAATTGGAAATTATTATTTTAAATGTAAAGCGCATTTATAACGCGGATTTCCAGCCAGAGGGATGTGTAAGAGAGAATAATGACCTAACACCAAGTTTACAAATGAAACTGACCAAAGAAATCAGCTGTCAACGGCTACTTATTAAGTTGTGAAATAATCATGGTTTTGGTATCAATACACCTTTTTGTTTTACCTCAAACCACTTCATTATGACCCCACCCACGTCATGGCCTACACCAAATTAAAGGTTACAGTCCAGCTGTGTTCTGTCCTTTGGCTGGGTTCTATAATGTAATAACTCCCTAAAATATACTCCCCTTTAGCTCAGAACTCCCTTTAGGTCAGACCTCTCTGCCCTGCCCATTCCCTTGAAATAACTGTGGTTTGATTCAAAACACACTGTGGACTTTCTGATAAAACCCTACCCAACCAACAGTTGGGCCGCCACCACACAATAAAAAGTTTACCATATCCTTTGGACTATTTCAAGAACATTTTGTGCCCATGTTGCATGTCTCCATTACACCACCATGCAATATCACAATCTTTCCCACATTGAAAATATGAAAACCGGAAAGAGCTCGTCTTCCGGACTGTTGGAAAATCTTTGGACACTTTCTGTGCTCAGAGCATTCTGCTCAGCAGGGGTGGTTCTTCCTCACATGGAATCATGGAAAGGGAGAGGCTATACCTGGCTTTAATTTCAGCTGTCCGCCAGCATCAGGACACAGTTCATATAGCACACCATAATATGCACTGCAGTAGTGTGCTGGCTCCAAGGAAAGTACCTAGGTTTTCTTTGTTTAGAACAGTTGTGTTTACCAGCAGCAAACTTTCAGGTCAACTTTCAATGAGCCCTAACTGCTGTATAGGCCTACATTGTGGTTTGTTATGTACATCTGTAGTTTCAATGAGCTATACTAATGCTAAACTAGTAGCACATCCAACACAAATCTTTCGATAAACACTCACCCTGTTTAAGTGATTACTAGCCAACAAAAACAGTATAGCCTAATGTAGGCCTACTTGCAAAGCAAACATACAGTAGGCCTACACTACATTCTGTAGGCTACTGTACACACAAAGAAAATAATAACAAGCCATTTGAATAAATTACATAACACAGACCCAGGAAAGTTCCACTCAACAACAAAGCCTGTGCCTGTGACCAAACATGATTGTTACCTATTCATATACAGTTGAGTGTACATTACAGCAGTGGTTCCCAAACTGTGGGGCGCAGGGGGACCTCAGTCCGGCTTTAAACTTACTCTTGAAAGTTGTAATAGTAGAATACACAAGGTGTAATTTTGAAATTGGGTAGTGCATCATCAGTTCCTCTTGTCATGTTAGTCATTGGATATCTTAGAGAGCTATTTATAACTGGTCAGAAATGTCCAGATCAACTAGCCCATGACAGGTAACGTTTTTTGTTAAAAAAAAAATTTGCCCATAGATATTGTTGTAATTTTTTAGTCACTCAAATATAACATGAATATACATTAGACATTGCAAAATGTATAGAATTACAAGAAAATGTGCTTTAAAACTGCTAAATGTTCTTTGAACCCCATGACAAAATGTGTAGATTTGCTGAAAATAAGCTTTAAACCTGCTAAATTCTCTCCATCAACGAGGGGTGTGAGCAGTTTGTGTCATGAACAGTGCTGTGCACAGGAGGGGCGTGGGATGTTCGCCAATGCTGGAAGGGGGGGCCGAGTGAAAACGTTTGGGAACCACTGCATTACGGGCTAGTTAGCTCAGTGTGAATAAACGGCTTTATGGTTGAAGTGCAGAGCCTATAGCCCCATTAAACCTCATGAGTGGCTAGGATTATCACACTAAAGCCTGGTGTATCAGTATCCAGCCATGCCTGTGGTGGTCATCTGCCTGGTCAGCGCAGGCCATCCGCGTCGAGCGAGGATGCCCCCTTTGAAATAACAAGAGGCTGGCTGGCGGCCACTGATGTGGTTTCCCTGGACTGCAGGGAAACCACATCAAAGGGCACAGTAACGGGATGAAGCTGTAATCAAAGGGGCGGCAGGGTAGCCTAGTGGTTAGAGCATTGGACTAGTAACCAAACGGTTGCAAGTTCAAATCCCCGAGCTGACAAGGTACAAATCTGTCGTTCTGCCCCTGAACAGGCAGTTAACCCACTGTTCCTAGGCCATCATTGAAAATAAGAATTTGTTCTTAACTGACTTGCCTAGTTTAAATAAAGGTAAAAAAAATACATTTTTTTTAAAGCATACTGGTCCCAGCACTGATCACCCACAGTTCAAACTGACGGGTTCAGCCAACAATGAAAGGGAAAAAAGGAGAGAGACATTTCTAAACACTTTCAGGAATGGACCTGGAGTACGACCGTTGTAAGAACGGGTTTTCTGTTTCATGTTCCCTGTTATAATTTGGAGCACCAATGGAAATGTGATAAAGTTTTGCAATAGCCTGCTCTATTGGAGCGTGTCCTTCCTAAATGCAAGGGTCAAGGCAATATTGAAAGTACTAGGGTGACAGAAAATACTGTAGGACAACTGAAGGATCCCTTACAAAAGATACACGTTCAGGTTTGCACAGATGCAGAATACATTTAGGCCTACGCTTAAACAAAATGCAGCACAAATGCCCAAGGTAAAGAGCCAAAGCCGCTCCCTCTTGCACATTCCAAGGACATAAAACTTCAAACAGCTGAGAGAAAAAAAACATGCACTGCACAAAAGTTTCCTGCTATAAATTAAACATGATCCAACTCGTTTTGATTTGGAAGCACATTTACGGTGACCTAATAGGCAATCGTGAAAGCTGAAATCAGGCAGGAACCATCCGTCAGATAATGTTACAACCCCATTGTGCATTGCAGTTACCCCTGCATGTGGTAATGGGGGGTGGGGGGGTAGTATCACTCTCATCTTGCAGCATTGCTGACATTGCTTTGTGGCTTCTGTGAGTCTAAGTTTCGGAAACCCAGGGAAACCAAATACCTCTGACACCTCCAGAGTGAGGACGGACATCTCCCACCCGATTAACACTCCCCAAGTCCGCAGGGATGGCCAGGACTTACTGCCAGAGTTAGACAAGGCCTAAAGAGAACACTCTAGGTTGGGCCTAAATTTGTACGTTTATTAAAGTACACTAAACTTTATACACACTAACTGAGGCTTCATCTCTCCCTATGACCACAGACAGTTAGAAGAATAGCCTTTGTGCTGAATTATCCTCGTTGTCTAGCTGGAGATTCAAGGGACCAAAGAACAAGTGCAAGGAGTTGCTGGAGTAGCAGGAGAAAGTGCAACCACAACCAGCTACATGCTGTAGCCATATGACCTGCTTCATGTCCCAGAAGAGAAGATAAACATGAAAATAGGCTAGAAAAACCTTGAAATTAAAGAGATACCGGGGTGGTGTAGCTGGATGGCCGTAATGCTAATCTACATTCCTCTTATAGGTGTTGATGGGCAGCTTGGAGGTGGAAATGAGATCACAAGCACTTGTTCTATACTCACTTTGACAGACTGATTTGTCATTTGCTGATAAATGGTTTGTCCTTTCCTTTCAAGTCCTCTAAGGATGGAATAGGCTTATTATCGTGATGATCAAGAACAAACTTATTTTTGGTCACAATGAATTGCTAGGCCATATCTTCGACAATCCCAGAACACACACCAACAAAAAAAAAACTAGATGTGTATGTTTCAGAAGACAAGGGGAAAGGATTCTTAGAAGCCAATTAACAGAGGGTTGTTCTTCAGCCTTGCTCCAGCCTTGGACTGGGAAGTAACCTCCCACCCCACCAGTACCACCCTCACAAAGCCCTTTGGCACAAAAGCAGGCTCTGCCCTCTAATTACAGTTGTTTTTACAAAGGATTTCACATGGTGTCAGGGCTTTGGACTGGACCTTTGTCCTCCTTTCACATACAGCGGCAGTGCACCCTCGGCTTTCTCTCTCTCTCCACCTCTATCCCTTTTCTTCCTCTTCTCCTCAAGTGCAGGGATTTTTTTGCCATTGTAATTCTTGGGCAGGCCACCTAAGCGTTGTGTAAAAAAACGATTATAATAATATTCAGCTAGACAGTCAGGGAGAATTGAAAATTCCCAAAACAATCAATTTAGCAGTATCCATTTTGATATTATGTTTGAGCAAAACAGCATTATCCTTGGCAAAAATGCATAGAATTCCAGGAAACTAGCTTTAAATAAAAAAATAAAAAATCTCAGCTCTATGGCAGAATATGGGCATTAGAGTATTAGAAATCCAAGGCTTAAAAACAAAGGTGTATGTATGCCAATGACTCAAGTTTTATATTAAGTCCGCAAGCTAGATCCCTGCAATGTCTCATTGAAGATCTTGATAACTTTTTCGTACTCTCTGGACTAAAACCTAATTATGATAAGTGTACAATATTACGTATTGGATCTTTAAAAAACTTTTACATTACCCTGCAGTTTACCTATAAAATGGGCTGATGGTGAAGTAGACATACTTGGTATTCATATCACAAAATATATAAATAAGCTCTCCACAATGAATTTCAATAGAAAACTTGTAAAAATAGACAAGATCCTGCAACCATGTAGAGGTAAATACCAGTCTAAAATTGCCCTGATTAACTCCTTAGTCATATCTCAGTTTACTCACTCACTTATGGCGCTGCCTACTCCTGATGATTAATTTTTCAAATCATATGAGCAAACAATATTTCGATTTATCTGGAACGCTAAAGCAGACAAAATAAAGCATGCCTATCTGTATAATGAATATGAATTGGGTGGGTTGAGATAATTAAATATAAAAGCACTAAACGTCTCTCTAAAAGCTTCACTTATTCAAAAGTTTTACTTAAACCCTAAATGGTTCTCAAGTAGATTACTAAGAAAAGCTCATCCATTGTTTAAAAATTGCCTCTTTGCCTTTGTGCAGATTGCCATGTCTCATTTTTGATTCACTGAAAATTAAACTTTTTTCAAAGTGTCTCTCTTTTTCCCCTGAAAAGATAGAACAAATATTATGGCTGAACTCAAATGTGCTGGTTGAAAAAATACCTGTATTTATGGGAAAGATGTTTGAAAAGGGTATTTTGTTCTTAAATTATATTGTAAATTGGAATGGTAGAGTTATGCCCTTTATGGAGTTATCAGAATTGTATGGGAAGGTGTGCTGAATCCAAGAGTACAACCAATTGATTACAGAATTACCCCAAAAATGGAGGAGGCAGGTGGCAGCGGGAGGAGGTAGGGAACTGGTCTGTCTGTCCAATATAAGGATTAAAACTGGCGGAGGAATAAAAATAGCATAAATAGGAAAGTATACCAGTTTAATTTGAGGACCAGGATGTTTACAACTGTGCCATTCAGATTGCAAAATAGTTGGGAAGATATTTTTGATATAGCGATTCCATGGTACAAGGTGTATGAGTTGATATATAAAACAATGCAAGACTTCGTGCTTTTCAGCTAAAATTATTATATAGAATTCTTGCCACCAACAAAACGTTGAATATTTGGGGCATAAAATCATCCAAGCTCTGCAGATTTTGTTGTGAGGATACAGAATCAATAGACTATTTTGGTATTGCCCTCAGGTAGCCTGTTTCTGGTCTCAGGCTCAGGAATGGCTGAAAATGCATAGCATTGATCTAAAATTGACCCTATAAATAGTACTGTTAGGAGATCTGGAGAGACTGTCAATTACTAATTTACTAATACTCTTAGTAAAAGTATTTATCTTCAACTCGCAATCTGTGGATTACATTCGATTAGAAAGATTGAAATTGTACGTTAACCATCACAGCATAGTTGAAAGATATGTGTTGAGTAGAAACCCGAAGTGGGTGGCCAGCAGAGATAGGTGGGATGGGCTGAGGATTGGGATGTGGAATTGGAGACAAGTGGGAGTGGAGTTGCTGTGCGGGAGATAGAATGATGGTCAAAGATAAAAGTCAAAAATAAAGTCAAAATAAAACATAATAAAAAGTACATTTGAATGACACTAAGTGGCAGTGTTTTTACAACTAATGCTGGTTTGCCTGAGGCTGATGCCGTGCAGGTGTTTGTACACATGCATATACACACACTCTCATTCAAATAAACACATACAACAACACACACATACATGTAATAGTGCCAGACATGCACACAAACATATACTGTTGGCATTGCTGTTATGATTTTAGTTGTCCTTGATGTCCTTTGTTTTAAATGTATTACTTTTCTTATTTTTTTTGCATTGTTGTTTGCTGTTTTCTTTTTTCTCTTTAGTTCATTCTCTTGGTTGTTGGTGCATTGGGAGGGTTTTTGGTGGTGGGGAATGGAATTAATTGTATTTTTAATTTACATTTTTCTTCTTGTGGGGGGTGAACTGTGGGAGGGGTCTCGAATGATTGAGGGACAGCTATTGGGGAACTGTGGGGGGATCTTGGGGGGTTCGGGTTCGCGTTTTTTGGCCTGGTGGGAGATCTGTCAACGTGCCCTTGAGCAGGGCATTGACCCTGGATGATTCTGTGTGTTGCTCTGAATAGGAGTCTGTTGGATGACTGGTATGGTGTAGTTGTTGAGCGGCTTCACTGCAAGTATATTGTATGTTTCGGATATTCAATAAAATACATTTAAAAAATATAAAACCCAAAAAGAATATGTAGAATCGCAGGAAAATAGCTTTAAAACTGTAAAAAAAATTCTCAGCTGCATGCCAAAATGGGTAGAATTGCAGGAAATGAGCTTTAAAACTGAAAACAATACATCTCAGCTCCATGGAGAAATTTGTAGTATTGCAGAAAATTGACTTAAAATGCATTGCCACGCCCCTGCCACGGCCCATGGCAGGGGCGCCCACCACCTAAGCACCTTTTTGATCCATAAAAACACGTTCAGTGCCAGAAGAGACACCGTGGTATAGTTCCTCCTCTGGTCAATGACAGTTTTAATCCCTGTCTAGCCTCTCAGAGAAGGGGGCTCTCAGAGCACTAACAAACTGAGGCTGGCACTACAGACACTAGAGGAGAGTGACAGTGGAAGGAAGGAGTAGTTGTTTGATCTTGGGCTTGCTGAGATGCTAACGAAGGGCTGAGACAGACAGGGCAGTCCAGTCGAGCCGACGGGGAAGGAAAAGGAGGAGGCTGGTGTTGGCCTGTGGGGGTAATGGAAAGAGACTCTTTGAGGAGCACAAATTTAGCGTTTGTTCATCAGGTCGGCTGAGCCTTTGATGAATTGCCCAAACACAGCCAAAGCTTTCCAGAGTCAAACTTCCCCCTAGCCCCTGCCCTACAAACACAGGACAGGGCAGCTCCTCTCCGGCCTCTGATGGGAAGGAAAGGGGGTGAGGGATGTCTGTCAAAATCCAGCCTCCGATGCCTACCTTTTGGTACGGGGATGTCAAATTTCCCTGGGACCCTCTGATTCCACGGTTGGTATGTCACACAGTGCCGGACAGAGAGAGGAAAAATCATGACGCTACATTTTCTGTGGCAAAACAGTCTAGGTGTGAGATCACAAACCACTGACATAATACTGTCATTCAGAAATACTGGGAGAGTGCAAAATGAATGGAAGTATGGATATTAAGGTACACACATTATCCAAAAATAATAACGTAAAAAAAAAAGGTTGCTTTAGGAGAGGAGACATGAACAGGAACCTCTCCCAACTTTCATCGTCATGCATTCTTCAACGTCACCACCTGTCTTATTTCAGTGGGGTTTTCAACACAGGCTTTACAAAGGCAATGCTGGACGTTGGTCCAACGTACTGCGGCACAAACCTTTTGGTTCCTGTCCCTCTCACCATCGTGAGACGTGTCCAAGAACTCTTGGCAGGCATGGCATCAGCCCGGTCTCTGTGCCAACATAAATGGAATGACTTCATCCTGTGTCATCTCACTCAGCAGCCCAAGGACAAGCAGACTTTCTGACGGGGTTGGGGTGAATTCGCCTCACTAATGAGACTCTGGTTTGGGAGGGCTAGAGTGTGTGTGTGTGTGTGTATTAGCCTTACTAATGGGGCTCTCTGTTTTTAGGAGGGTTGGGGCAGAGCTGGCATTTGGACTCTGTCATGCTCCCTACGGAGAGAGTAAACCACTGAGACGGGGCTTAGGTCTCCGCAGCTGCTCCTCCAGAACAAAAAAAAAAACGGAAAAGTGTTGACATTTTAACACAATGAGATTTTCACATCTCTCTTCCTTTCCCACCTCGTTCTCTTTTTGGTTTTTACACGGTAAGTGCAGGCCCAGTTATTAGATCTGTTCACAGCTAAGTAATACTACTCTATACACCTCAAGACCAGTACAGAACAGTCCATTAACCTTTCCCAGAATGACTGAGTAATGGCATTCAGCTAGCTATTGGCAGCTAACCAGCTATACGTTGTTACGAGGGTTTAGTAAAGAATGGCAACCAATGTAAAAAGCTGGTCTTGGACTGGTGTAATTACACTTTTACGGGCAGTCTAAGACAGTTCTGTGCACTATATGATTGGTTAAAAGGCCCAAGAGGTTATTTACCATTCTTGCCAAAATAAGCAATTTCAGGGCTCCCGAGTGGCACAGCGGTCTAATGCACAGCATCTCAGCGCAACAGTCCCTGGTTCGAATCCAGGCTGTATCACATCCAGCCGTGATTGGGCCAATTGGCCCAGCATCGTCCGGGTTTGGCCGGGGTAGGCCGTCATTGTAAATAAGAATTTATTCTTAAGTGACTAGTTAAATAAAGGTTAAATAAAAAATACACAGGTGAATATCTTAAGTGGTTCCAAATAAAAATCACTTCAGCCCTGAAGGCACAACACTTCTCTCTCTTTAAGGCTTATCCCTGCCATATGAAGAGAATGGCTAGGGTCGAAAGTTTGACGGAGCAAACCTTTCAAATTCTTCCCCTTACAATCTTAAGACCAAACAACAAAATTACTGTAAAAGTTAGGCCCATCGAGTTCTCCTGGACCAGACTGATTAGATTGCGAGTTCTCAGAGTGATTTCTGTGGTGAGGGGTGCATTTATCAATGTAAGGCAAAACGTGTGTGTGTGTATGTGTGTGTATCAGGTGTGCAGGTGCTGGGTGTCGCGCTGAGTACCAGCAGAGGGAGAGAGACATGGGAACGCAGCACTGACACCAGCGGGCCACATGATAAATGTGCGCTTTGACAAATGTAGACTATAAATACTCACATGTGTGTACTCCTGTCTGTCACATTCAGATGTGGCCCTGATACTGCGGGTGTGGAGGATGGGGTGTGTGTGTCTTTTCACTGTGATAGAAGAGGTGCACTGGGGGGGGGGGGGGGGGGCAGTGTGGGGAAAGGGGGGGCTAATCTCAAAGTCCCTATCCGTAAAGTAAAAACAAATAATACTAAAAGAATCACTCACAAAGAATGGCTTTCTGACAGCCGATCCACTTAACACATTTGAGATGTTGCTGCCCCGGGCCCCAAAACCAATAACAAATCGTACATCAAAAGGACACTGATACTGTACCAGGAGCCGAGGAGAAAGAGGCTTGAGAGCTACAGGTGTCTCCTCACAACTCCCTGTGTTTGTATAGAATGCCCCGGCCCTTCCATCCACCCACTTCACAGCATCAGGGTACGGAGCAGACATGGACATATGAGGGTATGTTTGTGTATGTAAGAGAGTATGTATATGCATACTTATAGGGGTGAAGGTCTGTTTGTCATTTTCATTTTACATGAGAAAACAAGCTGTTATTATTATTATTAAAAGGGTGGATACAGCTTTTTGGCGTCTCCACCAACAATATATAATATCTTCAAAATTAAAACTGGAAAGCCGTCCAGTTCCTAGTCAGACCGGACTTTATTAGCTGTTATGTGCATAAATATTTATAAACAGTGAAAAAAACTCCTCGCCCAGAGAAAATTATGGGGCCCTGCTACAGAACCTGGATTAAACTCCTACCCATTAAAAGAAGTGGGAAAATTATAGTGACAGGATTATTGAATTACATCATGCTTTGGGTCAACATGCCTCCCCTAAAAGGTATTGGAGATGGGGTTTTTTCTTTCATAAACACATATGCAATACCTCCCCCCCGGGTTTGTGTCACATGTACGTACACACACCAAGGCTACACATCCATAATCAAGCAGAGAGAGTGTTAAGGAACAAGTGAATGAGAATGGCTCATAAACCACTGGCTGGCTGGCTGGCACAGCTGTGGACATGCACCCACTTAGCTCCATACTCAGCCCATTAGTCTGCTAGAGCAGCATGACCAACAACACAGCTTTAACTGGACTAAGTACAACAGACCAATTAAAAACCGTACACAGAGACAGATTGCCAGCCTGTTATTTTCCATATTCATCCTGTCTGTTTGTTTGTTTCATTCGTTTCCCTTTGAAGTGTTATTCCTACTCATGCTTATGCATTCTAACAAAGACATTGTTTGTTTGGAGAGGAGTGTTGGAGGATTCTAGCCAGCGATGACTGGTCTTTGTCCTCTGTTCCATGACGCAATCCATCATTAACAACCGAACATTAACGTTCAATGATGCAATTATATACACTGAGTGTACAAACATTAAGAACACCTGCTCTTTCCACGACATAGACTGACCAGGTGAATCCAGGTGAAAGCTGTGATCCCTTATTGATGTCACTTGTTAAATCCACTTCAATCAGTGCAATCGGAATGGAGGAGACAGGTTAAAGAAGGCTTTTTAAGACTTGAGAAATGGATTGTGAATGGTCAAGACAAAAGATTGAACGGGGTTATGGTAGTAGGTGCCAGGCGCACTGGTTTGTGTCAAGAACTACAACGCTGCTGGGTTTTTCATGCTCAACAGATTCTCCGTGTGTATCAAGAATGGTCCACCACCCAAAGGACATCCAGCCAACTTAACACAACTGTGGGAAACTTGGCAGTCAACATGGGCCAGCATCCCTGTGGGGGTGGGGTGGGGGGGTGTTCTTAATTGTTGCTAGAGTTTCTTTTTACTGCCATCTACACCATGGCAAAATATCCCTTCTTCTTTCCCCCCACTCTGTGTCAGTGGTAGTAAGTAAGCTGTCCCAAGTAAGCTGTCTCAGTGTTGAGAGGCTCAGTGACCCTGGACTGGGCTTTCTATACCTCTCTCTGCTGTGGCAGCCAGCGAGCGCTAAGCTGTAACCGTGCCAGCCAGAATGATTCTCGGAGTGGAAACGGTTGGAATGAGGGGTCAGGCCCATTCACCCCGGCACAATGCGTTTTGTTGAAGAACTTCACACCTTTGGAGGAGTAATTATGGCAGTAAATTATGAGGATTTAGAAGTTACAGTAAATCACTGTGTTGATCTGAATTATAGGGCCCCATGCTTGCTCCCTCTCCTCCTGGCCAGGGAACAACCTTCGCACACTAAGCCCTATGGCGCCTGCAGTCTTCTGGCCTGTTCATGTCAGTCACACTGATGGCACACGGGAGACAAAGACCTGCTTTAAGGCCTTTCCAATGGAACCCGGCTGAAGCCTATAGACAGCGGAACCCCGTTTTCATTGTTGGCATTAATTGTGATGTAGGCCTAGTGTACAAAGGATTACAACTTAACAACTAATCTAACATAGGAGAGAAGAGGGGGGGGGGGGGGGGGGGGGGACATCCAGAGTGTGTCTAAAGGAAGGCTGATAACTTTACTTTTAAAAAGACAAATACAAACACACACAGAGACACACACACAATTGTGTCAGTGTTAGAATGTCAAAAAGGGGGGTAAAAGAACGGAAGAAAGAAAGATGTGCCATAATGGAGTTTTCCAAACAGAGGAGAGAGAGCGCTGACAGAAAGGATGTCTGATCGCTCAAACAGTGTGAAAGATCTTAAATATATATTTAGACAGAAAGTCCCCTTAGTGGCTGCTGTGGGTTCTGGTGAAAACCCCGCCCTATAAATGAGACTTCAGCTTGAGAGATTCCTTTCCCCCAAAAAACCCTCCTCCAGAAATAGCCAACTAGTCCCCCCCTCTGCCAAATGTCCCCTTTAGCCATGAGTTCTGGTGAAAGTCTCATTCTCTCTCTGGGCCAGCCATTGTTGTGCAGCCTGCTAAATATTTACTCTTCCCAGCTTTCTGAGAGGAGGATGAGAAGGTCCCTTTGTACTGCAGGGGTCAGAGACACAGAGCTGGTCCTTCCTGGCACCCAACACCAGAACCAGGCATCCTCTAACTTCAATTACCCCATTAAAACCAGAGGCACAGGCTCTCTGAGAGAGAGAGAGAGCGAGAGAGCGAGAGACAGGAGGAGAGGGGAACCCCTTTCAGAGTTGTTTATATGGGACCACCAGCAGAACTGCCAACACAATGGACCAAAGATGAGACAAAACAACAGCCAAAATGAATTATAGGGAAGAGTGCTGCCCTAGCTATGAATAGCCTACATCTGCCCTTTGATGAAACCTCTCAGACAGCAAGGAACCCAATAAGGGAAAAGAAAACTCCAATCAGAGTGACCGACCGGGAGTTTCAGAGTTCGGGCATCCGTTACTGAACAAATATACTCACTACACCGCCTATGCTGGAGTCAGCGTTGAGGTGTCCAACACAGATGGGATCACTGCCAGAAATAAGCAGTGACTGAGCATTAGGTGAAAAATCTCCTGCTAGGGTTGAATCATTCATGAAGCGGGTAGAGAGGTTGTATGCTTTGTGGGTTTGAACATGTCAAAGCAGAGAGGAGCAGCTCTGGCAGCATGTAGTGGGCCATCTGGTATCTAGACTATCAGTTTACCTCAGGGCTCCATTTGTCTGAAACATCCAGGGCCCTTCATGAAGGTCACACATGACTCAATTTACTCAAAGTCATCTTGCCGACTAAGAATTGGCAACTATCTCATACTTTCTCAATACATTCATCAACAAGCGCATTGAGGAATGTGTATCAAAATCGACAGATAATAAAAACTTTAAGTAGCCTAGTATATCTTCCTTCCAAGCTGCCACAAATGGGCACAAACAAACTGCTCAAAAGTTCCAGTGTTTCCCCTTGGAGGTCACTGTTTAAAAGCAAATTTCCTGCAATTCTACACATTTTGCAACGGATTATGCCATATTCTTATCCTATCTGAGTGAATCAAACACTATAACAAAATCATGACATTTTGGGAATTTACAGATTCTCCTTGACTGTCTAGTTTCTATTTTGGTGATTGTTAGTTCTCAAAGATTATCTTATTTAAAATATATAAAGGCTCCCTTAACTTTTTACATAGTTTACATCTGGTTTTGGTCATTTAAGTTTACACTGAAAAGTTTTACCATCCCAGAAATTATTATAAAAAATACATAGAAAAAAACTTATTTTTTGGAGAGGCGGCAGCGATTTAGCAGTGGCGGCCCGCCGGTGCTAATTGAATATAAGGAAAACACTGAGCTCGTTATCAAAAAGATTCTTCAGTGCTGGCATCAAAGTGCTTAAGGGCCCAGTACTGTAGATAAAGATTTCAACCCCTTCATAAGCTAATAAACCAGGGTATTACCTGAGGCCTTTACAATGCTAAATGATCAAAGCTGCTCCTCGCTGAGACTGCGGCCTTGCCAGAATGTTGCACTTTATAATCAGTGCCTTTCTTCGCAGTCAGACGAGACGGTCAACACAGCTGCTAGGTTCCCTCGCAGGCAGCAGCCATCCCTCGCACTGCAACCCCCACCCCCACCTCCAACCCCTTAACCCCCATCCCGTCCCCTCCAGCTTTGTCTTGGGTACATAAGTGGGCCTTATTAAGAGCAGAATCATTGCAGCTGTGCAGGAAAGGTGTAGAGCATGCAGCTTTGCTCTGAATCAACACCAGACTCTGACATTACAAAACAAGCCAACATAGCAGACCCAGCTGTTCCATTCTGCTCCTCTCCACCTTTCATACACGCACAGATATTGGACCGCAACACACAGACACTGGCACGCACACAAAAACATACAGACACACCTGTTTACTTGTCTGATAGACTTTTATGAATCAAAGCGACAGTCAAAGAGAAGGAAAGTAGTCAGTCTGGTCTTCAACATGTACTTGGGCAACCCCTCGCAAAATGTAACAGTTGTGGGCTTTTTGACATGGCTCTGGAGGAGGTTCAGTGGTTCAGCAGGGCTGCCTGCATAAGCTGCAGGTAAACATGTTCACCTTGTGCTTCTCACTGACCCAGTTGTAGCAAGAGCAGAAAAAAAACCTTTGTTTGACTTTTACTGACATCTTGTCTGGGCATGCCAGACAGAGAGGAATGGGAAAGGGGGAGAGGGTACAATGGAAAGCAGAGTGTATTCACTGTGAAAAACATACTCAGTGTCTGATTACATTAAAGTTGGAATCATTATTATCCAACAGCTCTTTGAAGACAAAGTACTGGTAACTATTAGTTAACACAAGTTTGTATATTTTAACAAATGGATTAGTCACTTTTAAAAGTAACTAAAATTTAAAGAAAAAAGTACTGGGTATGTACTTGGTTCCGAGGATTTAGACCTATATCTGTTTATCAGTCAAACATGCATAGTGTTGCAAAGTAAATTGTTTTGCTTCATGTATAAGAGGAAAGAGAAAGATGTAGTAAAATGCCTTACCAGGGGAGTGATATTGTCCAACCTAGTGATGTTGTTCATGAATTCAGATTGGAAAGAGCGTCACAATGGGTAAGCTGTAAGAGAGACAAAAAGACCAAATTAACCACCACAGAACAGTTTTTTCTTCCGTTGGGAAATGTGAGGGTCTCTAAGCAAAACTTAATGGAAGTTTCACTCTGGCAATCTCATCATGATGGAGTAACTGGCTCTCAATGGTGATATACTGTACTTCTTCCTTTTTGAACTTGATGGCACAGCATGTTTTATGGCTCCCCAAACAAAGCCAACACTGAGCTGAGCCAGTGTATGCAGCAGACTTTATAAAGAAGAAGAACCAGTAAGCATGCTGGAACTTCATCAGTCCCATATAAAATATCTTTCCAACAAACAAAAAACATCCTACCTCGACAATTCTAAAGAATTGTGATAGAAATGTTTTAAATCGACCTCACATAGCCTACCTACTCAACAGAAAAAGAAAACTCCCAACAAAACATCCCAAAAAATACTGATTCAAAACAACTCCCAACTCGCAGGCCTGAAAAACCACCAGTGAGGAAAATCACTTTAATTGGAGGAGAAAGGGAAAGGAGAACGTGACATGTTTCCTTGGCGTTTCAAAAGAGCCTCTCCTCAGGACGCTCTCAAGCTAATAGCTGCTCCCCACCTCAACCACCTTGACCCCCAAGAGGAGGGGTAACAGCAGCCCTGCCACTCTCGCCCCGTTAATAAGGTCACGGAGGTCACGTGAAGATTACAGACACTGGCAGCAGCAGGGCTGTGGAGCCTCTTTCAAAACAGCCTGCCCACTGGCCAGCTTTCCATCCAACCAATGCTCTACCAAGAGGGGTTTGGAGGGAGGAAGGGGGAGGAGAGGAAGCTATTCCTCCCTCTCCCTCCCTTAACTGATGCCAACAACTATGTGCCTGGGAAAGAGAGGTCCTGGTGCCAGAGGTCCTGGTGCCACTGACTGAACAGAGCGCTATTGAAAGCCAACATGTGGTCCACATCACCAATTACCAAGGTGTGCTGAGATAGCCACAAGAAGATCAAGAGAACTGTAGCCATTGAAGAAGGGAAATGTGGACAGATTAGTTTTTTGGGGTAAATTGGTGTAAAAACTTTAGGTCACAGGTACATTAACATAATGGGCAAAAATGTGCAGTCTTCAAGATCCTCAAATTGTTTGACATTCCTTCAATATAAATTCAAGATCTTATTGACTTAATTTATTTTCTAAACAACTTAAATTCACACAGTAGACCTAACAGTTCAAAACCTGAATTTCTGACATAGGCCTAGGTCTACATTCACCACAATTCTACATCAATTAAAGCTGCAATATGTAATTTTTTGGGGCAACCTGACCAAATTCACATAGAAAAGTGTGTTATAGATCTGTCATTCTCATTTAAAACAAGTCTATGTGCGCTATTTCTGTGCTCCCATTCTTAAGTTCCGTTTTTGTGTCTTTTACAGTGGTTTAGATGGTACAATGATTATCTACACCAGTGGTTCCCAAACTTTTCATAGTCCCGTATCCCTTCAAACATTCAACCTCCAGCTGCATACCCCTCTCTAGCACCAGGGTCAGCGCACTCTCAAATGTTGTTTTTGCCATCATTGTAAGCCTGCCACACACACACTATACGATACATTTATTAAACATAAGAATGAGTGAGAGTTTTTGTCACAACCCGGCTCGTGGGAAGTGACAGAGCTCTTATAGGACTAGGGCACAAATAATAATAATCAATATTTTTGCTCTTTATTTAACCATCTTACATATAAAACCTTGTTTTTTCATCTAAAATTGTGAAAAACTCACCACAGGTTAATGAGAAGGGTGTGCTTGAAAGGATGCACAGAACTCTGCATTGTTGGGTTGTATTGGAGAGAGTCTCAGTATTAAATAACTTTCCACACACAGTCTGTGCCTTTATTTAGTGTTCATGCTAGTGAGGGCCGAGAATCCACTCTCACCTACACTACTGTTCAAAAGTTTGGGGTCACTTAGAAATGTCCTTGTTATTGAAAGAAAAGCACATTTTTTGTCCATTAAAATAACATCAAATTGATCAGAAATACAGTGTAGACATTGTTAACGTTGTAAATGACTACTGTAGCTGGAAACAGCTGATTTTTGATGGAATATCTACATAGGCCTATTATCGGCAACCATCACTCCTGTGTTCCAATGGCACATTGTGTTAGCTAATCCAAGTTTAGCATTTTAAAAGGCTAATTGAGGATTAGAAAACCATTTTGCAATTATGTTAGCACAGCTGAAAACCATTGTGCTGATTAAAGAAGCAATACAACTGTCCTTCTTTAGACTAGTTGAGTATCTGGAGCATCAGCATTTGTGGGTTCAATTACAGGCTCAAAATGGCCAGAAACAAATACCTTTCACTGATACAGTCTATTCTTGTTCTGAGAAATGAAGGCTAGTCCATGCAAGAAAATACCAAGAAACTGAAGATCTCGGGAGAGTTACTCACTAGGTCATGGCTAATGGCTGTATTCGCCATACGACCAATGAATTAAGTGCCACATTTTAATGTTATTTAACAAAGCTTTTTGTATTATAATAATTACTTTATGAACGCGGTGTACTACTCCCTTCACAGAACAGTGCAAAGGTCTCTAACCAGAATAGAAAGAGGAGTGGGAGGCCCCGGTGCACAACTGAGCAAGAGGACAAGTACATTAGAGTGTCTAGTTTGAGAAACAGACACCTCACAAGTCCTCAACTGGCAGCTTCATTAAATAGTACCCGCAAAACACCTGTCTCGTCTCTCAATACAAAAAAAGTGTCATACCAGCGCACTTCTGTATGTTGTAAAAGCGTTACATGGTCGCTTCCCATATCATTACATAGTGCAGAAAATACAAGAGAGTTCAGGGGCCTTGCTTTAACAAAGCTAACCATTTTCACTGTAGTGTCCAAAACGTATTTCAAGCTGTCAGGCATTCCCTTGGCAGCAAGAGCCTCTCGGTGGATGCTGCAGTGTACCCAAGTGGCATCGGGAGCAACTGCTTGCACGTGCGTTACCACTCCACTATGTCTCCCTGTCATGGCTTTTGCGCCATCAGTACAGATACCAACATGATCAGCAGCTACGTTTGGCTACCTACGGACCGTTAGTGGAATTCCCGCAAGAGATTAACGGTTAATGTGATTGGATGTTAATTATTTGACTAGGCTACCTGTATTTGACATTGTGTTGTTATTTCGCTGAACATGGTTAAGTTATATTTTTGGCAGTGAAACGAGGCTACTCAGATGAGAGAAAAAACTCACCCAAATGTATAGCCCCGTTGGAAAACATAAATGGACTGTTTGAAAAAAAAAAAAGTAAAACAAATGTGTATCACATTTATATTTGGTGTACCCCCGACGGCATTGTGCGTACCCCCAGGGAATACCTGCTCTACACTATACTTGCTTGTTTTGTCACAAACTAAAATTAGGCGAACAATTCTAATTTTAGCAACTAGGAAATTGTGGAGCGATTTCTGCATAGTGCATCTGTAAGTTGTTCGACCTGACTTTTTATGGAAACCACTTCTACATTCCATGCCTTTTTCTGTCTCCCAGATATGTAGCCTGCATGTTCTATGCATGTTACTATTTACAACATAGACCATGTGGTCTTTATTAGGAGGGGAACGGAACATCATTAGCATTTGACAAGAAAAACATCTGGCTTTATTTATTAGATCACAAAAAGACAAGCCAAGGTACCAACAAATGCACTAGTTTGCTGAACAATTTGTGAAGGGTAGTAAGAGAGACAATGCTCTATGTCGGCTACATTTTCTTTACAATTCCAGTATAACATCAGTTGTTTCGTGCGGCAAAACTAAGTTGGTCTCTGCTGTTTTGGTCCAAAAATGTGTCTAAGATCTTTGAGGGTAAAACACTTCCATACTAATTTAGATGAAGTCCTAAACACAGGCCCAATTAATTCACATACATCCTGCTCACAAATTATTTCCATCTCCCCCTGCCTGGTCACTGAACAGCACAGTCCCAGCATGGTGCAAGCCAATTACTTCAATGAGGCTTGGCTTGAGTCACAGTCAGCACTCATTTCCAAAGGAGTCACTCCAATTCACTGGGCAAGTTCAAAACCATGGAATCACTGAGTCCTGTGTTCGAATTCTCTTCTGAGAAGACACATTTTAGTTTGATGTAAATGGACGTTCGGAAAAAACGAGTGTTCTTTACATTTGAGCTCAATTCGGGGAACTGATCCTCTTAAGCTGAGCAAGAAAGCTTGTTGATTTAGACAACAAAACCATTACCCAAAGTATTTACTTTTGCGATGACAACACAAGGGGAGGAATTCAGGCAGTGACTGTTTATCACAGGCTCATTTCCTTTGAGTGAAGGGCATCCTCAGACACCAGTGTGTCTCCCTTACTCCCGCGCCTCGGGGTCTGATAGGATCCTCTGGTCATGTTTAACACAGGCATTCCGCCGATACATACCCGCACAAATCCCAGAGCGGCATTTGTCAACCATTGCCCTGGCAACAAAACCCCAGGAGGACAGAATAATATAGAAAAATAACAAATCACCCAGTCTGCTGAAGGAGAATGAAGGTGGTGGGGGTTCTAAACAACTAATGACATGAGAAAACTGTTCACTTCTAAATCATAAGCGTTGCTTACATTGGAGTTTCCAATGGCCTGAATAGATTCCAAAAACTCTCCTTGTTTTTAGTTTGAAGACGCCGCAGTATTTGGTCTCCTCCACCACTGAGTAAAGGTAGGCCTATGCCTATATCAACTCCTGAAAGCTTTTGTGGAAAAGACGGACTACCATTGAGGAAAAAGTAATCCCCTTTTTGCTTTCAAAGATCATTTTCCCATTTTTGTTTTACATGTGAGTAATGAGTCATAGACATTTGGATTCCTGCGGGCTTACTGTCTTATTCTATTCAACGTGGACGTCTCTCTCAATTGTATTGGATCAAAGTTCAAATGTTTTTTCTTTCAAGAAAACTCCAAAAGCCAAAGCAACCTCTGCTATAGGATCAACTATACTGAGCAAAAACCCAGGCAGGCAGTCTTGAGAGAACATCTCCCAGGATCTATGCCAAGAATGACTCTAGCACTTCTCTTCCTCCCCTCCATTCGCTGACTTTTGCTCTGAGCATGCTATGCTGCGAATTTACATGCAAGCTAAACTCAATAAGTATAACAAAAACACATGAAAGAGCACTTAAGATGCATTTTCCTAAAGTGCTTAACAACCAAGGACAGGGGGAAAAGCAAAGCCCAGAAAGCAGATTAGCAACCGCTGCCCTTCCTGGAGAGCTGCCAAGAAACATCTCTGCGCTGCGCCTTATTTCAGCTGTTCAATTTCACGCTAGATATGTAAATTGCTTCTGAAACTCACACTGTACACCGTATGGGACTAGGTTTTAGGACAGGAAGAAATAGGATCGGATGACATGGGGATATCAACATGGGAAATCTGCAGTGATGAAAGCACAGTGGGGAGAGGCAACACCAAAGCAGGCTGAGTAATCCTCTAAACAAATCAAATAATGGCTGGATGAAAAGGGGGAGTAGCAGACACCCTTTGGAGTAAAATCAGCCCTAAAACTAAATCCCCAGTATTGAATCTGTGAACTACTGAAATACCTTGAGACCAACACACACACACACACACACACACACACACACACACACACACACACACACACACACACACACACACACACACACACACACACACACACACACACACACACACACACACACACACACCTTCATTCTTTAGTGGGCGGAACAGCTATCAGCAAAGTTGCCTATGGATTATCTGTAAAGATAAAGACATGAATAGAGTTACCAGACAAGCAAATATTGGGTCTGGGAACCATTCTTGTCTCACAATGCCTACTAGCCTATATCATTATCAGGTGACATATCATCATTTTAACAGGAATTTTGAAGGAAGGGCACACAAATCTACATCTCTGCCAAACCCGGAGCTCTCATCAAAAAGCAAACGACTTATCAGCTTATCCGCCCCAGCGTTAATTTTTCCACCACATCCAGAACAATCAACAAACCATGACACATGTACTATTAGGAAGCCAATGTTAGGTCATGGCCTAGGTTATGTGTACTGTTCGATTCAAGTTTAATATCAAAAATTTGAGTGACTGATTTACCAGTTATCCGCTCCCACAACACATACACTTAGCTATCTGTTTTTCTCACACAGCAAGGCTCCCATAAAAGGGTTCCCAAATATCTTTGCAGTGAAATTACAAATAGGTGTCACAACGTGTTCATTGACATGGAGCGCCCTGCAGCTGTTCCTGTGCATACTGATGGTGTTTGTGTTCCCAGGAGATGCAGACAAAGCGCTTCCAGGTCGTCCTCTAACCTGCCTTCTCATTACTAAAGGTCAGGATATTTGAACACAACAATGACCTGCTGCCTCTAGGGACTCAGGGGGCTGCGAAGCTCAGCCAGAGGCAGTGTTTGACTAAAGGTTCTCAATCCAACCCATCCTTCACTGCTCACTTTCATTTACTGTGGTCGTCCATCTTAAGTTGGCCTAAGACGTCGTACCCCTATCGCCCATTCTATTGTGACATAAATCCTCCTCCCGTTACCCTTCTAAGGCACTTATTAGGCACTTAATGGTAAGTAATCACACATAAATTCCAAATAAGTGCCAAAGATAGATTTAGGGCGCTTGGAGGGTTTTGTCCCAGGCTGTTGTGTTCACTCAAACCAGACCAAAAGATGAGATTGGGTGGAAACTCAGGGGCACGATATATTTCCTTGGATAAGGGGGCCTAATAATGACTTCCTGGCATCCTGCATTTAAAGAGAAAACAAAACACAAAAGCACCCTACACAATGCTGCGAAACAGCATTTTATCGAGGCTTCTAATACTAGGACTATACTGCAATCTGTTTTTAGGGTTATGGAAATGTAGAGGCGAAGTCAACATCTGGTTTTCGTAGTCCACGCCTCTGGCCTGACAGTCTCTCTGACTCAATCAAGGAGAGGAACCATTTGGCAACGCTCTGAGGCCCAAAAACGCACCCCTCGTCTGCCTGTCTGTCCCATACTCCCTCCTTCTGGACCTCTACTTCAGGAACATGTGAAAAATCCCAATTACCAGGAAACCCGAGAAGTACACGTGGTTGTACGTGAACTTGGAATATGCAAAACACCGGGGCCGTTAACAAGAGCCATGTTGAAATGTGATAGACTGCGTCAGCAGGTCGTAAAACCCTCTCAAGATCAATGTAATTATGGAAGCTTACACACAGACTTTCCGGATAAGCGGGAGGAGAGGTTTGCACGTTCTTCCAACCCCTTTAAAACCAAACAAGTGGAAGGTTTCCCCAGCTGCCTTCCATCAGCTACAATAATAGTGAATAAAAAACGTCCAAAACACCTGGAGGAGGGTGTCAACAAACACAGCTTATTCCAGGCCAAAGTGATGCACTCCATAAATCCTTTTGATTAGCTACAGTAGCGTGGCTAGGTGCCACTTAAATCAAACCGAAAGGGGAAGTCGCTCTGACCTTGAGCTTTGGAAGTGTCATTTAAGTGATCATTACAAAAACAAAGCTGGTTCTGTTTCTGGACGGAGAGAAGGAGGGAAAGAGGCGGGCGGCCCTGGGGGATGAAATTCAAAGCATGGTTACGAAAATAACACCCATTGTTGGAAGCCACCATAATAAAAATGGGGATAGACCTTTTAGAATATTCTTCAAAAAAAAATATCTAAAAATAACAGGAAGTTCATATTTCCACACTCAAAACAACAGATGTAATGAACCAGAAGGGTTTTGAATTGATTTACCAGCGATGGTGACCAGTGACCTTTGAGAAGTTTCTTGTCAAACAAAATGACCTGCTCTATATTAACAAAAATGACAGAGTAAAATAGGAAAATATTACTTTCAGAAGTGAGCTCTAAAAACAAAGTTGAACTAAAATGATTTGAACACATAGGCCTACTCCATCATTGTCTTCAACTGGATGATCAATGAAAAACCACAACTGCCAAGAATAAGAATGCGATTGACCCTGGAGATGAAGCACATATTTCCAAGCTAATGGCAACCAGTGGATTCACTGTGAAGTAATAAAAGAAGAGGTGATCCAGTTGGTCTCCAGGGGTCCATCCAATCCCTGTGTTTACAGTACAGGAGGGATGGCATAACTCAGGCCTGGGTATAAGCAGACAAATCACAAAGGCCAGTCTCCCGTTCTAACGCTTGGTAGCATGCCAGGTCCACAGAGAAAAAGAGAGGGTGGCCTGGCCTGCTGTAGGAATCGCTGCAGATGGCTACATGGTTCCACTATAGTCTAATGAGAACAGATGCAGTGCCTAAAGGCGGGGTGTGATGACCTAGAGGAGCCCATGTCAAGGGCACCAACAGGGAACAGTCCGTCAGCGTTAACCCTCACCTACGAGGAAATGAGCCGTTCTTCCCTGTTATCACTTACGTAGACATGGGTGGACTGAGGAGAGAAAGAGAGGAAATAAAGTCAAGCTAAAGTCAAGGCCAAAAGGCATCATCCTATCAGGTTACCATTAAACTACTATTTCCCTTTACTGTTCACTCCAAATTCTGATATCTGGAGGAGTAGGAGGATGAGATGAATATTGCCTTCATTTAACAGGGTACCCCATTGAGAACACATTATTTTTTTACAGTAACAACCTGGCCATCTCTGGAGCTCAGGGCTGGGAGAAAGCAAGCAGCTCCTCCACTACACTACACTACACTACACAATCAGGGTCCAGACAGAGCATATAATGGGGATTGAAGAGCTGCCAGTGCTCCAGAGAATCCCATTTAGTAAACACTGACACAAGGCCTTGACTGTGGTTTAAACAGAGCTCCCTCTTTAACAAAAAAAATAACCCCAAAGCCGGGAGCTGGGCAACGTCATGTCATCCACTTTACTGAGCGAGGCTGAGCTGCCGTTCCAGCAGGAATCCAAAACAAAATCAGCATCAGTTTAACGCAGTACTAAAAAAAGAGAGAAGACCTTTGAAGTTCTGACTGTTACCCTTACGGGCTACCATTTTCCCCCAAAATGTTGCCTTTTATTGGAACCTGTCTGCTGAACGTGCTTTTTATCAATCGCTAAACCACATCCAAAAATATTTGAATTCCATTGGTTGATATAGTAACATTTCTGGTTGTCCATCAATCAAACTCTAGCAAACAGTCAGCTCACAGTAGTGAAATGAAACACACAGTTTCAAACCACAATTAAATAAAATACTTCAGTTCAACGAAAACATTGGCTACTGCTATCAAAACCAGTATTCCTCTGAGGGGATGGAACGCAAGCTAAATCATTTGTTTGGCAGTTGCTGTGCCTTTTAACTCAATGTATGGATAGGCTCAGACTTTACAAAGGTCTCTGTTGACTGAAACAAAATAAATGGATTAAGTTGAACCCAAAGCCTTCCCATCCCAGTCCCACCTTCTGCATGGTGACCAAATCAGCAGGCCCTCAGGGGGACTTTGGGCCCTGTCCAAGACTCTTGCGTACAGAGAGCCACTTCCCACCCTCATGGTTCTCTCTGGTTTGTGTCAGTCTAATGAACAGTTTCTTAATTGTTTGGAGCCAAGAACATGGAACTCTGGGAAGATTTACAGCACAGAGAGCAAGGGGGAATAAAATCCCACTCCTAGGTTCTGGCCAGCGAATACGGCTTACATTTGCAAAAATTTTCAATTTATCTCTTATTGAATTAAGAGTTCAGACTCTTGGACGCCTTTCAGTAAAAAACGTAGAGGACTAAAGCACTGACATTTTTCTTAAAGGCTTCAGCTCAGATGTGATAAATGATGGGAGCCTGGTTATGAAAGAGAAGTTTCAGGCTATGAATCAGCAATGGAGAGGGCAAACAGGTTAGGGCCCCGTCTGTCCACGATAAGAGCAACAGCAGAAGAGGCCTCTGCTTTGGTTGGGTCTCTGACATGATCATTAGGACCATGTTTCCATCAACACAGTTTCTGAATTCTATCACTAGGCATATTCTAATTGGTCTCCATGGTATTACTGGGTCTGCCCGGATGCCAAAAAGAACCAACGAATGACGGTTCAGTCAAACAACGCAGGTATAGTGCAGAAATTCCATTGAAGAAGTCTACTGGGAACAGACACTTTCAGAAAATATCTTAAAAAACAAAAATAGTTGGATATTCATTGAGAGTTCCGCCATTTTGAGACTACCAGATGATATATTAATGAAATTATTTGAAAAAGCCTATGTAACTTCATCATTAGTTTCACCAAACTGAGGCCATCTCATGATGATCTTTACTCAAGCTAATTGCTATTTTGAAAGTCTGCATGTGATGCTGCCGTTTGACTCCGGCACACAGGGAGTGAGAACAGACTTTGGGCATATGTCTCCATGCTTTAGCTGCTGGGGCCAACAGGCTCTCTAGGGTCCTCCATATACCCACATAGACCCAACTGTTTTGGCAGAAAAACCAGCGACAGTAATCAGAAAATGCATCCCTGACCCTGTCACCAAACACCTGTTCCAAACATGCTTCCCGCAAGGGGAGGAGGATGGAGGGCTCTCAGCCTCAGGGCAGCTTTTTGAACCCAACCTACTGACCGATCAACCTCAAGTTTATTGATTTCTATAAACTATGACTACAACTCCCCTATTTTCCCCCAATGCTGAGCAAGGGCGAGTAGCCAAAAGTATGCGCTCTTTATGAACACATTAAGTAGTGTCACGTTAATAACATATATATTAGCTAAGGATTAATGACACATTAACAACGGGGTGACAGAAGGGCATATCAAGGGGAGGTTTCATGATATGCACGCATGACCGATATAGTTTCACTTGTAATTAACCGATGTGTATAAGTGACGAAATAGGCGCCCTTATTATTTTCGGTTCCAACAGGTCTTGTTTGTGACTGACAACATATCACGCATTTTCATATCTGAGCGAGGGGCACCTCCTGCGGACAGGCTCATCCCCTCAAACCACAGAGACAAGAGACAGTCCTCTGACATTGGAGTCCAAATACCAAAGTATTTTCCCACTTTGGTTTACTTTATTATTGTTCTTGTTTTTTTGTTCATTTTTAGGCTCATGATAAGCAGGCTGTTATGGTGTACAGGTGTTTTTATTTATATTGATGCATCATCGGGAATTTAAGGTCATCAGTCTCAATGTAAACGGACTGGGGAGTGCCATCAAGAGAAGTAAGGTAATAGCAAAGATGAAACGGGAGAAAGGTGACATACTATTCGGGCAGGAAACTCACTTAACCACACCTGAACATGAGAAACTCAAGAAAATGGGATATAGGAATAGTTTTTTTACTTTTTCTTCTTACTAAATGGGAAGAAGGGGAGTTGCAATCTTGATCCCAAATTCAGTTCATTTTGAATTTATGTCAGAAATGAAAGACAAGGAGGGTAGATTTATACTTGTTAAATGTAAACTGGATAACAAAGAAGTTACATTTATTTAATGTAAACGCGCCCCCGGGGAATGATATGGTCTTCTACAGGAAGGTGTTTGATTTAATTGCCACAGAAACCTCTGGCACTCTTATCTGTGGAGGAGATTTTAACCTGATTTTAAACTCAAAATT
Organism: Salvelinus fontinalis; assembly: GCF_029448725.1. Lineage (NCBI taxonomy): Eukaryota > Metazoa > Chordata > Actinopteri > Salmoniformes > Salmonidae > Salvelinus > Salvelinus fontinalis. Next base: position 17,675,710 of record NC_074691.1, read on the forward strand.
TGACAACACAAATCAAAATAGGAAAATTAGTCTACTTGCTAAAAAGATCAATAGGATATTGCAGGATTTAGGACTGCTTGATGTATGGCGTGACATCCACATGACAGATATGGAATATACTTTTTACTCAGCCCGCCACACGGAATACTCTAGGTTTAGACTACTTTTTCATGTACAATGCAGATAGACACAGCTTAAGGCTTAAGAGTAACTTAGCAGATCATAATGGAGTTTACCTCACTCTACACCTTGATAGCAAACCAAGAAATACTATATCGTCTCAAATAAAACTGTGAAGGACCTCGGCGTTACTCTGGACCCTGATCTCTCTTTTGACGAACACATCAAGACTGTTTCAAGTACAGCTTTTTTACATCTACGTAACATTGCAAAAATCATAAATGTTCTGTCCAAAAATGATGCATAAAAATGTATCCATGCTTTTATCACTTCTAGGTTAGACTACTGCAATGCTCTACTTTCCGGCTACCCAGCGAGAGCACTAAATAAACTTTAGTTAGTGCTAAATACGGCTGCTAGAATCCTGACTAGAACCAAAAGAAATTATCATATTACTCCAGTGCTAGCCTCCCTACACTGGCTTCCTGTTAAGGCAAGGGCTGATTTCAAGGTTTTACTGCTAACCTACAAAGCATTACATGGGCTTGCTCCTACCGATCTTTCCAAATTGGTCCTGCCGTACATACCTACACATACGCTACTGTCACAAGACGCAGGCCTCCTAATTGTCCCTAGAATTTCTAAGCAAACAGCTGGAGGCAGGGCTTTCTCCTATAGAGCTCCATTTTTATGGAATGGTCTGCCTACCCATGTGAGAGACGCAGACTCAGTCTCAACTTTTAAGTCTTTATTAAAGACTCATCTCTTCAGTAGGTCCTATGATTGAGTGTAGTCTGGCCCAGAAGTGTGAAGGTGAATGGAAAGGCACAGGAGCAACGAACCGCCCTTGCTGTCTCTGCCTGGCCGGTTCCCCTCTCTCCACTGGGATTCTCTGCCTCTAACCCTATTACAGGGGCTGAGTCACTGGCTTACTGGTGCTCTTCCATGCCGTCCCTAGGAGGGGTGAGTCACTTAAGTGGGTTGAGTCACTGACGTGGTCTTCCTGTCTGGGTTAGCGCCCCCCCTTGGGTTATGCCGTGGCGGGGATCTTTGTGGGCTATACTCGGCCTTGTCTCAGGATGGTAAGTTGGTGGTTGAAGATATCCATCTAGTGGTGTGGGGGCTGTGCTCTGGAAAAGTAGGTGGGGTTATATCATGCCTGTTTGGCCCTGTCCGGGGTATCATTGGATGGGGCTACAGTGTCTCCTGACCCCTCCTGTCTCAGTCTCCAGTATTTATGCTGCAGTAGTTTGTGTCAGGGGGCTAGGGTCAGTCTGTTATATCTGGAGTATTTCTACTGTCTTATCCGGTGTCCTATGTGAATTTAAGTATACTCTCTCGAATTCTCTCTTTCTCTCTTTCTTTCTTTCTCTCTCTCGGAGGACCTGAGCCCTAGGACCATGCCTCAGGACTACCTGGCATGATGACTCCTTGCTTTCCCCAGTCCACCTGGCCGTGCTGCTGCTTCAGTTTCAACTGTTCTGCCTGCGGCTATGGAACCCTGACCTGTTCACCGGACATGCTACCTGTCCCAGACCTGCTGTTTTCAACTCTCTAGAGACAGCAGGAGCGGTAGAGATACTCTCAATGATCGGCTATGAAAAACCAACTGACATTTACTCCTGAGGTGCTGACCTGTTGTACCCTCGACAACCACTGTGATTATTATTATTTGACCATGCTGGTCATTTATGAACATTTGAACATCTTGGCCATGTTCTGTTATAATCTCCACCCGGCACAGCCAGAAGAGGACTGGCCACCCCTCATAGCCTGGTTACTCTCTAGGTTTCTTCGTAGGTTTTGGCCTTTCTAGGGAGTTTTTCCTAGCCACCGTGCTTCTACACCTGCATTGCTTGCTGTTTGGGGTTTTAGACTGGGTTTCTGTACAGCACTTTGAGATATCAGCTGATGTAAGAAGAGCTATATAAATACATTTGATTTGATATTTGGAGACTTAATACAAGCATGCTGAATGATCCAGCATTCAAGGACTGAATAAAGACAGAATTGAACGTCTATCTGGTGAATAATGATAACGGTGAAGTATCTCCTGCTACATTGTAGGATGCAGCTAAGGCGGTTATCAGAGGAAAGATCATGGCCACATCTCTCAAGAAAAAGATTGAAGCACAGAAACTGCTGAAATTACAGGAAACATTTAGAAACTTAGAACGATCTCATAGTCAATACAAAGACCCTCTTATATTACCAGAGATTCAAAAGGTAAAACATGAAATTGACCAGATTTATAGAGAAGAAGTGAAAAAGCATTTGATTCAGTGGGATGGGATTACCTATTCCAAGTTATTGAAAGATTTGGTTTCAACAAAGAAGTGATACAGTGCATCAAATCACTGTATTAATGTCCGACTGCTATAATAAAGATAACTGGACATTTGTCACGAACGATAAAATTAGAGCAAGGGACAAAACAAGGCTGTAATCTTTCACCCATGCTCTTCTCCTTGTACCTCGAACCATTAGCACAGGCAATAAGACAGGATCCAACCTTAGAGGGAATAACAATAAGACAGGACCCAACCTTAGAGGGAATAACAATAAGAGGCAGTGAACATAAGATATGCATGTATGCTGATGACGTTCTGTTATTCCTTTAAGACCCAGGCTCAAGTGTACCCAGATCGATTAATGTTTTACAAACATTTGGAACATATTCAGGGTATGTGCTTAACATACACAAGACCCAAGCCCTAGTATATAATTATACCCCACAGGACGAGCTGAAGAGGAGGTATAACTTCCAGTGGACCTCTTCATCCATGAAATATCTTGGAGTAAATTTATCAAAAGATACACCCAAACTTTATGACGTGATTTACGATCACATCAACAAGAAAATATATGATGACCTAGACAGGTGGAATTCACTTCCCTTAGATCTTAGTAGTAGAATTGAAACAATCAAAATGAACATCCTGCCGAGGTTACTGTATTTGTTCCAATCACTGCCCATAGAAATCCCACCTAAACAGTTTAGGGACAAACGGATACCAAGGTTTATCTGGAACAGTAAGAGACCAAGAACTAGATATACAACATTACAATTACCAAAAAACAGTGGGGGTATGGGCTTACCAAACCTAAAAGATAATTTTGTGTCAGTCCAATTGAGACCTCTGGTGTGTTGGTGCAATTCACAATACGAATCCAAATTGAAAGACATGGAGACTACTTTGACAGAGATACCCATACAGTCAGTTTTGGGAAATAAGGACATGGTCATATAATTATACAATAGACAAAATCTGTGGATTAATTTCTCTCTAAATACATGGTTTAGGGTAGTTAAGCAAAATCATTTAGACAAGAGAGATAAACCTGCTGAGTTGGCCCGCATACGACCCCAGCTTCATCCCTGCAACTCAGGACAGCAGATTTAAACAATGGACGCAGAAAGGCATCACATCATTCAGTACAATTATAAGGAATGGGGACCTAGCTAACTTCCAGGACATAAGTAAAAAAACACGGCTTGGATAAACAACATTTTTACAGATACCTACAAGTTTGACACTATTTCTTAGGGGAGATAAAAAATGATTCACCCTCGAGCACCTCTAAAATTAATCCAAGTATTCAGTAACGCATACAACTTGGGGAGTAACAGAAAAACTCTCTCAAATCTCTACTTGGGTATTCAATTCTCAAAGAAACATTCTACAAACTATATTAAAAAGAAATGGGAGGAGGAACTTGACATTGAAATAACTGATGAAACATGGTTGAACATATTAGAGACTCAACAAAGCTCCACCAACTCAAGGTCATGGAGAGAATCCTGTTGGAAGAATGTTATACGTTTCTTTATAACACCTAAACTGAAATCAAAACAGACTGGCTCCCTACATCCTTGTTGGAGAGAATGCGGTCTATCAAGGGTGGATCACTCTCATATCTTTTGGTCCTGCTCCGCAATCAAAACTTACTGGGGAGAAATAAGATCGAACATTGGAAAAATAATGGGATTCGACATAGAACAAACATTCATTTCTTTGTACTTGGGTGAAATACCTGATAACTTACACAACAGAGAAAAGTACCTCTTGAAGGTCCTACTGGCAGCCAGTAAAAAGGTGATCACTAGGAAATGGCTACAAAAAGACCCTCCCACCGTGACACAATAGATAGATATTGTAGAAGAAATACACCATATGAGCGTATGACCTTTTGCTTTAAGAACTCAAGAGGAGAGAGGTCAGGAATACTGAGGAAAAATGGGTTTCGTACTTGAAAAAGGTCTAATTCAAAGATGATGTCAATGTAACTAATATGATGAATGTATCATGTGCGCTGTAACTGCCAGATCTTTTTTGTTCTTTTACTTTACTTTATTTGTACTTTCTTTGTGTGCCTCAATAAAAACTAAGCATTATTTTTTTTTTATAAATATGACTACAAAAAAATATATATCCATTAGCGTGAAACCTCAGGAAATAAACTTCCTCTGACAATAGAGGCAAAACACAATCACTTCTAAACTTACGTTTTATTTTTAAGTTTGTAAAAAGAGTTTGTAAAAACTTTGTAAAAACCCATGCATCCTGAAGTCACTTGGAAATCAGATGCAAGGTGCTGAAAGTGCCTCTTTAGTGAGTTACATATTCCATATGCACGCCTTTACTCAGCATGGCTTCCACTGATTCCTATGGGGACCTGACCTTTTACCATTCCTCACTAATGGGCTCTCACACCACCTTTTCTCAGTTTGCTGGTGTGTGTGTGTGTGTGTGTGTGTGTGTGTGTGTGTGTGTGTGTGTGTGTGTGTGTGTGTGTGTGCGTGCGTGCGTGCGTGCGTGCGTGCGTGCGTGCGTGCGTGTTTGACCAAAGGTCATTGAGGTCAATGATCCTGTTAAGATGTTACAAGTACAGTATGACAAATCAGTTTAGAGCTCTTTCCATACTGAAACAATAACCTACTGCATATCCGTTATGTTTGCAAAAACTTTGAAAGAATGTAAATAGCAGAATATCTGCTACCGGAGTTTTAGGTAGAATATTTAATGCAGGGAATCAATATAAAACGTATTGAAAGCGTAAAACAAAAAATGGTTCAAAGAGAGTCGCATCTTTCTGATCTCTCTTTGAGGTCAGTCCACCTGAACTGCATTATTTATTTCCCCCGCTTTTTTTCCTGGAGAAAAGGGGAGTGTGATGGTTTGTAGCAATGGTCAATGTAAAAGTCAGATTGCCATATATTACAATAATGTGCTCTGACAACTCTATTGACTCCAGTCCACATTTTGGGGGAAATAAAATAATGGAACTAATACTCAACACCTGTTCCTTTTCAGCATCCCCAGTATATCAAATATGCAAACAGTGACAGCTGCGCCGCAGACTGAGATAGCAGAACCGGGCAATGCGAAAGACAGCGCCATGCGTTGTTCTCTGTGCTTTATCTTGTGGGCCCAGGTCAAATAGCTGAGAACAGAGTGTAATGGTTAAGTCAGTAATATTTAACATGTGGCTTTTGAGGAACAGCACGCACTATCGATTTCTCCCATCTAAGCGGAGATGCAGAGAAGCAGCCCTATCAGCAGCCTGGCTTCAATTATGCGCTCCATAAAGCCCAGTGATAGAGCTGGTGTGATGTACAGCCTGGTAGATGCCAGGATCCATCCCATCCACCGGCATGCCTGCTGACGACACACATGCCATCGTACCAGGTGAATGCTAAGGCAAGTTTAATACAGAGATCATCAAGCTAGGACAAGTTTATGGGTTAGTGAGGTGACGGTGACAAGATGGTGCTCTTTCTCTCAGTAATAAGGACAGCGTCTAGAAATGAATATCGTAAACTTCAGACTAGATTTGATGGAGGGATTCATTAAACTGTAACCAAAGGTTAAAGACAAGTAGATGTGAAAGCAGTTAAAGGGACTTTGGAATTCTTCCACATTTAGGACAGGAGAGGAAAACAGCTATAAAGAGTGGCAGTTGAATATAATACTATCAGTTATAAAATGTATCAATCCAGTTCCACTACCTTCAAACCCGTATTTAATCACAGTCCAAGAGCCTCTACAAAGAATGGTGAAATGACTCAGACTTAAGACTTGCGTTCAACTTATTTTTTATGTATTTGTCATGCAGTCAATAGCTACTTTGCTGAGGTCAAAGTATCACTAAGAGTAGGCTTTGCCTCCAGAGCCACTGGCTTGAAGTTGAAGGGTCATGAACTTACAGGGGAACTTCAGGACGACTTGACTAAGGTCTATATACAATTGAACTACTCCAATCTCAGTCCCATCTGACAGGTGAAGTCATGCAATCGTACTCATTCTTGGTATTTCCAATAACCAAGGGATATTTCAGTAGTTATTCCAATCAGTTCTACTACACAAAAGACTGAACTCTATTACTCTATGATTTTTACTTCAACAGCATTGGGCTGGCAATGACTAAGTGGTTAATCCAAGCCCTGTTTCAGTTTGACGTCTCTACAGGGAGATTAGACAAGGCAATGTGTATGACTCAAGTGGGAGCAGGGATTGGATTCGCCCGTCTCTCTCTCATCTAAATGAAAGAGCCAATGACGCGTTATAAATGGTAAGAGTGTAAGTCAAGCCTTTAGTGGAACCAACCAGTCTGTTTTACCCATGCCACCACTAGATGGAAGATGTCAAAACTAGACAAATTAAGTTAAACCTAACTTCAATGGGGGGCTACTGAAAATGACAGAGGCACCCACAAGAGCCTTTTCTTATATTTCAAATTACAGTAAGAGCACATTCAGCAGACAGGTTCTTGAGAATGCTGATAGCTCCAGATCGCCACTGGGGCATATTCACGCAGTAAAAAATGAGGCCATCAGCAGGTGTCCAGCCCAGTTGTCCGAGGATGGCAGGGGTGGAATAGGGTTTGGAAAGTGACCCTTCCGAGATGCTCCTCCTAGAGGACAGGACATCACTCAGATAGTCCAGACAGAGGAACAGTAACAGTCTATATGTGTTCTGAGCTGGAGCTGGCCAAGCATGCTAAACTCAAGAGGAATTTACAGTCAAGGCCACAGTCCACACAGCAGTCAACAAAGCTGCAGTTGACTTTTTATGAGGATGAGCCATTCCAAAGCCCTGAACAGCTCAATTTAACCATAAGAGTTTCACCGGGATATATTAGTTATTCATAAAACATCTATTGACGGATTAAATAGATGAGCAGATTCAAAACAAATCTTCAAAATAAGTGGCTCTGGTGGTGATTTACTCTCCCTCTGATAATTGAAACACGCATTCATTGATTACGCTACAGGCATTTTAATGTTTGACATTCCACAATAAGACACAATCCATCTTCCAACATATAAAAAAAAAAAGAACTATCCTTTGACATACTTCATCATTTGGGTCACATTTTCTTCAGAGCACCTGGACACTCAGGCCTCAGTGGATGCAGCATTTTAAGGCCTGGGGCCGTAAACAGGTCACAGTTCCCTTAGGACCACCTCCAGTATCTGAGTCTGGAAAACTTAAACCCCCCCTATCCTATCCACCAGCCAGGATGGGCTCCCCTCCTCTCACTTAAGTCCCTCACAGTCCCTACAGCCAGTCATGAATATATCTTTGAGTTTATGCCTTTTGCAGATACATTTTTTTTTTGTCCCTTTCTCCATAAAATACTCAGGGCTGAACACATCTGTTTTTTATCCGCATTTTTATTTTGTTGGTTCAGTTAACTTGATGTTCATAAAGACAAGTAAGAAAAATACAAATGCATTGGTTGAGGATGCAACTGCCAATATTTAAAATATTGGCAAAATTATTTATTCTCCCCCTAACCAGAAATATGAAATCATAGCAGTGTTTTCCCTTCTACCATAGCTTCACACTCTCTCTTTTGTTTAGTTAGCATTTGAGCACCCCCTTGTGGGAATTGTTGAAAACTGCTCAATTCTGTGTTGATTCTATCATCTGAGACCATTCCAGAAGTCTATCGTTTTGAATGAAAAACATTTTCAGGAGTAAAATACAAACATACTCCATTAGGCTAAACAATAAAACAATGTTGTGAAGTCTAAGCCTACCTTAGGACCTCTATTAGGTCATGACTGGCTTGTGTGCATTAATGTGAAACATGCAAGGGGGAGTGTCTAATTTATTAAAAGGTACTTACTGGGAATTCTCAGACCATGTCAGAGTGTAGCCTAATCTCCAAGCTCTGGCCTCCAGTTCTGACAGCATATGATCTCAGTCCACTGGCTTCCTGAATCCCTGATAAAAACATGACATTGACAAAGTAGAGTTCTAATCAGTGGAGTATTCTGGGATTCTCTGTGGAGAACCGCATTCTCCAACCTTGGTTGGAAGGCTAGGCTATATAACAAAAATACTGTACAATACATATTTCAGTGACATGAGCAAATAAGGGAACATCTCTAGAAGAAAAGAAGGGATCAGCATTCCTCTTAAGTCACATATTTGAGCCGATATAGCCTAAGTTCAACTGCAAAAACAACACTTTATGTAAAGCATTGCAACCATTATCACTACCGTTTCACAAAAGATGTACACTGCTCAAAAAGATAAAGGGAACACTTAAACAACACAATGTAACTCCAAGTCAATCACACTTCTGTGAAATCAAACTGTCCACTTAGGAAGCAACACTGGGGCCTACCGGGTGGGGCAGTGGTCTAGGGCACTGCATCGCAGTGCTAACTGCGCCACCAGAGTCTCTGGGTTCGCGCCCAGGCTCTGTCGCAGCCGGCCGCGACCGGGAGGTCCGTGGGGCGACGCACAATTGGCATAGCGTCGTCCGGGGTAGGGAGGGTTTGGCCGGTAGGGATATCCTTGTCTCATCGCGCTCCAGCGACTCCTGTGGCGGGCCGGGCGCAATGCGCGCCAACCAAGGGGGCCAGGTACACGGTGTTTCCTCCGACACATTGGTGCAGCTGGCTTCCAGGTTGGAGGCGCGCTGTGTTAAGAAGCAGTACGGCTGGTTGGGTTGTGCTTCGGAGGACGCATGGCTTTCGACCTTCGTCTCTCCCGAGCCCGTACGGGAGTTGTAGCGATGAGACAAGGTAGTAATTACTAGCGATTGGATACCACGAAAATTGGGGAGAAAATGGGATAAAAAATAAAAATAAAAAATAAAAAAGGAAGCAACACTGATTGACAATAAATTTCACATGCTGTTGTGCAAATGGAATAGACAAAAGGTGGAAATTATAGGCAATTAGTAAGACACCCCCAAAAAAGGAATGGTTCTGCAGGTGGTGACCACAGACCACTTCTCAGTTCCTATGCTTCCTGGCTGATGTTTTGGTCACTTTTGAATGCTGGCGGTGCTTTCACTCTAGTGGTAGAGTGTGAAGAGCACAAGAGCACCTGTGAAGAGCACAGGTCGCCAGTGGCGAATTTGCCAATCTTGGTGTTCTCTGGCAAATGCCAAACGTCCTGCACGGTGTTGGGCTGTAAGCACAACCCCCACCTGTGGACGTCGGGCCCTCATACCACCCTCATGGAGTCTGTTTCTGACCATTTGAGCAGACACATGCACATTTGTGGCCTGCTGGAGGTCATTTTGCAGGGCTCTGGCAGTGCACCTCCTTGCACAAAGACGGAGGTAGCGGTCCTGCTGCTGGGTTGTTGCCCTCCTACGGCCTCCTCCACGTCTCCTGATGTACTGGCCTGTCTCCTGGTAGCGTCTCCATGCTCTGGACATTACGCTGACAGACACTGCAAACCTTTTTGCCACAGCTCGCATTGATGTGCCATCCTGGATGAGCTGCACTACCTGAGCCACTTGTGTGGGTTGTAGACTCCGTCTCATGCTACCACTAGAGTGAAAGCCCCGCCAGCATTCAAAAGTGACCAAAACATCAGCCAGGAAGCATAGGAACTGAGAAGTGGTGTGTGGTCAGCACCTGCAGAACCATTCCTTTTTTGGGGGCATCTTACTAATTGCCTATAATTTCCACCTTTTGTCTATTCCATTTGCACAACAGCATGTGAAATTTATTGTCAATCAGTGTTGCTTCCTAAGTGGACAGTTTGATTTCACAGAAGTGTGATTGACTTGGAGTTACATTGTGTTGTTTAAGTGTTCCCTTTATTTTTTTGAGCAGTGTATATAAGAATTCAATGTTGACCATTTAAGAAACTAAACCAGGGCCTCCCGAGTGGCGCAGTGGTCTAGGGCACTGCATCGCAGTGCTAACTGCGCCACCAGAGTCTCTGGGTTCGCGCCCAGGCTCTGTCGCAGCCGGCCGCGACCGGGAGGTCCGTGGGGCGACGCACAATTGGCATAGCGTCGTCCGGGGTAGGGAGGGTTTGGCCGGTAGGGATATCCTTGTCTCATCGCGCTCCAGCGACTCCTGTGGCAGGCCGGGCGCAGTGCGCGCCAGCCAAGGGGGCCAGGTACACGGTGTTTCCTCCGACACATTGGTGCGGCTGGCTTCCAGGTTGGAGGCGCGCTGTGTTAAGAAGCAGTACGGCTGGTTGGGTTGTGCTTCGGAGGACGCATGGCTTTCGACCTTCGTCTCTCCCGAGCCCGTACGGGAGTTGTAGCGATGAGACAAGGTAGTAATTACTAGCGATTGGATACCACGGAAAATTGGGGAGAAAATGGGATAAAAATTAATTTAAAAAAAGAAAAAAAAGAAGGAAAAAAAAGAAACTAAACCACTTCATCCATTGAGTTGCATGCAGAATCCACTCGTTTTGTTTCTCAGCTGATGCTGATTGTTTCCTTTCCAGCTCTTTCAGTGGCTGAAGTGGAGACAGAAGTAAGCCTACTTATGCCCAAAGATCTAGTTTTCAGAATTATGTTCAGAGAGCGGATCTAAAATTACACCTAGCCCATTCTGTTTTCTCAACTATCGGTCTGTGATGAAATAGGCTGGCGATTCTCATCCTAACATCTTTATCTAGAGGGGGTGAAAAATGGGGTCATCCAGCAACAGTGTCGGGAACTGGATAGTGTGCAACCCCAGGAGAGACTGTATAATTTACTCCCATAGTAAATCCTGAGGCGTCTGTGTATGGGCAAACAGACTGACTGGGGCTTCCTGGGCCTCAGACTCAGGGATTCTCTTTTAATGATGTGGGGAGCGAGGAGAAGCCACATGGCTGTACTAGAACCATTCCTCTACCCTAGGCCCTAAGGGGAAAGAGGCCATAGAGCAAGGCTCATGTCTCAATGTCTGCATCAACAAAAACATGTGTTCCTTCTCACTGGTTCTTTACAAAGTTAGATTTGTATTCATACACATGAGTTTAGCCTAACAAAGATTTTACCCAAAATAGAAACCCAGTTTCGATGTTATTGAAGAGCATCTTGTACCTGGAGATGATTTTGTGATGGAGATAACATTGATACAGTTACATATCCGAATATTCTTTTTGCACTAGTGGGCTGTACCTGCACCAAGTATTTTTCCTTCATAGCTTGTTCTCCAGTTAGTTCTTCCAGTTAGCCAACTAGTTTTCAGCAATTTACATCTATGACTGATTAAAACTAATTTCTCTCATGGCTCTTTCTTGTCTCTCTGCAGCTGATATATGGCGAGCAATGTTTGGAACATCAAATCGCAATAAATATCGTATAAACACCATAGTATCGTGGTAATATCGTATCATGAGGCCTCTGGCAATTCCCAGCCCTAGTCATATTTGTGAAAGAGCTCGGAAAAAGATGTGTTGCATGATAATGATGCTTTATTCTCTGACGCAATCTCTCAACCATTAGGCCTTATTTCCCACACAGAACAGCAAACACTCTTAGCTAGGGAGCTGTTGGTCACATTCATATGATGTAAAGTAGGCATGAGAACTGGATTAATAACAGAAACACCTCCACCAACTAACAGTGCCCCACAATTAGAATGGCCAAGCTGTGTTTTCTACTAGCACAGCCACATATAACTAATAGACATACCAGGGCTGACCCTCACAGCCAGAGCCATTCTTGTGTGATTTATGTTGTTTGTCAGAAAGCAGGATGAGGCAGCATTACATTAAATCAAGTTCCACCCATCCTTCTCTCCCTCTCAGTAGGGCCAAAAAAGGTCATTTTGGAGGCATTGGGTGGCGCGTCAGAGGTGTCGTGAAAATTAGCGCTCTCTTCAAACATTTGTAATGCCAAAGAATTGAAAGCAAAGGACAATGTATGAGGAATGTAGGAAACCAACAGGGAACAAGATAATGAATTCAAGCCAAGTTAGCGGGCGAATGGATATTAAAACTTCTTCCCCTTTCCGACCCTACATGTAGCTGTTAAAAACAAATGCCTGTAGAGAGAAAGGGATGTCACTGCTTTATGATAATGTGAAAATAGCAGGTTCAAAGGGAAACAGTGCATTTGGACATTATTCAGACCCCTTGACTTTCCACATTGTTACATTACAGACTTATTCTAAAATGTATTAAATTGCACCCCCCCCAACACACACCAAAAACATAGAATTATTTTAATAAATATTCAGACCCTTTGCTCAGTACTTTGTTGAAGCCCCTTTGCCAGCGTTTACAGCCTTGAGTCTTCTTGGGTATGACGCTACAAGCTTGGAACAACTGTATTTGGGAAGTTTCTCACATTCTTCTCTGCAGATCCTCTCAAGCTCTGTAAGGTTGGATGGGGTGCGTCACTGTACAGCTATTTTCAGGTCTCTCCAGGGATGTTCGATCAGGTTCAAGCCCGGCTCTGGCTGGGCCATTCAGAAACTTGTACCGAAGCCAGTCCTCTGTTGTCTTTGTGTCATTGTCCTGTTGGAAGGTGAAACGTCATCCCAGTCTGAGGTCCTGAGCACTCTGGAGCAGGTTTTCTTCAAGGATCTCTGTACTTTGCTCCATTCATCTTTCCCTTGATCCTGACTAGTCTCCCAGTCCCTGCCGCTGAAAAAACATACCCACAGCATGATGCTGCCACCACCATGCTTCACTGTAGGAATGGTGCCACGTTTCTTCCAGACGTGACACTTGACTTTCATGCCAAAGAGTTCCCAATTGGTTTCATCAGAACAGAGAACCTTGTTTCTTATGATCTGAGTGTTTAAGTCCCTTACGGCAAACTCCAAGCAGTCCGTTTTGCCTTTTACTGAGGAGTGGCTTCAGTCTGGCCACTCTACCATAAATGGTCTGAATGGTGGAGTGCTGCAGAGATGGTTGTCCTTCTGGAAGGTTCTCCCATCTCCAGAGGAACTCTGTCATAGACCATTGGATTCTTGGTCACCTCCCTGACCAAGGCCCTTCTCCTCCAATTGCTGTTTGGCCAGCTCTAGGAAGAGTATTGTTGGTTCCTAACTTCTTCCATTTAAGAATGATGGAGGCCACTGTGTTCTTGGTATCAAACCATGTCTGCAGCATTGAAGGTCCCCCTTCCCCAGACCTGTGCCTTGGCACAATCTTATCTCAGCCCTCAACGGACAATTCCTTCGACCTCATGTTTGGTTTTGCTCTGACATTTACTGTCAACTGTGGGAGCTTATATAGACAGGTGTGTGCCTTCACAAATAATTTCCAATCAATTGAATTTACCACAGGTGGACTCCAATCAAGTTGTAGAAACATCAAGGATGATAAATAGAAATAGGACACCCCTGAGCTCAATTATGTGTCTCATCGCAAAGAGTCTGAATACTTACAGAAGGTTTTTTTTCTTTTTTTGCAATAGAGAAAAATAGAAACCTGTTTTTGCTTTGTCGTTATGGGGTATTGTGTATAGATTGATGAGGAAAACATACATTTTATTCATTTTAGAATAAGGCTGTAACGTAAGATAATGTGGAAAAGGTGAAGGGGTATGAGTACTTTCCGAATGCACTGTAAATGAGAAAACCCATTGAAGACAAGAGAAACACATACAACTGAAAAAGTTTGACATTGGCATAGGCTATAAATTGGGTAAGTGATTATATGGTATTTCCATAGCATGTTTCCTGCCAAAAACCACCATATAATTTTACAAAATAGGCATTGGCACATCAGTCTCATCCACAAATGATTTACTGGCATGTCTGACATTTCTAGCTTAGCCAAGTCTACATTTGGAGACTGTGGCAAATGCAATACGATACAGCCATTTTACCCATGACAAAGTGGATAGCTAGTAAGCAAACTAAGATAGCTATGCAAGCCACACAATACAGGCAAAGTTGCATTTGGATGGTGGCCTCTACTTAAAATAACAAGCTAAATTCATTAAAGTAAAGATTCCCTCTACCACAGATGAAAAAGGTTAACTAGCAAACATTAGTTATCTTTGCCTCTACAATTTTACCCTGGCTTAAATAACTGGGTCATTCCTACTAGGCAGTGCCTTTTCTGTCCCAAGGAAATATCAGTTCTTATTTGGTGTAAAATATGGATTACAAAATGCTTTAAATAAGGGCAGGTGTCCTTTATCTTAACACCAAATATGGACCCTGAAAAGGGAATTTTAAACCCATTTGTGTCAATGGATGTAGGCGATTTTCCCCAGGTGCTATTTATCAAGTGCCACAAGAAGTAGAAGCCAATAAATGTTTAATATTTCTATTTTATAGTTAGTATTATCAATAAAAAGTGTATTATAAGATTTTCTGTATGTCCCTGATATCACTTTGCACCCTGTTAGTTTGTAGTAATTATCCATTTAAGAAAACACCTTCCTACAATGACACCACATTGAGGAAGTGTCAATTTCTTTGGTGGGAAAACTATGGCGCAAAGCTAAATAATTATATAACATAGTTGTATCTATGTCCCACTCAAATGTCCACCCCGTTAGGCTACTTCTTTTTTTTCACGATCATGTTTGATAGATCAATTTAAATCCTGTTCAAGTGTTCACCATTATGCTAGCTAAATCTTGCGCACGCAGAGCTATAACGTTAGCAAATTTAGGCTCAAAATGTCCCTGTTAGGTTCCACCCTGTTTAATAAATGCCTGAGCTTTATGAATAGGTTTTTTTGAAAGTCTATTGTCATTTGACAGAATCCATTTTTTTATGTTGTCGGAATGGCACCTCATAATAACCAAGATAGCAGAAGTGCATTCTCGCCTACCTCCCTAACATAACACAGCCCTGGTAGGTAGTTAACCAGCAGCTGTTAGGTTTCGTCACCGCAACTCCACCGGCGGCAAGACTACAAGGCAGGGGTGGTACGCTCTGCCGAATGCACCATAATTGTGTCCTCACTGCCATCAATCCAGGCCACCTACATTACAACAAGTGTCGCAGGAAGGCCAAGAAGATCTCAGCCACCCGAGCGACGGTCTGTTCTCCCCGCGTCCATCACTCAGACAATGTCATGGCAACTATCACTGGCCAATAGCTTCTACCCCCAGAACATCAGCCTGCTGAATAGTCACTAGGCAGTTAACTGCCCCCCGATCCCCATACGGCTATAATTCTACCCAAGAACATTTACCTTGTCCCAACGGAATGGTATAATTGTTCCAGCTGTAAATATGTATATTATTTCATTCACTTCTCCCCTGATGATCTCCCCTATGGACATTGTACACGCCCAATGGACATTTATCATCGCTAGTTGAAAATGTGCATATTAGCACTAACTTTTGTTACCTGCACTGTTGGGAGCACAACATTTCACTGTACACTGCGATTATTTGTGCGACCCTGTGCACGTGACTAATAAAAAAAAAACTTGCAGCCTATGTGCAACAGATTCAGATCCTTTTTTACATTAACTACACATAGCTAGAAATGCCCAATGGCAAGCTAGGCTAGCAAGGTAATCTAGTTCAAGCCAGTAAATTGCTAGTTATGTAGTCATTCAACACAGGTATTTAAGATACAAAAGAACGCATGTAGCTATGGTTTCTTACTTCAGTCTATCCCGACAAAAAAAACGGGTTCTTGGGTTAGTGTAGTCAATCTGCGAACAGTGTGTGCAGACTTGCGTCTAACTTCCGGTAGGCAGCTTTCGTTCAACAAATTTCAAAATAAAAGTTGTTCAAAAACGTGGACTAAGAAGTCGCTTCTTTTTTCCCCCCTTTACAAGAAAACGGACCTGAATTACCATGGGATAAATTGAAAAGTTTAATATACAAGAACGAAAAAAATTATAATAGTCAAGCAAAATAACACTGACACTTCAATCGCTTTTAAAATGTGCAGTCTTCTAGATGAATAAAATATGGCTGTGAAAACAACTTCTGCAAGTAGTAATGTTCAAAATTACTTAAAGTTAGTTGAAAGATACATTTTTATTTATACTTACATTAAAATCAAAGACACACACACACAATATCTACTCCAATAAGAGCTGCTCTGCTTCCTCAAGAGCCTTATCCATTTCTTCAACTTCCAAGGAGAAAACCCCCCTCTCCTGCACCAGATGCTCCCGAGAATCGGTGAGAGCCTTCATGGTCTTTTGAACTTCCTGGAAATTAATTGCAAACAAGCTCTAGACAGACTGGCATAAAGGATTACTGGCAATTCTGCTTTCATGTCAATCAAACATATGGAACTTACTGTTAGTTGTGCACCTTGTTCTGTTGCCATGTCACCAAATGTCCGCAGTTCACGTAACAGATCTTGGGATACGTTCTGCATTGTTGGGAGAGATCCATTTGAAAGAAATCACTAAACACAATTACAAAGCCAGATTCCTGCAAACAAAGACCTGAGTAACATTTGAGTCCAAGTAATCACAGACTGGAGTTCAACAATATGGCAGACAAAACAAGACCTTACCACCACCTCTCTTTGTTGATCCTCATTTTGCTGTGCAGTTTTTCCAATTTGCTCTCCCAAAACTGAGAAATAAAGTCAGAAGAAAGGTTAACGCAATCTTTAGAAAGCTCACCAAACGGTCCAAATAAACACTCTGAACCTGTAACGGTGAACCAATTCCTGTCATCTAAAGATTACCTGGATCAATATTTCCAGCAACTAGTAGCACATGGCAGTCCTTCAGTTGTTTCTGGACATCTGCATTGGTTCCTTGGAGGTCACTGTATTGTTGCTCCAGCTGGGAAACTTTTTGCTGCAAAATTAAAAATGCTTGTGTTGTTTACAAACTAACAGACTACAGTGAAAGAGTGCACAATATAGCCCTGAACCAAACCGAGAGAACAGTGACGATTCTCCTTCCTAAGACGTTCCATTCAATCGCCCATTGAAAAACCCTAGTGCGTTTTGTTCACATAATAGCCTACATTTGGAACATGGTGAATCATCCCTTTAACGAACTTGCCTGTGTTTCTGTAAGGTTTTTCTGCAGTTCTTCATTGGCTTCCAGTAAAAGTTGATTATGGCTCTTGAGTTCTGACTGCTGCCCATTTCTGGTGGAAGGTCTATTAAAACAAAGACAGAATGCTATGAGAATGTAATTGTCAAATGTATTTCTCCCAACTCCTAAAAAATGGGTATCTTACCCTTTATGCACTTTGGCTACATTTCTGGAAAGAAAAGAGAAGGTAGATAGTCTTAACATCTTGCCTATACATAGCCTTTGTTATCTTCCCATTGTAAATTGAAAGTTAGTCACCTTGGTACATTCTCATTGAGAGGCTTGAAAATAGCAGTTTTGGGAAAGAAATTGAAATCTGACGGTACAGCAGTCTCTTTGAAAACGTATTTATTGGCCGCCCTCTTCATTTCTGCAGCACTGCCAGCAGGTCGCACACCTGATATAGGTAAAGAACAAAATGCGAAATGAAGAATAGCCAAGTAGCCTGGAGACAGATGTTGAATTTCATTGTATTCAACGTGAGCCACAAATTAGCATTTTGATCAGAAAAGTTTCTCTCAAGACATGTACAAGCCAGAATATTGCCTAAAATAATATTTTCAATTGGTACTTTTGAAAGTAGGAATGGGAGACATATCCACAGGAAAGTATAATTAAATTCAACTTAACCATGTAAACATTGCACAACATGAACGTTTATGCGACGACTGCAGGTTATAGAAATCTGAATGCACTACCAGAGCATTGAAAGAAAAAAATATTACACTTTCATATGGATATGCCTCGCATTCCTATCTGCAAAAGGACAAACTGCACGGACAACAGGTAAATGTAAAATCTAATTTAAGTCAACATTCTGGCTTGTGGAGGTTGGTGAGGGGAATAGTCCTGAGCCAAAGGCTTATTTTGCCCGACCTAGAAATTAATATCGGGGTTCCAGGTTATGAGCCAAGATTACTAGTTGCATTACTAGTTGCTAACTAGTTGCATTTTTTGTTGAATGACAAGGCAAACACCGAAAACACTGCTATCCCGGAGGCTTGCGGTGGAGGCGAGTTGTGTGAACGTAGAAACTGAAGGGAAAATAACTTACTCTTACTCTGTCCGCATCTAGGAATTTTCGATGCCATCAAACTGTGTTGCAACGAAAATGGTAACTTTTAGCAATAAATATCCAAATTACACAAGTGACTGGCTATGAATTCCAATATGAATTCACGCCACTTCAATACAGTTACGACCGGAAGTGACTTTCGTAACAGGTTAGGATAATTAACGTAGAAAGTTAGGAGAAATAGGTTAAGGTTTGGAAAGGGGTTAGCGAAAATGCTCTCCTAACCTGCTATGAAAATCCTTTTCGGTCGTAGCTGTATCGAAGTGGCGTGAAAAGAGTATCCCAGCTAGAGAACTATCAGCAGGGAAAGACGTAGCTATTTAAGTCAAATTTACACCTCCACACCCACAGAATAAAACACTGAATGGGTAAAATTCTGACATAGCTGATTAATGTAGCAATAAATATATTGTACTCAATGATAAAAACAGAGAAACTTACTTTAGAAAGCGCCCGTTCTGTTACAGCTAGCTTAATGAAAGCGCCAGACGATTTGAAAATGTTGGGAACGTCACTTCCGTACCACGTTATATCAACACAGGAAATTACGTAGAGGCCTTTCTTTCTTTTTTTACATCAGTGATTCCGACAGGGGACACTGCTTCAATGCGAAGTGATTTGTGATTTACTTCTCCAAAGCAGCTGGTCCATGTCTTAACATTAATAAAGGTGAGCTCATGGCTGTCAAAGATTGTGTGAAACTGAAGATCTCGTACCACGCTGTGTACTACTCCCTTCACAGAACAGCGAAAACTGGCTCTAACCAGAATAGAAAGAGTGGGAGGCCCCCGTTGCACAACTGAGCAAGAGTGTCTAGTTTGAGAAACAAACACCTCAACTGGCAGCTTCATTAAATAGTACCCACAAACACCAGTCTCAAAGTCAACAGAGAAGAGGCGACTCCGGGATGCTGGCCTTCTAGGCAGAGTTGCAAAGAAAAATACAAATGTCAGACTGGCCAATAAAATTTAAGAATAAGATGGCAAAAGAACACAGACACTGGACAGAGGAACTCTACCTTGAAGGTGAGCATTCCGGAGTCGGTTCTTCACGTTGAGACTGGTGTTTTGCGATTACTATTTAATGAAGCTGCCAGTTGAGGACTTGTGAGGCGTCTGTTTCTCAAACTAGACACTCTAATGTACTTGTCCTCTTGCTCAGTTGTGCACCGGGGCCTCCCACTCCTCTTTCTATTCTGATTAGAGACAGTTTGTGCTGTTCTGTGAAGGGAGTAGTACACAGCGTTGTACAAGATCTTCAGTTTCTTGGCAATTTCTCACATGGAACAGCCTTAATTTCCCAGAACAAGAATAGACTGACGAGTTTCAGAAGAAAGCTGTTTGTTTCTGGCCATTTTGAGCCTGTAATCGAACCCACAAATGCTGATGCTCCAGATACTCATCTAGTCTATAGAAGGCAAGATTTATTGCTTCTTTAAATCAGGACAACAGTTTTTAGCTGTGCTAACATAATTGCAAAATGGTTTTCTAATGATCAATTGGCCTTTTAGAATGATAAACTTGGATTAGCTAACACAACGTGCCATTGGAACACAGGAGTGATGGTTGCTGATAATGGGCCTCTGTACGCCTATATAGATATTTAAAAATATATATATATATCAGCTGTTTCCAGCTACAATAGTCATTTACAACATTAACAATGTCTACACTGTATTTCTGATCAATTTGATGTTATTTTAATGGACAAAAAATGTGGACAAGGATATCTCTAAGTGACCCAAAACTTTTGAACGGTAGTGTACCTACTTATTAACAAAATTAATTACGTTTGTTTGAAATTGTTCATAAGTATTATCCTGCCAACCACTATATGAAGAAGTAAAAAAAAATACATCAATTAAAATTTCCCTCAAGAATTTCCCTGTATTTAACACCATCCATCATTCCTTCTATTCTGACCAGTTTCCCTGTGCCTGCCGATGAAAAACATCCCCACAGCATGATGCTGCCACCACCATGCTTCACTGTGGGGATGGTGTTCTCGGGGTGATGAGAGGTGTTGGGTTTGCGCCAGACATAGCATTTTCTTTGATGGCCAAAAACTAAATTTTAGTCTCATCTAACCAGAGTACCTTCTTCCATATGTTTGGGGAGTCTCCCACATGCCCTTTGGTGAAAACCAAATGTGTTTGCTTATTTCTTTCTTTAATAAATCTTCTTAGGGCTAGGCCCCTTTTTTCTCCACTTCCTGCCTGGATGAC
The DNA here is from genome assembly GCF_029448725.1 of Salvelinus fontinalis. Classification (NCBI taxonomy): domain Eukaryota; kingdom Metazoa; phylum Chordata; class Actinopteri; order Salmoniformes; family Salmonidae; genus Salvelinus; species Salvelinus fontinalis. The sequence goes on from NC_074691.1 coordinate 17,696,333, forward strand.
GTGCCCAAAGTAAACTGCCTGTAGCTCAGGCCTGAAGCCAGGATAGGCATATAATTGGTACCCTTGGGAAGAAAACACTTTGAAGTTTGTAGAAATGTTAAAATAATGTAGGAGAATATAACACAATAGATATGGTAGGAGAAAATCCAAAGAAAAACCAACCGGGAATGTTTTTTTTGAGAGACCATCCTCTTAGAAATGCAAGAGAAAAGTAATATTGAAAATTAGCTCCCTGGATGCAATTCCTATGGCTTCCACATGGTGTCAGCAGTCTATGTTCAACGTTTCAGGCTTGTAACTTCAAAAAGGATTAAGAAATAACAGTTTTAGTAAAAGGACACTGTCTTGAAAATTCATGTTTGCGCGCTCCATGAAGACATTACGCACCTGCTAAAATCAGTTTCCTATTGAACGTACTTCTTTCCGAAATAAATATTATAGTTTGATTAGATTTTGGGGTATCTGAGGAGTAAACAGAAACATATTTTGACTTGTTGAAACAACGTTTAGGGGTAGATTTTCAGATTCCTTTAACGAGTGGATTACTCAAATCGATGGCGCCAACTAAACTGACTTTTTGGGTTATAAAGAAGGATTTTATCTATCAAAACGACAGTACGTGTTATAGTTGGGGCCCTTTGGATGACAAATCAGAGGAAGATTTTCAAAAGTAAGTGAATATTTAATCGTTATATGTGAATGTATGAAACCAGTGCCGTTGGAAAACTATTTTGATGTTGGGCGCCGGCCTCAAAAAATCATATAGCATGTTTTTGCTGTAATAGCTACTGTAAATTGGACAGTGCAGTTAGATTAATAAGAATTTAAGTTTTCAGCCGATATAAGACACTTATATGTACCTAAATGTTTAAAATCCATAATATTTATGATTATTTATTTGAATTGCGCGCCTTCCAGTTTCACCCGGAAGATCCTTAAGTTAAGCAATGGCTTTTTCTGGCCACTCTTCCATAAAGCCCTGCTCTGTGTTGTGTACAGCTTAAAGTGGTCATATGGACAGATACTCCCATCTCCGCTGTGGAGCGGACGGTTATCAGGGTTATCCTTCAGGGTTATCTTTGGTATCTTTGTTGCCTCTCTGATTAATGACCTCCTTGCCTGGTCCGTGAGTTTTGGTGGAAGAAATTTGTCTCGGCCCCAAAAACCCTCACAAACTTTTAGAGATGCACAGTTGAGAGCATCCCGTTGGGCTGCATCACCGCCTGGTACGGCAACTGCACTGCCCGCAACCACAGAGCTCTCCAGAGGGTGGTGCGGTCTGCCCAAGGCATCACCGGGGGCAAACTACCTGCTCTCCAGGACACCTACAGCACCCGATGTCACAGGAAGGCCAAAAAGATCATCAAAGACAACAACCACCCGAACAACTACTTGACAAATTTTTTTCGCTCGACCAACAGCCTATCAACCAAACAATCTACCAGTTGACTAAATGGGGTCAGCCCTAATATTTGGTGTGTAGTTGATTGGCTTTGCTAGTTAGCAAGCTGAGATCTCTGCTCAAGTTGACTAACGTTAGCTCAAACCAAAATAAAATTATATTTGTCACATGTGCCGAATACAATAGGTAGACCTTACTCTGAAATGTTTACTTACAAGCCCTTAACCATTCAAGAAATAGAGTTAAGAAAATATTTACCAAATAAACTAATGTAAAAAGGAACACAATAAAATAACAATAACGAGGCTATATACAGGGGGTACCGGTATCGAGTTAATGTACTGGGGTACAGGTTAGTCAAGGTAATTTATTAATGTAGATAGGGGTAAAATGACTAGCTTGCTAGTGATGTTTTGAGGAGAATAGGCTAGCTCCCTGTAGAATCAAGAGGGGATGAAGAGAAGATTAGATGTGCAGGTGCTTCAGTTGAGTTGTTGCAGTACCCAGATGAGATGACAGCAAACTGTTACAGAGATCAAATCTGAGATTTCACCTTTTATCTTAGTTAGATAACTAGATATCAATGTTGAACCAATGCAATAATGTACATTTTATTGGCTTGCAATTAGCTGCTTTTCATGAAAATGTATATCTGATATAGCTAGCTAGTTGTTCTGGTGTAATGTCTATTATATGTTACAGCCACAACATCATGATCATGCATCTGCAGACCAGCGAGGAGGAGAAATACCTGCTTTGGTGAGCTAGAACAACATCAACTATAATATCAGATGGACATTTTCTAGGAAAAGCATGGACAGAGCTAGTCATCTGCAGTAACAGTATTACTTGACAACACCTATCTGTATTACTTTCCATATGATTATCGTTTCATCTATTTGTACTGTAATGCTATATGTCTTAAGTTGTACAAATCATCAGCATGAAGAATCCAGAGTTCTGCTGAATTGTCAAGTGGACTGAATTCTCATTCAAATAAAGTTGTGCCTCTTTCAGATCTGCCAAACACAACTCTGCCTCTGTTGGGTAGGCTCCTTCCATGATGGCCCTGTCTAGGATCAGTTTAGTCTTTTAGATCATAATGAATCAAATTATATGGACTGATGGGACCTGACCCTAGATCAGCAGTCTTGCTCTTGGATGCTTTGTGAATATGGGCCCTGTGTGATTGTAGGCATGCCTTCACTAATCCCCCTTCTCTCTGTGTATGCCCTCCTGGAGTTCCGACTGCAGCTGTGGACCCCTGGCCTGATTTCACTGTGCATGCTACTTTGTCCTGGACCCATGCTAATCAAGCTCGCCCAGGTAGTCACTGTGCTTCTGCATTGCTTGCTCTTTGGGGTTTTAGGCTGAGTACCTGTAAAGCACTTTGTGACTGTTGATTAGGGCTGTCCTGATTAATGTGAGACAATAGTCATTAACAAGAGCAGTGAGTTTTGTTGGAGTTGTTCAGCCGTATTTTGTAAATGGGGATGTTTAACTGAGCTGGAGTGGACTACATTTCAATTTCAATTATTCTCTAGGATGACTAACATCTATCATTATCCATGACTATCATCCACATGAAATCCAGCACCACTTGTCTAATGAACACTCCTCAATCTATTATACATGGAACAACATTCTCTATATTTATGATTAATATTCCCTTTTGTCAATAATCACTTCAAAACACTGTTGCAACATGTTTGACTGACTTTATGGAGGTTAAGGGGCCCATCGGATTTCATATTATGTCAACGTTATCAATTCGGAAGATGGTGCTGTTCAGAATGACATGTTCATGACTGTTGATGTTCACAGAACTCTCCAGAGAAATTAGCACCTGTCAACCTCGGATATGCATTAAGTAAAGTGGACTTGTAAAGTGAGCAAACATGGATAAACAAACGTCACTGTCTGTCACCTGAAACGTGTCTCTCAACCTGTGTGCACCTACGTTGTAAACTTTCATTCATAGGCTAGGTTGTAGCAACCTCATGATGGGTATAGGGAAAATGTGAGTATCATGTTGTAGCCTAAACCTATCGCTATTACATTGAACTGGGTGAATGGAATATGAATGACAGTCATCCAATGTGACAGTGACACTTAAATGGCATTGACTGCCACTGGTACAAATCATACTTTACATGCTTATACACTTTTTACATTATTTTACCTTCATATACGTAGGGCTAAAATAGCAAGTGGAGTCAAACTTGCTTATACAGCTTTTGTTGTAAAAGTGGATGAAGATTTATTGACGTCCAGGAGGTCGCAGTATAACGTTTGTATCCACACAAACCAGACAATTTGAAGAAGTTGATCCGACTGCGCATGCTCAAGGGAGGGCGGTTAAATTCAAAACCAACAACAACTTTGATGGCTACTAGCTAACATATTAAATTGTTCGAGAAGAAGTTGCTAAGGTATGTATGTGGCAAATTATACATTTACGTTATTATGTGAGCAACTTAACTAGCTAACGTTAAGTTAGTTCTTTACTTAAAAGTTGTAAGTTCCGACACATCCAGCACTTCTTGCTCACGTTAAATACTTTCATTTTATCCAACCTTTCAAAAATGTCAGTGTTTTTTCATGTGTTTACTACTGACATACAATTGTATTTAACAGTGGCAGAAAACATAAGCTTTCATATGGGTTCCATTGATGATGGGGCTCAACCAATCACAGGTAGGCCTAGATTCTCTGATATCTTAGGTATACACTGTATAATGCACTCTGTGACCAAGACGCCTAAAACTGTTTTGCCTTCCATTTGTGAATGTAGACATAGAAACCTTGTTGAATGCTCCCCTCCATGTTTCACACCAAAGAAATAAGGTAAGCTATGACTGAAAAATGGGATGGTTCTTTAAATTGGACATTCAGATGGCACAGCTACATTTATCCAATGTTTATATACAGTACCAGTCAAAAGTTTGGATACACCTACTCATTCAAGGGGTTTTCTTTATTTTTATTATTTTCTACATGAAGAATAATAGTGAATACATAAAGTATGAAACAACATATGGAATCACATAGTAACTAAAAAAGTGTTAAACAAATCCAAATACATTTTATATTTGAGATTCTTCAAAGTAGCCACCCTTTGCCTTGATGACAACTTTGCACACTCTTGGCATTCTCTCAACCAGCTTCACGAGGAATGATTTTCCAACAGTCTTGAAGGAGTTCCCACATGCGGAGCACTTGTTGGCTGTAGCCACCCCACTCTGACCATTGTACTCGCCCCAGCAGAGCTGGTTAGGTTGTTTTCATGTTATCCTGAGTGTTAGTGACTGTGCTGCTGGCAAAATTTAATTCGCTTTTCTGCCGACGTTTACTGACACCGGCCATATTCAACGGGTGTTGAGTGTTTGTAAATTCATCAATTATTCTGCGCTCTGGCACACTCAGACGAGAGTGCTCTGAAATTGGAGTAGATGGCCCGACTGAATTTACGAACGCACCCGAAATGTTTACTTTGTTCAGACATGTAGCAAACTAGCTAAACAATGAACATCATAACTCATGACGTTACTACCCTGCATGAATCTGTAGGTAGCTAACAAATGTCTATCAACAATTGTTGCAGTGACATTCTATTGAAATGGATACTTGCATGTCTTTTGTTAAGACATGTAGCTAGCTAGCTAGCAAGTTAGCTAAATAATGAACCATAATCACAACTCATGACGTTACAACGCTTACATCATAGATGGATGCGTCTCCTGTCACGGATGCCATGGTTGACCTTAGTTTGAAGATGTAATCGGAGACAGGTGTTTTCTCCATCTCCTTAGCTATCATACTCAAATTCCACTTAACTTGGTCCTCCAGAAAGTGGAGAGTAACATTTACGCATTTTTACTATGCGATACATTTTTTTTTTAAATAAAAAATAAGCTGCGTTAGATAGGATTACCAAAACAAATTAACCAGCTCAAATAGTTATTTGTTATATGGCAAACCAATCCAAACTCATCTCTCGGCATGTCCAGCCCACTCATTATCTCAGCCAATCATGCCTAGCGGGAAGGTTACTGTTTTTTTCTGTGGCTAAACCAACTAGGCTTGTAATTTTGCAATTGTATTCGTTCACATGTTTGAGAAGGCATTTCTGCCAAAAAACTATTTGCGTTCAAATGGCTATCCTGTGAATTAGTGAATCGTAACATACGCATAGTTTCCTGAAACGGGTCACATATGGAGTTGGTCTTTTACCAAATAGGGCTACCTTCTGTATACCACCCCTACCTTGTCACAACACAACTGATTGGCTCCAATGCATTAAGAAGGTAAGAAATTCCACAAATTAACTTTTAACAAGGCACACCTGTTAATTGAAATGCATTCCAAGTGACTACCTCATGAAGCTGGTTGAGAGAATGCCAAGCGTGTGCAAAGCTTTCATCAAGGCAAAGGATGGCTACATTGAAGAATATCAAATATATTTTGATTTGTTTAACACTTTTTTGTTTCCTACATGATTCCATGTGTTATTTCATAATTTTGATGTCTTCACTATTATTCTACAATGTAGAAAATAGTAAAAATAAGAGAAACCTTTGAATGAGTAGCTGTGTCCAAACTTTTGACTGGTACTGTAGGTACTTACAAATTCATTAATAATATGAATAGTATTAACTATTGCCCCCTAAAAAATCTACCATGCCAGTGCGCAACATACTGTGTTAATCTTTGTAGTAGTGGACTTAGTTATTAATGAGACACTAAAGTAATTTATGTTTCTCCTAATAGGAAAATGTAATGTTCAACCAGGATGATGATGGGGAGAAAACGATTATGTTCACAGGAGAGGAGACGGCATTTATGGATATGACTCACAGTCACACAATACTCATCGCCAATAATTCAGAATCATCTATGTTCTGCCACATGAAAGCAATGTAAATATATCTAACTATGGCAACGTGGATTTTACTTTTTCAATGAAGAAAAGTGAGACTGTGTGTTCCCAGGACTCAACAGAGAATTGTGCCCTCTTTAAAAACTCTTCCACCTCAGTCAGAGATATAGATCCAGAACAAAGTCATGTGGCCCCAGGGGCAATCCAACTCCCAAATCCTCAACTACAATGGCATTCCACAGAGAGCTGTATCCCCTCCAGAAAAAACGGACAACAAATGTTTCCATGCTACGCTCAATGCGCGCAGGTCTAGAATTGATCAAGAGAATCAGGTTCCAGCTTTGTCGACAACGCGGAGAGACTGTACAGTGGCCTCAGTTAGCCCTAAAAGACAAGGTCCACAGTTCATGAATACATATACGATGCAAACTGAACAGGATCAGTTGGATCTGACAAAAAGCCATACAACTTTGATAGATGGCAAAGGAGTATTTCAGTGTCTACAAACTGTAAGGTCTGAAGAGCAACGGCTTAGGGGAAGCACTTTCAGCCAGGTATCTGTCTCTACTGATCCAGATGAAATGGAGTTGACCAGAAGCCAAACTGTTGCCATTGACTTCAAAGCCATTGGGATGATAGGCCCAAATCCCCTTCGGAACATTGAAAGCATTAGTGTGGTCTTCACATCAGATCCCAATTAAACCCAGATCTTCTCAGATGATGACCATGGTATGGAGATGACTGCAGCTCTCAATGTACCTCTCCAGGAGAATGTGTGTGCTCTGACCAAGAAAGGTGAATCATCACCCTGGATGTTTCCCAAGAAAAACAATCTCCTTTGAGCCAAATCAACAGACCTTTCATATCACCTCATGTCCAAACTGGGATGACATAGAGATGACAAGATGTCAAACAGTTGCCTTTGATTTCAAAAGTGTAGGCCTTATCGAAATTCCCTTACTAGGGAATACAAACCACAGTTTATCCTGCATGAAATCCTCTCAGAGAGGTGTTTGTTACAGAAGACTGTAATGGTATGGATATGACCGAGGCCCTCACTGGAAATATTGTGGCCAACAGCCATACAGCGACCAATGAGCCACTCCAGTGCTTGTTCCCCACAACAGAGATGTTCATTCTGATCGAAGTGCCAACATGGAGATGACTTTAGGACAGAGAAGTTGTAATGTATGGGAACCTGCATCCTCTGATCCAGATAACATGGAAATCACAAAAAGCCTAACTGTTGTAATTGATTCCAATTTTTGTGTGATGGAGAGGCCTTCAAAACCGAGTTTGACCTGGATCTATCCTTAGTGCCATCCTCTATGGAAACTGGCATGTTCTCAGACGATGCTCACAGTGTGGAGAGGGCTCTGCACCAGGGATAAGTCAGAGGGTTCAGTGTTTCTGTAGCCATATTGGATCCTGATGACATGGAAATAACTAGAAGTCAAACTGTTGCCATTGACACCAAAAGCCTCAATGTGGTCAATTGCATGCAAAACCCTACTAGGAAAAGTATCTCCTTCATGTCAGCTTCCAACAGAGCCAGTCATCTATCAGAGGATGACTGGTATCGACATGACCAAATCTCTCACTGTGTCTATAGATCACAGAAATTGTCTGAACATGACAGATGAGACCACGGGCAGATTGTTCCCCATAACAAAACACCAAAAGGAGAGGTTTGAGGAGAGCCAGGATAGAGCAGAACTTAGTACCGATGACATGGAAATCACAAGGAGCCAAACTGGGGTCATTGACGCCAGATGTTTTGGTGTCACAGCGCCTTCACTCCGAGGTGGTAAAGGAAGATCTGTCAACACGTTGGATTCAACTAAAACACTTCTCGGGGAAGATGGCAATGGTATGGAGATTACTCAAGCTCTCACTGCACAGATATGGGAAAATGTTTGTCATTCTGCCAATGGGAATGAAACTTTGGCTAGGATGTCCACCATCTCAAAGACGAATTTCAATGGAAAAAAGGGCAATTATTTTGTTGGAGTGGGTCACAAAACCGATCAACATCAGTCTTTTGGATTCAGATTATATGGATATGACAAGAAGTCAGACCGGTGTTATTTATTTATTTTATCCATTATTTTACAAGGTAAGTTGACTGAGAACACGTTCTCATTTGCAGCAACGACCTGGGGAATAGTTACAGGGGAGAGGAGGGGATGAATGAGCCAATTGTAAACTGGGGATTATTAGGTGACCGTGATGGTTGAGGGCCAAATTGGGAATTTAGCCAGGACACCGGGGTTAACACCCCTACTCTTACGATAAGTGCCATGGGATCTTTAATGACCTCAGAGAGTCAGGACACCCGTTTAACATCACATCCGAAAGACGGCATCCTACACAGAGCAGTGTCCCCGATCACTGCCCTGGGGCATTGGGATCTTTGTTTAGACCAGAGGAAAGAGTGCCTCCTACTGGCCCTCCAACACCACTTCCAGCAGCATCTGGTCTCCCATCCAGGGCCTGACCAGGACCAACCCTGCTTAGCTTCAGAAGCAAGCCAGCAGTGGTATGCAGGGTGGTATGCTGCTGTTATTGAGTCTGACAATATCAAGATGGGGCTTCATGACCCTTTCAGTGCGAGGAAACATTTATCCAGTGTGAGTGGGACCCTGCAGATGGTTCCTCCCTCAGAGCAGAGTGCACATGGTGGGATTACATTTCAGTTAGGTGCTGAAAGCGTCTGCAGTAGTAAGGCACCTACATCTTCTGGCTCTGATTAAATGGAACTGACAACGAGCCAGACTGTTGCAATTGAATCCAAATGGATTAACACAAATTGAACAACATGATGCACCCACCAATGATGATGTGAAGAGCCCTTCATCCACCACAAAGGCAATTTATTTGTTTCTACCTGGGGGTCAACTTGGAGAAATCCCCACTAACCTTAGAGAACACTTTAATGGATTGGCAATGATCCTGATCTGAAAGACAAAGACCGCTCCTGTATTCCTAACAAACCAGAAAGATCTCTCATTGCCTCTTCAGTCTCAAAATATGATAATGTACCTTCAAAGAAGGCAAAGACCAGGCGAATGAGTTTGGCCGATCTCCAGTTGAAACTTAATCATATGAGCCGCATGATAAATGAATCCACTGAAGTGATGGGTAGCTGCACTGCACCTTCATCTCAGCTGGCGAGGACCTCCAACAAAAAGAAAAAGACAGAATCCTGAACAGCTATAGATTACGGGTCTAAAACCATGGGATTAATGACTGAGAATCCAGTGTTGAATTGGCAGACCATATTATTCACAATGTCTAACCTAACATGACTACTATTTTGAACTGGAAGAGTAAAAGTCTTACATCACGACTGTCATTTGGTGGTTTCCTGCCCAAACTCCCACAAAGGGCCAAACCGTCAGAACTAAACCAGACTGAGTGCAATAGTGTGGCTGATTTTGGGAAACTTCTGAAGAATTGCTTGGGTGGCACTCATGAACTGAGGCGCAACACCCTGATGGACAACATTGATAATGAAGTGCTTCCAGATATTAGCAGTGAAGCAGAATTATCAGAAACTTTGGACACATTCTCCTCAGAGGGTCGATGACGAGGAAAATATTTTCCAAGGCAGATTACCCACTTGCCGTTGGATCCTTACAAGGCACCCAGACCTATGTCACCGATATCTCTGTCTCTTTCTTCTGCGAATGACGGGGATGAGAGCCTTGTCAGGTGTCTGGAGTAAATCCTTTGCGTCCGACTCGTTAAAGGGAGAGAAAAATCTTCTTCCAGTACGGGGTGAGTAATCGCTGTCCTGATATCTAGAAGCTCTTTTCAGTCATAAGAGACGTGGCAGAAACACTTATTATGTACAAAATAAGTTAGAAATAATGCGAAAAAAACTTGGAGAAATAAGCTTTTTGAGCATATGGAACATTTCTGAGTTTTTTATTTCAGCTGATGAAACACCCCATTATGTATTCTATGTGATAGTTTAAAATGTTGTCTACTGTACATTTTGATCATTATTGTATCATTTTTAAGGGAGGAATAGTTATCTTGTATTGTAAAAGTTGGCATTTGCATATCACCTTTGATGGATTGCCTCGAGAAAAACAATGAAGTGAATGACATTGACAACTGAAAAAATCTGGAATAAAACAAATTGTCTTAATTGTCAATCATTATTAAAATGTTAATACAACTTTTACACATGTTTTCTCCTCTTTAGGATAACAGTTATGTCTGTAAACTTGGCTCTTCATTACCCTTTCTGTGAGCAAATGGGGGAAACAGATCATGTTATATTGTTTTGACAATCATACTGACATAATTTCATAGTATGGAAAGTCAACAGGATCATTACATTGACATACTGGTATGCTCATATGGCTTCATCTCAATAGTCTAAAGTGGTCTCCTCTTCATCGTCTCTGATTTGTAATGAGTAGGACTAGCAACAGCATAGGCTATAATAGTGCTCCATACCCACTGAATTTTGCTTGTTACCATATACGCTGTGTTTTTCTAGATCAGTGCAGAGAAAGATTCTAAATGGTGCAGATCAAGGGAATGAAACACGGTGAGGAATTTGATTTAGAGATGCAACCCAGCCATTGAGGTACAAAAGAACCCAACACTTTCAAATCCTAGCCCAAAGAAAATGGGAGGCGAACTCACCCCCATCCACATTGACGGGGCTGCAGTGGAGCAGGTGGAGAGCTTCAAGGTCCTCTGTGTCCAAATCACTAAAGACTTAAAATAGTCCAAACACACGCAGTCTTGAAGAAGGCGTGATAGCGCCTCTTCCTCATCAGGAGTTTGGCATGGGCCTTCAAATCCTCAAAAGGTTCTACAGCTCTACAATTGAAAGCATCTTGACTGGCTGCATCACTGCCTGGTATGGCAATAGCAGCTCCCTCGATCGCATGGCGCTACAGAGGGTGGTGCGGACAGCCCAGTACATTACTGGGGCCAAGCTCCCTGCCATCCAGGATATCTACACTGCATGACCAGAAGTATGTGGACACCTGCTCATCGAACATCTCATTCCAAAATCATGAGCATTAATATGGAGTTGGTCCCCCCTTTGCTGCTATAACAGCCTCCACTCTTCTGGAAAGGCTTTCCACTAGATGTTGGAACATTTCTGCAGGGACTTGCTTCCATTCAGCCACAAGACCATTAGTAGGTCGGGCACTGATGTTGGGCGATTAGGCCTGGCTCGCAGTCGGCGTTCCAATTCATCGCAAAGGTGTTTTGATGGAGTTGAGGTCAGGACTCTGCAGGCCAGTCAAGTTCTTCCACACCAATCTTGACAAAGCATTTCTGTATGGATCTCGCTTTGTGCACAGGGGCATTGTGATGCTGAAACAGGAAAGGGCCTTCCCCAAACTGTTGCCACAAAGTTGGAAGCACAAAATCGTCTAGAATGTCATTGTATGCTGTAGCATTAAGATTTCCCTTCACTGGAACTAAGGGGCCTAGCCCGAACCATTATTCCTCCTCCACCAAACTTTACAGTTGGCACTATGCATTGGGGCAGGTAGCGTACTCCTGGCATCCGCCAAACCCAGATTTGTCCATCGGACTGCCAGATGGTGAAGCTTGATTCATCACTCCAGAGAAGGCGTTTCCACTGCTCCAGAGTCCAATGGCGACAAGTTTTACACCACTCTAGCCGACTCCTGGCATTGCGCATGGTGATCTTATGCTTGTGTGCAGCTGCTCGGCCATGGAAACCCATTTCATGAAGCTCCCGACAAACAGTTATTGTGCTTACATTGCTTCCAGAGGCAGTTTGGAACTCGGTAGTGAGTGTTGCAACCGAGGACAGACGATTTTTACACGCTTCAGCACTCGGCGGTCCCCTTCCGTGAGCTTGTGTGGCCTACCACTTCGTGGCTGAGCCGTTGTTGCTTCTACTAGATGTTTCCACTTCACACTAACAGCACTTACAGTTGACCGGGGCAGCTCTAGCAGGGCAGAAATGTGACCTACTGACTTGTTGGAAAGGTGGCATCCTATGACGGTGCCAAGTTGAAAGTCACTGAGCTCTTCAGTAAGGCCATTCTGCCAATGTTTGTCTATGGAGATTGCATGGCGGTGTGCTCGATTTTATATACCTGTCAGCAACGGGTGTGGCTGAAATAGCAGAATCCACTCATTTGAAGGGGTGTCCACATACCTTTGTGTATGGTGTATATCAGGCAGGGTGGAAGGAAGTCCCGGAAAATCGTTAAAGCCATAGACTATTCTCTCTGCTTCCGCACGGCTAGCGGTACCGGAGCATCAAGTCTGACACCAACAGGCTTTTGAATAGCTTCTAACCCCAAACAATACCACTGCTTAATAGCTAACAAAATATCTACACGGACTATTTGAGTTAACCTTGTATCTTTATTTTTGCACTGTCTCTATGCACACTCACAGGGTCCTACACACTCACACACACTCCATCATCTTCTCATTCACACATAATATGCACATACATTTATACTGACTCTACACACACACACACTCACTCACATACAAGCTGCTGCTACTCTGTTTATCTTATATCTTGTTGCTAAAATATATAGCCAAAAGGGCTTTAACACAAGTTAAAATTGATATTCGTGCTCCACTAGGTAGAGGTGATGCCAAATGTACTCAGAGGGACTCAGAGCCAAATGCCGGCATTAATATGCCCTCCAAAGAAAGGTTGGTGGACCAAGATTCAAAGGTCAGTTTAGGAAGGAAGAGGTGGTGTTTGCTCGGTTGCGCCTAGGACATTGTACATTTAACTTGTTTTTACATGTGAATGGCAAGCATGTGAATGGTTTCTGTACAGCCGGTGTATATGGTTGATGAAACTATGGAGCATGTGCTATTGTATTGTTGTATGTGGAAGAGAGGGAAAGATTAATGTGTAGGGTTATCGAGGTTGGATGGGGTGGGGTTGGAAGGGTTTGTTAGAAGTTAGTAGGGCTCTTTTTTATTTTCTTAGTAGTGCAGGATCAGGTAGGAGTAGGAGGGTTAGGTTTTCTTAAAGGCCCATTGCAGTCAACAACGTGATTTTCCTGTGTTGTATATATATTTCTACAGAATGAGGTTGGAATAATACTGACAAATTGTGAAAATGACGATAATGCCCCTTTAGTGTAAGAGCTGTTTGAAAGGACCAACTGAAATTTCAGCCTGTTTTGGTGGGATGGAGTTTTGGCCTGCCTGGTGACATTGCCAGGTAGTAAATTAGTTAATAGGTCTATAAGAAAGAGAGTTCCAAACCTCTCTGCCAATATCAGCTAGTTTTCAGTTTTCCCCTGCCCACTCAGACCACTCCAAGACAGTCCTAGCAAAATTATTTGTTGAGAAATTCGTCTTTGCACAGAAGCTATTTTTGTTTCTATTTCAGTATTTGAATTGAAAAACAATCACACTTAATTGTTACCCAGAAATTATTTGATATTGTCATAAAAAGGCTGCATTGGACATTTAATGTTCGGTTACTTCAATTCTTATATCTGTGATCTGTGGTTGACTTTACACCCGGGTACAGTAGGTGGCCGCATGCATCTCTAACGTTTGTTTGCGTACCACTATTATATTAGAGATGAAGAAGAATCCCAGTGCTCTGTCGTCACTATTTACCACAAACACAAAGTCATAAAGCCCGCATATTTCTACAGTTTCTCTTCTTAAAATTTGATTTGAACCCTAACCATACTCACATACTTCTAGCCGTATGTCTAACCTTGAATTAAGACCAAAGAGCGAATTTTGTTTTGACCAACTTTGTGGCTGTGGTTACTAGTGAAAACCCAGCCCTCGAATGAAAGGACAGCGTATTTACGTAGCACGCTCAATAGCTAAGTTGATTTGCGAGCGGGAGATTTTTGTTCAAGGAAAGCAAGAGAAACTGGTGGTAAGTGGACGCCGTTGTTGTAACATTGGACATCCTATTCATCACTTTAAATTAACCTAAGCTAGCGACTATTTTGAGCGAAATGTGGATAACTCAGCGTTAGTGAAGTACATGTAAGCCAAGTCACAGACCATTTCATTGTTGAACAGCTGAACAAATAGCGTAAGCTAGCTACGTTTCATAACACAATATCGGTCATATTCAAAGACTGTTCAAGTCCAGCATTTAACGTTAGTAAAAGAAAATCACTACAACACCTATCTAGTTAAGGCTTATATGTTCAAGTACATTTTTATATGTGATAACAAGATGCGAAAAGGTCATCAACAACTTGACTAAGTTAGCAAGTCAGTTGCAATTTCCAGTTGTGTAAACTAACGTTAGCTAACTAGAATAATTTTGGATTCCATTCCAACAAGAAAACAACCCTGTCTTGATCAAGTTTAATAGCATATGAGTGTGTCTCAGTAACTAACACAGAAGGAAACGACAATATGCCTTTCAGTTTCATCCTCTGTGAAAACAACTTATTTTATGAACTTAGCAGACATACCTCGCCTGTCCATAAAAAGAGATGGCTATGAGAAGCGAGGCCAGGGTAGAGGCAGAGGTAGAGGAGGAGAGCTTTGGACCACAGCCACTGAGCAGACTTGAGGTAGGTGTTGGAGCATTTATGCCCATACTAATTTATCTGGGTACAGTATTAGATGTGTGTTTGGCTGATATTAACTGAGGATATTCCCTGTACTAGGCTGAACTGATGATCAATATTAAAATGTCTAAACGTCAAATGCATGATGGTAGTGTAATTTGCATTTTTCCACACAGCAATGTGGCATCAGTGCCAGTGACCTAAAGAAACTGGAGGATGCAGGGTTCCACACCATTGAGGCAGTGGCCTATGCCCCCAAGAAGGAGCTGCTCAACATCAAGGGGATCAGTGAAGCCAAAGCAGACAAAGTCCTGGTTAGGTCACCTTCATTTACCAATCTCTTGAGTTTTTATTTTCTGTTCATTTTGTGTTGCCCACAGCCTGCTATTATGACTGAATGATGTTCCTATACCTCTATGGTAACTCCTTCAGGCTGAAGCTGCCAAACTAGTGCCCATGGGCTTTACCACAGCAACAGAGTTCCACCAACGCAGAGCTGAAATCATCCAGATCTCCACTGGGTCCAAAGAGCTGGACAAGCTGTTACAGGGTGAGGCTGGGGTCTCTACCAGTTAATTAGAACCTTAGTCATGACTCTGTTTTTCCACTTGCCCATTTTTATTTGTCACTATCATGGGTATGAAAGGCTTTCTCACTCTCTTTCAGGTGGGATAGAGACGGGCTCCATCACAGAGATGTTTGGAGAGTTCCGGACAGGAAAGACGCAACTGTGCCACACCCTTGCAGTCACCTGTCAGGTACTTGCCATGATGACATTATTTAGCACTAACAAAGGTAGACTTGGCTGTATACTCCTATCTCATCCCAATCACATCTGCTGACATCTTATGACAATAGCACTCTCAGGACATTGTTTGTGTTCTTGTTCTGTAATGTTTTCCCCCAACTCAGTTGCCCATTGACCAGGGTGGTGGAGAGGGCAAAGCCATGTACATTGACACTGAGGGGACCTTCAGACCAGAGAGGTTACTGGCTGTAGCAGAGAGGTGAGTTCTCTCATGGACCAACACAATAACAATGGAGTAACTACTGGGTTATATGACACTGACAGAGTGAAATTTGGAGCAACACTATTCCACTACAGGAATAACACACATTAATTTCTGTCTGTTCAGAGTTACCATAGTACATGCTGTACTTCCTTCAGAAAACTGTACCACACTAGAATGTACTGTTGTTTTTTATTAGGTATGGACTTGTTGGGAGTGACGTTCTGGACAACGTAGCCTACGCTAGAGCCTTTAACACAGACCACCAGACCCAGCTGCTTTACCAAGCCTCAGCCATGATGGCAGAGTCTAGGTCAGACCCCCCCCCTCTATCCACCCACCTGTATATCCACCTCCCCCCTATCCCCCATCCATCCATCCTCCCCCCTATCCCCCACCCATCTTATCCCCCATGCATCCTCCCCCCTATCCCTCATCCAGCCATCCTCCCCCCTATCTATCCATCCTCCCCTCTATCCATCCCTGCCTCCCCTCGATCTATCTATCCCTCCCTTAACCCTGTTCCTGAGGGTTCTGATCCTTCAAATGCTTTTCTATTTCTCACATTCCTTGTTTTCCTTCCATGTTGATAGTATTGCTTATGACATGAATTGAAGTGATCTGGAATAAGGCCACTACCCTCTGGTCACCCAGTCTGCAACGCTATAGGTCTCTCTCTCAGGTATGCCATGCTGATAGTGGACAGTGCCATGGCCCTCTACAGGACAGACTACTCAGGGAGGGGAGAGCTTGCTGCACGGCAAGGCCACCTGGGACGCTTCCTGAGAATGCTGCTGAGGCTAGCAGATGAGGTAAGGCCAGGGTTAGAATTACAGGGGCTTTGTCTGTTTGCTGAATTCCTTATCCATGACTGGTGTTGATCTAATAAAATACATTTGTCAGTAATGTTCTGAACGCTACTTTATTGGCACATTGTGTGTGCACAACTCTCTTCACAGTATGGTCATAATGCTAAACTTTGTCTCTCTCGTCTTGTCAGTTTGGCGTTGCCGTAGTGATAACCAATCAGGTGGTGGCCCAGGTAGACGGTGCTGCTATGTTCTCGGCAGACCCTAAAAAACCCATCGGAGGCAACATCATGGCACATGCGTCCACTACACGGTGAGTAGCTCCATTGACCCCATTTGGCTTTGCAGAATAAAGAATGGGGGTCAGTTTTTTACATTCTGTTCCCTATCTGTCATGTTCTAATGGTTTCTAACATAGCATACCACTTAAGCCCCTGGTGTTCTAGAGCAATTTAGCTATCTAGCTAAACCTCTCCTTGTTTTTAGACTGTACTTGAGGAAAGGCCGTGGGGAGACGAGGATCTGCAAAATCTATGACTCGCCCTGCCTCCCTGAGTCTGAAGCCATGTTTGCCATCAACGCAGACGGGGTGGGTGATGCCAAGGACTGAGCTCAGCTGGAACCATGCCAAGGGGTGAGAGCATGGCTGTATTTCATGAGGCCATGCCCCTCACCCGCCACTGTAGACTTGCACAATGGCAGCTCTTTTATGCTGTGTACACTTCCCCTGAGGTAAGGGCTAATATGGGAGATGCTGGCCATAATGGGTACTTTGCATGGAGTGTTGTCTATTGCCCTGAGGAACATGCTTAGGCCAACACTGTATACAGATCTGTATGGCCCTATGAAGCTTTGAGAACCAGAGTGAGCTCAGCTTCACAAATGTGTGGAATTTTTTTCACCAACCCAATAGACTTAAGATAATACAAGAAGAATTAACTCCACTGGAGGATATGGACTTATTATTTAAGAAATGTGTTGTACTGTGACTTCGGTGTTTCAAGGATGTCTAGTTTTCTACAAGTGTTCTTCATTACAACCATTGTTTGGATTTGACGTTCCCACTGTATATCAGATCTATTCTATTATTAAGAGCAGATGTTTGAGTAAACATACCAGTACGGACTCCTTGACACTCCATTTTCCCTATCCATTACAGAACTATACTTTCTGTATAAGATGCATTGTATTAAAACATTTGATCATTAGGATACCCTGTCTCTGGTCTACATCTGAAGTTATTTGAATTGGGAAATTATTTGTCAACTAATGACCAATACCAAGAAATTGTTGATCCTTTTTGGCAACAGATTACCATACGACAGTGGATAAACAAAGATTAATTTTATGAATGCATTTAGCTAAAGTCCTCATGAATATACTGCAAGTATATCCTTCCTATAGTATCGGGATCAGTACAGTAAAAAGCTTCTCAAACCATGACATTCATTAAAGGACTTTATTTTACCAGGTAAGTTGACTGCGAACACATTCTCACTTACAGGAATTGTATTTGAATGTTAAGTGATAACTTGCCCTATTGAAACCAACAAATGGAGGAATATAAATTCAATGAGTGCTAAGTAAACATTATCTTAAACAAATAAATAAAGGTAAACATTTTCTCAAACAAATCAAAGGCAGCATAACACTCTGGAATTAAATAAAGTAGATAACCTAAGGGTCCATGCTTCTTCTAAAATGCTATTACATGGACTTAAGACTGGGCTTAGTTCATTGAAACATTACGCACTAAACCTTAATAATCATGCTAAATGATTTTCAGGACATGTTTTAATCCCATTTGATTTTACATTTAGAATAAGTTGTCAACATTGTTTCACAACACCATCTAAACAACGGTAGGGCTGATGATTGTACAGGGGGATTAGTCCGATCTAAGTTACTCTCCACACAATGCACACATTTGGTCAACACCAGCAAGAAACAAACATGCTAAATTACAGTAGTACCGGTTAGATGAAAGTGCTTTGAAAACAGTCAATTGTGAAAAGTGAAAAAGGCAAAAATCATTCTGGAAAAAGGTACTGACTGCAATATAAATAGCTCACTCCATATTGATTCAGTGACATAGGAAGTTGAATATCTACTTGGTGTACTGAGGAGAGGGAAAGTTGTCAGTAGATGTTTCTAGTACACAGCTGATTGGGTGGCCTGTGATGAGCGGACTAGTTTGCCAATGGCCATCCAGTGGCAACTGCTGTGTCCTGCCCTATTTGTCCCCACCGTCGAGAGAAAGCTCAGTCGCTTTGTCAATCAAGGCTCCCAGCTCTGCCTCCAACTTAGCACTATCCTCCTAAAGAATGAAAACAAAGGTAAGTGCTGCCTAGCAAAGTCAACCCTGTGTGCACAGTGAATGCTCATCTCCATCCCAAAGAAATGTCTGCTTACCTCACTGGAGCCACTAGGCATGTTCAACGCCAACAGGGCCCAGTTTTTGGCCTCCGACACATTCCCCAGCTCCTTGTGACACTAGAAATCAAAACAACCAAGAGGACAATCAGGATCAGAAAAGTTAACTAGTGTAAAAGTTACAAACTGGAGAAATCCACTGTTTAATTGATCTTGTCTATAGAATTGTATTTCCAATACCTTGGCGATGTAAAGTCTTACTGTCTTGGAGAATCCTGGGTTCAGCTCCTCTGCCTGAAATCAAACAAGGTGGAATAAAAAAATAAAACTGACAAAACATTTAAATAATTTTTTTCTTCTGTATAGAGGCTAGCAGTCGATTTGGCTTCAACTGATTAAGTACCTTGAGGAAGTTTCCAAGGGCGTCGTCGAGAGTAGATGTTGGTGGATTGTCATACAAGGCAGCTGCTGCCTTCCTCTCCAGCCAGCCAAGAGTGGAAACCTACAGAGGAAAAAGGATATGGAACACGGCGGCACGTTTTAGTTAGCATAGGACTGGTTGTATGGTTGTTTTTAAGTCAAGTCCCAAGATAAGGATTTGGGATAAAAAGCTTGTTCTGCTTACCTCATAACACCAGCGCCCCAATAGGTAGAAACACAGTGGGTCATTGTCCCTAAGGGCAATCGCTCGGTCTAAATGCTCCTAGCGGAAAGGGTGAATAGTGCATACAAAAGTCACTTTTATTGTTTACCGTTGACATTCACAATTGTTTTCTGATATAGATTAGACTTTATGAACGGAGGACTTGGATGACATTATTCCAATAGGATTCTGAATAGAATAACAAAAACACACCTTTAGAATGTGACTGCTTTTCAGTTTGCTATGCATAGTCTCGTATTGGGAGGTAAGGCCTGTGAGAACAGCAAACCTGTGGAGTATTGAAAGAGATTAAAAATATATATCTTACCATTTTGCAAAGGGTCAGCACAACATCTCTCACGGTTTTCAGTGACTCACCACTTGTGACATTCCGCATTCAGGCCATTCTTCTTTAGAGCGAACTCTGCTTCTTCACGACCTGTGGAGAAAAGATCAAAGGTCAAAAGCAAACCATCTGACAGTGCATGTTAAAGTGAGAGTTCACGACAAAATCAAACGTTTTCTTTACCTTGTTCTGCATAAGACTTCTTCTCCTGCTTGTCCTCAGTAGAATCATACATGTCACTGTAGGCACGGGCCAGTCGCCATAGAAACTCCCTGCTGTCGCCATACTGGTATCACAAAAAAAAAAAAAAAGACAGATGTAGCTAGACTGAAAAAAAAATATTTTAACAACTTCAGCAACATGAAAACAAAATTTGCCACAAAAGTTCCACATTCTCAGACTCCTTTAAATTTGGGCTGACCTGTAGCTTGTTGGCAAGGAGCAGATGGAAGCCCTCTGCCTTCAGCCTAGCATCACCCGTATGAAGGATATCACTCTGGGCCAGGAGTAATGCCAACTCCCCACTTGGCACTTCAGCCATCACCTCCAACATCTCCTCCTCTTCGTCTTCCTCCTGTGGTTCCTCTCCCTCCTCCTGGGAGTCCTCCTGGCGTAGAGTGATGGTCGTGGCACAGCTCTTGTCCTCATCGGATTCCTCCTCCGGCTCTCTTTCCGCCTCCTTGTCGGTCTCCCGATCCGTGTCCCGATCCGTGTAGTCTGACTCAGCGTTGGCGGTGGAGTACCTGAGACAGTATAGGCAGACAGTTAAGGTCACTACAAAAGTATAGTGCAAGAGCCACCCACCAAAATGGTGTTGTTCTGTGACCCAGGAAACAAAACTGCAAAATGTCAAAAATATCACATAGGTAATGTTTCAAACTTGTAAAAGTTGCACATTAGTTATGTTAAATATCATTGCGCATCTTGTGTAATTTCCCTAGTAATGTTCTAACATTGCCATGTTTCACCTTGGTTCATTTTGTTGCACACTGCCTCACAGAACTATGTGAGATCAGTGCTCATCCTTGCATAAGCTCAAGCAACACGTTACTGATCCTTCAATGATCCAGTTGAACCCCAAAACAAAGAAATGTTTTAACCATATACAGTGGTTCTCAGTTAATCTAAGACATTTTGGCAGGTGTATTTAGCCTACAAGGGACATCATTGTTTTGCCTGCTAGCCAAACTAAAGACATCACAACGTTTTCTAGATAATACAGCTCACAAAACATTTAAGGTCCCGACAGCTACATAAAGCGCTGTTCTGGCATCTGAGAAAAATCAATTTTGCAGCATTCAACAGCTTTTTATCTTGTATTATTTTTGATTCCTCAGGTCTAGTACATACCTTGCTTTCTGTAAGCATGGGCAACAAAATGTGAGTAACATTTTACAAGTTTGAACCACACAGTGTTCATATTCATAAAATTATGTATGTAATGATGTTGAAACTTTGAGGTTGTTTTCTGGGTCACAGAATGCCTTTTCTGAAGCCTTTTTTGGTGGGTGGCTCTTGGACAATTAGCCCTATGCTCATGTTCTTACAATGCTATCTATCCCATGCAGTGATTGCAGTCCATGCTGATCTTACCCTCCCTCGCTGGTCTCCCCTCCATACACGCCTTGACTGGCAGAGAAATAGATGGAGCTGGAGCTCATGGAGTCAGTGCGTTCCCGATGGCTGATGATGTGGCGGCGTCTGCGTGCCCTCTGGCTATCCTCAACACCCTTCCTGCACAGAGCAGCAAAGAGACATTCAACATACATGTCTTGAACAAAAGACACTGAACAAAAAACCTGAAACATGATATATCCTAGATTCAGTGTCCACTTGGTGAACCCATGTGGCCACCACCAAACACCACCACTCACTTGACATCCTGGATAATCTGCTGGGCGATGTCCTGCAGGCCGGTCCTGAGCTCAGCCACCTCGAAGCGGAGGGAAGACACACAGGTCAGCACCTCATCCAGTTGGTTCCTCAGCTCCACCTGCTGCTCAGGAGACAGCCCCTGCACCACTGCCTCCAGGGCCTGCTGCTGGGCCACCACCTCTGAGGGACAAACGGAGACAGAAGAGATATAGCTAGGTTGTCTGGGGGGTGTATAGACACACACCATTGCAAAGATACTCATTACACAGGTGCAGACAGCTGGACACACACAAACGGACATAGTCTCAGATTATGCTACTATGCCATGCAGTGCTTACCACCTACCTTGTTCAAGTGACTCCATCTGAAGGGGTGCTCCATCTGGGCTGTCTATCAAGTACTCAGGGGGGTTAGTCTGGAGTAATAATGTTTGAGATCTTCTTCTACTAATTTCTTTGTAGATTATTAATGTAATCAAGCCTACACCCGCGGTGGCTCCTACACCCAGTCCTATCATCCAATTTCTCCCTAACGGCTTCATGTTGTGCCAAATTGGGACCATAGCAACTTCTTTAGATAACTTGGCTAAATAAGATTTTGTTTGATAATTGCCTTGGTCTATTGATAAATGTCTAGCTAGCTAGATAGATAAATGACTTATAGGGTAACAGGCAATAACTTTCTGTCCGTCTCGAAAACCCTCATGGTAGCGATATTGATAACATTAGCCACTTTTACT
Organism: Salvelinus fontinalis; assembly: GCF_029448725.1. Lineage (NCBI taxonomy): Eukaryota > Metazoa > Chordata > Actinopteri > Salmoniformes > Salmonidae > Salvelinus > Salvelinus fontinalis. Next base: position 17,718,949 of record NC_074691.1, read on the forward strand.
TTCGAAATGATCTGACAGCTAGCTTACTTACTAGCATAGATACAGTGAAATAAACCCTGAATTGTAAGGTTAGCTAGCTATCTTGCAATCAATAACGCCAAGCTAGCTGACATCTTTAGCTTTGTTAATCAATATTTAGCATTTGCTGTAAAAAATAAAGATCTGCTAGCAAGCAATGTTAGCTAGTTAGGAACGATTAATATCGTCACCCTCGGCTCTAGTTGTCAAAACAAGACGCTCGCATCGTGGTACTACTGACAGTGTGACAACTAGCAATCCTTTCAGGAGAATGTCCTTAAATTATTTTAGCTAGCTACCTACTCTATTCCCGTCTGCTGATAAGATACGTTTAAACGGTATAATGTAAGAACAGTAACCTTAAAAACGCCACTTTCGCTTGCATTTCGATCTGTGCCGAGGGGGACGATAAAAATGCTGGACTCCATGAAACGTGTCACATATGAATAATTCCGTCGAGAAACGATGTTTCCATAAACGTTTCTAAAGGTCTTTGGGAGATTTATTATGCTACCAAAAATTATGTTAACCAGCTATTTAAATTACCACCACCAAACATCAGTTTTATGATAGGTAAGGTTCTTGCAAGTCAATTATATTCTTTGTGTTTATCATTTAGGCTACTTTTCCAGTGTAGCATTTGTTTGTAGCACATTTGATTGAACTAGACCAGGGCAATCCAAACCTATTGCTGGAGAGCTACCGTCCTGTGGTTTTTGCCCCCGACCCTAGTTTACCACACCTGATTCTAATAATTAGCTAGTTGATATGAATTTGTTTACTTAAAACTGGAGATGGAGTGAAAATCTACATGAGGTTAGCTGTCCAGCAAAAGGGTTGGAGAAACCTCAAAACTAATTTGGTGAGTGAAAATGGATATAGGAAAAAATGTTTTTCAATATCTTTTGGGTTTTCCAGTAATATTTCCTCAGCACCGAATGACAAGTTCACAGACAGAGTTTAAAACAATCTGTCATTTTACTGTAGCATAGAGCTAAAGGATATTAAAGATAGTGTCTGTTGACTTGTCATTGATTTTAATCGGTGCATAAACAACTCACCCAGTTAGCTCCCTCATCTGAAGCAACCAGAGTGTTATTTATCCCAGATGTTGGACTTTTTGATGTCTCTCTGTGTGGAAGTTTTTGTAAGGATGCATAGATACTCATCAGCGCACTATTCTGCCTGGTCAGTAGCCTATTTCTATTTTCATCATTGATTTATGCATATGTTGAGAGCGACATGTAGTGGTGGAAAAAGTACCCAATTGTCATACTTGAGTAAAATGTATAGTTGCCTTAATCAAAATTTACTCAAGTAAAAGTAAGTCACCTTGTAAAATACCTCTTGAGTAGAAGTATTTGGTTCTAAATATACTTAAGTATCAAAAGTATGGCTTTGGCCCCAAAGTCATTGCGTGTATAAAGATTCTTTATTTTTCCCCCATGGCTTCGGTACGGACTAACAACTTGTCCTCTGACTATTTTCCCTTGCACTGCGGATCCAGACAGGGCTGTCCACTCTCCCCCTTGTTGTTTGCTTTGGCAATCGAACCTCTCGCCATTGCACTACGCTCTAATGATGCCATTCAAGGAATAATCAGGACGGGCTTAGAGCAGAAAGTCTCGCTATATGCGGATGACCTCCTTTTGTTTATCTCTAACCCTGATACCTCATTGCCACGCGCCTTATCTGTTCTTAAAAGGTTTGGATCAATCTCAGGGTACAAGCTGAATCTAGGCAAGAGTGAGCTTTTTCCTGTAAACAAGGCTGCTTTAAAGTGCTCTTTTACAAGTTCTCAGTTTAGGATTGTCCGGGATCAATTCACCTACTTGGGAGTTAAAGTGACAAGGAAATATTCAAATCTGTTTCAGGAAAACTTGGTTGCTCTAGCAGACAGTTTGAAACAATATTTTACTTTTTGGAATGCGCTACCTCTTTCTCTTATCGGAAGGATTAATGTCATTAAAATGAGTGTGTTGCCCAAATTTCTATATTTATTTCAATGTTTACCCATTTTTATTCCAAAATCTTTTTTTATTTCACTGGATCAAACATTCATGCATTTTATTTGGGATGGCAAGGTACCACGGATTGGTAGAAAACATTTACAGAAGCCTAAGTCATTGGGGGGTTTAGCTCTACCAAATTTTCAGACATACTATTGGGCTGCAAATTTCAGAGCCTTTCTGTACAGGCTGCAGACTGATCCTACTGGCCCTAGACCACTCTGGGTCCAGATGGAGTCTGAATCGTGTAAACCTGCTGCACTTTCTTCTGTGTTGTGCTCGTCTCTCCCAGTATCCCTAGGCAAAAGGTGTGTCAACCCAATTGTAAAGCAGTCTCTTAAAATTTGGAATCAGTTCTGTTTAGCCTTTGGCCTCCGAGGCGTTTCTCTATCAGGCCCAATCAATCAGAAGATTTTATTTCCTCCATCTTTGAATGATGGGGCTTTTGGCATCTGGCACTCACTAGGCCTCCCCTCACTAGCCCAATTATTCTTTGATGATACATTTGCCTCTTTTGCTCAGCTACAGGAAAGGTTCAACCTCCCCCAATCCCACTTTTTCCGCTATCTCCAGACTAGGAACTTTGTCAGAGCTAACACACCTGCATTTCCTCATAGGCCTGCGAATACAGCTATAGAGAGCATCCTGGAGCTGAACAAGCTTCCTAGGGGCGCAATTTCAGATGTATATGCAATCATTCATGACTTACAGAACCCTTCTTTGGTGCCTTTAAAGACTCGATGGGAAAAGGATTTGGGGAAGACACCTGGGAATCTGTGCTGCGCAGGGTGCATTCGTCCTCTTAGCACTAGACACAGCCTCATTCAATTCAAGGTGGTTCACCGTATCCACTGGTCTGGGGCCAGACTTGGAAGAATATTCTCTGATTTTGATCCTACCTGTCAGATGTAAAATTGAACCAGCCACACTGTTGCATATGTTCTGGGGCTGTCATAAACTGTCAGGTTTCTGGGAATTAATATTTAAATGTTTCTCTGATATATGTAACACTGTTATGGATCCCTCTCCCCTTACAGCCCTTTTTGGAGTACTGCCCATAGGTACCCCCCCTGTCAAGAATCCAGTCGGACACTGTTGCTTATACAACTCTTTTAGCTAGACGGCTAATACTACAGAACTGGAAGATGGCAGCTCTCCCATCTTATAAATATTGGGTGAGAGATGTGTTGTGCTCTCTAAAACTAGAAATTTTTTAATTCAATTCACGTGGGAACCCCAAACTGTTTAATGAGGCTTGGGCTCCATTCCGGTCTTACTTTAAACAGTCCATCCTCTGATGGCACTCCTATTAAAACCAAAATAAGTCTGTATTTGACCCCCCTGTGACTTAGAGGTTGGATGAGCATTTCTCTGTGTTTTCTTCTGGGGTGGGGGTGGGGGGCATTAAGGTTGATGTGCTTATTGATTGTGACCTGCGGTTGCCTTGTTCATCTTGCCCGGGCAGAGACTAAGGTGTGAGCTTGTTTTTCCCAGTTATTTTAATTTTTTTATTCTGTTCACGCCTACATAAAATTATTATTATTCATTTTTTATTTTAAAGCATTGTAAACTTTTTATTTTTGGTCCAGTGGATGGTTGGTCTGTGACCTTGACTGTCTGTGAGTGGTTGCATTTCTCCACCCCATCCCTTGACTGTTTACAGGAACAATGGTGAGGTGTTTGCTCTGTCCCTATACTATAGATTTCCCTTTAACCTTTAGTAGCCTTCTGCCTGGTGTGTTTAACTTGTCTAAAGTATGGTATCTTTAAAGTAATTATTTTAATATGTATTGTATTTTTTCTAGTTGAGTATATTATTTATATTGCTTTGTCTTGTCTGTGTGTAAAACTTAATAAACAGAGTTTTCAACAAAAAAAAAAGTATCCAAAGTATAAATCATCTCAAATTCCTTTTATTAAACAAAGGTTACTTATATAATAAGAAAGACTGAATACAAGAAATGGAACTGGAGCTTCACATTTACTGAAATGAGTTAGTACCCGAATAACATAGAACAACCTGCGCATGACCAAGGGTGCTCCATTCTTAAAGGGGACATCAGTAATTAACAGAACATAACAATTTTAATGTTTTTAAAATGTATGGATGGCACTCAGACATCATTTACAAAATAAGCATTTGTGTTTAGTGAGTTCACCAGATCAGAGGCAGAAGGGAGGACCATGTGTTGTCTTGATAAGTGTGTGAATTGGACCATTTTCCTGTCCTGCTAAGCTTTCAACATGTAACAAGAACTTTTGGGTGTCAGGTAAAATGTATGTAGTAAAAAGTACATTATTTTCTTTAGGAATGTAGTGAAGTAAAAGTTGTCAAATATACACTGCTCAAAAAAATAAAGGGAACACTTAAACAACACAATGTAACTCAAGTCAATCACACTTCTGTGAAATCAAACTGTCCACTTAGGAAGCAACACTGATTGACAATAAATTTCACATGCTGTTGTGCAAATGGAATAGACAAAAGGTGGAAATTATAGGCAATTAGCAAGACACCCCCAAAAAAGGAGTGATGCTGCAGGTGGTGACCACAGACCACTTCTCAGTTCCTATGCTTCCTGGCTGATGTTTTGGTCACGTTTGAATGCTGGCGGTGCTCTCACTGTAGTGGTAGCATGAGACGGAGTCTACAACCCATACAAGTGGCTCAGGTAGTGCAGTTCATCCAGGATGGCACATCAATGCGAGCTGTGGCAAAAAGGTTTGCTGTGTCTGTCAGCGTAGTGTCCAGAGCATGGAGGCGCTACCAGGAGACAGGCCAGTACATCAGGAGATGTGGAGGAGGCCGTAGGAGGGCAACAACCCAGCAGCAGGACCGCTACCTCCGCCTTTGTGCAAGGAGGTGCACTGCCAGAGCCCTACAAAATGACCTCCAGCAGGCCACAAATGTGCATGTGTCAGCATATGGTCTCACAAGGGGTCTGAGGATCTCATCTCGGTACCTAATGGCAGTCAGGCTACCTCTGGCGAGCACATGGAGGGCTGTGCGGCCCCACAAAGAAATGCCACCCCACACCATGACTGACCCAACGCCAAACCGGTCATGCTGGAGGATGTTGCAGGCAACAGAACGTTCTCCACGGCGTCTCCAGACTCTGTCACGTCTGTCACATGTGCTCAAGTGCTCAGTGTGAACCTGCTTTCATCTGTGAAGAGCACAGGGCGCCAGTGACGAATTTGCCAATCTTGGTGTTCTCTGGCAAATGCCAAACGTCCTGCACGGTGTTGGGCGGTAAGCACAACCCCCACCTGTGGACGTCGGGCCCTCATACCACCCTCATGGAGTCTGTTTCTGACCGTTTGAGCAGACACATGCACATTTGTGGCCTGCTGGAGGTCATTTTGCAGGGCGCTGGCAGTGCACCTCCTTGCACAAAGGCGGAGGTAGCAGTCCTGCTGCTGGGTTGTTGCCCTCCTACGGCCTCCTCCACGTCTCCTGATGTACTGGCCTGTCTCCTGGTAGCGCCTCCATGCTCTGGACACTACGCTGACAGACACAGCAAACCTTTTTGCCACAGCTCGCATTGATGTGACATCCTGGATGAACTACACTACCTGAGCCACTTGTGTGGGTTGTAGACTTCGTCTCATGCTACCACTAGAGTGAGAGCACCACCAGCATTCAAAAGGGACCAAAACATCAGCCAGGAAGCATAGGAACTGAGAAGTGGTCTGTGGTCACCACCTGCAGAATCACTCCTTTTTGGAGGGTGTCTTGCTAATTGCCTATAATTTCCACCTTTTGTCTATTCCATTTGCACAACAGCATGTGGAATTTATTGACAATCAGTGTTGCTTCCTAAGTGGACAGTTTGATTTCACAGAAGTGTGATTGACTTGAAGTTACATTGTGTTTAAGTGTTCCCTTTATTTTTTTGAGCAGTGTATTTATAGTAAAGTACAGATGCCCCAAAAAACTACTCAAGGAGTACTTTAAACTATTTTTACTTAAGTACTTTACACCACTGGTGACATGTATGTCTGATACAATGTGTTTTATTTCACTACAGCCACACAATTATCACAATGTAATGTAAACATGTGTTGTGGCATTTGTGCAAGAACTAATTGGTCATAGCCATAGCAAATAAGAAAAATGCCAGTCCAAAGGCCGAATTGCATTTGAGAGGTCATTTGAAATGTAATTTTACCTTGCATTATCACTGTGCTTTAGGAGACTGGTCCAACAAGGGTTGGTGGTGAGTTTTCAGACCCATCCATAATAAATTACTTATGAGCCAGAAAGACATTTGGAAACAACTTGTTATGAATTTGAATAATTTACTACTTTTTAAAAGAAATTCAGAATCTACAGAATGTGTAGTCTAACAAGTGTTTTATTAACATGCCTTCATAGGGCAAACAAATGCCCTAGTGTTTGAGTTTCTTTATGAATTTACAACAAATACCCAAACACCATAGTGTTTGTTTATAAAGCCTTTGTCTGCCATGGGTTTGCAAGGTATGAACTTTTTATTATGATGCATAAGGCAAATAATAACTAGATACTTACATTTACAGTTGGGAGTACCATGTGGATGAGCCTCCCTGGGTGATTCTGGAGAAGCTGGGCTTCTCTGCAGCGACGATGACAGGTGTGGGTCAAACACAGTTGTGGCATCTACTGTACACAAGCACACCATGTGACAGTCATTAACACACCACTAGGTGTCGCTACTGCAACAAGGCATGAGTGTTTTCACCACAGTCAGTCAGAATTGTACTACTGTATCACCGTGTTTGATTGGAGGGGTGTCCATTGTCAGTTTTAACTTTGGTGAGGATGTTTTTTTTCTCTAATGTATGTCAGTGTCGTTTTATTGTTGATGATAGAATATGACGTGGCTACAGTACTGATGTCATAGTGTAACTACAGTGCCTTCAGAAAGTTTTCACCCTGCTGGACTTTTTCCAGATTTTGTTACAGCCTGAATTTAAAATGGTTTTTGTCACTGGCCTTCACACACTACCCCATAATGTCAAAGTGGAATTATGTTTTTAGGCAGTTTTATAAAAAAGCTTAACATTAAAAGCTGAGATGTCTTGAGTCAAGTATTCAACCCCTTTGTTATGGCAAGCCTAAATACGTTTAGGAGTCAAGGTTTGCTTAACTTGCATAATTTGCATGGCCTCACCCTGTTTAACTACCTCATCTCTGTACCCCACACAATTTTCTGTAAGGTCTCTCAGTCGAGCTGTGAATTTCAAACAGATTCAAACATATAGACTAGGGAGGTTTTCCAATGCTTCACAAAGAAGGGCACCTATTGGTAGATGGGTACATTTTATTAAAAAAATAAATTTAAAAAGAGACATTGAATATCCCTTTATGCATGATTAAGTTATTAATTACCCCCAGTCACTACAAACATACATGTGTCCTTCCTAATTCAGTTGCCGGAGAAGAAGGAAACCGCTCGGGGATTTCACCATGAGGGCAATGGTGACTTTCAAACAGAGTTTAATGGCTGTGATGATAAAAGAACTGAGGTTGGATCAACAACATTTTAGTTACTCCACAATTATAACCTATTTGACAGAATGAAAATGTAGCCTGTACAGATTTAGTTTTTTCAAATGTGCATGCTGTTTGTCAAGGCACTAAAGTAAAACTGCAAAAAATGTGGCAAAGAAATTAACTTTGTCCTGAATACAAAATCTTATGTTTGCGGCAAATTCAACACAACACGTCACTGAGAATCACTCTTCATATTTTCAAGCATACTGTTGGCTGTATTCTGTTATGGGTATGCTTGTCATTGACAAGGACTAGGGAGTTTTAGGCTAAAAAGAAACAGAATAGAGCTAAGCACAGGCAAAATCCTAGAAAAGTTGGTCTGCTTTGCAACTGACACTGGGAAACAAATTCACCTTTCAGCAGGACAATAACTTAAAACACAAGGCCAAATATACACAAGGTGTTTACCAAGAAGACATTGAATGTTCCTGAGTGGCCTAGTTAGTTTTGACTTGAATCTGCTTGAAAATCTATGGCAAGACATGAAAATGGCTGTCTAGCAATGATGAACAACCAACTTGACAGAGCTTGAAGAATACTTTTTTTTTTAAGAATGTGGAAATGTTGCACAATCCAGGTGGGCAAAGCTCTTAGTCTTACCCAGAAAGACTCACAGCTGTAATCGCTGCCGATGGTGACTCTATGTATTGACGCAGGGGTGTAATACTCACAGTATGTAAATGAGATTCCTGTATTTCAATAAATTTGCGAAAATGTTTTTACTTTGTCACTATGGGGTAGTGTGTGTGTGTATATAGTTAAGAAAAATATCATTTGAATTCAGGCTGTATAACAAAATGTGTAATAAGTCAAGTATGATCATACCCCTTTCGAGACATTCAAACAAATTGAGCATTGATGTAGCTACATTCACTATTGCACATACAGTCCTCTGTCACTAAATTGTTGCTTGTGACAAATCTTATGTTGCACATTTGGTATCATGTATTTTAAGACATCAGTAAATCACAATAAGGTTACCCCACTTGTGTTAATATTTTCTCATCATATGCTGTTTATTTATGACTGCAATGTTCCAATCTATTGTATTCCTCTTGCATACGAGTGGGAATTGTGGAAAGTGTTTTGTACCAGTGGCCTGAGGCTCTATACACAGATTTTTCACAAGTAGATTTTTATGAGTTTCTTGTGAACCTGCCTCAGAGTTGAAGGGGGATGTTCATGCTGTTTCTGTCAAAGTCATCAGGGATGGAATTAAGGTTCACTGGCAAAGTAAGTTTTATTATTGGCTGTTTTCTTGCGCTCTCTTCACAACTCACAATACCAGTCACTGACAGACGTAACCTAGAGATCTTATCCGATGAGTGACATCCCTTATTTGGCTACAACAGGTCTAAGGTGTGCAAAGTGAGTGTCTGCCGCCCATATTGCTCTGTGCATTTTTTGCACGCTTCAGATTAATTTACCATTTGTCATCTTCCTTCTGCTGCAGAGGGGAAAGTTTATGGAATCTGAAATAGCCTGGTAGGCTATTTCTCACAGGGGAACATCACCTGAGCATGTTAAGAGATCTGTGCAACAGTCTCAGATCAACAGCACTGACACACGCTTACCTCACCAGACATGCCACCGGGGGTGTTTTTACAGTCCCCAGGTCCAGAACAAATTCAAGGAAATGTACAGTATTATACAGAGCCATAAGTGCATGGAACTCGCTTCCATCTTATATAGCGCAAGTGAACAGGAAACCTGGTTTCAAAAACAATTAAAGCAACACCTCACGGAACAATGCCTCTCCCCCATGTGACATACGTGTGTGTGTGTGTACTGACATGTACAGTGCATTTGGAAATTATTCAGACCCTTGGCCTTTATTCATATTTTATGTCACAGCCGTATTCTAAAATGGGTTATATAGTTTTTTCCTGCTTATCTACACACAATACCCCATAATGACAAAACATTAACTGTTTTTTTAGACTTATGCAAATGTATTAAAAACAAAATGGAAATATCACATTTACATAAGTATTCAGACCTTCCACTCAGTACTTTTGTTGAAGCACCCTTTGGCAGCAATTACAGCCTCGAGTCTGCTTGGGTATGACGATACAAGCTTGGCACACCTGTATTTGGGGTTTCTCCCATTTGTCTCTGCAGATTCTCTCAACCTCTGTCAGGTTGGATGGGAGCGTCGCTGCACAGCAATTGTCAGGTCTCTCCAGAGATGTTCGATCAGGTTCAAGTCCAGGCTCTGGTTGGGCCACTCAAGGACATTCATTGACTTGTCCCGAAGCCACTCCTGCATTGTCTTGGCTGTGTGCTTAGGGTCGTTGTCTTCTTGGATGGTGAACCTCATAACTGAGGAACCTGTATAAACAGAGTTAGGGTAATGTGGCTGTATTGTCTTTCATGAGGTTACAACCATGAAACAAAATGGACCGGGTTGTAGCTGGCTTCTCCACTGACCATTTCCACATTCTCCAGAATAAGAATATTGTTCAATTCTGGGATGTAGTAGAATTTGGCGGGAGAGTTCCCTTGTTCTACTGTGACCCTCTCTGTCCTATATTGCATGGTCAGGGAGACCGTCTCTGCAAAGCATTTACGATGTGGTTGTAAAGTCAAACTGTCGAGTGAAAAAGTCATGACACTACCCACAGGGCGAAGACATCAGGGCCCATATTCACAAAGTCTCTCAGAGTAGGAGTGATAAACCAGGATCAATTAACTTTTTTTAGATCCTAATTAATAGGATTATATGGACAGTGTTAACATGATCTTAAATCAGCACTCCTACTCTGACACACTTTGTGAATATGAGCCAATTGATTGATATTCTTTGGAGAGACTGCATGTTCTTCAGGTGTGAGGAAAATGGGTTTGTTTGCATATTAGATCAACATGATGATGCAAGAAATCCTTATCTAATGATTGTGAGAAGCAAACCGGGTCTGGAATGCAGGTCCCCGCACCATGTGTACATAACAGGCCGACTTTCTCTTAGAAATCAAGGTGTTCAGCTAGTGACTTACTAATGCAATTATTTCTGAGTATTTGAAGGGTACATTTTTCCACCTGGTCATGGACTGGAAAACCCTAGGACCAGACTCATAATTTGCTGCGCAAACCAAAATGTTGTGTGCCTTCAAATGCACGATTCAGAAAGAAGCATAACAGTCTATAATAATGCTCAAATCTACAAGTTGGCAAAGAAAAGGAAAAAAAGACATGAGACAATTGATTCACAATAGCATGATGTACTGTAAGATAATCTAAGTCATTGTTTGTAGCGTACTTAGCATTCTAGCGAGAGATTTATTAGATAATTCACCCTCAGGACTATCATGGCAAGCTGAACATTGTGTCTCTGAGTGGCGTTTTCCATTTCAATACTGAAGGGATTGTGCAAGCTGAGGTGGCTTCTTATAGACGACAGGCGCCATGGCTCTACATGGCCAGGTGAGTTTCAGTTGGACCTGTGCCATAGGGACTGGGTGTCAGCATAAATTAGTCCACGTCCACATTAGTCCACGTCATTTCAACGTGGATAATTGTGTAATATTTGGTTGAGAAATTGATCAATGAGATTACAACCTGTATTCATGAACTCAAAAGACAGCCAAAAGTTAGTTGAATTTCCAATGGATTATCACTATGCTTTCAACCATCTAAAAGCACAACCAAATTCCAATGGAAAAACAATGTCAGATTTTTGGTTTAGTTGTCACCCAAATGTCTGTCACTGTGTTTTCAACCATTTTTAAGAGCACAGCAAAGTTCAAATGAGAATACAATGTCAGATGTTTTGTTTATTTATACAACAGATTCATATGTTATCACTGTGCTTGATCTAATAGCAGAACTAAATGGCCTGAATTGCAGTTGAGATTACATTAAAAGTACATGGTGAAAGTGATCAATGCCGTTCGAGACTGCACAAATTATTACAGCAATTGTTGAGACCTCCACAGACCTGCAATGACCTATGCATGCTATCTTGAACATGCATGCTTTATACGATTACATAAGGAGAAAGTTACACTGAGTGTACAAAACATTATGAACTCTTTCCATGAAATAGACTGACCAGGTGAAAGCTATGATCCTTATTGATGTCACTTGTTAAATCCACTTCAATCAGTGTAGATGAAGTGGAGGAGACAGGTTAAAGAAGGATTTTTAAGCCTTGAAACAATTAAGACAAGGATTGTGGGTGTGATCTTCAGAGGGTGAATGGGCAAGACAAAATATTTAAGTGCCTTTGAACGGGTTATGGTAGTAGGTGCCAGGCGCACTGGTTTGTGTCAAGAACTGCAACGCTGCTGGATTTTTCACGCTCAACAGTTTCCCGTGTATATCAAGAATGGTCCACCACTCAAAGGACATCCAACCAACTTGGGAAGAATTGGAGTATTGCATTGGCCAGCATCCCTGTGGAACGCTCCCTGTGGATTCACTTCTCCATCTCAACCAAAAAACAAAGTTAAAGAATAGGTTTTATTTGATTTAGTCCTATTCTTTAACTTTGTTTTTTGGTTAAGATGGAGACGTGAATCCAACATATAAATTATTCATTTGTAGACAAACTGGAATGAATGCCGGACTAAGTCAGAGCTTGAAACCCTAGGCCTACTGTATTGTCTATTTTTAGTTGAATTGAAAAAATAGCTGTTGATTACATTGCAAATGCTATATAGCCCTAAATGGTGTCATTCATGATACTTGAGGGATAAAGTATGGTCACATTTCATATGCTCTGTTAAACCTACCGCTAGGAATGACTTTGATAGCAACAGTGAATCTATTTTGTTTTTAAGTAAAGATTGCTCAACAATCATTCTCACAATAGCAAATTGGTAATAGTCAACGACAAATATCACAGCTAAGCAGGGCTGGGGTTGGTAAAAAATCTGGATGAGAGACCAAAAGATAGTTGTAGATACATTTTCCAGTAGGAGGTGCTGCCCAGCCTATTGTTTGTTTATTTCTGATAGTGTATATAATGTAAAAAATCTGACGTTGTTTTAAAGGTACAAATTAAAGGTACAACATATCATATTCAAAGTTTGCTGATGCTGAAATTTGGTTACCATCATGACATCATCCTGTAGTTGAAATTTCACAATTTTTTCAAATCCAATGTATTTTCCATGTAACAATACATTGACAAATTACATTGAAACAACAGATTCAACCAGTTTGTGTCCAGTGTGTGGCTACTGGGACCACTTAACAGCACTCAAAACCGAAAATTCCTTTCACAATATCCAATCATTACAGACCAAGACAAGCTGAATTTGTTTACTGTATTTATGAATCATCAAACTGGGGTGGCACACACATAATTACAAGGAGTCTGTATGCATAAAACAACAGGATATTCCATCTCATTTTCATATTCTAGACTTAAGACCCTTTGATTGTTGTTTATACGCTACAGGCAGGATGTCCTCTCTAGCAAACCTCACCAAACATCTCACTCATTCTATTTCTGTAGTGTTATATCAAACTAGAGTATTCTGACTTGCTCCAAGCATCCAATACTTAGGTTAATGACACACTGGGTGCCGATAGCAGCCACGATGCTATATAATTTATAATAGATTCTCCACAGTTTTTGTTGTATTCCACATTTGACAGATAGGAGCAGTTATGTGGTTGATATGTTTATTTTTAGAGAACATCTGAGGGAAAATGTTTACATAAACAGTGAAGTAAATAGTGAATTGACTTAAATAGATATCTGTTTTTGAGTATTTTGTGGCGAATGCCCGGTGATCCGAAGGTAGTGAGTGATTTTTTTTTTTGTTATTTGTCCCCCCCCCACAATCCCACCCCTTCCTATACATGTACAGTAGACCTAAGTAAGTTCCATTGGAAAACCCACACCCTATGGGAAGAGATGCTTTGGCTTCTTCCCCAGGAATTCACCAACCCATAGGGCAAGTGATACAGTAACATTTATCACTGCCCCCTTTCCCTACCTTCCTTGAAGAAACCCAAGCAGTGTAGAGTTCACATGAGCGTCACACTTCCACAATAAAAGGTGATCCTCTATTCTACAGCTTATTAAGACTAGAGAAGTACCTGAGAGAAGATAGTCACGGGAGAAGACACTTACAGACACACAGACAGAGATTAATCAAGGGGGAGGGACCGGAGGTTTATCACTCCATACAAACGCCCCACAGACACAGGTGAGCTGATAAGGCTGTCCAGGGCGCTCATTCAAACACAGAACGTCTGGAGAGCTGTGTGTTCTAACCCAACAGAGAAGAGCGAGAAGAGCGAAATATATTGAGTGAGCATAAAAAGACTGTTTCCTGATTACCTCAGGATACAAAGACAAACACAGGTAAACTTTCAAGACTTTTAAGCAATAAGTGAAGAATGTCACACTCTTAGAAAAAAAGGTGCCATCTAGAACCTAAAAGGGTTCTTCTGTTGTCCCTATAGGAGAACCCTTTGATGAACCCTTTATGGTTTCAGGTAGAACTCTTTTTGGTTCCATGTATAACCCTTTCCACAGAGGGTTCTACATGGAACATAATAGGGTTCTACCTAGAGCCAAAAAGGGGACAGCCGAAGAATCCTTTTGGAACCGTTTTTTTCTAAGAGTGTGTACGGTGAAGGTTTTTCCTCACTACAGCTTGAGCAAATGGTGTGGCCTATATAATGGCTTTAGTTAGTGGTTACTGTGTTGACTTTGTCAGTGGAACAACTAACTTTCCAAAGAAATTGTTTATTGTAATCTGGAAACAGCATAACAAGTTGGCAGTTTTACTGTATTTGAATCATACCAGCTACCTCAGCTTACCTGAGGCAGTATCTGACACATTGTCCTCATAGCTGCAGTAAGTAACTAACCACTATCAAATATCCCAATCTCTGAAAAACATTTAAAAGCTACATACAAATCTTAGATAAATAATTGGGTCTCCATTGGAGCTAATTTGTTGAGGATTCATAATTGGAACTATCAGGAAGTTTGTTGAATCTTGTACTAACTGTACAACTTGGATTTCTGCATTGTCTGAAAGATAGGGCAAATTCCTTAACAACAGCATATTTTGGGGGGGTTTTGACTAACAAGTCAAGCAAGACAACATAACCTTCACGTTTTTGACAAATTAAGGAAGTTCCTAACCAGTTTGTCTTCCAGTCAGGAGTAAAAGTTTTCCTTAATTCCCAACTGTTGTTTCATTACAGGTATATGAATATGAAACACTATCCTTGGGGGAAAAATCTGATCTTTCCCATCTTTAATCTGAGTGAAATGTGGAACTACCAGTTAGAACAAGCCATGATTGCAACACTATCTCAAAAGTTCAAGAAGCTTTAGACACATATAGTGTGAACCAGTGGAGGCTGCTGAGGGGAGTACGGCTCATAATAATGGCTGGAACTGAGCAAATGGAATGGCTTCAAACACATGGAAACTTCAGCCATTACCTCGAGCCTGTCCTCCCCAATTAAGGTGCCACCAACCTCCTGTGGTGTGAATGATGACATTGCATTAGATTTGATTTCACTCAATCACAGCAACAGTCAAAGGGAAAAAAACGTTTTTTATGCTTAAAGGTAATAGCCCTGAAATAAAACCAAGTCTCCAAGATTACGTATTAACAAACTAAGGTGCCTCAGTGTTCATGTTCCAGTACAAGAGGTCAGAGGAGGCTGGTGGGAGGAGCTTTAGGATCAAATGTAATGGCTGAAATGGAATCAATGGAACGGAATCAAACACGTCATTTCCATGTGTTTGGAGTTTTTGGTACCATTCCAGTGTTTCCATTGCAGCCATTAACAATGAGCCCCATCCTCCTATACCTTATCCCACCAGCCTCCTCTGTACGAGGTTGTTTAGACTTTCCCCTCTGAGACAATTAATTCAGCATTTTTTAAGCATCAACTCATACTAGATTAACCTTTGTGTTGTAAGCTATGTGTGTGAAGTTAGAGTATTACAGTGTGTTTGCTTTGATGTGTACAAGAAAAACTGGTTCCTTTATAATACAGTCACTGCTGCAGGTACCAGTCCATAAATGGACCCATCTCAACCTGGAATCTAAGGTCATGGCATTTGTGGCAAATTTTGGCAATGGTTGTAATTTGGGGTGTATCTATGAAATGCCCAAATGAAGAATAAAACTATGGAATGATTATCTAACAATTACGAGTGAGTTTTTTCAATCTATTTTGTTTGTCCTCACAATTTCAGAGTTGCCTAAAGGCCAACTAGACCCTTCAACTGAGTGACCTTGAACTCACTAACTGACGTTACACACAATCAAGTCTATGCCTCTGAAGACTTCCCTGTACTTAAAATCGGCCACCATGCGCTGGCCCCCCAAGCAGAAGCGCCGTGAACTGCTGTCAGTCAACATGATCAGCCTACCACTGGGCGACTTCCGTCACCTCTCCCACATCGGATTGGATGCCCACGGTGATACCTTCGGCGACCTCACAGCCTTCCACCGGACTGGTAGTCTCATCCTCCACAGCTCTCAAAGCCACCAGGACCTCTACTCCAAAGGGATCGCCCCACCCCCACCCAAGCCCCCACGACTCCTCAGCCCAGAAGAGATGGATGCGCAGTCCGCCGAAACCAGAACCCTTCCCCAGGCTTTCAGGCACAAGTGCCACTCCCTGCCTTTACTGGATGATGTGGAGCATGATGGGTTGTACCAACAAGAGGAGGTAAAGCAGAAGCAGGAAGAGGAGGGAGGGTTAACGATGGGTCCGGATGGATTTGAATTGAACGCGGCCCCCCAACAGGTCCCTTGTCTACCAGTGGAGGCCTCTCCAGTGGTCGAGGAAGACTCGTCTTTTTCCCTGAACCTTGACCTGGGGCCATCCATACTAGAAGATGTCCTGCAGGTGATGGACCAGCTTTACCAGTGAGACTTTGAGAAGGGTGGCCCTCAGAACAAAATCTATTACAATCACATGTATGAGGGCCTTTCAAGAAACCCAAGACACTGTACCAGACACTGTACATAGGGAGAACTCTAAACTCCTTCCTTTCTAATGGGAATTGAAAGAGGTTGTGCCATTGATGGACAAATGGGCTGAATCATTGTCAACTGTCAGGATGCTAATCGGCACAATTGTTTTCAATCACTGCATACATAGAGGACAGTTTGTATAATATTTCCTTCTTTTGCATGCAATATAATATAGAGGGATGTGTCATATCTGGGTCAACGCTTTGGACATTTATCCTTCTCAGGTGAAAGCTCTGAGCCAATGACACTCCACTCCACCTGGGTCATGTGACCTAAGGACAGACGATGCCACATATTTGTATCTAGAGGAGACATGTTGTGAAAGGTAAAAAAGACAGACTGTAAACTATGAGACAGAGCTGTGAGACAGACATTTGTGACTGAAGCTTGTCTGACAACTTCTGTGGTGAAACACTGAAAGAACACTGGTTGCTTTTTCTTTTCGATGTTTAGGCCTACTATACAGGGATAATGAGAACTAGCACTCCCATAGTATCTAAGTCAGCTACAGTACGACTCACTCGAATGTATACGTATAGAACTATTTCTTGTTTTTCTTACCAAGTACTCAAGGGGAAAGTTCACCAACAGACCTTTATGAATATACTACTGTAGAAGTCTTTATGACATGGTTTATGGCGTGACTGTGAATAGTATCAGCCTATAAAAGTTTCTTCGGAAAAGCAAAGATCACCAACAATCCTTTTCCCATATCATAATATGTTAGATTAAAGTGGAGCATGAACTCTGCCCAGCACAATGAAATCACATTGTGTTTATACTCTATAGAATAAGCTTTCATTTGTGAAATAAAAACCAGAAAGCTAAGATAGTGCTTACTTTTTGCATCTGAGACACTTTATTCTTTAACATCACTGCTACCTCCTGGTGGCCCATTTTGTAACAACTATCACATCCATTTGTCTTTCTACACCACCCGAAGAAGATATTTCACAGCCTTATATTGGCCGGTATGTGCATCTTCATTACTTCATGGTCCAGTGGGTCAATGTCCATTATTTAAATATATTAGTTTTATAAATCTCCCTCAAGCTTTTTGATAGAAACTATCAAGAATAATCCAGAGCAATTTACAGTTGAGTGCCTAATTGTTGTTACTTTTTCGTGCTGATCCCCCATAGGAATCAAACCCAGAACCCTGGCATTGCAAGCACCATGCTCTACCAACTGAGCCACTCGGGACCACACAGCTACTTTGCCCCATAACAAATATACATTTAATAAGATCTATACTCAGTATGGCCATCCATGTTATTAGTATGCTTTCTTTATTTATCACACTCATTTCACTCCCTGTATCCTATGTAATATCCTCCATTTTGTTCCCTCGACTCTTGTGATTCATGCAATCTCAACAATGGGACTGAGGCACAACCACACCAATTATTGTGTTCTGCATCTGTGTGAGATAACATGAATCAGCTTGTCTGTGGAAGATACACTGTGTTTACCTACTGCTAACCCATTCAAATACACCGCTGTTCTCGACAAGTCTGCCTTTTTTAGCAGACTCTCCTTCACAGGCTTGGTAGAAGCCTGGCTACGGCATAGGTTGTCAGAAAACCCACACTGTTTCAAAATCATCTGTTGTGAATGTTGACATGGCCATTGTATTGGAATAATTCATCCAGGCTACTGTCTTATCATCTGGGTTGGCTTAAATAAAGGTAACTGATTGAGGTACCTGATGAAGGGTTATAGTACAGTTTTAACAAATCAAATTGTATTGGTCACATACACATGGTTAGCAGATGTTAATGCGAGTGTAGTGAAATGCTTGTGGTTCTTGTTCTGACAGTGCAGTAATATCTTACAAGTAATCTAACAATTCCACAACAACTACCTAATACACACAAATCTAAAGGGATGGAAAAAACAATATGTACATATGGATGAGCGATGGCCGAGCGGCATAGGTTAGAGGGTATAAGATACAGTATATACAGTTGAAGTCGGAAGTTTATACACCTTAGCCAAATACATTTAACTCCGTTTTTCACAATTCCTGACATTTAATCCTAGTAAAGATTCACTGTTTTAGGTCAGTTAGGATCACCACTTTATTTTAAGAATGTGAAATGTCAGAATAATAGTAGTGATTTATTTCCGCTTTTATTTATTTCATCACATTCCCAGTGGGTCAGAAGTTTACATACTCAATTAGTATTTGGTAGCATTGCCTTTAATTTTTTTAACTTAGATCAAGTGTTTTGGGTAGCCTTCCACAAGCTTCCCACAATAAGTTTGGTGAAATTTGGCCCATTCCTCCTGACAGAGCTGGTGTAACGGAGTCAGGTTTGTAGGCCTCCTTGCTTGCACACGCTTTTTCAGTTCTGCCCACAAATGTTCTATAGGATTGAGGTCAGGGCTTTGCGATGGCCACTCCAATACCTTGACTTTGTTGTCCTTAAACCATTTGCCACAACTTTGGAAGTATGCTTGCAAGCCTCCCCCTTTTTCCTCCAAACATAACAATGGTCATTATGGCCAAACAGTTCTATTTTTGTTTCATCAGACCAGAGGACATTTCTCCAAAAAGTACAATCTTTGTCCCCATGTGCAGTTGCAAAGCGTAATCAGGCTTTTTTATGGCAGTTTTGGAGCAGTGGCTTCTTCCTTGCTGAGCGGCCTTTCAGGTTATGCCGATTATAGGACTCGTTTTACTGTGTATATAGATACTTTTGTACCTGTTTCCTCCAGCATCTTCACAAGGTCCTTTGCTGTTCTGGGATTGATTTGCACTTCTCACACCAAAGTACATTCATCTCTAGGAGACAGAACACGTCTCCTTCCTGAGCGGCATGAAGGCTGCATGGTCCCATGGTGTTTATACTTGCATACTTTTGCTTGTACAGATGAACGTGGTACCTTCAGGTGTTTGGAAATTGCTCCCAAGGATGAACCAGACTTGTGGAGGTCTAAAAAAAAAAAATCTGAGGTCTTGGCTGATTCCTTTTGATTTTCCCATGATGTCAAGCAAAGGGGCACTGAGTTTGAAGGTAGGCCTTGAAATACATCCACAGGTACACTTCCAATTGACTCAAATGATGTCAATCAGCCTATCAGAAGCTTCTAAAGCCATGACATCATTTTCTGGAATTTTCCAAGTTGTTTAAAGGCACAGTCAACTTAGTGTATGTAAACTTCTGACCCACTGGAATTGTGATACATTGAAATAATCTGTCTGTAAATAATTATTGGAAAAATTACTTGTGCCATGCACAAAGTAGATGTCCTAACCGACATGCCAAAACTATAGTTTGTTAACAAGAAATTTGCGGAGTGGTTGAAAAACAAGTTTTAATGACTCCAACTTAAGTGATGTAAACTTCCGACTTCAACTGTGCATATGAGATGAGTAATATAAGATATGTAAACACTGTTAAAGTGGCATAATCTAAAGTGACTAGTGATCCATTTATTATAGTGGCCAATGATTTGAGTCTGTATGTAGGCAGCAGCCTCTCTGAGTTAGTGATTGCTGTTTAACAGACTGATGGCCTTGAGATAGAAGCTGTTTTTCAGTCTCTTTCAGCTTTGATGCAACTGTACTGACCTCGCCTTCTGGATGGTAGCGGGGTGAACAGGCAGCGGCTCGGGTGGTTGTTGTCCTTGATGATCTTTTTGGCCTTCCTGTGACATCGGGTGCTGTAGGTGTCCTGGAGGGCAGGTAGTTTTCCTCCGGTGATGCACTGTGCAGAGCTCACCATCGTCTGGAGAGCCTTGAGGTTGAGGGCAGTGCAGTTGCCTTACCAGGCGGTGATACATTCCCAACAGGATGCTCTCAATTGTGCATCTGTAAAAGTTTGTCAGGTTTTTAGGTGACAAGCCAAATTTCTTCAGCCTCCTGAAGAACGGGTACATCCTGCTGGAGTTTCTGCCTATAAGATGGCAGGAGCAAAATGGAGTCGTGGTCGGATTTGAGGCTGTTCTGAAGCCAAAAGGGGGAGGGGGTGTTCCCAATGTTTCTTATACTCAGTGTGTGATCGAAGAATGTTGCTCTTATACAGTCTGTAATGGGATCTGTATTTGGAACTTTTGTGCTGAAATCATGAGAAATAATGATTGCAGTAAGCACGACTTAATGTTCACACACCCACGGCTGAAAAATCTATTCAGCTTTTATCAAATTTGGAAGTTAAAGTAGTGTGCCTTTTACAGGCGCATTGACACAAAAGTTCCAAATACAGATCCCATTACAGGCTGTTTAAGAGCAACATTTTCCGATCACACACTGAGTATACCAAACATTAGTAACCCCTTTTGGCTTCAGAACAGCCTCAATTCGTTGGGGCATGGACTCTAAAATGTGCCGAAAGCATTTCACAGGGATGCTGGCCCATGTTGACTCCAATGTTTCCCATAGCTGTGTAAAGTTGGCTAGATGTCTTTTGGGTGGTGGACCATTCGTGATACACATGGGACACTGTTGAGCGTGGAAAAACCCAGCTGCGTTGCAGTTCTTGACACAAACCGATGTGTCTGGCACCTACTCCCAACGTTCAAAGGCACTTAAATCTTTTGTTTCGCTCTTTTGTCTTAGCTTTCATCTGGATTCAGCTGGTCAGTCTGTCATGGAAAGAGCAAGTCTTTTTATTGTTTTGTACATTCAGTGTATATGATGGGTAGGACAACCCGATAAAGTTGATATTTGGAGAGTTGTGGTTTTCTGCTGTTACACAGTCTGACTGTGTGATTGACTAACTTTGAACCTGAATCGTCTGTGTCCCAAGACTGTGTTAGCCCGCGGAGCTAAAGCCTAGTGGCCAACTCATTATAATTGATCAGTTTGCTGTTTTAAAGAGAAAGGCAAGGTGTCTAAGTAATCCTATGGTGCTTTGATGGACATCTTTCTGTAATGTGCATTGAATGGACCCACTCACAACAAACAGATGATCCATTATCAAAACTGGCATGGGCACATTGGTGCATGAGTGAGGTTTACACGGGCAGATAGCCTGTAGCAATTCAATTGCAATTCTGGAGCGGTTAAAAATCCCTCAGTGTACAGAGTTAAGAGCCCAACGGACAAGAGTTGTCTCAGCTTTTATAATCTTTGTCTACATGGTAGTTTAGCAGGTGTGTGAGATCATGATGGGAACATAGCGTACAGACAAGTGATGACGCCAGTTTTGTTACTCCTTTCTGCTGATAGAATTGTCACTGCTGCTCAAGCTAGCCTCTGTTCTCTTCATATCTCCACACAACTGTGCCCTTGAAAGATACAAAAATAACAGGATTGACCAGAAACTGGTCACTGTCAGACGGCCCTTTGTCTTTGGTCGCTTGACTAAGTTACTCGGAAACAAGAGAAGAAAAAACACTAGCTTCTTTTTCCATGAGAGAAACAGACAGTGGAAATGTACAGCTTTAAGGCTCATACAGCGCATGTGCTTAACAAAGTTTGTCATTTTTTCCACCATAGTTTCCTGGCCTGGTACGGTGGTCTGTCAGTGGCTATTAAGGGTATCCTTAGGCGGACTGTGAACCTGGGGTCCAAGCTCTGCGGGCTGCAGTGCAGGGGGCTTCATGGCCTCTGATAAACGAGCAAGGGACAAGGCCAAGTGCATCATAGAGGACCCCACTCACAATATTGCCCAATGTTTTGAGCTGCTGCCCTTCAGAAGGACATTAAAGGTTCAAATGTTCAGCAAGAATAGGAGCAAGGAGAGTTTATTTCCATCAGCCGTCAAGCTGCTGAACAGTGGGACATAGGACAGATGCAGGGCCAATATGTGGTCGTACAGTAGCCTGCAGGGGCTTTGAATATGTCAAAATGTGTGTTACTTGTGTACTAACTTTCCAGTTTCCCGTACTGCATGTTTTATATATATTTTGTATTTGTATGCTGTCGTCACAAAAATAATTTCCATGTAAATGGACCATAAGCTGTATCACGGTGTCTCGGGGGGTAGCAAATGTGGCAAACAGTGCACCAGTGTTGTATGGAGGTGCTTGTCGACCTGAGATGCTTCCCGCTGAGCAGCTGTATCACGGTGTTGCCATTCTTTCCCGTCCCGTTATTTTATTTCAAGTAGGATAGTAGCCTACACAAGAAATAACGAATATTGATAACCATCTAGATGTCACCTTGATACAGTCTACTCAATGGGGAGTGCATAAATGACAACAATACCGGGACACAGTGTCCTTTTGGTTCCGCTTGCCAAGCACTGTTGTCCCACAACGTGGGAAGTAGCTACCTCGTGTCAGGGTTGCCAGGTCTAGCAACAATTTCTAGCCCAATGGGGGAGGGCGAGAGGGGTGTGTGTGCGTTGAGAGCACTGGTTGAGAGAGTGCTGTAGCAGAGGCATCTGAGTCACGAGACCGCATCATGCAGGGTTGTCTCGTCCCATTACCTCTGAAAACCCACCTACAAGGCCTGCAGGTGGTAAGGGTAGGTAACAACACATCTGCCACGCTGATCCTCAACACTGGGGCACCTCAGGAGTGCGTGCTCAGTCCCCTCCTCTACTCCCTGTTCACTCATGACTGTATGGCTGACTCCAACACCATCATTAAGTTTGCCGACGACACAACAGTGGTAGGCCTGATCACCGACAACGATGAGACAGCCTATAGGGAGGAGGTCAGACACTGCCAGGATAACAACCTCTCCCTCAATGCGATCAAGACAAAGAAGATGATTGTGGACTACAGGAAAAGGAAGACCGAGCACGCCCCCATTCTCATCGACGGGCTGTAGTGGAGCAGGTTCAAGTTCCTTGGTGTCCACATCACCAACAAACTATCATGGTTTGTAGGCTGGAGGCTGGATTGCTGGACTTCCGGGCGCCGAGCGAGATGGCTGCCTCGCTTCGCGTTCCTTGGAAAATATGCAGTATTCTGTTTTTTTATGTGTTATTTCTTACATTGGTACCCCAGGTGATCTTAGATGTCATTACATATAGTCGGGAGGAACTACTGAATATACGATTAACGTCAACTAACCACCGTTCCTACCAGGAATATGACTTTCCCGAAACGGATCCAGTGTTTTGCCTTCCACCCAATACAATGGACCTGATCCCAGCCGGCGAAGCTACTCGACGCCGTAAAAGGGGAAAACGTAGCGGTCTCCTGGTCAGGCTTCGGAGACGGGCATATCGCGCTCCACTCCCTAGCATACTACTCGCCAATGTCCAGTCTCTTGACAATAAGGTCGATGAAATCCGAGCACGGGTAACTTTCCAGAGAGACATCAGGGATTGCAACGTGCTCTGCTTCACGGAAACATGGCTAACTCAAAAGACGCTAACGGAGTCGGTGCAGCCAGCTGGTTTCTTCACGCATCGCGCAGACAGAAACAAACATCTTTCTGGTAAGAAGAGGGGCGGGGGGGTATGCCTCATGATTAACGAGACGTGGTGTGACCATCATAACAACACTCAGGAACTCAAGTCATTCTGTTCACCTGATCTAGAACTCCTCACAATCAAATGTCGACCGCATTATCTACCAAGGGAATTCTCTTCGGTCATAATCACAGCCGTATATATTCCCCCCCAAGCAGACACATCGATGGCCCTGAACGAACTCTATCTGACTCTCTGTAAACTGGAAACCACACACCCTGAGGCTGCATTCATCGTAGCTGGGGATTTTAACAAGGCTAATCTAAAAACAAAACTCCCCAAATTCTATCAGCACATCGATTGTCCTACCAGGGCTGGCAAAACTCTGGACCATTGTTATACTAACTTCCGCGACGCATATAAGGCCCTCCCCCGCCCTCCTTTCGGAAAAGCTGACCACGACTCCATTTTGTTGATTCCAGCCTACAAACAGAAATTTAAACTACAAGCTCCCGCGCTCAGGTCTGTTCATCGCTGGTCCGACCAATCTGATTCCACGCTTCAAGACTGCTTCGATCACGCGGATTGGAATATGTTCCGCACCGCGTCCAACAACAACATTGAAGAATATGCTGATTCGGTGAGCGAGTTCATTAGGAAGTGCATTGACGATGTCGTACCCACAGCAACGATTAAAACATTCCCAAACCAGAAACCGTGGATTGACGGCAGCATTCGCGTGAAACTGAAAGCGCGAACCACTGCTTTTAACCAGGGCAAGGTGACCGGAAACATGACCGAATACACACAGTGTAGCTATTCTCTCCGCAAGGCTATCAAACAGGCTAAGTCTCAGTACAGAGACAAAATTGAATCGCAATTCAACAGCTCAGACACAAGAGGTATGTGGCAGGGTCTACAGTCTATCACGGATTACAAAAAGAAAACCAGCCCCGTCGCGGACCAGGATGTCTTGCTCCCAGACAGGCTAAATACCTTTTTTGCCCGCTTTGAGGACAATACAGTGCCACGGACACGGCCCGCTACCAAAACCTGCGGAATCTCCTTCACTGCAGCCGAGGTGAGTAAAACATTTAAACGTGTTAACCCTCGCAAGGCTGCAGGCCCAGACGGCATTCCCAGCCGCGTCCTCAGAGCATGCGCAGACCAGCTGGCTGGTGTGTTTACGGACATATTCAATCAATCCTTATCCCAGTCTGCTGTTCCCACATGCTTCAAGAGGGCCACCATTGTTCCTGTTCCCAAGAAAGCTAAGGTAACTGAGCTAAACGACTACCGCCCCGTAGCACTCACTTCCGTCATCATGAAGTGCTTTGAGAGACTAGTCAAGGACCATATCACCTCCACCCTACCGGACACCCTAGACCCACTCCAATTTGCTTACCGACCCAATAGGTCCACAGACGACGCAATCGCAACCACACTGCACACTGCCCTAACCCATCTGGACAAGAGGAATACCTATGTGAGAATGCTGTTCATCGACTACAGCTCAGCATTTAACACCATAGTACCCTCCAAACTCGTCATCAAGCTCGAGACCCTGGGCCTCGACCCCGCCCTGTGCAACTGGGTCCTGGACTTCCTGACGGGCCGCCCCCAGGTGGTGAGGGTAGGTAACAACATCTCCACCCCGCTGATCCTCAACACTGGGGCCCCACAAGGGTGCGTTCTGAGCCCTCTCCTGTACTCCCTGTTCACCCACGACTGCGTGGCCATGCACGCCTCCAACTCAATCATCAAGTTTGCGGACGACACTACAGTGGTAGGCTTGATTACCAACAACGACGAGACGGCCTACAGGGAGGAGGTGAGGGCCCTCGGAGTGTGGTGTCAGGAAAATAACCTCACACTCAACGTCAACAAAACAAAGGAGATGATTGTGGACTTCAGGAAACAGCAGAGGGAGCACCCCCCTATCCACATCGACGGGTCAGTAGTGGAGAAGGTGGAAAGTTTTAAGTTCCTCGGTGTACACATCACGGACAAACTGAATTGGTCCACCCACACAGACAGCGTTGTGAAGAAGGCGCAGCAGCGCCTCTTCAACCTCAGAAGGCTGAAGATATTCGGCTTGTCACCAAAAGCACTCACAAACTTCTACAGATGCACAATCGAGAGCATCCTGTCGGGCTGCATCACCGCCTGGTACGGCAACTGCTCCGTACACAACCGTAAGGCTCTCCAGAGGGTAGTGAGGTCGGCAGAACGCATCACCCGGGGCAAACTTCCTGCCCTCCAGGACACCTACACCACCCGATGTCACAGGAAGGCCATAAAGATCATCAAGGACAACAACCACCCAAGCCACTGCCTGTTCACCCCGCTATCATCCAGAAGGCGAGGTCAGTACAGGTGCATCCAAGCAGGGACCGAGAGACTGAAAAACAGCTTCTATCTCAAAGCCATCAGACTGTTAAACAGCCACCACTAACATTTAGCGGCCGCTGCCAACATACTGACTCAACTCCAGCCACTTTAAAAATGGGAATTGATGGAAATTATGTAAAAATGTACCACCAGCCACTTTAAACAATGCCACCTAATATAATGTTTACATACCCTACATTACACATCTCTTATGTATATGTATATACTGTACTCTATATCATCTACTGCATCTTGCCATCTTATGTAATACATGGACCACTAGCCACTTTAAACTATGCCACTTTATGTTTACATACCCTACAGTACTCATCTCATAGGTATATACCATACTCTATACCATGTACTGCACCATTGCCTATGCCGTTCTGTACCATCACTCATTCATATATCTCTATGTACATATTCTTTATTTCTTTATCCCTTTACACTTGCGTGTATAAGGTAGTAGTTGCGGAATTGTTAGGTTAGATTACTTGTTGTTATTACTGCATTGTCGGAACTAGAAGCACAAGCATTTCGCTACACTCGCATTAACATCTGCTAACCATGTGTATGTGACTAATAAAATTTGATTTGATTTGGTCCAAACACACCAAGACAGTCGTGAAGAGGACATGACAACGCCTATTCCCCCTCCAGGAGAATGAAAGATTTGGCATGGGTCCTCAGATCCTGAAAAATTTATACAGCTGCACCATCGAGAGCATCCTGACTGGTTGCATCACCGCCTGGTATGGCAACTGCTCGGCCTCCGACCGCGAGGCACTACAGAGGGTAGTGCATATGGACCAGTACATCACTGGGGCCAAGCTTCCTGCCATCCAGGACCTCTATACCAGGCGGTGTCAGAGGAAGGCCCTAAAAATTGGCAAAGACTCAAGCCACTCTAGTCATAGACTGTTCTCTCTGCTACCTATTTGCATTGTGTCGTGTTGTATGCAAACAAAGTCAAATCCACTGTGCTGATGGGCAGAGGGGTATCCTAAGAAGAAAGCTAGATCTACTCAGGGTTTTCTAAAGCTAACCAGCTTCAGTTAGCTTCACATTCCAGCTCAGGCTTCATCCGTACTACGACCGTGGATATTGCTCGTCCGCCTGCCACAAACTCTAGCAGGATTGTAACTAGGCTTGCATGTCGCACATGGCTAGTCGAACTCTGAACCATTAATCCAGGGGCAAGTCAGTGACACATTTTCATTGGTGCCGAATTAAAAATGAAAGAAAAGTTATCTTGCAAATTCAGCAGGTTATGGCGTGAAAGAAGCTTTTAGAAGTGCCCTCTTTATTTTATTACGTATTGTTAATGCTGTCTTTGGAGTGCTTATCAATGCAAAAGCACCTTTTTCATCCACTCCTATCTATATATTTTTTTATTAAGTCATACAAAGTTGATACACTGGCTGAAGTTTAAAATGCTTTCTGTCATTACTAAATGTGTAATGTGATATTTTGACAACCGTTTCCCCCCCCCAAAAAAAAAACATTTGATTAGTAAAATATTTTATTAGTTGTCTTCCTCGAATGAAGGGGATGATGACGCTATCTTTGCAAGAGGGAGGGAATCTGATTTCTTTGGTCCTCAACTCCCAGCTCAGCCGTGAGTTAGCCTGCCCTGGAGCAATTTAGAATAGTTGCCATAGCAATGTACCTGGCTAAAAGGTGAGCCCCTTTCGTATGACCGGTTTTCCTGAGTTTAACTCAGAGTTGACCAAAGTTACCTCGCTAAATCGTCAAACCTGCTTTGTATGATACCCCTCTTGTCTGTGTCACTGTCTGTGTTTTTTGCAGTAGGATTGGATAGAGCACAATCACTGCAGGTGTGTATCCCATTCCCGTGTTAGTGGGCAAGTGAGCATTGTCAAATCAAAACCCAACCTTAAAGTAAGTCATGATGAACTCACTTACAAAACTCAGTTTTGTACAAGACTGACATTATTATCAACAAAATTATCCTATTTACAACTTGTACATTTTGACACTGTAATACGTTTCTGACTAATATTGATGCCACATAGCCCGTTTTCTATTTGATAAGTTGTTTTGCCTTCAGTTGTGCTTTAAGCCGCGGCAAAACGCATCATCATGAGGACGTGGCAAGTGACACTTTGCTTCTGGAAAATCCTATATCTTGAAAACTTGACTGCTGATATGCAAAACATTTTGGGACTGTATCAACAGTGGACTAGCAAAAAAAAAAATCCACTCAGTTTTCTTTTTCTTCTAACGCAGGACATCAATGACAAACGATGTAAGGAATAATAGCGCCATTTTGTGACAGCAGGGCTATTACCTAGAGTAGCCAATATTAGGGTGAAAGTCAGTAAGCACACGGACACAACGCATACAAACAACAGTACAACCATCATGACTACTTTTAATAAAAAATAAAAAAATCTGTTTTATTAACTGAAAATGCACAATTATTTGTAACAGTGAAATATGACTCATCCCCTGGCTTTAAAACAGAAGTCCAAACTCTCATGGTAAGGTAGTTGCATGGTTAGTAACCTCATCCAAAGAGGAAAAGGTGAAGTGAGAGATTTTGCTCACACCAAAATCTGTCCAAAATTAGCCCAATTAATTTCTATGGGCTTAATATACCAACCTAGGCGTGTCGCCTGCCTTCCCGCCTTTGGGACAAAAACTCCCATTGTTAGTGCAGAGACATGAGCATCTCGTCATTATACACAGACCTCTGCTTCATCCCCAGGCTATTGCGCACAGCGCATATAAGCCATATTGTCATATAAGCCATATAAGCCATATATAACCATATTGTCAACCACTCAGAGGTGAGAGGTATTGTTGATTCTTTCTGCTCAGAGGCCAAATGCAAGCACTCCAGCAATCACTGACTGGAAACGAGGATGCTGCTCTCAGATGCAGGCTAGGCCATGTATATGGTCATATGCAGCAGTGTGTAAGGAGGGAGATTCCGAGATGTGAGAAGTGTGCAGAAGGGCATGGGACAAAGGAATGTCTAGTATCGGTGGAAAAACTGTGTGTCAGTTGGGTACCAATGTTGCTGGGGATCAGAAGTGCCCGGTGCGAGAGAGACAGGTTGAGGTTGCCAGGGTCAGAGTAGAACAGAAGGTGTAATATGCTGAGGCAGTGATGAGAGTAGAGGATGATGGGTCAAGGGTGAATAGTTGGTCTAGGCCAATACAGAGTGATACAAATTTTTACTTCAGTGAGGTTGGCTTCTTAGCATTCATTGCCATGGTTATCACATGTACCGCAGAAATGGAATGTATATGTCGATGCCTGATGAAGACCTAAGGGTCGAAACGTTAAATAAATATCACCTAGGAGCATGGGCAGCAGTGTGCAGCATTTTCCTTTCTGTTTTCCAAGTATGTGGGTGTACAATGTTTTACTGCAGAAGAGTATAAGGTACCTTTCAATCTACTTCGCTCCATCTATTACCACGTGCCTGTCCTCCCCAATTAAGGCGCCACCAACTTGTGGTGTAGGGTTTTTGTATCACAAAACGTAACGTGATCGACCACACACTCCCGCACAGTAGGCGGCGGCATGCACAAACAAAATGTGCAAGCGCCATGATATCAAAGAAGAACCACTTAAAGTTGTCCTGGTTGATGCATGCAATGTCTGAGCAGGGGAACGCGACCAAAGTCTGATTTGGAGAACAGCGCTGCAAGGTTTGGCTAGTGTATTTCTACCAAAACGCGCGCACACAGGAATTGTAGGAAATTGGCTACTACAAAAAGTTACCTTCGATTCGCTGTGGAATTCGAGCAGTTGAAGGGATAAGTACGGTAAGAGTAACACACGTTTTGTGAGTAGGGCGAAATTGGTCTGTAATTTGTTAAACTCATGCACTTGAACGGAGAAAAGGACTACATCACTCGCAAATAACTTTTTGTCCAACATACAGTAACATTGTATGCTGTATCACGATACACATTGTATTAACTTCGCCCAGGCTTGGCATGAGCAAGACATCTTGGCAAAGTGAAGTGCCACTGCCAACATTTCGGTAATACAATGCGCAACGTTCTGTCAAGTTTGTGGATGTCATAACAATTGCCACAAAGTATTTGCAATTAGTACTACAGATAAACGGGTCAAACCACCAATGGAGTAAATTTTGGGTAATGTAACTTTAAAAAAAGCACAATTACACAATTTGTATTCTATAAAGAGCACATGTTCAACTTCATAAACATGTTTTCACATCAACGGATTAAATAAGAATATATGACTAAGTGCCAAGTAGCAGGGTTGAGGTTTATCTTAAATCAGACAAATCCTGTGACATGGGGAATGGAAGTGTGTTGTGTGCAACAGGGAGGGGCAATTGAATGAAGACTTCACAAATAACTTAAATTGTTAACATGTCTAGCCTATCTATGAGTAACTGTGTTATGCTCAACATGCTCAGTAGTCCACCACAAAACACTTGGGGGGGGGGGGGCAGAAGCTTGTAAGTTACCAGCAACAGTACTACACTACATGACCAGAAGTATGTGGACACCTGCTGAACATCTCCATTCCAAAATCATGAGCATTAATATAGAGTTAGTCCCCCCTTTGCTGCTATAACAGACTCCACTCTTCTGGGAAGGCTTTTCCCTAGATGTTGGAAAATTGCTGCAGGGAGCTCGTGCACTGATGTTGAGTGATTAGGCCTGGCTCGCAGTCAGCATTCCAAAGGTGTTCGATGGGGTTGAGGTCAGGCCAGTTAAGTTGTTTCACACCAATCTAGACAAACCGTTTGTTTGGACCTCGCTTTGTGTACAGGGCCATTGTCATGCTGAAACAAGAAAGGGCCTTCCACAAAGTTGGAAGTACAGAATCATCTAGAATGTCATTGTATGCTGTAGTGTTAAGATTTCCTTTCCCTGGAACTAAGGGGCCTAGCCCGAACCATGAAAACAGTCATCACCCCAGAGAACGCGTTTCCACTGCTCCAGTCCAATTGCGGCGAGCTTTATACCACTCCAGCCTACGCTTGGCATTGCACATGGTGATCTTAGGCTTGTGTGCGGCTACTTGGCAATGGAAACCCACTTCATTAAGCTCCCAACATACAGTTCTTGTGCTGAAGTTGCTTCCAGAGGCAGTTTGAAACTCGGTAGTGAGTGTTGCAACCGGCTAGAAATTTGACGAACTGACTTGTTGGAAAGGTGGCATCCTATGACGGTGCCGTATTGAAAGTCACTGAGTTCTTCAGTAAGGCCATTCTACTGCCAATGTTTGTCTATGGAGATTGCATGTCTGTGTGGGTGAAATAGTTAACTCCTAATTTGAAGGGGTGTCCACATATTTTTGGAAATATAGTGTGTCTAATAGACACCTGGATTCAGGCTATGGTGCATATACATTAGAAATATAAGTGGGTTATGTCCACTGAAATCTAGTGCAGGGATGGGCTACTTTGATGCGGGTGCGTGTCACATTCTGAACTCAATAGGGGCTGCAGTGGCTCGCGGGTCTGCTTACCCATATCCACAAATGCAGTCAACTGATTTGTGAAATCAATCCATTTGTGCAGTTAAACTGCTTTGCTCTCCTTTTGGATACCCAAAGTGAGATTTGGTTGTTTGTTTTTTAAAGTAAATATTCTGTAATGATACACTTTTTGCCATGGGGCATAGAGACAATGTTGCAATTTTTACATTTCCTACAGTTCTACACATTTTGCCATGACTGTTGCTGTGTTACTATGAGGGTGACTAACAAATTCAATGGGGGCCCCCTGGAGGTCACGGCCCCTGGGCACGTGTTTAGATAGTATAGCCAGCTAACTTACAATCTCAAAATTGTTATTGACTGACAACTAGAAACTGCTGGTGCACAACCAATTTAGAAATTGCACTTTGTGTATTCTATTATTGTAGCTCTCAAAAGTAAGTTGAGCCCTCGACTGAGTACCTAACGGTACTCGGTAGTGAGTGTTGCAACCGGGCAGACGCTGCTCTAGGAGGACTAATTTGTGCCCATGGCCATGTATTGTTTACTACTGTTGGTGATGGTCAGTGCTACCATGGCATTACCCATCTCATTCACAACTTATGACAGGCTGGTGTTTTCTACAGCACACAGGAACACATTGCATTAGACGAGAAGAGGTTGTGTGTGTGTGTGTGTGTGTGCGGCCATGTGTTTACGCTGTACTGTATGCAGTTGCTCACACCCATGCATTCTGTGAACAAAAATAAAACACTGTTGGCCCTCGGCTTTGCATTTTTTCTGACACACAAATACAGCCAATTTAGATAAATTGTCTAGAACCAAAGACAAAGGGAGGAAATAATGAGAAAAGGCCCATTAGTTTAGAATGAATTTGGTTGGTTGAAGCTGGCTATATTCCTCATTTACATAGCGATTGTATTTTAGTGAGTTCCCAAGACTAAATTGATGTTAGCCCATTTTGAGAGGATGATTTTTGTTGTGTTGGCATTGTGAAGCTGACTAACTGCTGACTGGGTCCCAGAGGGTGATGGCCTGGATTTAAAGGGAAGAGGAACTGCTAGTGGAGATTCTCTGCTGACAGAGGTGAATGCAGCTAACTAGGGAGGTCAACAACTGTTTACGTATGTTACTGCACCAGATATGAGACTGCTATAAACCATTCTTATGCTGACATCCCTAGTTCTTCAGGAAAGCTCAATGTGCACGCTGCCTCCTCTCCCCTCCTAGTGGCTATTTCATGCGTACCTACAATGCTTCAGTAGAACACGTTTTTGATTGGGGGAGGGAAGGATTCGCTCAGTGATTCCAACGATGGCTATCCTTCACAATATTTGTAGTATGGATGCTGCTGTTTACTTGAATTAGAATAACGTTTTATAGTCATTGTCTCTGGTGTGGACGGCCCTGTTAGAAATCACATAGCTAAGAGCCTTGTTCCTTATTTCACATGACCCAAGGAAGATTCTCTCTGCCAGGGTCATGCTGGTCTAGCATTTCTCAAAAGTGCTGGCTAATGATAATCTTGACAGGAATTTGTGAGACCATATGCTGACACATGCACATTTGTGGCCTGCTGGAGGTCATTTTGCAGGGCTCTGGCAGTGCTCCTCCTTGCACAAAGGTGGAGGTCGCGATCCTGCTGCTGGGTTGTTGCCCTCCTACGGCCTCCTCCACGTCTCCTGATGTACTGGCCTGTCTCCTGGTAGCGCCTCCATGCTCTGGACACTACGCTGACACACAGCAAACCTTCTTGTCACAGCTCGCATTGATGTGCCATCCTGGATGAGCTGCACTACCTGAGCCACTTGTGTGGGTTGTAGACTCCGTCTCATGCTACCACTAGAGTGAAAGCACCGCCAGCATTCAAAAGTGACCAAAACATCCGCCAGGAAGCATAGGAACTGAGAAGTGGTCTGTGGTCACCACCTGCAGAACCACTCCTTTATTGGGGGTGTCTTGCTAATTGCCTATAATTTCCACCTTTTGTCTATTCCATTTGCACAACAGCATGTGCAATTTATTGTCAATCAGTGTTGCTTCCTAAGTGGACAGTTTGATTTCACAGAAGTGTGATTGACTTGGAGTTACATTGTGTTGTTTAAGTGTTCCCTTTATTTTTTTGAGCAGTGTGTATATATAAATAAACCCAGCAAAAAAAACATCCTCTCCCTGTCAACTGTTTTATTTTCAGCAAACTTAACAAGTGTAAATATTTGTATGCACATAAGAGTCAACAACTGAGACATTAACTGAACAAGTTACACAGACATGTGACTAACAGAAATGGAATAACGTGTCCCTGAACAAAGGGGGGGTCTAAATCAAAAGTGACAGTCAGTTTCTGGTGTAGCCTCCAGCTGCAGTAAGTACTGCAGTGCATCTCCTCCTCATGGACTGCATCAGATTTGCCAGTTCTTCTTGTGAGATGTTACCCTACTCTTCCACCAAGGCACCTGCAAGTTCATGGACATTTCTGGGGAGAATGGCCCTAGCTCTCACCCTCCAATCCAACAGGTCCCAGATGTGCTAAATGAGATTGAGATCTGGGCTCTTCCCTGGCTATGGCAGAACCCTGACATTCCTGTCTTGCAGGAAGTCACGCACAGAACGAGCAGTATGGCTGGTGGCATTGTCATGCTGGAGGGTCATGTCAGGATGAGCCTGCAAGAAGGGTACCACATGAGGGAGGAGGATGTCTTCCCTGTAACGCACAGCGTGGAGCTTTCCTGCAATGACGACAAGCTCAGCCCGATGATGCTGTGACACACTGCCCCAGACCATGACGGACCCTCCACCTCCAAATCGTTTCCGCTCCAGAGTACAGGCCTCAGTGTACCGCTCATTTCTTCGACGATAAATGCGAATCCTACCATCACCCCATGTGAGACAAAACCGTGACTTGTCAGTGAATAGCACTTTTTGCCAGTCCTGTCTGGTCCAGCGACGGTGGGTTTGTGCCCATAGGTGACGTTGTTGCTAGTGATGTCTGAGGACCTGCCTTACAACAGGTCTACAAGCCCTGTGTCCAGCCTATTGTGGAAAGTCTGGGCACTGATGGAGTAATTGTGCGTTCCTGGTGTAACTCTG
The DNA here is from genome assembly GCF_029448725.1 of Salvelinus fontinalis. Taxonomy (NCBI): domain Eukaryota; kingdom Metazoa; phylum Chordata; class Actinopteri; order Salmoniformes; family Salmonidae; genus Salvelinus; species Salvelinus fontinalis. Next base: position 17,753,738 of record NC_074691.1, read on the forward strand.
GCAGTTGTTGTTGCCATCCTGTACCTGTCCCGCAGGTGTCATGTTCGGATGTACCGATCCTGTGCAGGTGTTACACATGGTCTGCCACTGCGAGGATGATCAGCTGTCCGTCCTGTCTCTCTGTAGTGCTGTTTTAGGCGTCTCACAGTACGGACGTTGAAATGTATTGCCCTCGCCACATCTGCAGTCCTCATGCCTCCTTGCAGCATGCCTAAGGCACGTTCACGCAGAAGAGCAGGGACCCTGGGCATCTTTCTTTTGGTGTTTTTCAGAGTCAGTAGAAAGGCCTCTTTAGTGTCCTAAGTTTTCATAACTGTGACCTTAATTGCCTACCGTCTGTAAGCTGTTAGTGTCTTAACGACTGTTCCACAGGTGCATCTTCATTAATTGTTTATGGTTCATTGAACAAGCATGGGAAAGTTTTTTTTTTATTTTTTTGTTTTTTTTACAATGAAGATATGTGAAGTTATTTGGATTATCTTTGAAAGACAGGGACCTGAAAAAGGGATGTCTTTTTTGCTGTGTTTATATTAATATGGGCTATTTTCAGCCCTTTCCTGGGTAGCTTATCAGAGACAAAATATGGAAAAGAGGAAACGAAGCTAGAGAATTTACATTCAGCGGTCCATTACTCAGTTGGTGTGTTTAAGTGCGTGTGTGCTGCGGTTGCGAAGCTACGAACCTCTATGATTTCATTTAGTCAGTTCTACCACCTCAACATTGCCAAATTTAAATGGGGTTAATGTAAAGTTCAGCTTCAGTCCACAGGGGGGCACTCTGTCACTGTCAAAATACTTGCTTCAGTCAGAAGAGTCTCAGCTAGCTAGCCAGCAAAGCTAGCTACAGAAACAAAACCCATCAAATACACTTGCTGGAAATGAACACTTTTCCTAATACCATGACTTATGTCAATGTCCTTAGCTTACCAATTCACTAAATGTACTGTTAAATAACTGACACCCAATAGCTTAAAGAGCGACTGCCTTTTAAATAAACAACAAATCCCTTAAATGGCCTGTGGCATTGATATGAGTCAGTTTTATTCTAGTGTAAATAGGATAATTGTGGTCATAAAGTCGGTCTTGTTTGGAACATCCATGCGTCACAACGGGTACATTCTAAGGTTGGGTTTTGATTTGACGATGTCCATTTTCCCACTAACATGGGCTGAACAGCGGCGGTGATTGCTCTCTATCCAATAGCATAGACATGGTCAGCAGCTCTGACTGTTTACATAAGACAACACCTCACACCACAGTGTCTCATGGGGGATAAACATCATTAATCAGTCAGGAATCACACCTCCAAGACTGAAGTCTTGTTTTTTTTCCTAATGAGCAACAGGAAAAACACACTTGCTTATCGGCCTGTTCGGTGGCTCTCTTAGGATGCTGAGCGCTAATGCTAGCTTATTAACACTAGCCAACCCGTATGCTGATGGAGACTAGTGTTAGCTACCACTGACTTTGCAGTAACTGCTGCTGCTCCTGCTGCACATTGATTTTCTGGGTCTACCCCTTCCACCACATTCACAGCTGCCTGCTCGTGCTCAACCTGCTTTTTTTGCTTCCCTTTCGGAAGAAGTTCTGATAATCCATATTTGCTCTATGCTATACTGACTGTGACAGGCATTTTGCTGAATGATGACATTGACATCTAACCGGTGCTTTGGGAGAGGTGTCAAGGGACCATGAGCGGTCCACTGCCTTGTGACATCTTGACCAATCACAACAGGTACCGCATCAGTCCACAAGCTTCTTGCAGGTTTCCACTTGATAACACAGCCACAAAGTCAACATGGGGGGGATTGCTTTTTGTTCTTTAATTCAAGGTTAGCGGTTTGGTTTAAAATCAGATTTTAAGAATATGAGTTGTAGAAATGGGCAGGGTTTAGCCATAATCAGGACTTTGGCTGTAACTAGTGACAACCCTACTACTGCCTAGAGCAGATTATTTTTGTCAATGTGTTTGTAAAATGTTTTAATATAATGCAAGTGATGTGTGGTAATGGAAACTCCTATCCTATGGCTGGTGGACCATTTTTAATACACAATCTGTGTGGAAAAACCCAGCAGCGTTGCAGTTCTCGACAAAAAACGGTGCGCCTGGTGACTACCATACCCTGTTCACAGGCATGTAAATCTTTTGTCTTGCCAATTCACCCTCTGAATGGCACACATACACAATCTGTCTCAAGGTTTAAATGCTACTTTAACTTGGCTCATCCCCTTCATCTACCCTGATGGAAGTGGATTTAACAAGTGACATCAATAAGGGATCAAAGCTTTCACCTGGTCAGTCCATGTCATGGAAAGAGCAGGTCTTAATGTGCTGTATTTACACTACCGTTCAAAAGTTTGGGGTCACTTAGAAATGTCCTTGTTTTTGAAAGAAAAGTACTTTGTCATTTTTTTTCTTTTTTAATGACATCAAATTGATCAGAAATACAGTGTAGACATTGTTAATGACTTGTAGCTAGAAAATGCATTTTTTTTCTTCATGTAATATCTACCAAGGCCCATTATCAGCAACCATCACTCCTGTGTTGTAACCAGAATGGATAGAGGAGTGGGAGGCCCCGGTGCACAACTGAGCAAGAGGACAATTACATTAGTGTCTAGTTTGAGAAACAGACACCTCACAAGTCCTCAACTGGCAGATTCATTAAACAGTACCAGCAAAACACCAGTCTCAACGTCAACAGTGACGAGGCGACACGGGGATGCTGGCCTTCTAGGCAGAGTTGCAAAGAAAAAGCCATATCTCAGACTGGCCAACAAAAATAAAATATTAAGATTAGGCAGAGTTCCTCTGTGTTCTTCTGCCAAAGGCCAGCATCCCGGAGTCGCCTCGTCACTGTTGACATTGAGACTGGTGTTTTTATCAGGCAGGTGTTTTTTTGAAAATGGATACCCTGCTTTTACTACCTCCCAACTTTCATGTGTGTCTTCGAATCATATTTTGTAGTTCCTCTGAATCCAACCAATACATAATTTAAACTTATTTTTAAATGTTCTTTCTGTTGTCGGTCTATTTTCCACTCGTGTCACAACCCAAACATTGTACCCTTTTTTCTCTAGCTCCCTTTTTTTGGTTGCTATGTCAGCCAAGGCATCCAAAGGGAAGTGGGGGGCCCTGAAGGAGCACCTGGCCAGCAGCCCCCCCGACCGAGATGCTTACCTGGAGGCCAACTTGGAGAACTCAGTTCCAGAGCTATGCATACGACTGCTACAGGTACCTACAGTGGTCAACTACTCAGGGGTGCGGAGGCGTCTGGAGGGGAGTGACCAGGAATGGATGGTGCAGTTCCTGGAGCTCAATGGACTGGATCTGCTGATGGAGGCCCTGCAGAGGCTGTCTGGCCGGGGGTGTGCCCGCATCGCTGACGCCCTCCTCCAGCTCACTTGTGTGGCCTGTGTGAAGGCAGTGATGAACTCCTCAGCTGGGCTGCACTTTATACTGGACAATGAGGGATACGTCAGGACCCTGTCACAAGGTGAGAAAGAAGGCTAGTAAGCGGGGTGGCAAAGGAGCATGGGAGGAGGTGAACAGGCCTGCTTGTCTGTCTTTTCGTTGGGACATGATCTCTGTTTTGATTGGCAGCCCTGGACACGTCCAACACCATGGTAAAGATGCAGGTGTTTGAGCTGCTGGCGGCCCTCGCCCTGTTTAACCCACAGGGACACCACCTGGCCATGGATGCCCTGGAGCACTATAAGGTAAGGCAACCTTTTTAGCCTTTTTTCATACAGCATAACATCATAAATGTACATAGAAAAATTATAATTATAGTCATTGTTCACTTTCAAAGCAATTGTCAGCTTGAAGCAGCATTGATGCCCCATGTGTTCATGCAAAGTATTAAAGGGAGGTTTATGGAAATACACTGCTCAAAAAAATAAAGGGAACACTTAAACAACACAATGTAACTCCAAGTCAATCACACTTCTGTGAAATCAAACTGTCCACTTAGGAAGCAACACTGTTTGACAATAAATGTCACATGCTGTTGTGCAAATGGAATAGACAAAAGGTTGAAATTATAGGCAATTAGCAAGACACCCCCCAAAAAGGAGTGATTCTGCAGGTGGTGATCACAGACCACTTCTCAGTTCCGATGCTTCCTGGCTGATGTTTTGGTCACGTTTGAATGCTGGCGGTGCTCTCACTCTAGTGGTAGCATGAGACGGAGTCTACAACCCACACAAGTGGCTCAGGTAGTGCAGTTCATCCAGGATGGCACATCAATGCGAGCTGTGGCAAAAAGGTTTGCTGTGTCTGTCAGCGTAGTGTCCAGAGCATGGAGGCGCTACCAGGAGACAGGCCAGTACATCAGGAGACGTGGCGAGGCCGTAGGAGGGCAACAACCCAGCAGCAGGACCGCTACCTCCGCCTTTGTGCAAGGAGGAGCACTGCCAGAGCCCTGCAAAATGACCTCCAGCAGGCCACAAATGTGCATGTGTCAGCATATGGTCTCACAAGGGGTCTGAGGATCTCATCTCGGTACCTATTGGCAGTCAGGCTACCTCTGGCGAGCACATGGAGGGCTGTGCGGCCCCACAAAGAAATGCCACCCCACACCATGACTGACCCATCGCCAAACCGGTCATGCTGGAGGATGTTGCAGGCAGCAGAACGTTCTCCACGGCGTCTCCAGACTCTGTCACATGTGCTCATGTGCTCAGTGTGAACCTGCTTACATCTGTGAAGAGCACAGGGCGCCAGTGGCGAATTTGCCAGTCTTGGTGTTCTCTGGCAAATGCCAAACGTCCTGCACGGTGTTGGGCTGTAAGCACAACCCCCACCTGTGGACGTCGGGCCCTCATACCACCCTCATGGAGTCTGTTTCTGACCATTTGAGCAGACACATGCACATTTGTGGCCTGCTGGAGGTCATTTTGCAGGGCTCTGGCAGTGCTCCTCCTTGCACAAAGGCGGAGGTAGCGGTCCTGCTGCTGGGTTGTTGCCCTCCTACGGCCTCGCCACGTCTCCTGATGTACTGGCCTGTCTCCTGGTAGCGCCTCCATGCTCTGGACACTACGCTGACAGACACAGCAAACCTTTTTGCCACAGCTCGCATTGATGTGCCATCCTGGATGAACTGTACTACCTAAGCCACTTGTGTTGGTTGTAGACTCCGTCTCATGCTACCACTAGAGAGCACCGCCAGCATTCAAAAGTGACCAAAACATCAGCCAGGAAGCATAGGAACTGAGAAGTGGTCTGTGGTCACCACCTGCAGAACCACTCCTTTTATTGGGAGTGTCTTGCTAATTGCCTATAATTTCCACCTTTTGTCTATTCCATTTGCACAACAGCATGTGAAATTTATTGTCAATCAGTGTTGCTTCCTAAGTGGACAGTTTGATTTCACAGAAGTGTGATTGACTTGGAGTTACATTGTGTTGTTTAAGTGTTCCCTTTATTTTTTTGAGCAGTGTATATTTTCCCTCATCTAAGGGACAGAACCTATTTCAGATAAAACATCTTCTGCTCCCTTGTCATGAATTTTGGATGATAGCCATAAGTAATCTTTATAACTGTCTCTGACAGAGTGTGAATATGCAGCAGTACCGCTTCAGCGTCATCATGAATGAGCTGCATGCGACTGACAACGTTCCGTACATGGTCGTCCTCATGAGTGTGGTCAACGTGATCATTTTCGGAGCAGAGGACCTAAGGAAGAGGGACAAACTACGCAAAGAGTTCATCGGTATCACTCCCTCTTAACCATGCTTTTTCAAAACTCATGTAATAGAGAAACACAGGTTTTGGTGTGAATAGAAGATGAAGCCCCTCATTGTCTCTTGAGAAAGGTTTCAATTGCCATGTGTACAGTACCAGTCAAAGGTTTGGACTCAACTACTCATTCCAGGGTTTTTCTTTATTTTTACTGTTTTCTACTTTGTAGAATAGTGAAGACATCAACTATGAAATAACACATGGAATCATGTAGTAACCAAAAAAGTGTTAAATCAAAATATATTTGATTCTTCAAAGTAGCCACCCTTTGCCTTGACAGCTTTGCACACTTGGTTGGCATTCTCTCATTCGGCTTCATGAGGTAGTCACCTGAAATGCATATCAATTAACAGGTGTGCCTTGTTAAAAATATATTTGTACTTTCTTTCCTTAATGCGTTGGAGCCAATCAGTTGTTGTGACAAGGTAGGGTTGGTATACAGAAGATAGCCCTATTTGGTGAAAGACCAAGTCCATATTTTGGCAAGAACAGCTCAAATAAGCAAAGACAAACGACAGTTAATCATTACTTTAACACATGAAGGTCAGTCAATCCAGAAGAATTTCTCAAGAACTTTGAAAGTTTCTTCAAGTGCAGTCGCAAAAACCTTCCAGCGCTATGATGAAACTGGCTCGCATGAGGACTGCCACAGGAAAAGTAGACCAAGAGCTTCCTCTGCTGCAGAGGATACGTTCATTACAGTTAGCAGCCTCAAATTGCAGCCAAAATAAATGCTTTGAAGAGTTCAAGTAGCAGACACATCTCAACATTAACTGTTCAGAGGAGACCGCGTGAATCAGGCCTTCGGGGTTGAGTTGCTGCCAAGAAACCACTACTAAAGGACACCAATAATAACAAATGACATGCTTGGATCAAGAAACATGAGCAATGGACCTTAGACCGGTGGAAATCTGTCCTTTAGTCTGAGTCCAATTTCAAGATTTGTGGTTCCAACCGCCGTGTCTTTGTGAGACTCCAAGTAGGTGAACGGATCATCTCTGCATGTGTATTTCCCACCGTAAAGCATGGAGGTGTTATGGTGTGGGGGTGCTTTGCTGGTGACACTGTCTGTGATTTTATTTAGAATTCAAGGCACACTTAACCAGCATGGCTACCACAGCATTCTGCAGTAATATGCCATCCCATCTGGTTTGGGCTTAATTGTTTTTCATCAGGACAATGACCCAACACACCTCCAGGCTGTGTAAGGGCTATTTTTTTTTTACATTTATTTTTATTTAAATTTTACTCCCTTTTCTCACCAAGTTCGTCGTATCCAATTGTTAGTAATTACTATCTTGTCTCATCGCTACAACTCCCGTACGGGCTCGGGAGAGACGGTCAAAAGCCATGCGTCCTCCGAAACCCAACCAAGCCGCACTGCTTCTTAACACAGCGCGCCTCCAACCCGGAAGCCAGCCGCACCAATGTGTCGGAGGAAACGCCGTGCATCTGGCCACCTCAGTTAGCGCGCACTGCGCCCGGCCCGCCACAGGAGTCGCTGGTGCGCGATGAGACAGGGACGCTAGGCCAATTGTGCGTCGCCCCACGGACCTCCCGGTCGCGGCCGGCTGCGACAGAGCCTGGGCGCGAACCCAGAGTCTCTGGTGGCACAGCTAACACGGCGATGCAGTGCCTTAGACCACTGCGCCACCCGGGAGGCCCGTGTAAGGGCTATTTAACCAAGAATGAGCGTGATGGAGTGCTCCATCAGATGACCTGACCTCCACCATCACCCGTTCTCAACCCAATTGAGATGGTTTGGGATGAGTTGGACCGCAGAGTGAAGGAAAAGCAACCAACAAATGCTCAGCAAATGTCGGAAACTCCTTCAAGACTGTTGGAAAAGCATTCCAGGTGAAGCTGGTTGAGAGAATGCCAAGTGTGCAAAGCTGTCATCAAGTCAAAGGGTGGCTATTTTGAAGAATCTCAAATATATTTTGATTTAACACAACAACAAAAAAGTTACTACATGATTCTATGTTTCATTTCACAGTTTTGATGTCTTCACTTATACTACAATGTAGAAAATATAATTGGAAAAACCCTTGAATGAGTAGGTGTCCATACTTTTGACTGGTACTGTATGTCTAATTGATGTGGAAACAGTCAAGGAGAGGCTTAAGGAGTGTCTCTTACAAGCTAGGATCCGTAGTTGCTACATACATTTTTGGACTTAATGATGATTTATTTATATATATATATATATATATATATATACCCATTTGTTTCTTGAAGAATATAGCTTAGTTTAACTGTCATACCCCATCAGAACCCAAAATATAAGCTTGTTTTACACCAATGTTTGTCAAATACTGTATAGCCTCGAAACATGGTTAAAATCATAATTTTGTTATCATGGATGGTCAGTTTCTGCGTCCATAGCTCTATGAATTTGTGTGGTTACAGTTCTCCAGGCCCATCCTCAGCTTTTTACCAAAAGCTTTATTTTTGTTTTGAATTAAGGACTCTAGCTTTAAAGATCAACCTTGCACAAATTGATTACTACTATCAATAAGTACCACACCAGTGCTTACTTAGTGTGGTGTTACATATGTTGCAAAAATAAGTCATGACGATTTCGATATTGCAATTGTTATAAGCAATGACTTGAATACAGGAAGTGGAGATGGACATGTCAAACTGGTTACTGGTTGAACTTAGCTGTGCCATTCTTTGTCTCCCAGGGCTTCAATTACTACAATTACTTCCAAAACTTAGGTAAGTTGAGTCTCTTTTCTTTTTTTCCATGATTTTGGATTCATTTCAAATATTTCACGCATCTGAACTTTTTGTAAAGTAGCAAATGCTTTGTTCTGCACTGCACATTTTCTTTCACACTGCGACTTGTTTTATCCTGTGGAAATACATATTTGTATGTGTTACAGAGAGACTGAGGATGTGGACCTGAACATCCAGTGTGATGCCTTTGAGGATACCATGGCAGAGGATGAGGAGGAGATGGAGAGGGTGTACGGAGGCATCGATATGAGCAGTCACCAGGAAGTCTTCACCACACTCTTCACCAAAGTAAGCACCAATAAAGAGTCTATTTGTAAATGGAAATCCACAGCAGATAATATAACTTTCTCTCCCCCTCACTACAGTTGAGTAGCACCCCTGCATCGGTGCAGCTGCTGTCTATCCTGCAGGCTCTGTTGTTGGTAGGGCCGGAGCAGAGTGAGGTGTGGCTGGCCTTGGAGGCCCTGGCTGACCGCGCTACTTTGCTGGCACAGGACCGTGAGTCCCACATCAATCACCTTCTCATGGTCCATAAACATTGTGTGGCCGTGTACGCTGACATGTTATGGCTAGTTTAGGTCATGCTTACTTTGTCTGTGCGTGTGTGTTCTTTAGCTGAAGTCGATTCCACCAAGCGCCTGATGGAACGTCTGGTGTTCTCCAAGGGTCAGCAAGGGTCACCTAAGGTCAAGACCACAGACCGGGGCGTTCAGATTGATCGGTCAATCTGTCTATCAGATGTCCTCATTAAAGAATCTACTGCCCCTGTTGCCACTGCACCTCCTCCTCATCTACCACCACCCCTACCAAGCATGAGAACTTTTTTCCCACCACTTCCTGGCTTCTCTGGGATGCCTCCCCCTGGCCTCCCTCCTCCGCCACCACCTCTACTAGGGATGGGGCATGGAGGTCCACCGCTTCCCCCACCCCTGCCTGGCATGATGGGTCCACCGCCTCCCCCACCCCTGCCTGGCATGATGGGTCCACCGCCTCCTCCACCCCTGCCTGGCATGATGGGTCCACCGCCTCCTCCACCCCTGCCTGGCATGATGGGTCCACCGCCTCCTCCACCCCTGCCTGGCATGATGGGTCCACCGCCTCCTCCACCCCTGCCTGGCATGATGGGTCCACCGCCTCCTCCACCCCTGCCTGGCATGATGGGTCCACCGCCTCCTCCACCCCTGCCTGGCATGATGGGTCCACCGCCTCCCCCACCCCTGCCTGGCATGATGGGTCCACCGCCTCCTCCACCCCTGCCTGGCATGATGGGTCCACTGCCTCCTCCACCCCTGCCTGGCATGATGGGTCCACCGCCTCCCCTTGGTCGCAATGACATTATAGTGGCCCAGAGTGTGCAGATGCAGGGTCGATCCTGCTACGCCTCTTCACCCAAAGCGGGCCGCTGCCCCACACTGCGCATGAAGAAGCTCAACTGGCAGAAGCTGCCATCCAGAGTGGTGACTGGTAAGGGACCTGTCAGATTGTCACCTTTGAATTAAACTGACACATACAGCTGACCCTGATAAGTGCCCATTGGATAAATTCAGACTGTGTAATTTATAAGTCGCAATTAAAACACTGTCCATTATTTTCTCTTGCTAAAGATAGTCACTCCATGTGGACCTCAGTACAGGTAGATTCTCTGGAGCCTGACTACTCCAGTATTGAGGCGCTCTTCTGTCTGCCAGTGACTGACTCCAAAGCCAAAGGCGGCACCCCTGCAGTCAAACAGGAGCCCAAAGAGGTAGATGTGGTCTTACCCTATCTCATCGTAGTCTTTGAAATGGTCTTCTAATCTTACGCTCTCCGCTGCTATCGTTGTCATTTTCCTTAACCCATCCCCTGTTTTAATTTCAAGCTTCATGTTTTTTCTCCATCTACAGATTTCTTTCATCGATGCCAAAAAAAATCTTAACCTGAACATATTCTTGAAACAATTCAGATGGTGAGTCTTTTCAGAGAAGGAAATATGAAGAAGAGAACCTTAGTAGAGGAAGCACCTTAAGACTATTTACAGTAGGAGAGTTAAAAATACATGTTGTGTCCCCTACCAGCTCACATAAGGACTTTGTGGCCATGATTCAAAAAGGTGACCGGTCCAAGTTTGATGTGGAGGTGCTGAAACAGCTGCAAAAGCTACAGCCAGAGAAGCATGAGGTGCGTGCCAGCCACAGGAACCCCTGCCAAGTTAATGGTTAAGCCGAAGTGGCTATACTGTGTTTTTAGATCTAAATACATTTTCATTTTTGATAGATGTACAGTAGTGTTGGAAACCAAATGTTTGTCAGTTTATGGTCATAGAAAAGTGATATTATTTCCGCCACTCAGATTGAGAACCTGAAGTCCTACCAGGGAGAGCGGGAGAAGTTAGCTGGTGTGGACCAGTTTTATCTTCAGCTCCTAGCTGTTCCATGGTAAAGTTCTTCACAGCTTGACAGCATTCAATGAGCTAGGACTGATTCACCCTGGATGTTGACCTTGGTCGCGTGTATGTGTTTTACCCTCAGCTATGCCCTGAGGATCGAGTGCATGTTGCTGTGTGAGGAGATCAGCTCAGTGTTACAGATGATGCAGCCTAAAGTTAAGCTGCTGGACGAGGCCTGTGAGAGTAAGTCGAGGCACCGGGCTAGCGGCTCTACCACCTTCACCTCCCCGACCGCTAATTAAACATCGTTTTTATTTTATTCTCTTTAATGGGTTATTATTTCTATCATGCAAGGTCTGAGAGTGAGCACTCGACTGCCAAGCTTCTGCATGCTCATTCTGGACGTTGGAAACTTCCTCAACTATGTAAGAATCCGTAATGCCATTCAATACATATAACCATACACACAAAATATGGTCTCGCAGCAACGTTTTTAGTGAGAGAACGATGCCTCCTGACGCGGGTCTGTCTAACTTTGTTCTACAGGGAAGCCACACGGGGAACGCTGAGGGCTTCAAGATCAGCACACTGTTGAAACTCACTGAAACTAAGGCCAATAAAAGTCGCATCACGCTGCTCCACCACATCCTAGAGGAGGCTGAGCAGAACCATAATGACCTGTTGAACCTTCCAGATGATCTAGAGATCTGTGAGAAGGCTGCTCGGTAATGGAAAAATAGCTGTATACAACTGTTGCAATTTTTCAGTGATGCCAAAACATTGTAGAGTAATCAAAGCTTTACACAGGAGGCTATGCTAATCTTACCAAGTTTATAATTTCCTTCCACAGTGTGAATTTGGAGTCTATCCAGTCAGAGGCGAGCTTGCTCATCAAGCGGTTGAAAGATTCAGAGAAGAAGGTGGCTTCCTCCTCTGTGGAGGCCATCAAGGAGCAATATCTCACTGCCATACAGGTGGGTTGCTATACCTCTCCTCACCACCAGAGAGCAGGTGACTTTGTGGTTTCACACAAGCTCCCCTTTAATGGTGTCAGAGATTAGCATGTCATCAGGTCGGTTGCCAGATCATAACTAAATACATCCCCATGAATTGGCTGTCTACTCTAGGGAAGCCAGGAGGCCTGCAGGGAGCTGGAGGCGAGGTTTGCCTCCATCGACAGGAAGAAGGAGAATCTGGCACAGTATCTGTGTGAGGACTCATCCCGTCTGTCCCTGGAGGACTTGTTCAGCACTTTACATTCCTTCAGGGGACTCTTCATCAACGCTCTCAAGGTGAGAGAAACAAATAACTAATGAACGCTTTGCATGTATTGACTTTCCTATATAAAACCATTCAATTCATGCATTTATTCCAAAAACTTGGCCATAACTTTGGACTGTATAGGTCCCCAAGTTTTGTTTAGAGACTAAATACCACATTGCTATGGTTTCACATTTGCATTGTGGAACACCTGTACTACTGTGTTTTCTCTTGCTTGTTTAAATTTTCATCGTAGGACAATCAGACCCGCCGAGAGCAAGCGATTAAGGCTGAGAAGAGGAAGAAACAGCAGGAAGAGGAGGATTCCAAGAGACCAAGGGGGGAGAACAGGAAGATAAGTAAGTATAACTGACAGCCAACACTCCAAATAATAGTGTTACCTCATGGCCATCCCTGGTAGAGCCCTGCACAGGCATTATTTTAAAGCCTACCCATGCCCATGATGTTCAGGCTCCAGCCTACCCAGGTCCAATTGCTTCTGCCAAATTTAAGGCCCAGTCCTGCCCGAATCAGAAAGAACTGCCTCGTTAGTATCCATTAGCTGCTAGTCTCTGTCCCTTGCTCTCTGTGCTGCTCGCACTGCATGCACTCTACGCTGTGCATGCCTCTGCTAGTGTGAGTATCCATAGCAAAGCCTCTGTTCAATGATGAGACAGAGAGCAGTTGATTGTAAACTAGCTACTTTTCATCACTCTAAACTCAGTCAACTCAAGGACCATTATTTTCAGTAAAATAATCTTTCATGTGGACTCGTACAATGATCAGGACTTATATTTGACAACATTGAAGCACTTCTGACACCATGATATGTATTGTGCAGCAGAGCATGAGCAAATGGCTCAGCTTCAAAATGTTAATGATCAATTTAGTGATACCTGAGCCCTACCCGTACCCTAGTTATAAAATAAAAAAACAGGCCCTACCTGGCCCTAACCCTATAATGTCAGGGCCCGTCTGGTAGCAGAGCTCTACTCCCTGGTAACTAGTCACGACTCTAGTGTCCCATCACCAACATCAGACGGCTTTTGAAAGGGTTTCTGCCTGACTGTCTTGATACTCTTCAGAAGATCCCTTTCCTTGTCCTCTCCTTCATCTGCGCTGATCTAGAAGGACTGGGGAAGTGAAGTCATTGCTCACACAAGACTTTCTTTGCTTTTAACTATCCAGCCTTTTGTCGCTCAGTGCAGATGAAGGAAAGGAGACTAGTAAATAATGGCGCTTTCGAGGACGGTCGACACCTGATGGTTGACCAGTGCAAATTCAAACACACTACCAGAACATTGCATGTATCACTGGTGGACTGTTTGGAGATTCACCCTCTTTCTCACCCCCAGTTCGTAAAGCCCCCCCGGTCCAGGAGGAGGGCTGCATCATTGACCACCTGCTGTCTGACATCAGGAAGGGCTATGCGCTGAGGAAGACCAAGCACCAGGCCGACAGGACCAGCCTGCCTTCTGAGGACAAGAAAGGGGACAGCAGTCAGCCTGGTGGTGAGTATGAAGATAGCATCGGTCATTGATTCTGCTGCTGCCCATGGCTGTTCTGAAATGCAGTATATTATTAAGGCCCTGTCCAGTAACTTGGGCTGGGACGATACCAGTATCGCGATACTAATGTTGGAAACAAACATCATGTTATCCAGTCACGTGTATTTATTTTCCAACTTTTAGCACCCAATATTTTACAAACAGGAGGATTTTAAAGGACCAAAGAGTTTGTTCTAATTCGTGTTTTCATTTTTGCCATGGAAAAAAATATTTTGATACTGGTATCACAGCCCTACCAGTATCACTCCCTTACCTCTAACCCCTAGGCACTTGTAGATCTAAAAGGGTTGAATGTAGAGGAGGTTTGTAAAGGAAGTAACTGTAGTTAAGCATGCTTTATGTCAGTCTTTTAATTCATCTTTTTCCTTTCTCTTCTCCCCTAGAACAGGGCACCATGCTTAAGGGAACATCTGCTATAGATGCCAAAGAGAAAGTTGAAAAGGTGACTTCACCCATTGACCTAGGACAACAAGGCGGAGATCCGGTCGTAGGGGAGTCCTCCTCCGGCCTCCCCACAGACCCCTCACTTCAGTCGAGTTCACCCAAAACATCAGGCCCCTCAGACCTTCATACCACCACCAAGGATCACATCCAGAGTGAAGACCTCAACCCTGGGATGGATTCCTCTACTGACCACCAGCTCAAGGAGTCCCCAGAGGGAGAGGGGTTTAAGGCCGCTGAATCCAAGGTTGAGAATGTGAACAGGAATGCATTCTCAGCTGCTGGGGATGGTCCAAAGAGCAGAGATGCAGAGACCGATGGGAACAGGGAGAGTGGAGCTGATGGAAATGGGTTAGAGGAGGCTCAATCATCAGAGTCCCCCTCAACCACAGCTGATGTCAACGCAGAGTCCAAACAGGCACAGAAACGGGGGAGTACTAAGAGACATGGCAAAGGTAATGTATTCAAAACTAACCTCATCTCGATAGAAAATTAACCATGCTTGGGAACATATCTTGATTTCATGTTTTTTTAGGCCTGTAATAAAAACATTGTTTCTTGTCTTTAATTCTCTAAAAACAGCCAAGCGCAAAGGAAAAGACCACACTAAACTTAAAAAGGTGTGTGTGTTACAATGAGGGAGTTTTCCTTCTTTCAGGCTATCAGAAACATCATCCACTAAGCTTGCATGGATCTCACTAGATCCTTGGTGATTTAAGGGTCCTGTTTCACTGGTTTACTGTCTATTCTGCGTCTTGGCCATCCTGCACATCCCTCCCCTTTCCTCCCTTGACCTTTCTGAAGCTATTTGCAGTTACTGTTCCTGCTTGAGCTCTCTTCCATGTCTGAGGTATGGTTAGCCTGGCTGGCTTCCTGTTGGTGCTTTATGGTTGACTTCCAGGGGCTTTTTGGTGGTTGTATATTGTCTGTCAGCTAGTACTGGGTGGTTGGAGATTCATAGGCTTGCCATCATTGGATCCCCCTAGTACATGAGGTGCCCTTATGATGGGAGATGTGATACCCCTCGCGCCTGACGAAACGCATACCGACTCACTGAACATTGCGGGACCTCAGCCAAACTCTCGACCTCAGCAGAACTCTGCATGTTCTCCCTACCAACAACCAACACACATAGAGATCAGATCTGGGCCAGTGGTTTTTGTGGGTCATGTCAGTGTTGATTCACTTGGTTTGAGTAACTTTTTGTGGATTTTACATTTTGTCAAAGAACATTGCCTCTATAAATGTTGCATTTGATAACACCAACTTACTAGTACTGTAAACTACTGATTTTCTCCAATTCTTTTTTTATGATGAACATGTCAAGAAAGTAGTTTGATGGTGTGCTGTAAATCTTTGTCACTGCAAGGGATGTTACAATCACAGATGTCCCCTAAAGATGACATCACTTCATGTTAGGTGTGGGGTCTATGGATCTCTTCTAACAGCCAGTGTGCAGAGTGCACCGAGCAAGCGGCTATGGCTCTCAAGTGTAAATGTTTTTGCCTCATACACAGGATGCAATAGGTGTAAAACATACTCTCAATGCGCTTTTTAAATGCACTTTCCTTGATTGATTTAGATTTTATTAGGATCTCTTTTGGTCCTCATTTGGACTAATCTTCCAAGAGTCCTTAACAAACTTTAAATTACAATCCAATTTTCACAAATAACATGCTGTTACCAACATACCATAATATATGAAAAACAATATACCTCTGAAAAGAGGTTGGTTCAGTCATCTACCATAGTCGTGCACAACATCGCAATCTATTTTCAAGTGGTTCTAAAGTATTCCTTGAAATTATTTATTGAACGATTTCTGGTTTCTCAATTTTTTTCCGCTTTGAATCTAAATGTTTTGCTTATTTCTCTGCTGGTGTAAGACATGGATGGTCGATATCCTATTCTTTGTATTGACTGAATGTCTCTCTTACCAACTGAATCCTGCAGTGAATGGATTTTGGCCATAATAAAAAAAAAAGGGTGCTCACTTTATTATCTTGTCGATTGCTGACCACTTAAGAACATTGCATGATTACAACAGAATAATCATATCACCGCCTTAGAAAAATCCTTTCTGCTTTTTTCTGTGCAATCTGAAGCCTTATCTCACTTGTTGACGCATTTCCCCACACCACAGAACGGTAGTTCACCTGACTTCCAATTAATGTTTGGGTTGTTTGCCTAAGAATATTTCCCAGTTTGATACATAGCTATCCTTCTGGCCCTTCCACCCAATTTTCATTATTTTATCACCGAGAGTTATATGAGCTGACAAATTGAGAATGGCGATGGGATGTATAGCGGCCGTTTTACAGGCTCTTGACCAATTATGCAATTTAGTGTGTTTGTTTTGCGCTGCCTTTTTTTTAACGTGATGTTTCCTTTGACTGAAAATCGCTTCTGGACATTAGAACAGCACTCATTAACCTCGAACTGGATGAAGAATTCTACTTCAATGACTCATCCGTGCAGGACATACTGCTCACCCGGGACCAGGCCCTAATCCCCGACACTCAGAAGTGGAAAAGACGCCAACGTGGGGGCACCTTGATGAAACTACGGCGGGAGTAAATAAACCGTCTCTACCCTCTGTTCTATTGGTGAATGTACAATCACTGGAGATTAAACTAAGCTCAGTTCGAGACTATCCTGTCAACGGGACCTGAAGAAGTGTAATATCATATGCCTCACAGTATATTAACCAACGGGACCTGAAGAAGTGTAATATCATATGCCTCACAGTATATTAACCAACGGGACCTGAAGAAGTGTAATATCATATGCCTCACAGTATATTAACCAACGAGGACATGGTTAGTATTCAGACGCCTTGACTTTCTCCACATTTTTGTTACGTCACAGCCTTTTTCTAAAATGACCATGATTGAACTCTTTTTGGCCTGAATGCCAAGCTTCCTGGCACTATCCCTACTGTCAAGCATGGTGGTGGGTGCATGCTGTGTGGATGTTTCTCCGCAGCAGGGACTGCGAGACTAGTCAGGATAGGGAAAGATGAACGGACCCTAAGCACACAGCCAATACAATGCAAGAGTGGCTTCGGGACAAGTCTCTGAATATCCTTGAGTGGCCCAGCCAGAGCCTGGGCTTGAACCCAATCTATCATCTCTGGAGAGACCTGAAAATAGCTGTGCAGCGACACTCCCCATGCAACCTGACAGCTTGAGAGGATATGCAGGGAAGAATGGTAGAAATGCCCCAAATACAAGTGTGCCAAGCTTGAAGTGTCATACCCAAGAAGACTTGAGGCTGTAATCGCTGCCAGTTTAATCTATTTTAGAATAATGCTGTAAAGTAAAAAAATGTGGAGAAAGTGAAGGGGTATGAATACTTTCCGAATGCACTGTAAATGTAGCTGTTTTTTTCTATGCAAGGACTGAGCTGAACTGCAGGGTCTCGTAAACTCAAGGGCGGATGTGTCTCTTTTTGTTAACAGCTGGTGCTCGATCTCTGTTAATGAAGACTATAGGTTCTGCTCCGAGTTAGAATACCACATGATAAGCTGTAGACAACTCTTGGTAAATAATATTTTCATCTATATTTTTCGTAGCTGTGTATTTGCCACCACAAACCGATGCTGACAGTAAGACCGTACTCAACGAGCTATATAGGGCCATAAGCCAACAACAAAATGCTCATCTAGAGGTAGCGCTCCTACTATATTTAATGCAGGAAAACTGAAATCCGTTATACCTAATTTCTACCAGCATGTTACCTGTGCAACTATAGGGGAGAAAATCACTTTTACTCCACACAGACTCATACAAAGCTCTCTCTCACCCTCCATTTGGCAATTCTGACCATAACTCTATCTTCCTGCTTACAAGCAAAAAGACTGGAGTATGTTCCAGGATTCATCTGATGGCATTGGAGTTTACCACACCAGTCACCGGCTTGGATCATTTTTGCTATTTGATTTTGGAATTTTAAGACCCCTTAAAGTATTAAAAAAAAAAAGTGACAAAAATGATTTAAATTTGTATTTTGCCATACTGCTTTTAGCCCATACAAATAGTCCATGGATAAAAGAAAGAGCAGGGATTTTATTTTATTTTTTGTACAGGTATTTAACCCCTTATTTGTGGCCGCTATACCAGATTTTTTTTAGTGTCTTTAGCATGAGGGTTGTCAGACTGTTTTTGCCCAAATGTATCTTAAATTCTAGACGTTGGATTAAAATGAGGAAACAGGGTCCAGGAGGTAACCAACCATTAGACTTAGATCCATTTGAACTGAATACGTTTGAAGTTTTTATTACATTCACAATTTACCACTATCACGTGCACATTTCTGCCCAATATAAACCAATGATGTGCTTGCTTTTGTAGTATTTCTGACAATGCTAACATCTTTTCAGCTAAATCTCAGTTCTAAAACAGGATATACTCGGTTGCTTCGCAACAGCAGCAGCTAGCTACACCAGTTGCATGAGAAGCAAAAGGAAGGTATCTAGCTTGGTATATTTTGTAATGGAAGGTTTTTATATGGCTGAAGTCATCTGTGGAAACTGCTGACCTGGACACTTGCGTGTAATCAGAGCACAAATAAGCTAGTGAACGTCCTTGGTTGCTATTATAGCCAGTTACATACACCAGACTGGGAAAACTGCCACGCTGCTAATACAATCATGCACCAGAGCAGACTTGTCGCTGTTGGAAGATGCAGAGCAAATTATATCCCTTACCTTAAGTATTAAGTACGCTCTCTCTGTCACTGCAATTATCTTCGTGTAATTATAATTCAATACAGTGCCAAGTTACTTTTTGTGTTCCCGCAAGTAAAAAGTAGCAGGGGTGCAATTGCACACGAAGCATAAGGGTAAAACAACAACATCATAATAATCATTGTTTGCTTGCGTGACCTGTGCACAGTCAAAAGATAACGCCATGCTTGCTAATTTGGTTAACTGTGATAAACTGTTTTCAACACAACTGCTTTGGATTATTTCAAGTTTTTTTTACCAAGCAAGAGAAATAAACGTTCAGTCAGTGTTGAGTGAATGAATAAACAAAATAATGGAACGAACACATGCTGTCATCACCAAACCATTTTAAATAGTGTCAACTTGACGTATTTATAACATGGTTCGTAGCATAACGTGATTTTGAAGGTCCTGGGTTAGCCTACCGGAGGGGATATTTTGACCATTCTCTGTAGTCTATAGGTTTTGTCACCCCCTTCCTTTCCAGACACACTAGCATGCACGCACGGTGTGCTTATTTTAATTTATTAGGTGTCTTAACCCTTGTGTAGTCTTAACATTCTGTGTACTCCCCTTATCCTAAGGGTAAAAAATGACCCGTCTTCACTAAACCGCTAAAATAAAACGGCTTAATTTTAAACCCCAAATCTATTTTGCATGAAGAAACAACCTGGCATTCATCAAAAACTTTGAATATCTGGGTTTTCCCAGAAAGACTGCATTTTAATCAGTGGACATGTCACGAGAATGTTCTCTCAATGGTTGAATTCAACTACTACTCAAAGCTTTGTCCACTACACACATACATTGTTTATCATGTTCTGCAACATGTTTCATAATTTTCTGCAAGCCTAAACATTTCTCACACGGGTGGGGACAGAATGTCCTCGTTTTGGTTTCACAGTAGCACAACTTGTCTGTCGATAGCTCCTCTTATCCTTTGTTTCACACTTGCACCCTACTTACGTAGCTAAACAGGAACAAAATGTCCTGGTTCTAATTCTGACTAAAACTACACACATCAGATTATAGTTTTATGATTCTAATACAATTATATGGTTTCAGTTTGGAATAGTTTAGTCTTTATCTTAAACATAGAAGAATTTGTATCAGGACACCACTTGTTTTTATTACAACACACCTGTCATAATTGTTTTCACTAAAGTAGAGGTTTATTATTATTGCTAAATGTACTGCATAAGTGTAAACATATATATTTTTAGCAAGAGATAGCACTTGTATAACCTAAAAAGTAGAAAAATGTGCAGAAAGTCGTTTCTAATGCATTTTATGGAAGGGAAACATTGACAGTCTTGAACATTTTTGTCAACATAGTGATATATTCTTATGTTCTGTACAATGAGGAATTCAAATACTAGTCTTCTCCCATTTAAAAAAAAAAAAAAAAAAAAAAAAAACATTGCCCCCACCCACAAGGTGTATAAACAACAATAAATAAGAATAAGATACAAAACAAACACATGAACTCTAATTAGCACATGTAGGACAGTGTGTGTGTGCATGGACTTGGCAGATGTGAGAAATACATGTGCAGCACATGTATTTGTTTCACAGTCCTTCTTTGGGGGACATAATTGGCATCTCCTTTTTGCTTGCCTCAGCTGCAGCCTCAAGTGGATCAGGACAAGATTCAGCCCCCTGAACAGCTTTCACAAGCGCTGCTGTGCGGGGGAGGCGCTCCCTTTGAATTAATGGGGTTACCAGTGCCTTTCCCAGTTGCTCCAGGAACACCCTCTTGTTCTGCTTATCAGGCATCCAGGTAGGGTTGATCTTGTTCCATATCACAAAGGCATTGTATGAGGACATTTCAATGATGTTATGGAAGATAAACAGGGGCCAGCGGGCAGTCATCCTCCTGCAGCTGTAAGTTCCAATCACCTTGTCCAGGTTGTCCAAGCCTCCTTTGTTGTGGTTGTAGTCCAGGATGATGGCTGGCTTCCTGTCCTCATGATCACTGATCTCAGCTATTTTGTGCAGTGTGCTCAGGAGCACCACAGTCTTGTTCCTCTGGGGGGTAAGAAACTAGAGTGGTGGTGGGGGTGAAGGCCAACTTTGAGAAGGCCTCTCTCCCCCTTGTTGCGAGGAGTGTAGGCTTGTTCTTTCTAACTGCCAACCATGGTGATCTTCCTCTTCAGGAGCTGCTGGCTGAGTTCAATCAGTAGCAGACATAATCTACGTTTGTGGTATTTGTGGTGTGTAAATGATTTTATAACTGCCGGGTCAAAAATGACCCGAAGACAATCTTTGTACCCTGGTGTACAGCTTTCATGGAAATATGAACAAAGGCGACGTTTCACTTTTTCTAATGTTGGAGTCACTCTAGGAGAAGTTATCACATTTCAAGTTGAAAAAATATCATTAAGGGGTTTTTCTCTGCTGTTTAACATAGTGGCGGGCAATTTTGACCCTTAAGACAACACACGGGTTAAAAGAGCCTTTTGTGTTCGTTGGACATCGTTGAGTGGCAAGAGACAGGGAGTGTGACGTGTAATCGTGTGCACGTCTTGCAGCTACGCAGGAGAGAATGGTGGAGAGACCAGCTCTCAAACTCTCAAAGAAGACTGCCCTCATCTGTCAGATGCACGCCATCCCTACGGTACAAATGCATGCGATAAGGCTTGAACAAGAAAGCCTGCAATAACCCTGTAGCTCTTCAAGAGCAACTGTGGCCATCCCTGAATTGTACATATGTTTACTGTATCTGATGAATGTAGGTTTTGATTGTGATGTTATATTTCATATTACAAACTGGTAGGTTTGAGCTCTGAATGCTGTTTGGCTGACAGCCGAGGTATATCAGATCATATACCACGGGTATGACAAAACAATTATTTTTACTGCTCTAATTATGTTGGTAACCAGTTTTAAAATGACAAGGCACCTCAGGGTTTGATATGGCCAATATACCACGGCTAAGGGCTGTGTACAAGCACTCCGCGTCGTGCAAAAGAACAGCCCTTAGCTGTGGTATATTGGCCATATACTACACCACCTCTGGCATCATTGCTTAAATAGCTCTGTATTGTTTACAGGTAATGTAGTAATGTTTTTTTTGTATTTTCCAGGAGCTTTTACAGGAGATTTCTCAATTGTCTTCTTAAAAGAGATCAGGGAACATTTTTCTAGTTTACTCCATATTGGCTTAAGGTTTTTTTTTTTTTTTTCACTTCCCTCTTACTATTAAATAATGACTAGTAACTACATTAATTTTCTTGCCATTTGTCATTGTGTACTTTTACTTTACTGTTATTGCTTTGTTTTGCTGTATTATGTTGTGTAATCACATTCCGGTGTAAAAACCATGGAGAAAAAAAAGTGAAGTGTGCATTGGTCTGAAGCTGAAAAATAAAGAAACTCACATGAGCACCATAATGTGTACTTTCCCTCTACCAAGTTTTTCCAGTACACAGCTTTTACCTACTAAAGTAGCTATGCTGGCCTATTGTACTTCCAACAATGTGTAGGCAGGTTGCTTAGGATTTAAACCTTCTCAAACAGCCTAATTCACATTCTTCGGAGGGATAATGAAATTTACAGTGTCCTGCTTGTAATGTATATAAAGTGCATTCGGAATGTATTCAGAACCCTTGACTTTTTCCACATGTTACGTTACAGCCTTATTCTAAAATTGATTAAATAGTTTTTTCCCTCAATCTACCCACACTATCCAATAATGACAAAGCAAAAACTTTTCTTTATTTTTTTACATTTCTGCACATGTATTAAAAATAAACTGAAATATCACATTTGCATAAGTATTCAGGCCCTTGACTCAGTACTTTGTTGAAGCACCTTTGGCAGCGATTACAGCTTTGAGTGTTCTTGGGTATGACACTACAAGATTGGCTCACTTGTATTTGGGGCGTTTCTCCCATTTTATTTTCTGCAGATCCTCACAAGCTCTGTCAAGTTGAATGGGGAGCATCGCTGCACAGATATTAAGGTCTCTCCAGAGATGTTCGATCTGGTTCAAGTCCAGGCTCTGGCAGGGCCACTCAAGGACATTCAAAGACTTTTCCCGACGCCACTCTTGCATTGTCCTGGTTGTGTGTTTGGGGTCGTTGTCCTGTTAGAGGGTTAACCGTTGCCCCAGTCTGAGGTCCTGAGTGGTCTGGAGCAGGTTTTCATCAAGGATCTTTCTGTACGTTGCTACGTTAATCTTTTCCTTGATCCTGACTAGTCTCCCAGTCCCTGCCGCTGAAAAACATCCCCACAGCATGATGCTGCCACCACCGTGCTTCATCGTAGGGAGGGTGCCAAGTTTCCTCCAGACGTGACACTTGGAATTCAGGCCAAAGAGTTCAACCTTGGTTTCATCAGACCATCATGGTCTAAGAGACTTTAGATGCCTTTTGGCAAACTCCAAATGGGCTGTCGAGCGTTTTACTGAGTGGCTTCTGTCTGGCCACTACCATAAAGGCCTGATTGGTGGAGTGCTGCAGAGGTGGTTGTCCTTCAGAAAGGGTTTCCCATCTCCACATAGGAACTCTGGAGCTCTGTCAGAATGACCGTCAGATTCTTGATCACCTCCCTGACCAAGGCTCTTCTCCCCCAATTGCTCAGTTTGGCCAGGCGGCCAGCTCTAGAAAGAGTCCTGGTGGTTCCAAACTTCTTGCATTTAAGAATGATGGAGGTCACTATGTTCTTGGAGACATTCGATGCTGCAGAAATGTTTTGGTACCTTTCCCCAGATCTGTGCCTTGACCCAATCCTATCTCTGAGCTCTACGGACAATTCCTTTGACCTTATGGCTTGATTATTGCTCTGACATGCACTGTCAACTGTGGGACCTTTTTATATAGACAGGTGTGTGCCTAATCATGTCCAATCAATTGATTTCAACACAGGTGGACTCCAAGTTGTAGAAACATATTTGACCTTGATGTTTCTACAACTTGGAGTCCACAGGATGCACCTGAGCTCAATTTCGAGTCTCATAGAGGGTCGGAATACTTATGTAAACAAGGTATTTCTGATTTTTAATACATTTGCAAACATTTCTACAAACCTGTTTTTGCTTTGTCATTAGGGTTCATTGTGTGTAGATTGAGTAAATGTTTTATTTAATCCATGTTTGAATAAGGCTGTAAAGTAACAAAATGTGGAACAAGTCAAGGGGTTGGAATAATTTCTGTAGGCACTGTATCATTAGGCTGTATATATTTTTACATATAGGCCTGTTGTAAATGTGTATTATTGTAGCATCTTAATTGCAAAAAGAAATATGAAAACACAACTTTTAGCCACGGTTATTTGACAGAGGTAATGAACTGTCCATTGTTCAGCACAGCAATTGATAAAACAGGACCATGTTTTAAAAAACAAGTGTTTCTGAGCTCATGTCAATATTACACAGGTAGCTAACTGTTACAGAAATCGGGAATGCAGACAGGCAGTCCAACACACCACCACTTGTTATATTGGGTACCTACTGACATATGTTAACATTGTTTTATTTAAAAAAAAGGTTAATGTAAGGCATAACTTTAGCTTAGGTGACAGAAGACTGGACAATCATCACACGAGCAAAGGTTATCAACTTTCTCCTCTTGTAGGGCAAATGAAATGCTATAGCTGTGTTGTGTATGCGACTGCACTGATGTCTCTTATCTCTATTTCTAGGTGGACGCAAGAAGAAGGATGAGCCCAAAGGCAAAAAGAAACAATGAACTTTGACTCCATCTTCCAGTGCTCTGTTTTAGCTCTGCCAAACAAATTCTATGGCATAACATACATTTTTATACTGTACTTACAAATATCTATGTCAGCCATGTTTTTCTCGCTGTTTTCAGAAGGAGTAGGCCTACCTAGCGAACCTAGGTTTGTTTTTCAAATGGAGACCTGCCTTATTACACCCATACAGAGGGGTCTTTGTATTATTTACTACATCAGTAAAAGGTAATGTGGCAATGATATCACAGAAACTGCTTGGCAACCAACCACTGCATCATGATGATGGGACCATTTGCACTTTATACTTTCGTCATGGACCTTCAATGTATTGGACACAATTTCAATACATTATTTTAAGAAAGTCAACATTTCTGTGTATAATGTTTAGATGCCAGAATGTTTAAATTTGATATTGGGACAAATGTTTACAATATGCCTACATGTTATGTGGACTTGTTAATACAGCCGCTGTCCTTTCATTTGAAAAATACAGGGCCTATTTAGCCTACAGTCATAGGAGTAGGAATATTGGTTCATGATCAATTAAGTATTACATATTGACTATAATAATCTCACCTGTTTTCAGACACGGTACCAGTTATTGTTTCTTTTTTACACTCTTTGCATTCACACAAGCACAATTATCTGCATTGCAAATAGATTGGATAATCAGAAATGTAATGTAGGCTATTATGTAAATACAATAAAATTATACATTTTGCTTTTAACCACCCCAAATTAGGTTCTATATTTATGTGTAATAGGGACAGTATGTTCACACTTAAGTATTGCATTTTGGGTACATTGGTCCAACACAGTGCGCATCCAAACGAGACAAGCACTTGGAGAATGATTAATTGAAAATGCACACAAAAACACGGCTACACTATATGAATTCTCATTGGCTCTCGCTTGAGTATCACACTCTTGAAACGGAGTGATAAGGGGTCTAAAAATAGACGCGAGATCATGTGTAGTCTATCGCGCACGTGTCTCTACATCAACAGGCGGATAACCCGTATTTGGTTACACCGGACTCAGACTTGAGGGGGTATTTTTCCCATCACATAGGCCTACGGGTTGTCGTTTCTACTGCGCTCGGTGCACTAGTGTAGGCAAAACATGTCTCACAAAGCTTGTTACACAAACCCAGGAGCAGGGGTTAAGCGACCTCGTAACGACACAGGGAACAAGTTGACAGTTGTACTTGGTGCACAATGGGGCGATGAAGGGAAGGGAAAAGTGGTCGACTTGTTGGCGACAGAGTCGGACATCATTTGCAGATGCCAGGTGAGAAAATAAGATTAAAATGTACTATTTTTTTCTTATGTGTTCTTTGTAATATATGCATTTGTTTCTTTTGGAGAAGTTGCACTTGCAAGATAATGGTGGGCAAAGGCGCTCTCTCTCCAAACCTTTGCTTTTTATTTTGGCCCAAATTGCTGTATGCACCGGTTATCTTGCAAGTGCCTTAGTATATTTATTTCTGTGAGAAATGTCACACAGTGTACAGTATGTGCCATTGTGAAAAAATGTATATATTTATTAATTGTGCAGAGTCAGGAGTCATAGCGCGATAGTTAACTTTGTTTCCAGGCGCATGAAAGAAAACATACTGGGCATTCACTATTTCAGCACGGCACCATAGAATGTTGGGTTGAAAGACACTGCGTTTATAAATACAAGCAAATTCCGGTATGTTGTAATAAGAACCCAGCTCAACAGAAGTTTGGAGCTGTGTTGACGTGCATAGCGTATCTATGCAAGCTCTATTACAGTATGGGCTCGGGGAGGCCAGTGCCACAGTGTGCTATACTTTGTTCCAGACAGCCCAAGTGGTAAAGGTCTCAGCGACGTCTGTGGCATGCCGCATTCCCTTCAGTCATGTGGCCTGATAAATGTCAATGCGCATTGAGGCGCGCAACAGCGTTGGTCATCAGAGTAGTGGTAGACTAACCAACTGTGATTTACTGAAGGGGACATATTACAGATTTATTGGAAAAGCTGCTGAAAATATATTGCAACCAATAAAAGTAACAGTGCGAGTTGAGCCTAGCCATCTAACTATTTGAAGAATTTGAACCATTTTTATACCCCTGTTAGCCTATTCTTAAGTGAATGGATCTCAAGCCTCTCACAGTTTGCACCCATTTATTTCAGTGTCTCCCCAGTGGATCCTGATCCCCTATTTGTGAAACAGCTTACAATAGGTCTACATTCCTTTATGCAACTCTAGCCCCACCATGGTGGACTGAATAGACACTGTATCTCTCCTAAATATAACACTGATGTCACCAACGGGAAACTTCATCGATGTCATAGTTAAGTGACTGAGACATAGGTTGTCACGTCGACTAGCATGGTATTCACTAATCATGGCATGTTTGATAAAAAATATGTTAAAATCAAGAATCAATTTAAGAAGCTTTAGCATTTTTTACATTTGGTCACTAAAGAGTTACTGCAACAAAAAATACTGTCTTTTCCCCTGGAATTCTATTTTCATCCAAATTTATCTTGATTTTCCTGAGATGCTTGGGACATCAAGTGAGCACTTTTTCAAGTGATAACACAATACAGGAAGTTAGAGATACACAAAATAAATGGTTATGTTCTTGTCGGCACTGTCGATACAGACCTCCAAAAGATGGAGGCCGAAATATTCTCAATCCAGTAAAGAAAACCATGGCATTTTTTAAGAGTGGTGTTCAATTATCCAAATTGAGAGTGTTGGGCAGTGACAATGGGCAGCAGTGTCCTAAGGTCCCAAGATCACTCACTCTATCATTCTGAGGAATGTGTCTGTGAAGATAAGCCTGTTTTAGTGCATAATGTAATCAAAGAGGAATTTGGGAAAAGTAAAGATATTTCACTGAACTATGACAAACGTGCTAAACCCTCAAGGTTCCAAATTTTACATTCTTCTGAAATAAAATCTTCCTTATTCAATATGTCAAAATTGTGTTTTATCTCCAGACTTTTGTTTGCATGTCTTACTGATATTGTATACTGTAACTATTTTTCTAGATTCATTATTTGATTCTTGCTTCATATTGTTCACTCTGTATTCATTTTCGGTGCTAGAGTAAAATTATTTGGATCAGGACATTCTGGTCTTTTGACTGACAAATCAACACTGGTCTTTGTTAGAAAGTAACCTTAGAAATATGGCAGGGTGAATCTATATGAAGCTTCTGCTGATGACAGAGATGTCTTAATGTTTATTTATGTGATTGGCAATAAAAAGTGTTAGCATTTGCACATTTAGTTTCCTCTTTGGCATTGAGGAAGGAAGGGATTGAGACTGGTATTGGTAAACCCAACCGAGAGCTGCCCAGTGACGCAAGCTTACCAGACTAGCTAAATGCTTTTTATGCTCGCTTCGAGGTAAGCAACACTGAAGCATGCATGAGAGCACCAGCTGTTCCGGACGACTGTGTGATCATGCTCTCCGTAGCCGATGTGAGCAAGACCTTTAAACAGGTCAACATTCACAAGGCCGCGGGGTGTCAGTGAAAAAATACATATTTACTTGATTTGTTTGATATTAATGGTAAACAATTATATATTTAACTAAGAGTAAGGCTGAGTTTTTATGGTGTCCACTCTAGCTTCCTGGAGATAGTCTGTGCGTTGAGGAAATAGATTTTACTAGAGGGCTATAAAACTTTACAGCCACATTCATTTCTGTGACCAGTGGTGCACTGGGGAGATGTATTCCATGGAAAGGATGTGGGGTGGAGATGGACTGGAACAAAGGGTCCTAGACATCCTGGCATCAGGGAAATTAATCCAGGGTTGGGGGTTAGAACAATACCATGTGCTGTTAATGACGGGATGAACCCAAAGTGGCTTATGATGCTTTTTGATCTGCCTGAGAAGGATGGAACTAAGCATTCTTAGTGTCCTATATAAGATGTCTGTTTTTCATTGTTAGGGAAGCTCTCGGCAACACAACTTAGAGTGTGCGGTCGACGGTTTCCTTATTGCAATAACTAATCGATGTTGAATAAAGATGATTGTTTGAATAATTGTCCAAGTCAATCAAATGTATTTATAAAGCCCTTCTTACATCAGCTGATGTCACAAAGTCAGTCTTAATGATGTCACTAGCAGCATACCACCCTGCATACCACTGCTGGCTTGCTTCTGAAGCTAAGCAGGGTTGGTCCTGGTCAGTCCCTGGATGGGAGACCAGATGCTGCTGGAAGTGGTGTTGGAGGGCCAGTAGGAGGCACTCTTTCCTCTGGTCTAAAAAATATCCCAATGCCCCAGGGCAGTGATTGGGGACACTGCCCTGTGTAGGGTGCCGTCTTTCGGATGGGACGTTAAACGGGTGTCCTGACTCTCTGAGGTCATTAAAGATCCCATGGCACTTATCGTAAGAGTAGGGGTGTTAACCCCGGTGTCCTGGCTAAATTCCCAATCTGGCCTTCAAACCATCATGGTCACCTAATAATCCCCAGTTTACAATTGGCTCATTCATCCCCCTCCTCTCCCCTGTAACTATTCCCCAGGTCGTTGCTGCAAATGAGAACGTGTTCTCAGTCAACTTACCTGGTAAAATAACGGTAAAATAAAATAAATAAAAATAAATAAAAAAGTGCTGTACAGAAACCCAGCCTAAAACAGCAAGCAATGCAGGTGTAGAAGCACGGTGGCTAGGAAAAACTCCCTAGAAAGGCCAGAACCTAGGAAGAAACCTAGAGAGGAACCAGGCTATTAGGGGTGGCCAGTCCTCTTCTAACTGTGCCGGGAATTATAACAGAACATGGCCAAGATGTCCAAATGTTCATAAATGCTCAATAGATGAGGGTCAAATAATAATAATCACAGTGGTTGTAGAGGGTGCAACAGGTCAGCACCTCAGGAGTAAATGTCAGTTGGCTTTTCATAGCCTATCATTCAGAGTATTTCTACCGCTCCTGCTGTCTCTAGAGAGTTGAAAACAGCAGGTCTGGGACAGGTAGCAGGTCCGGTGAACAGGTCAGGGTTCCATAGCCGCAGGCAGAACAGTTGAAACTGGAGCAGCAGCACGACCAAGTGGACTGGGGACAGCAAGGAGTCATCAGGCCAGGTAGTCCTGAGGCATGATCTTAGGGCTCAGGTCCTCTGAGAGAGAGAGAGAGAAAGAGAGAAAAAGAGAGAGCGTACTTAAATTCACACAGGACACCGGATAGACAGGATAAATACTCCAGATATAACAGACTGACCCTAGCCCCATGACAGGTAAACTATTGCAGCATACAGTGGGGAGAACAAGTATTTGAAACACTGCCGATTTTGCAGGTTTTCCTACTTACAAAGCATGTAGAGGTCTGTAATTTTTATCATAGGTACACTTCAACTGTGAGAGACAGAATCTAAAACAAAAATCCAGAAAATCACATTGTATGATTTTTAAGTAATGAATTTGCATTTTATTGCATGACATAAGTATTTGATACATCCGAAAAGCAGAACTTAATATTTGGTACAGAAACCTTTGTTTGCAATTACAGAGATCATACGTTTCCTGTAGTTCTTGACCAGGTTTGCACACACTGCAGCAGGGATTTTGGCCCACTCCTCCATACAGACCTTCTCCAGATCCTTTAGGTTTCGGGGCTGTCGCTGGGCAATACGGACTTTAAGCTCCCTCCAACGATTTTCTATTGGGTTCAGGTCTGGAGACTGGCTAGGCCAGATGCTTCTTACGGAGCCACTCCTTAGTTGCCCTGGCTGTTAGACCTGTATGTTTCAGGTCGTTGTCATGCTGGAAGACCCAGCCACGACCCATCTTCAATGCTCTTACTGAGGGAAGGAGGTTGTTGGCCAAGATCTCGCGATACATGGCCCCATCCATCCTCCCCTCAATACAGTGCAGTCGTCCTGTCCCCTTTGCAGAAAAGCATCCCCAAAGAATGATGTTTCCACCTAAATGCTTCACGGTTGGGATGGTGTTTTTGGGGTTGTACTCATCCTTCTTCCTCCAAACACAGCGAGTGGAGTTTAGACCAAAAAGCTCTATTTTTGTCTCATCAGACCACATTACCTTCTCCCATTCCTCCTCTGGATCATCCAGATGGTCATTGGCATGCGCTGCAGGATTTTAATCCATGACGGCGTAGTGTGTTACTAATGGTTTTCTTTGAGACTGTGGTCCCAGCTCTCTTCAGGTCATTGACCAGGTCCTGCCGTGTAGTTCTGGGCTGATCCCTCACCTTCCTCATAATCATTGATGCCCCGCGAGGTGAGATCTTGCATGGAGCCCCAGACCGAGGGTGATTGACCGTCATCTTGAACTTCTTCCATTTTCGAATAATTGCGCCAATAGTTGTTGCCTTCTCACCAAGCTGCTTGCCTATTGTCCTGTAGCCCATCCCAGCCTTGTGCAGGTCTACAATTTTATCCCTGATGTCCTTACACAGCTCTCTGGTCTTGGCCATTGTGGAGAGGTTGGAGTCTGTTTGATTGAGTGTGTGGACAGGTGTCTTTTATACAGGTAACGAGTTCAAACAGGTGCAGTTAATACAGGTAATGAGTGGAGAACAGGAGGTCTTCTTAAAGAAAAACTAACAGGTCTGTGAGAGCCGGAATTCTTACTGGTTGGTAGGTGATCAAATACTTATGGCATGCAATAAAATGCAAATGAATTACTTAAAAATCATACAATGTGATTTTCTGGATTTTTGTTTTAGATTCCGCCTCTCACAGTTGAAGTGTAGCTATGATAAAAATTGCAGACCTCTACATGCTTTGTAAGTAGGAAAACCTGCAAAATCGGCAGTGTATCAAATACTTGTTCTCCCCACTGTAAATACTGGAGGTTGAGATAGGAGGGGTCTGGAGACACTGTGGCCTCGTCCGACGATTACCCCCGGACAGGGCCAAACAGGCAGAATATAACCCCACCTACTCTGCCAAAGCACAGCCCCCACACCACTAGACGGATATCTTCAACCACCAACTTAACATCTCCCCCACGGCACAACCCAAGGGGGGGTGCCAACCTGGACAGGCAGACCACGTCAGTGACTCAACCCACTCAAGTGACGTACCCCTCCTTGGGATGGCATGGAAGAGTACCAGTAAGCCAGTCATTCAGCCCCTGTAATAGGGTTTGAAGCAGAGAATCCCAGTGGAGAGAGGGGAACCGGCCAGGCAGAGACAGCAAGGGCGGTTCGTTGCTCCAGTGCCTTTCCGTTCACCTTCACACTCCAGACTACACTCAATCAAAGGACCTACTGAAGAGATGAGTCTTCAATAAAGTCTTAAAGGTGGAGACCGAGTCTGCGTTTCTCACATGGATAGGCAGACCATTCCATAAAAATTGAGCTCTATAGGAGAAAGCCCTGCCTCCAGCTGTTTGCTTAGAAATTCTAGGGACAGTAAGGAGGCATGTGTCTTGTGACCGTAGCGTACGTGTAGGTATGTACGGCAGGACCAAATCAGAAAGATAGGTAGGAGCAAGCCCATGTAATGCTTTGTAGGTTAGCAGAAAAACCTTGAAATCGGCCCTTGCCTTAACAGGAAGCCAGTGTAGAGAGGCTAGCACTGGAGTAATATGATAGAATGTTGTGGTTATAGTCAAGATTCTAGCAGCCGTGTTTAGCACTAACTGAAGTTTATTTTGTGCTTTATCCGGGTAGCCGGAAAGTAGAGCATTGCAGTAGTCTAACCTAGAAGTGACAAAAGCATGGATTAATTTTTCTGCATCATTTTTGGACAGAAAGTTTCTGATTTTTGCAATGTTACGTAGATGTAAAAAAGCTGTCCTTGAAACAGTCTTGATGTGTTCATAAAAAGAGAGATCAGGGTCCAGAGTAACACCGAGAACGCCGAGGTCCTTCAAAGTTTTATTTGAGACGACTGTACAACCATCAAGATACATTTTCAGATTCAACAGAAGATCTCTTTGTTTCTTGGAACCTAGAAATAGCATCTCTGTTTTGTCCAAGTTTA
The DNA here is from genome assembly GCF_029448725.1 of Salvelinus fontinalis. Taxonomy (NCBI): domain Eukaryota; kingdom Metazoa; phylum Chordata; class Actinopteri; order Salmoniformes; family Salmonidae; genus Salvelinus; species Salvelinus fontinalis. The sequence continues at coordinate 17,786,220 of NC_074691.1, forward strand.
AAAGTAGAACATTTGCCACCATCCACTTGCTTATGTCTGAAACACAGGCTTCCAGGGAGGGCAATTTTGGGGCTTCACCATGTTTCATCGAAATGTACAGCTGTGTGTCGTCCGCATAGCAGTGAAAGTTAACATTATGTTTCCGAATGACATCCCCAAGAGGTAAAATATATAGTGCAAGCAATAGTGTTCCTTAAACAGGGCCTTGAGGAACACCAACATTTACAGTTGATTTGTCAGAGGACAAACCATCCACAGAGACAAACTGATATCTTTCCGACAGATAAGATCTAAACCAGGCCAGAACTTGTCCGTGTAGACCAATTTGGGTTTCCAATCTCTCCAAAAGAATGTGGTGATCGATGGTATCAAAAGCAGCACTAAGGTCTAGGAGCACGAGGACAGATGCAGAGCCTCGGTATGACGCCATTAAAAGGTAATTTACCACCTTCACAAGTGCAGTCTCAGTGCTATGATGGGGTCTAAAACCAGACTGAATCATTTCGTATACATTGTTTGTCTTCGGGAAGGCAGTGAGTTGCCGCGCAACAACTTTTTCAATTTTTTTTGAGAGGAATGGGAGATTCGATATAGGCCGATAGTTTTTTATATTTTCTGGGTCAAGGTTTGACTTTTTCAAGAGAGGCTATATGTCACGCCCTGACCTTAGAGAGCTTTTTATGTCTCTATTTTGGTTTGGTCAGGGTGTGATTTGGGTGGGCATTCTATGTTCCTTTTTCTATGTTTTGTATTTCTTTGTTTTGGCGGTTATGGTTCTCAATCAGGGTCAGCTGTCTATCGTTGTCTCTGATTGGGAACCATACTTAGGTAGCTTTTCCCCACCGATGCTTTGTGGGTAGTTATTTTCTGTTTTGTGTTTCTGCACCTGACAGAACTGAAGCTTGCTTCAGAGCTCTGGTATTTTCTGTATACCAGGGAGATAGTTTCTTATGATAAATGTTTTTTGTTTTTAGGGGTGCGACTGCATCTAGGGTATTGCGCAAGGTTAAATTGAGTTCCTCAGTTAGGTGGTTAACTGATTTTTGTTCCTCTGACATCCTTGGGTAGGTGGAGAGAGTCTGGAAGGACATCTAGGAATCTTTGGGTTGTCCTAGAATTTATAGCACGGCTTTTTATGATCCTTGGTTGGGGTCTGAGCAGATTATCTGTTGCGATTGCAAACATAATAAAATGGTGGTCCGATAGTCCAGGATTATGAGGAAAAACATTAAGATCCACAACATTTATTCCACGGGACAAAACTAGTTCCAGAATATGACTGTGGCAGTGAGTAGGTCCGGAGACATGTTGGACAAAACCCACTGAGTCGATGATGGCTCTGAAAGCCTTTTGGAGTGGGTCTGTGTTCACTTTTCCATGTGAATATTAAAGTCACCAAAAATGTGAATATTATCTGCCATGACTACAAGGGCCGATAGGAATACAGGGAATTCAGTGAGGAACGCTGTATATGGCCCAGGAGGCCTGTAAACAGTAGCTATAAAAAAAAGTGATTGAGTAGGCTGCATAGATTTCATGAATAGAAGCTCAAAAGATGAAAAGCCTTCTTTTCTTTTTTTTTTGCTATTGTAAATGTTAGCAGCACCTCCGCGCGGGGTATATGGTCACTAGTGTAACCAGGAGGTGAGGCCTCATTTAACACAGTAAATTCATCAGGCTTAAGCCATGTTTCAGTCAGGCCACTCACATCAAGATTATGATCAGTGATTAGTTCATTGACTATAACTGCTTTGGAAGTGAGGGATCTAACATTAAGTAGCATTAAGTAGTAGTATTTTGAGATGTGAGATATCACAATCTCTTTCAATAATGGCAGGAATGGAGGAGGTCTTTATTCCAGTGAGATTGCTAAGGCGAACACCGCCATGTTTAGTTTTGCCCAACCTAGATCGAGGCACAGACACGGTCTCAATTGGGGATAGCTCAGCTGACTACACTGACTGTGCTAGTGGCAGGCTCCACTAAGCTGGCAGGCTGGCTAACAGCCTGCTGCCTGGCCTGCACCCTATCTCATTGTGGAGCTAGGGGAGTTAGAGCACTGTCTATGTTCGTAAATAAGATGAGAGCACCCCTCCAGCTAGGATGGAGTCCGTCACTCCTCAACAGGCCAGGCTTGGTCCTGTTTGTGGGTGAGTCCCAGAAAGAGGGCCAATTATCTACAAATTCTTTCTTTTGGGAGGGGCAGAAAATAGTTTTCAACCAGCAATTGCGTTGTGAGACTCTGCTGTAGAGCTCATCACTCCCCCTAACTGGGAGGGGGCCATAGACAATTACTTGACGCCGACACATCTTTCTAGCTGATTTACACGCTGAAGCTATGTTGCGCTTGGTGACCTCTGACTGTTTCATCCTAACATCGTTGGTGCAGACGTGGATAACAATATCCCTATACTCTCTACACTCGCCAGTTTTAGCTATAGCCAGCACCATCTTCAGATTAGCCTTAACGTCGGTAGCCCTGCCCCCTGGTAAACAGTGTATGATCGCTGGATGATTCGTTTTAAGTCTAATACTGCGGGTAATGGAGTCGCCAATGACTAGGGTTTTCAATTTGTCATAGCTAATGGTGGGAGGCTTCGGCGTCTCAGACCCCGTAATGGGAGGAGTAGAGACCAGAGAAGGCTCTGCCTCTGACTCCAACCCATTGCTTAATGGGGAGAACCGGTTGAAAGTTTCTGGCAGCTGAATGAGCGACACCGGTTGAGCATTCCTACAGCATTTCCTTCCAGAAGCCATGAGAAAATTGTTCAGCTGCGGGGACTATGCGAGGGGATTTATACTACTATCTGTACTTACTGGTGGCACAGACGCTGTTTCATCCTTTCCTACACTTAAACTACCTTTGCCTAACGTTTACGTCTGAAGCTGGGCTTGCAGCACAGCTATCCTCGCCATAAGGCGGTCGTTCTCCTGTATATTATACAGCGACTGCAATTAGAAGGCATCATGTTAATGTTACTACTTAGCTTTGGCTGATGGAGGTCCTGACGAACCACGTCCAGATAAAGCGTCCTGGGTGAAAAAGTTGAATGAAAAAAGTTGAGTGAGAGAAAAACTAAAAATATAAACGGTAATTAAAAAGCAAAAACCATAAAGTTGGCAGGAAGCAAAGTAAGGTTAGCAACAAACCGCACAGCAGCACGTAAACAAGTCTACAAGTTGTGACCGGAGTCTCTCTTAGTACTGAAATTTCCACTACAGGGGCCAGACATATTACCAGGACGTGTACTCAGAGCATGCACGAACCAACTGGCAAGTGTCTTCACTGACATTTTCAACCTCTCTGTGACGGAGTCTGTAATACCAACATGTTTCTAACAGACCATCATAGTGCCTGTGCCAAAGAAAGCAAAGGTAACCTGCCTAAATGACTACCGCCCCGTAGCACTCACGTCGGTAGTGCTTTGAAAGGCTGTGCTTTGAAAGGCTGGTCATGACTCACATCAATACCATCATCCCCCTATATCCACTTCAATTCGTATACCGTCCCAACAGATCCACAGATGACGAGATCTCAATCGCACGCCACACTGCCCTTTCCCACCTGGACAAAAGGAACACATATGAGAATGCTGTTCATTGACTACAGCTCAGCGTTCAACACCCTAGTGCCCACAAAGCTCATCACTAAGCTAAGGACCCTGGGACTAAACACCTCCCTCTGCAACTGGATCCTGGACTTCCTGACGGGCCGCCCCCAGGTGGTAAGGGTAGGCAACAACACATCTGCCACGCTGATCCTCAACAATGGGGCCCCTCAGGGGTGCGTGCTTAGTCCCTTCCTGTACTCCCTGTTCACCCACGACTGCATGGCCAAGCATGACTCCAATACCATCATTAAGTTTGCTGACGACACAGCAGTGGTAGCCCTGATCACTGACAACGATGAGACAGCCTATAAGGAGGAGGTCAGAGACCTGGCAGTGTGATGCCAGGACAACAACCTCTCCCTCAATGTGAGCAAGACAAAGGAACTGATTGTGGATTACAGGAAAAGGAGGGCCGAACAGACCCCCATTAACATTGACGGGGCTGTAGTGGAGCAGGTTGAGAGTTTAAAGTTCCTTGGTGTCCACCAACAAACTATCATGGTCCAAACACACCAAGACAGTCGTGAAGAGGGCACGACAACACCTTTTCCACCTCAGGAGATTGAAAAGATTTGGCATTGGTCCCCAGATCCTCAAAAAGTTATACAGATGCACCATCGAGAGCATCCTGACCAGTTACATCACCGCCTGGTATGGTAACTGCTCCTCATCCGACTGTAAGGTGCTACAGAGGGTAGTGCGTACGGCCCAGTACACCACTGGGGCCAAGCTTCCTGCAATCCAGGACCTATATAATAGGTGGTGCCAAGTCATAGATTATTCTCTCCACTACCGCATGGCAAGCGCTACCGGAGCGCCAAGTCTAGGTCCAAAAGGCTTCTTAACAGCTTCTACCCCCAATCCATAAGACTGCTGAACAATTAATCAAATGACCACCTGGACTATTTGCATTGACCCCCCCCCCCCCTTTGTTTTTATACTGCTGTTACTTGCTGTTTATTATCTATGCATAGTCACTTTACCCCTACCTGTATGTACAAATTAACTCAACTAACCTTTATCCCCGCACATTGACTCGGGTACCGGCACCCACTGTATATAGCCTTGTTCTTGTTTTTTTATTGTGTTACTTTAAAAAATATATATTATTATTTCTTTCTAAAATATTTTCTTAACTCTATTTCTTGATCTGTATTGTTGGTTAAGGGCTTGTAAGTAAGCATTTCACGGTAAGGTCTACATCTGTTGTATTCGGCGCATGTGACAAATACAATTTGATTTGATTTGATAAGTCTGTGGTCCCACTGGTGGAGACGTAAGAAAGGTTCCTGCAGAAGGACAGGAGTGACATGCAGCTGCAGAGGAGATACTGGAAGTAACAACATACACATAACTTTTAGGACAATAATAAAAGGTCCTTATAGGTAACATTTCAAGTCCTCAAAGATTCTTCAAATGGGCTCATTTCTGTCTCCACCTATGCATTATTCAACAAGCAAAAGAAAATAGTGAACTATCCTTTGTGCTAAGAAAGAGTTTGGGCTTGTCACTAGTTTACTGCTAAGGATCTATTTGTCCCTGGTTGCACAGATAAGAGGGTGTCCGTTTGTGGTGCCCCTCTTCCTCTAGCGTGCCTGCCAGGCCCAGGGGATAAGGAGGAGTTACATGCCTGGGGAAGCATGGATACATGAGAAGGGCATACTGCCCCGGTCACTGCTGCTGCTAAAATAGCTCATCCTCTAGTACTGCAGATTGTGGGTTAGTTTGATGTGGGAAGACCTACTGTATTTCCCCAGGCATGTTATAGTGTGACCAACCAGTCTTGTGTATCTACAGACATTGGATAATTGTTGGATGAGATAAACTAACCCATACAGTTATCACATTCCTGAGTGCCCTCTCTGTTCTTCTTGTTCTCTGGCCACAGGGCGGTAACAACGCAGGTCACACGGTGGTGGTGGATGGGAAGGAATATGACTTCCACCTCCTACCCAGCGGGATCATCAACTCCAAAGCTCTTTCCGTGATCGGTGTGTACATCCCTAATCCCTGTCTTCAGCAGCTTGCACTAACCAGTCACTCGGCTCTTTGGTTTGCCAGTTGTAGGCCTACCATCCAATCATAGCCCACTGTGTATTCTTACACAGAACATCCCTTCTGTCTCTGCAGGCAATGGTGTGGTCATTCATCTGCCAGGCTTGTTTGAAGAAGCTGAAAAAAATGAAAAGAAAGGTGGGAAGATTTTGATATCAACATTAAGTAGCGTAATTGGCCTATAGTTTGTCTTAGAATGTGCATGTTGAAAATCCATTTAGAAAGGAACAGCAGATGAGAGAACAGAGTGATTTTGCATAACTATTTTATGTTTCCATCCCACAGGCCTTAAAGACTGGGAGAAGAGACTGATCATCTCAGACAGGGCCCACATTGGTAACTAACACTCTTATTGGAAAACAGCTGCATTTAGAGGAGAGGGCAAAGGACATGTAGTTCAGATAGTGCTAAAAACAGATAAAACAAACAGTTGTTTGTTGAGAGTAACAGATGTGGTGTGATAGGATATAATTGATTATTGCTGATTGCCCACCAATCAATTGCTGATTGATTTATGTTAGTACTTTTTACAGTTACTGTAGGTTATGTAACAATATGGCAATACAATATTTAATATAGTTTGTGTTGTGACAACAGTTTGACATTGATCAGCTGACCAGCTGTGAGATGTAGTGAGATGATTTTAAGAATACTTTTTTACAGTGCTGGTTAACAGTTGTTGCAGATAATTTTAGGACATGGAGAGACATTTATCCCATACTCTCACATGTTCCGATGGCATGTTCTGCTGTTGACAGGCATATGTTTGTGTCCGTGGTGTGAAATAACCTGTTTACCCTTTGGACAGTGTTTGACTTTCACCAGGCAGTTGACGGGCTCCAGGAGGTACAGAGAGAAGCACAGGAAGGGAAAAAGTAAGAACTGGAAATTACACCTTCTTCTGCAGGACTCAAACAACACTTTACTAAAGCCTGCAGGTGTAATGTATTATGATGCATTTAGAATGCATTGTAAAACTTGTCATAAATCATGATACATTATAAAAGCATGCGATGCTTGTAACATGTTATTAAGCATTACCTGCATGCTTTAAGTAAAGTGTTACCAGATTAATTGTTTTATAAGAATCATAATTCCTGTAGTGTTGAAATGCCTATATTCCTCAAATATAGTGTTGTAATTCATAATTTACTTCATACAGTATTGGAACCACAAAGAAAGGCATCGGACCAACCTACTCAAGCAAAGCATCACGTACGGGGCTGCGTATCTGTGACCTTCTAGCTGATTTCAAAGACTTTTCTATGAGGTAAGTCTCACCATCATCACCTTCATCTTCACTCACAGAGGCTGAGGGTTATGGGGAGTGCCAGTTTGGCATTTGGCTCTCTGGACAATGGGAACATTTATTATGGACATATTGCTACAGTATATTCATGTTCTTCTGATGGTGGCTTGGTTCTAGGTTCAAGAACCTTGCTCAGCAGTACCAGGCCATGTTCCCCACATTGGAGGTAGATGTTGACGGTCAACTGAAGAAATTAAAGGTGGATTTCATGAAGTGTGCATTTTTTATGTGTTTGTTTGTGTTGACATGGCGATGGGGTAAATACCCCTCGGCTATTAGAAAAAGTATGTCAGAATTGTAACAGAGTGGACACACTCATAACTCATCATCATCAACCCATAATAACCATGAAATCCTCTCAGTCATGGGGTGAGGTCTAAATTTAGCATCGGAGAAGCAGATGAGAATTACAGTAGCTCTGCTCTCATGATCCATCTATCCATACATTAGGAACAAATCGAATCTTGCATCCTGTCTAATCATACAGGAGTATGCTGAGCGGATAAGACCCATGGTGCGAGACGGTGTCTATTTCATGTACGATGCTATTAATGGACCCCCTAAGAAGATTCTGGTGGAGGGAGCGAACGCTGCCCTGCTTGACATTGACTTTGGTAAGGGAATTCTATACTCCCCTATGGCTGACTGTATGAGACGGTTATAGACGCATGAATATGAGTAAGCACTGTTAGCCCAAGAGAAATGGTACTCACTACAGTAAGTTGCTCTGGATAAGAGTGTCTGCTAATTTACTAAAATATAATAGTATGTTCATAGGCATGGTATGTTTCCTTAGAATGGGTTTGTGTTTGGTTTCTTAAGATAGGCTCAACAACTATTTGGGTCGACACAGTCCTTGTTTACACCTGTTGACAAAACCACATATACAGTATTCATTATAATGAAAAATGACATTTTAAAGGAAGACATTCCCCCACACAGTTTGCTAGCAAATGGTCTGGTGCACATCCATGAGGCTATCAGAAATGCATCCCTTTAGAATGTTGCTCTCGTCTCCCAGGAACATACCCATTTGTGACATCATCAAACTGTACCGTGGGTGGTGTATGTACCGGACTGGGCATCCCCCCTCTGAACATTGGTGATGTGTATGGGGTAGTGAAGGCCTACACGACTAGAGTGGGCATCGGTGCGTTCCCCACAGAACAACTCAATGTGAGTCAAACCCCAAACATGATACACTAAATGCAAGTAAGAGGAGCTAAAGAATGAAGAACATAATGCCAGAATTCAAATGCAAAGTAGTCAAGTCTACACAGAATAGAGTAGTTGAAGGTCTGATTGCTCAGACCAGCTTCTCTGCTGTCATCTGTCCTTACAGGAGGTTGGAGAGCTGCTGCAGACGCGGGGCCATGAGGTGGGCGTGACCACAGGGAGGAAGAGACGCTGTGGTTGGCTGGATCTGGTCATCCTGCGTTACGCCAACATGATCAACGGCTTCACTGCGTGAGTGTCACAGCAGGGTTTGCCCTGCCCCAAATGTTGTGCAGTCCTGTTACCTTTATAGAAAATGTGGGCCATATTGCCACCTACTGGATCTTATGTGTGTGTGGGGGGGGGGGACAAGAGAGGAGAGATACATGTTACATTTTTCCCTTGTTTTTCAATCACAGGTTTGCATTAACCAAACTTGATATCCTTGATGTGATGGATGAAATCAAAGTGGGAGTCTCTTATAAGCTCAATGGCAAAAAGATTCCCTATTTCCCAGGTAAGACTGACTGAATTTAGTAGTGTATATATTCCTCTATACATGTATGTGATGAAAGAAACAAAGAATTGGCTTGGCTTCATAAGATTAATTTGTACATTTTTTCCACTAAACCTTTCTCCATGGACTGTATGACCCATGTCTCCTCCCTGTCTTCTCAGCTAACATGGACGTCTTGCAGAAAGTGGAAGTGGAGTACGAGAAACTGCCTGGCTGGAAGAGTGACACCTCAGCCTGTAGGAAGTGGGAAGATCTGCCAGTCAAAGCCCAGAACTACATCCGCTTTGTGGAGATCCACGTTGGCGTACCCAGTAAGTATTATATTCCAAAATCAGGACCTACATGCTGTTTTAAAAATAACGAGATCAATACATAAAAACTTTTCAATGGCTCTTAATCAATGTTTTCTCTTTCTAGTCAAATGGGTTGGAGTGGGCAAGGCCAGGGAGTCTATGATCCAGATGTTCTAGGACACGACACCTTCCTCCATCCTTCCTCTCTCCATGAAGGTGAATTGAGGTGCTATGGTTTTATCTGCCCTGGTCAGATTTCCTCTGTTTTGAAAATGTTTTTCCTACTTTACGGGGCTGTCGCAGCCACACAAAGTGAGCAAATATGAGACTTTGAGACATGTTCAGAAAATACTTATATTGATTGTGTCACAGTGGCTCTTCTCTGTTGCAATTTACAAACTGTGAAATTATTTTAGTTGAGTTCAGATAGACTTGTTTATGTCCCAATTCCTTTCTTTGCACTGATATAGCATTTGAGTATTTTGCTAAATATTGTTTTGATTTGACATTACTGTCATGTCAGGTAGCCTATGTTGTTTAGACTTGAATGAATCTTGGCCAGTATCTGATGCCTAATACTTGCATGCTGATGTAGAACGACAGCTGAAAAAACTATTTTGAACAATGTGCAATGGCCAGAATTATGTAGTCATGAGTATAACATTTTATCTTTTATTTAACCTTTATTTAACTAGGCACTTCAGTTAAGAACAAATTCTTATTTATAATGACGGCCTACCAAGAGGCAGGGACGTGGGCTGGGATTTTTAAAAAGTTGGGCGAAACACACATCACGACAGGAGAGACACCACAACACTACATAAAGAGAGACCTAAGACAACAACACAACACAGCATGGCAGCAACACAACACAGCATGGTAGTAACACAAACATGGTGCAAACATTGTTTGGCACAGACAACAGCACAAAGGGCCAGAAGGTAGAGACAACAATATATCATGTGAAGCAGCCACAAGTGTCAGTAAGCTTGTCCATGATTGAGTCTTTGAATGTAGAGATGTTGTGGTCGTAGAGATGTAGAGATGTTGAATGTAGAGGTGTAAATGATGTGTCCTGTATCATGTTGTCCACATTTTGTTGAAAGCGCACAGGGATCCATTTTTTTTGCTTCTGTGACACATTTGATGATATAAAACAAATTTATTTTTGAACCAATCAAATCTCAGTCCCGATGTATTTTTGCACCCGTCAAATTTCTGTTTTTCGTAATATTATGTCCCCCATTGATACTGTACTATAACAGCTAAGATGGCACTGTGATACCACAAAAGTTATCTAGTGCAATATTGTTACAAGTAGAAATCTTTAAGAAGTGGAAATCTGATATGCAAATAAATCTGTTATATTGCACAATTGATCTGTTGTGTTTTGTCTATTTTGTCTTTGGCACACCCTTCTGTCAAGAAAAGATACAAATAGTCACAACTCTGGTGAATACTGAGGAAATAGTGTCATCTGCTGGACTAGGTTATTTTAATTGGCAACAGTCTGAAGTGGTTTCCTCTCTCTATCTCCGGCTGCATTTACACAGGCAGACCAATTTGGATCTTATTGATCACTAATTGGTCTTTTGACCAATCAGACCAGCTCTGAGTAAGCTCTGATGTGAAAACAACTGATGTGATCGATCAAAAGACCAATTAGTGGAAAAAAGATCAGAATGCCTGTGTAAACAGGAAACCACTTCAGACTGTCACAGCCTCCTTTCCTTTATCTGTTCTAATCTGAGAACACAATAGGTGAAATAGTACATTGTAAAATGTCATTCAAGGGACTTGCTTCCAACTATCAGAACTTAAAATCCCTCTATTTATTTGGCACTGGTGTGGATTGTAACCTGCTACGGATCAGTGGTGATGCGAACTTTGTCTTCATTTGGTCTCATCAGAAAGTCTAGTACCACTACATTGCTGAAATATTGGCAATGAGGCTCCTGTGCTCCAGTTTGGACGTTTAGGTTATCTGATTAAGACCCTTTCAAATTAAATCCCAGCCACTTTTACCACACCTGCTCCCCATGACCCTTCCTCTCCCCTCCGAGTGTCACCCCAGAAGGGTGTCACTTCCCTGAAAATAGCCAGTTACTGTGACCCAGGGATGGCCTGTTTAATGAGAAGGTCAGGGCAAATTAGATAAGAGCCTGCTGGAGTTTCTCATTCGGTAAGCAAGGGGCCATTTTGGCTCTTTTATTGACAATAAATCCATAGTTGCTGTGAGAAACTGTTCCTGGAATTGTGTCCCTGCAGGGGAGGAACACTAGGTCTTTCCATCTGTCTCACCACTTAACGTCTCAGCCTCTCCTTGGACATTTATATATATGTGTTTGTGCCTTGTTTTCAGGATGTTTGTTTTCTGGATGCAAGTCCCTGTTGTGTTCCTCTGCTCCTGCAGGAGCCAATACTAATCTAATGTTGAAACAGTTCATATCTTTACTTCTGGCTTTATACTGGATGTTGGATGGGCATTTCATTGACGATGATGAGGAGGATATCCACATGTTCTTTCTTTCTTGTAATTTAATTTACAATATGCTAGAGTCTGCGTTGCAGAAGCATCTCAGAGAGAAAATGGCTCTGTTTTCAAACAAAGGCAAATAATAAACCACACATAGAAATTGAAGAAAACAAGCTCAATTACTTGAACAGTTACAATATTTAAATTTAGGGGAGTAACATTGTTATTGCATTGTATTATATATTTAGATTGCAGTTATGTTACTGTAGTAGATTAATACAGCAGTTGTGGCTCAATCAGTGGCGGTCGGTGACGTTTAAGATGAGGGAGGATGATCATTTTTATTTTTATGAGCATAGCCTTATTTCTATTACAGCATATTGGAAGACTGTCATTCATATTCCATTCACCCAGCTCAATGTAACATTGATAGGTTTAGGCTACTACTTGATACTCTAATATTCCCTATAACCATCATGAGGTCGCTTGCTACAACCTAGCCTATGAATGAAAGTTTACAACGTAGGTGCACAGGTCGAGAGAAAAATTAGAGTAATCAAGGTGACAGAGGGCCTCCCAAGTGGCGCAGTGGTTTAACCTGTCTAGCCCAGGCGTTCCGCTAGCGGAACTCCTCCCACATTCCACTGAAAAGGCAGAGCGCGAAATTCAAAAAATATTTTTTTTAAATATTTAACTTTCACACATTACCAAGTACAATACAGCAAATGAAAGATACACATCTTGTGAATCCAGTCAACATGTCCGATTTTTTAAATGTTTTACAGAGAAAACAGCACGTATATTTATGTTAGCTCACCACCAAATACAATGGACAGACATTTTTCACAGCACAGGTAGCATGCACAAAGCCTACCTAACTAACCAAGAACCAACCAAACTAACCAAGAAACAACTTCATCAGATGACAGTCTTATAACATGTTACACAATAAATCTATGTTTTGTTCGAAAAATGTGCATATTTGAGGTATAAATCAGTTTTACATTGCAGTTACCATCAGAGCTACCGTCAAAAATAGCACCGAAGCAGCCAGAGCAATTATAGAGACCAACGTGTATTACCTAATTACTCATCATAAAACATTTCTTAAAAATACACAGCGTACAGCAATTGAAAGACACAGATCTTGTGAATCCAGACAATATTTCAGATGTTCTAAGTGTTTTACAGCGAAAACACAATATAGCGTTATATTAGCTTAGCACAATAGCAAACATCACAATAGCTCACAATAGCATTGATTCAAGCCAAACATAGCCATTACGTATAAACCACCAAAAGATATTAATTTTTTCACTAACCTTCTCAGAATTCTTCAGATGACAGTCCTATAACATCATATTACACAATGCATATAGAATTTGTTCGAAAATGTGCATATTTAGTGGCACAAATCGTGTTATACAATGAGAAAAGTAGCAAAGCTGCCAGGAAAATGGCAGGAGAAATCTTTGAAGAGGCGCCTAATCTAATCAGTAACTATTCCAAAACTTGACTAAAAAATACAGGTTGGACAGCAATTGAAAGACAAATTAGTTCTTAATGCAATCGCTGAATTACATTTTAAAAATTATCGTTACTGTGCAATACAGGCTGCGATAACGCAATGCTATACTGCAAGAAATGGCGTCTCATGCATTTTACTTTTAACAACAGAACAATTAATTAAAAGCATAAAGACTGCTTACTATTAGCTGAGCTTCAATCAGAATCTTGGGCAAGGTGTCCTTTCTCAAAAACAATCGTCTTTTGGCTGAAAGATGTCCTCTTGTCCAGTCGAATTAGCCGCTAAACGTTAGCCACCCACTGGAGAGGTGCCCAACAAATGGAAGCGCATGGCATTGAAATCCCAGAAAATCGCAATAAACTGCTATAAACTGCTATAAGTCGGTTTAAATTAACTACCTTATGATGTCTTTAACACCTATAACGAATAAAAACATGACCGGAGATATAGAAATACTAAAACGAAAGCGTTTGCAGGACGCCATTCTGATGTCTTCATGCGTCAAGCGCACTGTTGAAAAGAACGGTACTTCCTGTTCCACGGTCTAATATAAGGTCCCAGATTGCGCATCGACTCCATTCAAAGTCTCACCGCTTACTGACATCTAGAGGAAGGCGTATGCAGTACATGTACCCTCATAGCTTGCATGGGGACTTATAAACTGATCTCAGAACAGGGACCTGGATTTCTGAAATCTCACTCCCTGACAGGAAAAGTGCTGCAGAAGGAGTTCTGTTTCACTCAGAGAAATAATTCAAACGGTTTTAGAAACTAGAGAGTGTTTTCTATCCAATAGTAATAATAATATGCATATTGTACGAGCAAGAATTGAGTATGAGGCCGTTTAAATTGTGAACGATTTTCCCCAAAAGTGTAAATAGCGCCCCCTATCATCAACAGGCTAAGGCACTGCATCGCAGTGCAAGCTTTGCCACTAGAGATTCTGGGTTCGAGTCCAGGCTCTGTCGCAGAGCCTGTTAGGGGAGGACGCAACCAGGAGACCCATGGGGTAACGCACAATTGGCCCAGCGCCGTCTGGGTTAGGGGAGGGTTTGGCTGGCAGGGATGTCCTTGTCCAATTGCACACTAGCGACCCCCTCCAGGTGATGCTGATTTCCCCCAGTGTATTTTTTCCTGTTTCTCTGTGCCAGTTTGTCTTGTATGTTTCCAAGTCAACAAGCGTTTTTCCCGTTCCTGCTTTTTGCATTCTCCTTTTTCTAGTCCTAGCGGGTTTGACCCTTGCCTGTTTCTGGACTTTGTACCCGCCTGCCTGACCATTCTGCCTGCCTTGACCACAAGCCTGTCTGCCACTCTGTACCTCCTGGACTCTGATCTGGTTTTGACCTTTTGCCTGTGGACAAACATTCTCTTGCCTACCCGTTTGAATGAATAAACATTGTAAGACTCCAACCATCTGCCTCCTGTGTCTGCATCTGGGTCTCGCCTTGTGCCTTGATAGTTTGCTTCTGTTTAAGAAACGTTTTTAAACAGAATCGGCGGAATGAACACACCCCTGATCATGCGCAAACACAGGCCACTTTCGTAGCAGCCACATACAAACAGCATGAACATTTTGCTTGTTATATAATTCCTTCTAGCATCTATGCACTCTCCTCCTCTCACATTTTCCCTTCGCTTGTGGATTTCAGAGCACAACACATGTGCCTGGGGCCAGGCAAAAAAAACTTTCCAAGCCAAACCTTCATATCATAACCGCTAACCACTACACACAGCCTATGTCGTTGGCACCATATTAGCTAACAACGCTAGTTACGTCATAATCAACATAGCTACTATAACTAATGCATTACTAAACCCGGTACAATGATTCAGTACAGTGTAGAGTCAGCAAGCAGTTCAGCAGTTACACCAGTGGGTGGCAATACATTCATAAAACCAAAAGCTTACCTTGACTTGGAAGAGTTCCAGTGTTTGGATAGCCATAGCCAGCTAGCTAACATAGCACCCCCCTCTGTTTCAGCCAGGTGTTTGAGTAGGCTAAACTAGCTATCTGTATTCGCTAGCTAAGTGAAAGTGAAAAAAATACAACTAAATATCTCTCTCTCGCTCTCTTGCTTCTCCTTCATTGTAAAACAAATTAATTTGCTCAAACCTGTTCAACTATTGTCTTTCTCTCTTTAAGTCAACCACTCACCACATTTTATACACTACAGTGCTAGCTAGATGTAGCTTATGCTTTCAGAACCAGATTCATTCTCTGATCCTTTTATTGGGTAGACAACATGTCAGTTCAATCTGCAAGAGCTCTGATAGGTTGGAGGACGTCCTCTGGAAGTTGTCATAATTACTGTGTAAGTCTATGGAAGCAGATGAGACCCATGAGCCTCCTAGGTTTTGTGTTGACGTCAATGCACGCAGAGGAGGATGGAAACTAGCTCAATTATTTGATGACATGAATATATTTAGTATAGTTTTATCTAAAAAGGATACATTTTTGAATGTTTCACTTTGAATTTTTTTTTAATTCCCTAAAGGGGGATGGTCCTCCCCTTAGTCCTCTGAGGAGCCTCCACTGGGCTCAATTACAATAACCTTCCCAGTAGGGCCCTCACTATATATCCTAAGTGGGCATCACACGAAAGACAGAAAAGTCTTGAAAAGAAAAGGTGCTGTGTGTGGCTTACTTTCAGACTAGCACTCAGAATTCTGCACAGTAGGGGTGTCAATGACTTCTGTCACACTATCTGCCTCCCTCTCTTTCTCACTCACTCGTTCTTGCTTTCTCTCTCTTACTTTCTCTCTCTTACTTTCTCTCCCCCTCTCTGGGAAAACTTTCAGTCATAACAATGCTCAGACCATATTTCCACCCATGGAAATTCCTTTTTGAAGAGATAACGATGTGCGTATTGAAGTGCTAAATGTCACATTAAACAGTTCTCAGCAGGTGTCTGTTGTCTTGGGCAATACAGTGCTGTATTTCTCTTTTAAAATGTCTTGGGCAACACAGTACTGTAACTCTCTTTTAAAACGTCTTGGGCAATACAGTATTGTATTTTTTTTAAAGAAAACAACAGCTTGCATCACTAAATGTATCATCACAAAGAGTGAAAACGGTTGTAAACGCTTATCTTCTCATTAATTGAATTTAAGAGCTCTATTTTTTTACTGGGAGTGTGCAATTGTAAGAAAAACACGTTAGGGGAGAAGAAGGTACATGCCAGATGCTTTGTCAATCTGACCTTTGCTTGGGGGGTTGAGATCTTACCGGATAAGAGAGAAGGAGCGAGAAAGAGAAAGGGGGGGGGATCAATATACAATATAATATACAGTTACATGCTTGCTCATTAATCCATTCCTGTTGATGACTTTAGTTTAGACTACATTAGTACAGTAAAAGCCAAACTCTTTGTGTCACAAAGTAAAGAGGTATTGATATGAACAAGCTACAGATAAGCTTCCTGATAACCCTCAACATTCGTACACCATTCAGCAACAAAAATAGATGAAAAAGTATTAACAATTTAAAAAGTAAATTCACTGGTTTAGATTTGCTGGTTTAGATGTTTAGATGTTTACCCAATGTGTTGGTATTGCAAAGCCAACTATGGTCATATGAGGCACGGCGCTTACAATGCACATGGGTTTGATTCCCACTGGGGCCACCCATTCAAAAATGTATCGTGGCAGACGGCAGGGAGAGGTGAGGGGAGTGGTTATTGAGGGGAGATATCTTACAGCCTGCTGGCTCCACCCCCAAGCCTTATATGGTCTTCCTGCCCCAACGAGGCAAGGCGGTTGTTTGTTAAGCCAGGGAGTGCTTGAGGATAAAGGAGGAAGCAGCCTGCACAAAGGGGCAGAGTAGGAGAGAACCAATAGCGTTATGAAGAGTGGGAGAAGCGAGAACAATATCTGCGTGATTACCTGTTGTGACCTGGACTGTCGGACTACTCCCCCTTGTGTACCGGACCGGATTGGCTGAGGACCCGAGTGTGAGGATTATCCCTGGAAAACGTAATGGACAACGAGAACGGCTTGTGGGCTGTGAGGTGATTGGTGAATAGCCCCTTCTTTCCCTGTGTACCGAAATCCTTAATAAACCCCATTTGCGTTCTATTTATGCTACTGGTGCATGTTTTGGTATTGAACTTGGTGACGTGGATTCCCCACACCCTTGAGCCTGTTACATATGGTGGAGAATACGGGCAACCCAAATCAAGCTCAATAACTAAACACACACAGAGCACAATGGAAGCATTGGTGAGACAGCTGGTGGAGGCGAACATAGAACAGCAGGCTATGCATCGAGAGCTGCTGGAAGAACAGCATCAGCAGACCACTCTCCTGCGAGCTGAACTCAGCCAGCTGAAAGATGCCCAGGCCCGCATAGCGGCAGGCGCAGCAGTCTCTCATCCCAAACCTAGTAGGTTTATATTGAAGCTGACCGAGGCTGACGACATCGAGGCATCCCTACAAGCCTTCGAAAGGACGGCGGCTAGGGAGAAATGGCCCCATGAGCAATGGGCCAGCCTGCTAGCACCCTTCCTATCAGGCGCGGCACAGAAGACCTATCAGGATCTGACGATTGGCTAGGCGACGCATTACGAGGTGCTGATTAACAGGGCACAAAGATTCCATGATTGGGCATATGATCTTACAGCATCCCTCCGATCACAAATGCATGATCTAATTAGGCTAGCCAAGAGCTGGCTAACTGCTGAACCTATGACGCTCACGACCCTCAAGAAAGTGGTCATAGATAAATGTATATAGTCTCTCCCGTTCTAAACTAAAAGGTTAGCCAGCCAAGCTAACTTGCAGAGTGCAGATCAGCTGGTGGAACTGGTGGAAGGACAACAGGTGGCTTTGGAGGTCCTGTACAGCAGACAACCATGGAAGGCGGAACCCTCCACTCACCCGAAGGAGCAAAAAAGGAAGGAGGACCACGTCCAGGACCCCAGCCAAGGATGGGGGGACACCAACAGTCAGCTCCCCGAGACAACGCCCCTTCCTGAACCTGGACAGCAGGAAGTGCTACAAGTGTGGGGAGCCGGGACACAATGCCTGGAACTGTCCAGACCGCAATGTCCCGATGCCTTCGGCCTCAGCCAGTGAGGTAGCCACCGAGCTTCCCTGTGGCTTACTGATGGCATGCTGGGCTGAGGAGAGTGGTACTTCCCCTGTCACCCCGGTAAGAGCCAACGGAAAGGGCACCACGGCACTTTTGGACTCCGGGAGTATGGTGTACCCTGACTGACTTCGGCCAGTCCCAGAACTTAACTGACACCATGGCCATCACGTGCATACACGGTGAGGCCAAGGACTACCCTACTACACTCCTCCACCTACAGACCACAAAGGGACAACAGACAGGAACAGCGGGAGTCGTCCCAAACTTGCCTGTGCCGGTCCTTATCGGAAGGGATTTCCCGACGTTCCGCTGACTGTGGACCAGTATGTCTGGAGATGTGGGGAACCGAGGGAACCAGAAGGGAGGAAGTCGGAGAGCAGAAGGGAGGAGGAAGTCGGAGAGGTGGGAGGGGCACCAGAAGGAGGGATGACCGGATGTGTGGATTCCAGGTAGTGGACCCCCAGGCATCAACCAATCCCCTCTCGGAGGGGAACTCTGAAGCCAGACTGGAGGGAGAGGTGGCGAGTCTGAAAGACATGTTACCAATGGACCATGAGGTGGCACCAGAGCCCGCCTCTCTAGCGGTCCGGTTCGGCACAGCCCAACTGGAGGATCCCAACTTGGCCAGTGCTCTCCAGCAGGTGACCATAGTGGACAGAAAGCCCGTGGAGGGGGTAAGTCAAATAACCTACCCCCTTTTCTCTATAAAGAACAAGTTGCTATGTCAGGTCGTGAAGAAGAATGACGAATGTCTGGAGTTGTTGTTGGTGCCCCGTCCCTTTGTACCATCTGTCCTGCAGTTGGCGCACTCCCACCTTCTTGGGCTCACCCAGGGGTGGAGAAGACCCTTGACAGATACAAGGTACACTTTCACTGGCCATGACTGAAGAAAGCAGTGGAGGAACACTGCCGCAGTTGCCCGGAGTGCCAGCAGGTGGCTCATAAAAACCAATTTTCACAGTCCCTTAATTCCCCTACCCATTATTTCAGTTCCTTTCAGCAGGATTGCAATGGACCTGGTGGGACCTCTACCCAAGAGTAACGGAGGGCACCAATACATTCTGGTGATTTTGGATTATGCCACCAGGTACCCGGAAGCCATTCCCCTACGCACCATGATGGCCACCAAGGGAATCGCATGTGAGTTGGTTATGCTGTTCTCCCGAAGTAGGCATTCCCGATGAGATATTGACCAACCAGGGCACCTCTTTCATGTCAGGACTCATGAAGGATCTATGCAAGCTAATGAGAATGACCCAGTTGTGCACCTCAGTGTATCACCCTCAGACCGATGGATTGGTGGAAAGATTCAATCCAAACCTGAAGCAGATGATAAAGAAGGTGATGGAGGCTGACGGAAAGAATTGGGCCCAGCTGCTACCCTACCTGATGTTCTCGATCCGAGAAGTGCCCCAAGCTTCAACAGGATTCTCTCCCTTCAAACTCCTGTATGGGAGACGATCCCGGGTACTGCTGGACGTGGCTAAAGAAGCCTAGGAACAGCAACCGTCGCCCCACCAGACCTTGGTGGAACACGTGGGAGATATGAGAGATAGGATGGCAACCCTGTGGCCACTGATACGGGAACACATGCTGGAGGCCCAGGAGGCCCAAGAGCAGGTGTACAACAGAGGGGCACAACGAAGGGGCTTTCAGTCAGGAAAAAGGTGTTGATCCCCATCTCAGAATGTCAGTTTTTGGCCTGGTGGAACGGACCATACGAAGTCATTGAGAAGGTGGGTGAAGTTAACTATAGGGTTAGACAGCCGGGACGTAGGCATCTGACCCAGATTTACCATGTGAACCTGCTAAAGTAACGGAATACACATGATATACTCTACTCTATTTCCCCAAAGAAGGAAACCCCATACCTTTGAGCCTGCTACAGTATGCACACATGGCTGTAAGTTGCATTGGATAAAAGTGTCTGCTAATTATTATTAACTGTATGGCCAGACTGATGCAGTGTGTGTGTGTGTGTGTGTGTGTGTGTGTGTGTGTGTGTGTGTGTGTGTGTGTGTGTGTGTGTGTGTGTGTGTGTGTGTGTGTGTGTGTGTGTGTGTGTGTGTATACCAAATATGTGTAAAAAGAAACTCTTGGTCCAACTTTCTCTGCCTTTCTACTCTTTTCCAAAGTCAACATTTTTATCCTCAATTTCTTTTCATCTGTCAATCATGACTTTCCTCAATTTGCATGTGTGATTTGAAAGTACAAAATGTTGTGTTTTGCCCATGTCCTGTTGCTAAAAAAATCACAAAACATGTTAAACATTACAATTGTTTGATGCAGGGGTCATCTTTGATAACAAATTAGAAGAATTTGACAAAGCAAAATAGTCCTTTCCCTGGCCACAGTTCCATGCCTGAGAAAACATAATTAGCTAAACTGAAAACACATTTTGATCAGTTTGAAATGTCCCTTTGACAGCAGTAGCCTAGTTATAGGCTTTGACAGCAAGATAATTAGGCTACTCCAAATAAGGTCAATGAACCAAAGCAGTTTCACAGAACACTAAAAAGTGTCTTAGTAGTTTTTCAATAACAAATAGCTCATGAAGCACGGCTGTCTGTGTTTCTCATAGTTGAGCCAGCTGAATGGACGCCTTTTGTCCTGCTGGCAGACCCACTCTGCACTGACTTCTTGTTTACCGGCTGGGGCTCTGAGGGGATTTCCTCTGTGTGGGGAAAAATTAACCACCAAACCTCCACCATCATAGAGGCATTTTATCGAAACTGTGTTGAAGTGTTGTCAATGTGGCAAATACCTTATTAGTAGGCACACACACACACCATGACATGATTTTTTGGGATGAGTCTGGGGTACCGTGAGTGTGCAGATGCCTGATGAGGCCTATCTGAGCCCGGGACACTCTTTGGCACACTGACATGATATCTTGGTAACAGTGTCCTGAGGAACCACTCTGTTGATATGGGTCTTGTGCTCAGAGGTGTTAATTGGGTATGGCACAGTATGGCATACCCTAGCTCAACACGAACAATTAAAAATAGACTACTAAAATAATTTATATCCCGATTAAAAGGCTAATGCAGCAACCATAGCCACGGGAAGATGTTTGGGGGTGGGGGTGCTGTGATTTTTTTATTAACCCTTACAAAAAAAGTTGGCAGTTCTGAAACTGCAGTAAAAGTGTCGTAACTGCAGTCGACTGTGGTATTTTGGACGCAATAATTGCAGTACTGTCACACCCTGATCTGTTTCACCTGTCTTTGTGATTGTTTCCACCCCCCTCCAGGTGTCGCCCATCTTCCCCATTATCCCCTGTGTATTTATACCTGTGTTCTCTGTTTGTCTGTTGCCAGTTCGTTTTGTTTCGTCAAGCCTACCACCGGTTTCCCTCTGTTCCTGTCTCTCGATTGTTCCTGTTTTCTAGTTTTCCCAGTTTTGACCTTTTCTGCCTGCTTTGACCCTGCCTGCCATCCTGTACCTTTGCCCCACCTATTTGGATTACTGACCCCTGCCTGCCCTTGACCTGTCTTTTGCCTGCCCCTTTTGGACTAATAAACTGTTGTTACTTTGACGTTGTCTGCATTTGGGTCTTACCTTAATGTGATATATACTGCACTCTAACTGCATTCTTTTTTCATCAGGGTATTTTCAGATTTTTCAGGGGGTGCTGCAGCACCCCTACTTCCCATGGCTATGGAAGCAACCCAGCTAGCTGGCTTTAGGACTATGGACTGGGCATCCACACAGCTCTGCAGAGAACAGCACAACTTTTCTTTCAAAACTGTGGAGGAGATAGATGGCTAGATAACTGCTGTTTGACATCAAACTAAACTAGAGTTTTTGATCCCGGTACTGAGCTAGTGAGTAGCAGCGAATTGCTGTCTGACGTGTTTGTAGAATGTAAAGTCCGCTATCGACTGGGGTGAAGGAAGTTACAGCAGCCAAGGTGATAATGGCTGAAGTCAATTTTTGATGTTTTTTTGCTATTCTTTAAATGGCATTTTAGAGTTTTTAAATTAAGTAAAAATGCAATAAATGAGCTTCTACTTGATAAAAATTCAGAGTCACTTTGCAATACCCTAGGTTTGTTTAGCTGAAATGACGCCCCTGCTTGCGTTGTTGTCTCTTTACAATCAAGAAAGAAGAGCTAATGGTTTGCTATAATGCATATTGTAAGTAATTACCTGACATAACTCAAGACTATAGCTGTGTTTGAATACCCATACTAACATACTGTATACTACATACTTAATGTGTAAATACTATATTCTATTCGTTAATTTGAGTATATTGTAAACAAACGGTATCCTTTCAGGGGAAATAGAGGAATCTGGGAGAAAGAGAGCGCTTGTTTGAAATGGAAAAGAGTTGTGGTAGCTTCTGATAAAGAAGAACATCAAGACAAACCAGTTGCTTTACAAGTGGGATGCACTGTTGAGCGCTACATCCAGAGGGGTTCATGCTGATTGTACGGAGATTGTGACAGTCAGTTAAATGGGATCCCTTGACAAGGCAAGAACAAGATGTATGTCAGGAGAAGTACAGTATTATCATAAGGAGAGTTATACTTGGAATATGGGAGGCGCAGCGGTCCCAGCCGAATCCTGAGGGGGGGGCCAGATAGCCGGATGGGAAAAAGAGAGACAGAGGTCTAAGAGAGAGAGGGAGGAAGAGGGTGAGCTTGAGTCGGTTAAAAATGGTGGGGAAAAAGGAGATGGTTTGTTAAAGAAGAATGGTAGAAAGTGTAAGCAGAGTCAGTTGAAGACAGGAGGAGAATGAAAGTGAATGAGGGCAAAGTATTGAAGGTGGTAGGTGTGGTGAAGTTCTCGGAGCCCGAGACTTGCACCGAGGGTTAGGATAAAGATAAATCTGACAGTAGGAGTGAAGTTTTTGGAAAGAGTGGACCCTTGCCTTTTGGCTGATTCATTTGAGGTTTCAGGGTGAAAACAGAGTTGGGTGTTGTGGAATCAGTGAGGGTAACATTACATTTACATTTAAGTCATTTAGCAGACGCTCTTATCCAGAGCGACTTACAAATTGGTGCATTCACCTTATGATATCCAGTGGAACAGCCACTTTACAATAGTGCATCTAAATCTTTTAAGGGGGGGGGGGGAGGGGTAGAAGGATTACTTTATCCTATCCTAGGTATTCCTTAAAGAGGTGGGGTTTCAGGTGTCTCCGGAAGGTGGTGATTGACTCCGCTGTCCTAGCGTCGTGAGGGAGTTTGTTCCACCATTGGGGTGCCAGAGCAGCGAACAGTTTTGACTGGGCTGAGCGGGAACTGTACTTCCTCAGAGGTAGGGAGGCGAGCAGGCCAGAGGTGGATGAACGCAGGTAACCAGAAGTGGTCTTGTGATAATTATATGTTTCTGTTGGTCAGAGGGAGCAGACGCTCCATGTTAAACGAATGGGGGCAATAGATGTGAATTGTTTTGCTCTCAAGAAAAGAGCATCATTGAAAGGAGTGATTACTGGGGTAGCGGTAAATGTGAAAGCTGGTCAACTGAAGAAGAAGATTCCCAGTGTTTGTGATGCTCATCGCTTGGTGTGACGCAGACAGGGTGGTGTGAGTGGAGAAACAGAAGAGTCATTGTCTGTTCTTTTGAGTTTTGATGTTGAGTCTTTGCCCGACCAGGTGATGTTAGGATATATAAGTTATCCTGTACAAGCTTTTGTGCCGACTACATTACGTTGTTACAGGTGTCAAGCTTATGGGCATGTGGCAGCGGTGTGTAGGATGAAGGTTCCTAGGTGTGAGAAGTGTGCAGAAGGGCATGAGAGAAAGGAATGTGTAGCATTGGGGAAAGTAGTGGTATTTGTTAATTGTAGGGGTGCCCATGGGGCTGGGGATCAGAAATGTCCAGTGCGAGAGAGGCAGGTTGAGGTTTCCAGGGTTAGAGTAGTGCAGAAGTGGTTAAATGCTGAGGCAGTGAAGAAAGTTGATGGAAGATGGGTCAAGGGGGAGGGATCCTGAGAGGAGTGGTGTGAGTAGTAGATTTGTACCAGTACAGAAGGATAAACCAACAAGTGATATACGTTTCAGTAAGATTGGATTTTTGGCATGTATAGTAATGGTTATCAACTGTACTGCAGGGATGGAACGCAAGTCACAGAAAATAGAGTTTGTTGTGGCAGCTGCAGAGAGGTATTTGGGTGTGCAAGACTTGACATCAGAAGGTGCGTTAAGTGGTGGTGTCCCATGCTTTCGGGCTGTTTGCCTGAAATAGGACTAAATAGATTTAAATAGTGGAGTATAGTATTTATATAAAGGAGTTATATTTCAGTCTAGTAAGTGGCGGTAATGCAACATTTATTGGATGACAACCACCGCTGAACCTCATCGTAGAAGAAGGTATCCTTTCAGTTGAGAGTACTAGCGCTTCGCCTGTCTACCGGAAGTTGATGCTGTTGCTATGCAACCTCTTGCTAGCTTGTTAGCAAAACAAATGACTAGCTAGACATTTTACGATTTCGGGTGTTTCATGATTTCAATCTGGAGTGCCTGAGTGCGCTCTGGGCTTTCGTAAATCCAGAGTGTTGTCAAATTGTTCATTTGTAAATTGGGAGCGTTTCACTCTCGGAGAGCACACACTGGACACTCTGGCCAAGGAGTAGGGTTGATCCGAGCGTTCTGAACTCACAACGGCAGTCAAGCACCCAAGCTAACTGGCTAACGTTAGCTAGCTACTTCCAGACACAAATGAGAGAGCACCTCTCTGACCATTTTACTCGCTCTAGCAGAGCTGGTTAGGCTGTTTTCATGTTATGCAGATCATTGGTTACTAAGTGTGCTGCTGGCAACAATTTAATTACGCTATTTTTGGCCAATGTTAATTTACACCAGTCATATTCAATGGGTGTTGAGCGTTTGTAAATGCATCAGTTATTCTGCGATCCGGCACAAAGACGAGACAAGAGTGCTCTGAAATCGATGTAGATAGCCAGAATTAACAATGCCCATTGAGAACGCAGAACGACTATAGCACTAAGCTAAAAATTACATGAATAATCAAGCCAATAAACGTTGGGTAGTTAGTTAGATAGCATACAGTTAATATACGGCCTGGCAAGTTCGATGTAGTAGTCAACTAACATTAGGACGGTAATTAGGTAATTAGCTTACATACTGCTGTAATGGTTCGTAAGGATAGCGTAGCTAACCAACATAACATGTAAGGTAACTTATTTGAAAAGTCATTCCTTTATTATATTGCTCAACATTTTCCTAACATTTGTCATAATTAATTAAAGCAATGAATTTGTATCGCCATTTTCTTCAAATCTGAAAACGATGTGAAACCACGCCCGTTTTCTGAAGAATTGCATTATGGGCCCTAAAAGCACGGAAATAGTGTCCACTGCTTGTGTACTTCGTATTTTGACGAGTTTAGTACGACTTCAGAGAACTTTTGGTATACTATCAATATCCATTGTATGACCAATAAGCATACTATATACTCAATTTACGTCACAAATAGTACGGTTCGTATGAGTGTTCGAACACAGCTGATGTTCATGGGTATCTAGACATTTTTACGCATTCAATCATAGACTCATCGTCGGGTATTAAATAGACCCATAGTGGGTATTAGGCTACTAATCATTATAGCAATAATGGTAGAATATCATTGATAGAAAATGGCGTTATAAGTACATTTGGTAGATACAAATGAAGTTGCTTCTGCCTACAGTAAACTGTAAAAAGATCCACTTGCATTTTAAGTTGAATATTCAATTATAGGCAAATAAAATGTGTGATTCTCAATTGTCATCATAATCATCCCGTATATAACGTTCAACACAGTTCCACAAAACGTGTAATTTTGTATCTTGAGTGACAATTGCACATTCCTTGATATAATTGCAATGCACACATTGAACTCTAAAACGGGGAAAAGCCAAATGAGGTTACGGCATAGAGATAGATAGAGGACTCATCTTTGTATATGTGCCATCATAGCGTCTGTGACAGCATGCGCTGCGTCATTGAGGCAATCTCCATTTTGAAGTAGTCAGTTTTCTTCTTCAGGATTGGCTGATCCCTCCTTATGTCCCGGTTGGACATGAATCCAACAGGGTCACTGGGAGGGATCAGCCAATGAAATTAGAAATCCCACCCAGTTTACTACATTAAAATGGTGGAAGCCCTCAATGTCGCTGCCAATGCTAAAATAGCATTTTGGTAACTAGAGGCCTCTATCATTCTTTATGGGTTACGGTATAAGCACTAGGGCGGCTTTAGGACCCAGGGGTGATTCGGATGTTATGAGGACATAAGGCTCGGTTGGTTTAATGGGAGAACGACTAGACTTTTGAGTGCATGAGGATACATTAACTAATAATACGCATGGACAAATATGCTGATAAGTTGTCAAAGAGTCCAAACAATGACCCCTAATAACGTTCGAATTGGTCAAGGTAACGTTCTGTTTAAATTGTTTTGTTTCAGTCATGTCAGAAATAGTAGTAGTTCGCATTGTAGTCAGTGGGGATGCGGATATCTAAACCCAATCTGCTCTGCTAGGCCTTGAACTGTCAAAAACGAGCCAAAATATATTGTTATGCCTAAAGTGTGTAACATATAGTTAGTTGTGTGGCGCATTGCCCATTTCCACAGTAACTCAGGGTATTACATGTGTCCGAAGAGTTAACAAATAATTGCTGTAAAGTCGTCTTTTATTTTGCTGTCGCGCAGGGTGTTGGGGAAAAACTAAATGTAATATGTACGGATACTCTGTCATGAATTGTTATGAGTAAATTGGTTGCATGCCGCTTGGTTTCATTTGGCTACAGCACGGACTGTAGTAAATCCATCGTGTTTTAGTCCACAAATCCCCCCACCCCTCATACTGTTGTTCTCTTGTGAAACTCAGCCTATTTATTTTCTTTTAATTTAGCTGAAACGGTTGTTGAATTATTTTATTAACGCCAAAACTGAAATAAGAGGGACTTGGTTGTTGTTCCATTGAATTATTTCTACATTGTTTCTGAACCATAGAGGAACCTGCGCATTCATTTTTTTCTTTCAGTAGTAACACGTGTGATACTTGGAACAAGAATCTGGGTGCATAGTAACGTCTACCGTAAACCCAGATTCTGGTTCAACTGTAATCCCAATGTAACAATGGTATTTACTTTTTTTGCTTTAGTGTGGAAACATTGTATCCACATATACTAATACTGTATATACCCTGAAAGATTGGCGCAAACATTGTATTCAAATATGAATATTTTATTACAGAATTAATTTCATGAAAAGCAACCACCGAGCCCTTATTCTTGACGTCCCCTTTAACCTTGTGAGGGAAATGCGCCTACGCTGGCCAAAATATTTTCTGTCCAAACGCAAATATGCTTCGCACGCGACACATTTGGAGCTGAATTTTAATGTATATATTAAATTAACATTTGCTCTATGCATGACAGCTGAATTGCACCTGCTTGTGTTTTGAGTAATACCTGCTTCCAACCAGAAATTGAATGGTCCAATGGAAATGCGCATGTAAGGTGAGAGCATAGTGGTGTTAGAATACTCATACTAACCATACTATTTGTGGCGTAAATTGAGTATATAGTATGCTCATTGGTCATAGTATGGATATAGTTGGTATGCCAAAAGTTCCCGGATGTCGTACTACGTTCGCCAAAACACGAAGTATACAAATATAGTATGCTTTTAGGGCCCATAATGCAATTCTTAATTATTTATTTTTCTTCAGATTTGAAGACAATGGTGAAAGAGCAGATACAAATTCATTGCTTTAACTAATTATGACAAATGTTAAAATGTTGAGCAATATAATAAAGTATTGACTTTGCAAATAAGTTACCTTACATGTTATGTTGGATGACAATTTGTTAGCTATGCTATCCTTACGAACCACATAGTATGCATGTTAGCCAGCTACCATCCTAACGTTAGTTGGCTACTACATCGAACTTGCCAGGCCGTATATTAACTATATTCTTCCTCACTAACTACCCAACATTTATTGACTTGATTATTCCCGTCATTCTTAGCTAAGTGGTATAGTCGTTGTGAGTTCTCATTGGACATTCAGGTGCCAGTGTCAGTAAACATTGCCAAAAAAGCCATTGCCAAAAGTAATTAAATTGTTCCCAGCAGCAGTTGGTCACCAACGCTTTGGATAACAGGAAAACAGCCTAACCAGCTCCGCTAGGGTGAGTAAAATGATCAACTCTCTGAATTTACAAACGGACAATCTGAAAACACAATGAATTTACGAATGCCCAGAGTGCACTAGAGTTTGAATTTAAGAACTCACCAGAAGGCGTAAAATGTCTAGCTAGTAATTTGTTATACTAACAAGTTAGCAAGAGGTTGCATAGCAACACCAACTTCTTGTAGACAGGCGCAGCGCTAGTACGCTCAACTGAAGAAGGTATACTAAAATGAACAAATAGTATGTAGTTGTATATACTCATTAAGTATATAGTATGTTTAGTATAGGTATTTGAACACAGCTCATGTCTTACCTCGGCTGGAGGTTGTTACATTCAGGTGAAACGTTGCTAAATTGCATACAGTAAATATATCTTTTGTATTTGAAAGGTTCTTTCTCGCTAGTATGAAAGTTACGTTTTTAAGGTTTCCAAAACCATATTGCAAGCGAGGATCATTCACATTTCTAAATGTTAAAACAGAACATCGGGATTGTAGTTCTCATGGAGCCAGCTGTGGTCCATACCTTCATCTGAGAACCCAAAAGGGAGACGGCTGTAAGCTCCCTTGGGTTTTGGAGAGCTATAAATGACCCATCATACTGCATTAGTGTTTTTCACGATGTTGAACTTGACATCACATCTTTGTCATGACATGCCATTTAGAAAATATACACTACATGACCAAAAGTATGTGGGCACCTGCTCGTCGAACATCTCATGACAAGATCATGGGCATTAATATGGAGTTGGTCCCCCCCCCCCCCCCCTTTGCTGCTATAATAGCCTGCACTCTTCTGGGAAGGCTTTCCACTAGATGTTGGAACGTTACTGCGGGGATTTGCTTCCATTCAGTCACAAGCATTAATGAGGTCGGGCACTGATATTGGGTGATTAGGCCTGGCTCGCAGTCTGCATTCCAATACATCCCAAAGGTGTTCGATAGGATTGAGGTCAGGGCTCTGTGCAGGCCAGTCAATTTGTTCCACACTGATCTTGACAAACAATTATTATAAAAACATTTTTAACCCTTTTTATTTCTCCCCAATTTCATGGTATCCAATTGGTAGTTAGTCTTGTCCCATCGGTGCAACTCCCGTATGGACTCGGGAGAGGCAAAGGTCAAGAGCTGTGCATCCTCTGAAACGCAACGCAGCCGAGCAGCACTGCTTCTTGACACAATGCCCGCTTAACCCGTAAGTTAGCCGCACCAATGTGTCAGAGGAAACACCTGGTGTCCGTGTCAGCGTGCTTTGCGCCCGGCCCGCCATAGGAGTCGCTAGTGCTTGAGAACATCCCTGCCAGCCAAACCCTCCCCTAAACCGGACGATGCTGAGCCAGTTGTGCGCCGCCTCATGGGTTTCCCGGTCACGGTCGGTTGCGACAGAGCCTGGACTTGATCCAGGATCTCTAGTGGCACAGCTATTCCTCCTCCATCTAACATTACAGTTGGCACTATGCATTCGGGTAGGTAGTGTTCCCCTGGTATCTGCCAAACTCAGATTCATTTGTCAGACTGCCAGATGGTGAAGTGTGATTCATCACTTCAGAGACCGCGCTTCCACTGCTCCAGAGTCCAATGGCGGCTATCTTTACACCACTCCAGTCAACACTTGGCACTGCGCATGGTGATCTTAGGCTTGTGTGCGGCTGCTTGACCATGGAAACCAATTTCAATAAGCTCACAACAAACCAGTATTGTGCCGATGTTGCTTCCAGAGACCGTTTGGAACTCGGTAGTGAGTGTTGCAACTGAGGACAGATGATTTTTGTATGCCCTATGCTCTTCAGCACTCGGTCATGTTCTGTGAGCTTGTGTGGCCTACCACTTTGCGGCTGGGCTGTTACTCCTAAATGTTTCCACTTCACAATAACAGAACTTAGTTGACCAAGGAAGAAATTTGATGAACTGACTTGTTGGAAAGGTGGCCTTCTATGACGGTGCCACTTTGAAAATCACTGAGCTTTTCATTAAGGCTATTCTACTGCCAATGTTTGTCAATGGCGATTGCATGGCTTTGCTCGATTTTATAAACTCAGCAAAAAACAATTACGTGCTCATTGTCAACTGCGTTTTTTTTAAGCAAACTTAACGTGTAAATATTTGTATGTACATAACAAGATTCAACAACTGAGATATAAACTGAACAAGTTCCACAGACATGTGACTAACAGAATAATGTGTATCTGAGCAAAGGTGGGGGTCAAAAGTAAGTCAGTATCTGGTGTGGCCACCAGCTGCATTAAGTACTCCAGTGTATCTCCTCCTCATGGACTGCACCAGATTTGACAGTTCTTGCTGTGAGATGTTACCCCACTCTTCCACCAAGGCACCTGCAAATTCCAGGACATTTCTGGGGGGAATGGCCCTAGCCCTCACCCTCCGAACCAACAGGTGGCAGACGTGCTCAATGGGATAGAGATCTGGGCTCTTCACTGGCCATGGCAGAACACTGACATTCCTATCTTGCAGGAAGTCACGCACAGAATGAGCAGTATGGCTGGTGGCATTGTCATGCTGGAGGGTCATGTCAGGATGAGCCTGCAGGAAGGGTACCACATGAGGGAGGAGGATGTCTTCCCTGTAACGCACAGCGTTGAGATTGCCTGCAATGACAACAAGCTCAGTCCAATGATGCTGTGACACACCGCCCCAGACCATGACGGACCCTCCACCTCCAAATCGATCCCGCTCCAGAGTACAGATCTCGGTGTAACACACATTCCTTCGACGATACCCGCGAATCCGGCCATCACCCCCAGTGAGACACAACCTCGACTCGTCAGTGAAGAACACTTTTTGCCAGTCCGGTCTGGTCCAGCAACGGTGGGTTTGTGCCCGGTGGGTTTGTGACGTTGTTGCTAGTGATGTCTGGTGAGGACCTGCCTTACAACAGGCCCACAAGCCCTCAGTCCAACCGCTCTCAGCCTATTGTGGACAGTCTGAGCACTGATGGAGGGATTGTGCATTCCTGGTGTAACTCGGGCAGTAGTTTTTGCCATCTTGAACCTGTCCCGCAGGTGTGATGTTCGGATGTACCGATCCTGTGCAGGTGTTACACATGTTCTGCTACTGCGAGGACGATCAGCTGTCTGTCCTGTCTCCCTGTAGTGCTGTCTTAGGCGTCTCACAGTACGGACATTGCAATTTATTGCCCTGTCCACATCTGCAGTCCTCATGCCTCCTTGCAGCATGCCTAAGGCACGTTCACGCAGTTGAGCAGGGACCCTGGGCATCTTTCTTTTGGTGTTTTTCAGAGTCAGTAGAAAGGCCTCTTTAGTGGCCTAAGTTTTCATAACTGTGACCTTACTTGACTACCATCTAAGCTGTTAGTGTCTTAACGACTGTTCCACGGGTGCATGGTCATTATTTGTTTATGATTCATTGTAAAAGCATGGGAAACAGTGTTGAAACCTTTTTACAATGAAGATCTGTGAAGTTATTTGGATTTTTACAAATTATCTTTGAAAGACAGGGTCCTGAAAAAGGGACGTTTCTTTATTTGCTGAGTGTAGTTCAAACTAGGGATACACAATATATCTGTAAGCATATTGGAATCGGACGATATTAGCTAAAAATGCCGGCATCGCCCCTACGTATAGTTTAACACTGTCAAAGCTGACATGCATACCTGTATAACGTAGGTAGCTGATGTAATGACGCAACAAAAAAATACAGCGCTACACGTGCAACACAGCATTCCTAACACAGCCTACTGCGTCACTCTATTTTGACGTTTCAAAGGAATTTAACAAAAA
This sequence comes from Salvelinus fontinalis, assembly GCF_029448725.1. Lineage (NCBI taxonomy): Eukaryota > Metazoa > Chordata > Actinopteri > Salmoniformes > Salmonidae > Salvelinus > Salvelinus fontinalis. The sequence continues at coordinate 17,818,224 of NC_074691.1, forward strand.
GGTCATATGTAGCGTTTGATGCTATTATTTCCTGAGGGGAGAAAGTGATATCTTTCAATACCACAAACCTGAATACTAATTTGAAAGTGCTTCAACCCCAGACGTTCAGCGACTACTTAGAACAAGAGCAGAAAAACTAAGCGCACACTTCCAACAAGTTCAAGTCGAGCAGTCATTTGAAAGAGTAAGAATTTCAGCGAGACAACTAAGGTGAAATCCATTAACGCCAAGATAATGGAATTCATTGCCCTTGACAATCAACCCTTCTCTGTCGTGGATGATGTTGGCTTTCGTCGAGCACCTCGAGCCCCGGTACACACTAGCAAGTAGCTGCTATTTTTCAGATGTTGCCCTACCGGAGTTACAGTATTGTTGAAACGCACAATCATGAGCTACTTGCTATGGGCGTCACTGCTATTAGCTTCACGACTGACATTTGGACCAGCATGAGCGTGCTGAATCTGACAGCACAGTGGGTCGACGAGGATTTCGTACTGAGGAAAGCTGTCTTGCATGCTCAGGAATGTGCTGGTTCTCATACTGCTGCTGCCATTTCAATGGCAGTTGAGAACATGTTTAACACTTGGAAAATCCCCAAGAACGAAGTACATGCTGTGCTACGTGATAATGCACGTAACATGGCAAAGGCTTTGGGAAAGTCGCCAGTTTGCCATGCATGGCACACGCTGCAACTGGCTGTGAACAAAGGTGTTTTGCCCCAACGCAGCATAGTGGCAACAGGTAGGAGAGATGGTGGGTCATTTTAAACGCATACAGCTGCCTGCAATCAATACAGAAGCAGCTTGGAGTGAAAACGAAAAGGCTTAAGCAAGATGTTTCCACCAGATGGAACAGTACTTTTTACATGGAGAGCCTGCTGGAACAAAAACGAGTGCTTGGCATGTACGCAGCTGACTGAGTTACCTGCAACAGTCAGTACAAACTTGTGGAGACTCACTGAAAACATTAACACACTCCTAGCTCCTTTCAAACAACTGACTCAAGAAATAAGCTCATCAACTGCGTCTGCAGCAGATGTGATACCCTCTGTCATGGTTTTGAAACGCCTGCTTGACAACTGCCGACACAGACCATGGGGTTAACTTGCAAAAGTACTCTACTAGAGGCTGTGAACAAGCGATTATTTGGCATTCTCTCTGAACCTCTTTAGTGTCGCCACCATGCTTGATGCTAGGTACAAGGACCACTACTTCGATGCAAACAAACAGGGTTAAAGTGACTGCATTGATAAAGAGTACCAGCAGTGTAAAAACAAACGGGGGGTCCAATGTAAATAGTCTGGGTGGCCATTTGATTAATTGTTCTGCCACCTTATGGCTTGGGGTAGAAGCTGTTAAGGAGCCTTTTGGACCTAGACTTGGCGCTCTGGTACTGTTTGCCGGGCGGTAGCAGAACAGTCTATAACTTGGGTGTCCTTATTCAACATTAACAGGAGTGCTTCAAACCAAAATATAATGACTCAATTGACAGAACTTGTCAATGGAATTAAATAAACAAACTTGTTTCTCACAAGTGTCCACTCCGACAATGAGAACATGAAGACTATATAATATTGAATGCATTAAAATAAATAACCGTAACAAACATTGTAGAATAGGAATTAATGGTAAATGTACTACTGTTGATATCTGTAATGGGGAAATTGATCTACACTTAATGATCAAACGAAAACAATTCACACAATGAATGTGCACAATTTTGGAGAGGGTGCATTCTGGAGAGAAGTGCATCGGGGCGCATGGTCAATCCGACGTCTGCATTGGCCATGCAGCATTTACGGTGATATGGCCTCAGCAGGAGTCCGGGTAAGAATGGCCTCAGCAGAAGTCGGGGCGTTCATACATCTTGCGCTTCACGGCGCAGTGCAGAGCTGTTGTCAGGGAAATGAGTTTGTGTTTATACAGGATGTAACGCCCCCACCCACGATCAAACAATCATGCCAATAAGGGGCTATACAGAGCCCACCGCATTTGTTACAAAATCTGGGAGGTGCATGGTGATGTAGTACAGAGCTTGAGTTGGCTTCTGCATGCCTCTATATATTTATGTGTAATATTTGTCTTTTTTAATTGGTGTTAGCTAGCACTAGTCAAAACTCGGGTATTTCTGATCCTATAGCTTCTATTTAAATAGTGAGCCAACATGTTTTCAGCACTTTTGCCTGACTGATCGAAACTTTCTTGTCTCTCTGCAGCAGACATATAGTGAGCAATATGTTTGCAACATCAAATCGTAATAAAATCACAGTATTGAATCGCAATACTTTGAGAATCGCAACACATATTGTATCGGCACTTAAGTATTTTGAAATTGTTTTGTGAGGTTCCTGGCAATCCCCAGCCATAATGTTCACATTCGTCAAGGTGGACCATTCGAAACCAGGGGGGATTTTTTAAATATTTTTTTTATTTCACCTTTATTTAACCAGGTAGGCTAGTTGAGAACAAGTTCTCATTTGCAACTGCGACCTGGCCAAGATAAAGCATAGCAGTGTGAACAGACAACAACACAGAGTTACACATGGAGTAAACAATAGACAAGTCAATAACATGGTAGAAAAAAGAGAATCTATATACAATGTGTGCAAAAGGCATGAGGTAGGCAATAAATCGAATAATTACAATTTAGCAGATTAACACTGGAGTGATAGATCATCAGATGATCATGTGCAAGAAGAGATACTGGTGTGCAAAAGAGCAGAAAAGTAAATAAATAAAAGCAGTATGGGGGTGAGGTAGGTAAATTGGGTGGGTAGTTTACAGATGGACTATGTACAGCTGCAGCGATCGGTTAGCTGCTCGGATAGCAGATTTTTAAAGTTTTTGAGGGAGATAAAAGTCTCCAACTTCAGAGATTTTTGCAATTCGTTCCAGTCGCAGGCAGCAGAGAACTGGAAGGAAAGGCGTCCAAATGAGGTTTTGGCTTTAGGGATGATCAGTGAGATACACCTGCTGGAGCGCGTGCTACGGGTGGGTGTAGCCATCGTGACCAGTGAACTGAGATAATGCGGCACTTTGCCTAGCATAGCCTTGTAGATGACCTGGAGCCAGTGGGTCTGACGACGAACATGTAGCGAGGGCCAGCCGACTAGGGCATACAGGTCGCAGTGGTGGGTCGTATAAGGTGCTTTAGTAACAAAACGGATGGCACTGTGATAAACTGCATCCAGTTTGCTGAGTAGAGTATTGGAAGCTATTTTGTAGATGACATCGCCGAAGTCGAGGATCGGTAGGATAGTCAGTTTTACTAGGGTAAGTTTGGCGGCGTGAGTGAAGGAGGCTTTGTTCCGTAATAGAAAGCCGACTCTAGATTTGATTTTGGATTGGAGATGTTTGATATGAGTCTGGAAGGAGAGTTTGCAGTCTAGCCAGACACCTAGGTACTTATAGATGTCCACATATTCTAGGTCGGAACCGTCCAGGGTGGTGATGCTAGTCGGGCGTGCGGGTGCAGGCAGCGAACGGTTGAAAAGCATGCATTTGGTTTTACTAGCGTTTAAGAGCAGTTGGAGGCCACGGAAGGAGTGTTGTATGGCATTGAAGCTCGTTTGGAGGTTAGATAGCACAGTGTCCAGGGAAGGGCCGGAAGTATACAGAATGGTGTCGTCTGCGTAGAGGTGGATCAGGGAATCGCCCGCAGCAAGAGCAACATCATTGATGTATACAGAGAAAAGAGTCGGCCCGAGAATTGAACCCTGTGGTACCCCCATAGAGACTGCCAGAGGACCGGACAACATGCCCTCCGATTTGACACACTGAACTCTGTCTGCAAAGTAGTTGGTGAACCAGGCAAGGCAGTCATTAGAAAAACCGAGGCTACTGAGTCTGCCGATAAGAATATGGTGATTGACAGAGTCGAAAGCCTTGGCCAGGTCGATGAAGACGGCTGCACAGTAATGTCTTTTATCGATGGCGGTTATGATATCGTTTAGTACCTTGAGCGTGGCTGAGGTGCACCCGTGACCGGCTCGGAAAACGGATTGCACAGCGGAGAAGGTACGGTGGGATTCGAGATGGTCAGTGATCTGTTTGTTGACTTGGCTTTCGAAGACCTTAGCTAGGCAGGGCAGGATGGATATAGGTCTGTAACAGTTTGGGTCCAGGGTGTCTCCCCCTTTGAAGAGGGGGATGACAGCGGCAGCTTTCCAATCCTTGGGGATCTCAGATGATACGAAGGAGAGGTTGAACAGGCTGGTAATAGGGGGTGCGACAATGGCAGCGGACAGTTTCAGAAATAGGGGGCCCAAATTGTCAAGCCCAGCTGATTTGTATGGGTCCAGGTTTTCCAGCTCTTTCAGAACATCTGCTATCTGGATATGGGTAAAGGAAAAGCTGGGGAGGCTTGGGCGAGTAGCAGCGGGGGGGGCGGGGCTGTTGGCCAAGGTTGGAGTCGCCAGGAGGAAGGCATGGCCAGCCATTGAGAAATGTTTGTTGAAGTTTTCGATTATCACGGACTTAACACGGTCACCACTGATATCTAGCCTCAGTGCAGTGGGCAGCTGGGAGGAGGTGCTCTTGTTTTCCATGGACTTTACAGTATCCCAGAACTTTTTGGAGTTAGAGCTACAGGATGCAAATTTCTGCTTGAAAAAGCTGGCCTTTGCTTTCCTGACTGACTGCGTGTATTGGTTCCTGACTTCCCTGAACAGTTGCATATCACGGGGGCTTTTCGATGCTATTGCAGTTCGCCACAGGATGTTTTTGTGCTGGTCGAGGGCAGTCCGGTCTGGAGTGAACCAAGGGCTATATCTGTTCTTGGTTCTGCATTTTTTGAACGGAGCATGCTTGTCTAATATGGTGAGGAAGTAACTTTTAAAGAATGACCAGGCATCCTCAACTGACGGGATGAGGTCAATATCCTTCCAGGGTACCCGGGCCAGGTCGATTAGAAAGGCCTGCTCGCAGAAGTGTTTCAGGGAGCGTTTGACAGTGATGAGGGGTGGTCGTTTGACTGTGGACCCGTGGCGGATACAGGCAATGAGGCAGTGATCGCTGAGATCTTGATTGAAGACAGCATAGGTGTATTTGGAGGGCAAGTTGGTCAGGATAATGTCTATTAGGGTGCCCATGTTTACGGATTTAGGTTTGTACCTGGTGGGTTCCTTGATGATTTGTGTGAGATTGAGGGCATCAAGCTTAGATTGTAGGACTGCCGGGGTGTTAAGCATATCCCAGTTTAGGTCACCTAACAGAACAAACTCTGAAGCTAGATGGGGAGCGATCAATTCACAGATTGTGTCCAGGGCACAGCTGGGAGCTGAGGGGGGTCGGTAGCAGACGGCAACAGTGAGAGACTTATTTCTGGAGAGATTAATTTTTAAAATTAGAAGTTCGAACTGTTTGGGCGTAGACTTGGAAAGTATGACAGAACTTTGCAGGCTATCTCTGCAGTAGATTGCAACTCCTCCCCCTTTGGCAGTTCTATCTTGACGGAAAGTGTTATAGTTGGGTATGGAAATCTCAGAATTTTTGGTGGCCTTCCTAAGCCAGGATTCAGACACGGCAAGGACATCAGGGTTGGCAGAGTGTGCTAAAGCGGTGAGTAAGGCAAACTTGGGGAGGAGGCTTCTGATGTTGACATGCATGAGGCCAAGGCTTTTTCGATCACAGAAGTCAACAAATGAGGGTGACTGGGGACATGCAGGGCCTGGGTTTACCTCCACATCACCCGAGGAACAGAGGAGTAGTAGGATGAGGGTGCGGCTAAAGGCTATCAAAACTGGTCGCCTAGAGCGTTGGGGACAAGGAATAAAAGGAGCAGATTTATGGGCGTGGTAGAATAGATTCTGGGCATAATGTGCAGACCAGGGTATGGTGGGGCACGGGTACAGCGGAGGCAAGCCCAGGCACTGGGTGATGATAAGAGAGGTTGTATCTCTGGACATGCTGGTCTCAATGGGTGAGGTCACCGCATGTGTGGGAGGTACGTACGGAGAGGTACGGAGAGTGGAACTCAGAGGTACGGAGAGTGGAACTACGGGGTCCATTGCAAACCAAAACAATGATAACTAGCCTGAACAACAGTATGTAAGGCATATTGATATTAGAGAGAGACATACAATAAGGCATAAAGTGATTGCAGGTCATGATTGGGAGAGCTAGCTAAAACAGCAGGTGAAATAACAACAGCTAGTCAGCTAACACAGCAACAGAAGGTAAAAATGGCGACGACTGGGCAGAGAGGGTCGGATTAACTACACACAGATCCTGAGTTAAGGCACAGAGCCGACAGATAGAACACAAATAAACGGAATGGAGTACCGTGAATTAATGGACAGTCAAGCAGGCATCAGCTATATAGCCAAGTGATCATAGTGTCCAGGGGGCAGCCGTAGATGGAGTAGTGAGGCCTCCACTAAGCTAGCACGCGTTTAAAGTTAGTAGCCCGGGGGGGTGGTCTGCTCAGACGGAGGGGGTCTGCTCAGACTGAGGCCGGTTGAGGGCACCGGTTGAGGGCACGTCTGCAAACCAGACGTGGTCGTGTCGACAGAGAATCCAAGCCGGATAGCGATGGCGAGAGAGAGGTTGTGAATTGTAGAATTATGTTTGCTAACTGGTGCTAGCTTTCAGGCTGCGCTAGCTGCAAGATAAGCTAGCAGTTAGCAGACCGGGGCAGGCAAGTTAGCCTTTGGGGGACATCGCGATGGGGGGGAAGTCTGTTTTTGCCTCTTCGTGCGGTGACGTCGATAGACCAGTCGTGGAATTAGTAGGGTTCCAGGTAGCTCTAGGTAGCTAACAGGCCTAGTAGGTTAGCAGAATGGGCCTTCAGCGGGCGTCACGCCTGAGGGGCCTGTTGGAGTCCCCGGGCAGATTATGTCGGTATTCCAGTCGTAGAGGATAGGCGGGGTTCCGTGCTCCGTACCGGCAGTAAATGGGTCCGGGTCTTGTAGCCCAGGAGTGGGCTTCAGTGGTAGCACAGGAGCCCTAGCCAATTAGCTTCAGGCTAATTGTTGCCTGCTCCGGGATGGAAACGCTAGCCAGGAGTGGTCACCCGGGATTGTGGTTAGCTAGTTGCGAAGATCCAGATGAAAATGTTCAGAGTTTGCGGTAGGATCCGGGGATATGGAGAGAAATAGGTCCGTTATGCTCTGGTTTTAGTCACGTTGTTTGAACTAGCGAGAGCTTTCCGAGCTAAAGGTTAGCTGATGACCGCTAGCAATGGTTTGCTAACTGATAGCTGGTAGGCAGTTAGCTGGCTATCTTCAGTAGATGGATTCCAGATCAGAAGTAAATAGAAATACTTTAGAAAAAAGCAGATCCACGCCACATTGGGTGAGGCGGGTTGCAGGAGAGTATTTAGAAGTTGAGGTTTAAGAAAGTATTTTTAAAAGATATGCGAAGAAAAAGATATATACAAGGGACACGGGACACGACAGGACACAGACGTCTACACTGCTACGCCGTCTTGGAAGATGGTGGTTGCTTAGTTAACTAACATAAAACAAACACTCTAAAAGCTATAATTCAGAGGTGAGCCCCTCTGTCCGGATGCATTACAATTCAAGGGATGGATCTGGAAATGTGTTTTTTTTTTTTCTTTTTTTTTTTCGGTCCTGTAAATGCTCCGTCTATACTCCCTCACCCACTCATTGTTCCCTTTCGCTCAGCCTGTTCCGAACATTAGTGATTAATGCAAAGATTTGACAGCCTGCTGAATGTGAACGATTTTTAACAAATGACATTGACAGCCGCTTTCAAACTACTTTTAACGGGAATTACCTTCACACTCATTACATAATTTACTTTTATGTTTTTGTATCAATTGGATCTGACGAATTATTCTGTTTTATTTTTATGTCTGACATAATTAGAAACCACACGAACGCCGGAAACGTTTATACTCTTAACACGACACAGGGTTGGGCATCTTAGTTAGAATACTGTGTAATAGATGGTAAAGGATCATCAACATGCATGGTCAGTGAATGCCTGGCTGGTAATGGAACAGAACGTTAACCAAAATAGTTCTAGTATGGGCAACTTGGCTGACTCTAACTTGCATAATTTCAACCATTTGGTGGAATGTACCTAGGGAACTCTACCTGTTAGGAACTGTACCTGGCAGAAACAGCTGCTACATGTATGACTTGTTAGGACTAAGGGCGATGCCACTCAAAAGTCCTCTCAGCCTTTGCGTTGTACACACTGGATCAGCCACAGCATCTACCATCTGCAGATTCTGGCCTGTTTTTTTATTTGTCACATTCTTTTTAAATAACGGTGTAGATTAACAGTGTAATGCTTAAATACTGGTCATTTTTCTACAATGCAGAGTTAGAGAAATAAGGGGAAAAATGGAAATGGTGACGAGGTGTTAAAATATCATTGCTATATAGATGGAGTACCAGTACCGAGTTGCTGTGCAGGGTGTGAGGTAATTGAGGTAGCTATGTACATATCGGTAGGGTTAAAGTGAGTAGGTAACAGGATAGATATAGTACTAGTAGCAGCAGCGGGTAGCCATTTGATTAGCTTTTTAGCAGTCTTATGGCTTGGTGGGTATATGGTGTTCAGGGTTCTAGACTTGGTGCCCCGTACCTCTTGCTGTGTGTGAGTGGTATAAGGGTAAATCCTTTTGAATTCAGTCACTTCTTGACAGCACTCCTTTTTGATTTGAATGAAACCTTCCTTACATACAGTATTTGCCCATTGTAGAAGTGCCCAGAAAGTGACCCATTTTGCATACCTGACCGTACTGTCTTCACTGGAAAATATAAACCGTTGAGATTGATATCATTTAAAAGCTAACAAACAGGCAAGGGCGTAACTTTGTGTTGCATATTGGGGGTGTCAGGGTCAATGGGTTCTGGGGTCAAATCACTTTCAGGGGCATCCGGTGGCATGCCTCCACCCCACCCAGGATATAAAATGTTTTAAGAAATAGCTGGTAAATTACTGTTTCTGGTATTTCTAAAGGGAAAATGCATCCAAAACCTTCCTGATAATTTGGTCAATATAGCCTAACCACAACTGAAATCCCAATTTCAGTATTACTTTAAACTGTTGGTCCAAGTTTTTTCCCTACTGAATGCAACCCTGTTGACTTTTCTACTCTAATAAAATAAAATAAAATGACACCATTAAAATATACATGTCCCCTCAAATTGTGCCTAATAACATATTGCTCCATATTATCAGGCTGGTTGTGTTATTTAGCATTATCACCTGTATCCCAACTGATACAGCTTAGTGACGATGAATAAATAGGCTGAAGCATCTGTATTTGTGCTAATCATGACCTAAATCAGTGCTTCCCAAACTTTCAGGCAAGGCCCCCTTTCATCTGGGAACACATTTTCTCAATTGAAATATGAAAGTGGTTCTGGAGGTGTTCTTGGGGTGATTTATGTTGCATCAACATAAGTGCTTTCCCTGCACAGTTTTGACATTCAAATGTGTTTTCTAAACAGAAATAAGGAGGCTAGTTAGCTGCTGGTCAGTCTGTGACAGGCCTCTGACTGTGTAGAGGAACCGGCTTGTTTGAGCCTACTGCTGGAGGTTGAGAAACGCCCCTACTCTAATTCTGTAGCCTACTAGAAACCAGTTGTTTCTAATACTGGTCTTCGAACTCTCAAAGTTGAGCCCAATTTAATCGTTGTACTAATTATCACTCAGTTTGAGAAATGGCACTCACACGCTAGATGCGAATCTCCTCACTTCGCAATAGAAACATTCTCAATTAGAAAAATATCATTTTCTATATAATTCTTATTTTCTACTGAATTTACAATGTTAACTTGTAACAAAGTACAGTCACGTTTATCTCACATAATTAAGAGTTTGTAAAGGAGAGAGAGAGACACTATTGCTCCGTTGTCCTTATAAGCCTTGCGCACCTTTTTTCCTTTTCACAAACCACAGCCTCTGAGGACCGGGCCAAACCAAAAGCGTTATTGGCTGCCGGGGGGATCCTATATTAAAATGAGGAATTGAGTAGTAGTGTAAAGCCATAGAAAGCCATTAGCTACTGTGGGAAAATAGTCCATGAATTGTTAAACATGGGCTTTTAATTTTTTTTTTTTTTTAAGTATATCTAATAAGTAAACTCCAAATTTGTTTTTTTTCTTCATATTGGCATGTGTTGTAGATTACTCTATTTTAACAATATAAGGTTTTTGTGTTATGTCCCCCATCGTTTGAGACGCATTCTCTTAAATACAGGGTGGGTACCACAAAGATGGATGAAGGTCCATACATCAGTGTTGATTTGAATGGGATATCTGTTTTAATGTAACTGCCAATCCTCCATAGGAAACCTATTGAAATCATATAAATACTTATAATAGAATAAAGATGACAATTTAAATTGACATTTGACGGTGGGTGGACCGGCAATCCTCTTTGTGGTAGTAATTAGAAGTTAAAATGCATTACGGCAGTTGTCTGAACTCTTTTGCAGACATCCTGACTTCGAAGAGGTCTTCTCACACAAAACACCTACTCACTTTGGAGGAGCAGTGACTAAATATCTGCCACTTTAGTTGTGTGACTAAATACTGCCCCTTTAGTCACTGCCCCTTTTAGTTATGTGGCAATCCACTCAGAGTAAAATAAACGTCCACCTCTTTTTCGTTAAAAGGCGCTACAAGCCGGCTTTTCCGACCAAGATCAAACTGAGGGTGCAGGATGGCCTGACTGGATTCAGTGTTTCCAGATCTCTCTCTTACTCGAACGGCATGCTCACGTTCTTGTCTGGCTGCACGGTCATCTTGTTTCCCTGTGCGCCAACTCTAATTTCTGTTGCGCCAATCTCTCCTCAAATTCTCTTTCCTTGTACTCAAGCTTCTGTTCAAGCAAAACATTTTGTTGCTCCAACTTTGCCTTTAGTTCTAACTCCCTTTGTTGCATGTCTACAGGATGTTCTCTACCCGTAGCACCCTTTTCATCAGCCTCTCTCACCGAGAAGATTTTGTTCACCACCAAAACAGTACCGATCAACTCTGACTACTGCTTTTAGAACGCCAGATGCCACTTTGATGTCATAAAGCTTTGTAATTATGTGCAGATTTGCCTTTGTTCCTATATCTAGCATCTCCCATGTAGGGTTTTCCACAAATGCTTCCAACTTAAAGTCCATAGCTTGAATTTTTATTTATTAGCCTGTTTATGCAACTTCCAAACTTATAACCCCAAAGGTCGATGTCCGTCTATCACAAAAGTGTGTTTTTGTAATCTGAATCCTGGCTTAAGAAGGCCACCAAAAACCCTGATATTTCCATCCCTACCTATAACATTTTCCAACAAGATGGAACTGCCAAAAGCAATCAACTGCAGGTATAGCCTGCAGAGTTCTGTCTTACTTTCCAGGTCTATGCCCAAACAATTAGAGCTTCTACTTTTAAAAATCCACCTTTTCCATAAACAAGTCTCTCACCGTTGCCGCTTGCTGTAGACCACCTTCTGCCCTCAGCTGTGCCCTGGACACCATATGTGAATTGATTGCCCCCATCTATCTTCAGAGCTCGTGCTGTTATGTGACCTAAACTGGGACGTGCATAACACCCCAGCCATCCTACAATCTAAGCTTGATGCCCTCAATCTCACACAAATGATCAATGAACCTACCAGGTACAACCCCAAATCTGTAAACACAGGCACCCTCATAGATATCATCCTAACCAACCTGCCCTCCAAATACACATCTGCTGTCGTCAACCAGGATCTCATTGCTTGCGTCCGTAATGGGTCTGCGGTCAAACGACCACCGTTCATCGCTGTCAAACGCTCCCTAAAACACTTCAGCGAGCAGGCCTTTCTAATCGACCTGGCCCGGGTGTCCTGGAAATATATTGACCTCATTCCGTCAGTAGAAGATGCCTAGTTATTCTTTAAAAGTGATTACCTCAATCTTAAATAAGCATGCCCCATTAAAAAAAATGACAACCAGGAACAGATATAGCCCGTGGTTCACTCCAGACCTGACTTCCCTTGACCAGCACAAACATCCTGTGGCGTACGGCATTAGCATCAAATAGCCCCCGCGATATGCAACTTTTCAGGGAAATTAGGAACCAATATACACAGGCAGTTAGGAAAGCAAAGGCTAGCTTTTTCAAACAGAAATTTGCATCCTGTAGTACAAACTTAAACAAGTTCTGGGACACTAAAGTCCATGGAGAATAAGAGCACCTCCTCCCAGCTGCCCACTGCATGGAGGCCAGGAAATACTGTCACCACTAATAAATCCCCAATAATAGAGAATTTCGATAATTTTCTACGGCTGGCCACGCTTTCCACCTGGCCAACACCCCTGCACCGCCCACAGCAACTTGCCCAAGCCTCCCCCATTTCTCCTTCACCCAAATCCAGATAGCTGATGTTCTGAAAGAGCTGCAAAATCTGTACCCCTACAAATCAGCAGGGTTAGACAATCTGGACCCTCTCTTTCTAAAATGATCTGCTGAAATTGTTGCAACCCCTATTACTAGCCTTTTCAACCTCTTTTGTATCGTCTGAGATTCCCAAAGATTGGAAAGCTGTCGCGGTCATCCCCTCTTCAAAGGGGGAGACACTCTAGACCCAAACTGCTACAGACCTATATCTATCCTACCCTGCCTTTCTAAGGTCTTCGAAAGCCAAGTTAACAAACAGATCACCGACCATTTCAAATCCCACTGTACCTTCTCCACTATGCAATCTGGTTTCTGAGCTGGTCATGGGTGCACCTCAGCCACGCTCAAGGTCCAAAACGATACCATAACCGCCATCGATAAGAGACAATACTGTACAGCTGTATTCAGCAACCTGGCCAAGGCTTTCGACTCTGTCAATCACCACATTCTTATCGGCAGACTCAATAGCCTTGGTTTCTCAAATGACTGCCTCGCCTGGTTCACCAACTACTTCTCAGAGTTCAGTGTGTCAAATCGCAGGGCCTGTTGTCCGGACCTCTGGCGGTCTCTATGGGGGTGCCACAGTGTTCAATTCTCGGGCCGACTCTCTTCTCTCTATACATCAATGATGTCGCTCTTGCTGCTGGTGATTCTCTGATCCACCTCTACGCAGACGGCATCATTCTCTATACTTCTGGCCCTTTGGACACTGTCAATCTACAGACGAGCTTCAATGCCATACAACTCTCCTTCTGTGGCCTTAAATGCAAGTAAAACTAAATGCATGTTCTTCAACCAATTGCTGCCCGCCGGTCCAGCATCACTACTTTGGACGGTTCTGAATTAGAATATGTGGACAACTAATCAGGTCTCCAGACTCCCATTAAGGATCTCCAATCCAAAATTAAATCTAGAATCGGCTTCCTATTTCGCAACAAAGCATCCTTCACTCATGCTGCCAAACATACCCTCGTAAAACTGACCATCCTACCGATCCTCGACTTCAGCGATGTCATTTACAAAATAGCCTCCAACACTCTACTCAGACTGCATCCAATTTGCAATCACAGTGCCATCATTTTTGTCACCAAAGCCCCATATACTAGCCACCACTGCGACCTGTATGCTCTCGTTGGCTGGCCTTCGCTTCATATTCGTCGCCAAACCCACTGGCTCCAGGTCATCTGTAAGGCGGGGCTTTACCTAGCAAAGACTTCTCAGCTCACTGGTCACCATAGCAGCACCCCCCCCCCCCAAAAAAACACACCAGACTTAGACAGGAGCTGAGAAGGTCTTTCCCTAAAACATGTTTTTCATTATTGGGTATTGTTTGTTGATGGGTGCAGAATAAAAATAATAATAATCTACACCGAACAAAAATATATAAAACGCAACAATTTCAAAGATTATACTGATTTTCATAAAGAAATCAGTCAATTGAAATAAATTCATTAGGCCCTAAATCTATGGAATTCAGAAGACTGGGAATACAGATATGCATCCTATTGGTCACAGAACAAAAAAAAAAGAAGAAATGTTTGCCTCATGCAGCGCGACATCGCCATTGCATAGAGCTGCTCAAGCTGTTCGTTGTGGCCTGTGGAATTTTGTCCCACTCTTTTAAACGGGTGTGCAAAGTTGCTGGATATGGGCGTGAACTGGAACATGCTGTTTTATACGCCGATCCAGAGCATCCCAAACATTTTCAATGGGTGACATGTCTAGTGAGTATGCAGGCCACTGAAGAACTGGGACATTTTCATCTTCCAGAAATTGTGTGCAGATCCTTGCGACATGGGGCCTTGCATTATCATCCTGAAACATGAGGTTATGGCGCGAGGTCGCAGTTGTAAATGAGTACTTGTTCTCAACTGGCCTACCTGGTTAAATAAAGGTAAAAAATGAATGGCACAACAATTTGCAGTATCATCACGGCATCTCTGTGCATTTTTAAATTGCCATCAATAAAATGCATTTGTGTTCATTGTCCGTAGCTTATACCTGTGGAGGTCTTCGGCTGCCGTGGTTTGCAGTTGTGAAGCCTGTTGGATGTACTGCCAAATTCTCTAAAATGAAGTTGGAGGCGACTTATGGTAGAGAAATGAACATTCAATTCTATGGCAACAGCCCTGGTGGACATTCCTGCTGTCAGCATGGCAATTGCATGCTCCCTTAACTTGAGACATCTGTGGCATTGTGTTGTGACAAAACTTTACTTTTTAGTGGTCTTTTATTGTCCCCAGCACAAGGTGTAATGATCATGTTTTAATCAGCTTCTTGATATACCACATCTGTCAGGTGGATGGATTATCTTGGCAAAGGAGAAATTATCACTAACAGGGATGTAAACAAATTTGTAACAATTTGAGAGAAGCTTTTTGTTTGTATCGAACATTTCTGGGATCTTTTATTTAATCTTATGAAACGTGGGACCAACACTTTCTTGCGTTTTATATATTTAATCCATTTTTAATTCAGGCTGTAACACAAAATGTGGAGTAAGGTGATGGGTATGAGTATATTCTGAAGGCACTGTAGGACAGACACTTCAAAACCTTGTTCCTTAGGATAATTTGTTACTTTTTTTGCAATTTTTGAATGTTATTCAATGTGTTTCTATGGGCTATAGCAATAAAGGCCAAATTCAATGTTTCATCAAATTATTTCTATATATTTTTGTATACCTACAGGGGTCCTAAAATGCTAAATAATGAATTTGACAGTCTTAAAATAATTTCATATATTAGCTTAGTAGATATTGCAATTTAAGTGCTTAGACCTAAGATGCACTATGCAGAAATAGCTCCACTTTTTTCCCAGTTGCTAAAATTGTAGTAGTTTGCCTAATTTCAGTTTGTGACAAAACAAGCAGATAGTGTTAAGCTGCGGTCCCCAACCACCGTACCAGTCCGCAGCACATTCGCTACCGGGCCGCACGGAAAGGATCATTAATAAAATAAATACAAATTATAAGTAAAATAATTACATAGCCTATAAATTATATTTGTGCAGTAATAACATTGAACTTGGTGTGGTCTGTTGGTCCTTTTCTCAGCACTTTAATCTCACGCCCACGACAGTTTACAGATTTTGAACTTGAGTAATGCGTGCCGTGAATTCATCACGGTCTGCGTGAGCTGTGTTACCCACCAACTTTGTACTGGCTAGCTACGTTAGCTGACATGAATAAAAACTAACGTCGCTGGAGAGCTTCTTCAGAAGGGTTAAGGGAGCTAAAAGTTCCAACGACAATGTCGATAATGCAGAGCCCGAGACTGCAAAAAAAGAGCCTCATTCAATAGAAAATGAGTCCTACCTAAAATATGGTTTTATTGCTAAAGGTGACTCGCATGCTCCAAGCCCCCGATGTGGAGATAGGCAATGAAGCCCTCAACTGCTTCGCATTGAATCCAAGCACTATGCTCTTAAAGACAAACCTGTTGAATTTTTTGAGCGCTGAAAACGTGAACTAGGACAGAAGCAAGTCTTGAAAGCTACCGCATCAACAAACGTGGCTGCACTGAGAGCGTTATACTTAGTGGCTAGCTGTATTGCTAAGGCCAAGAAGCCTTTCACTATTGGCTAGGAGTTGATTCTACCTGCTGGACATTTGCTGTGAACTCTTAGGAGAGACTGCAGTTAAAAAAATAGCACAGGTTTCTCTTTCGGCTACCACTGTCACTAGGCGAATTGATGAAATAGCAGAGGACGTTGAGGCGCAATTGTTAGAGGCTTAACGAGTCACCATGGTATGCAATCCAGGTTGACGAATCTACCGACGTCGACCACAAGGCAATACTGCCTGTTTGTGCGATATATATATTTCAGGATGATGTGCATGAGGATATGTTGTGTGTGCAGTCCCTGCCGACTAACACAACGGCCGCAGAACTATTCAAGTCTTTGGATGATTACATGTCAGGAAAATTGGATTGGTCATGTGTTGGCGTATGCACGGATGGGGCTGCTGCCGTGACTGGATGGTTGTCTGGTTTTACTACCCGGGTTAGAAGTTGCGCCTGAATGTGAGTCGGCGCATTGCTATTCACAGAGAAATGCTGGCTAGCCGAAAAATGTCACCTGACTTGAATGTTGTATTGAATGATGTTTTTAAAGTTATCAATCACGTCAAAGCACATGCCCTTAACTCACCTCTGTTTGGGCAGCTTTGTGAGGAAATGGACGCAGAGCACAAATGCCTTCTCTTATACCAGTGCTTCTCAATTATTTTCTGTTACGCCGCCCCCCCCCCCCCCCCCCCCCAGGAAGAAGTAAACATTCCGCGCCCCCCAACTCTCCGCCGCGACTGTAAATAGTATAATTTGTCTATAAAATTGTTATAAAATCAAATTTTATTTGTCACATACACATGGTTAGCAGATGTTAATGCGAGAGTAGCGAAATGCTTGTGCTTCTAGTTCCGACAATGCAGTAATAACCAACAAGTAATCTAATCTAACCTAACAATTCCACAACTACTCCTTATACACACAAGTGTAAAGGGATAAAGAATATGTACATAAAGATATATGAATGAGTGATGGTACAGAACGGCATAGGCAAGATGCAGTAGATGTTATAGAGTACAGTGTATACATATACATATGAGATGAGTAATGTAGGGTATGTAAACATTATATTAAGTGGCATTGTTTAAAGTGGCTAGTGGTACATTTTTACATAATTTCCATCAATTCCCATTATTAAAGTGGCTGGAGTTGAGTCAGTATGTTGGCAGCGGCCACTAAATGTTAGTGGTGGCTGTTTAACAGTCTGATGGCTTTGAGATAGAAGCTGTTTTTCAGTCTCTCGGTCCCTGCTTTGATGCACCTGTTCTGACCTCGCATTCTGGATGATAGCGGGGTGAACAGGTAGTGGCTCGGGTGGTTGTTGTCCTTGATGATCTTTATGGCCTTCCTGTGACATCGGGTGGTGTAGGTGTCCTGGAGGGCAGGTAGTTTGCCCCCGGTGATGCGTTGTGCAGACCTCACTACCCTCTGGAGAGCCTTACGGTTGTGGGCGGAGCAGTTGCCGTACCAGGCGGTGATACAGCCCGACAGGATGCTCTCGATTGTGCATCTGTAGAAGTTTGTGAGTGTTTTTGGTGACAAGCCGAATTTCTTCAGCCTCCTGAGGTTGAAGAGGCGCTGCTGCGCCTTCTTCACAACGCTGTCTGTGTGGGTGGACCAATTCAGTTTGTCTGTGATGTGTACCCCGAGGAACTTAAAACTTTTCACCTTCTCCACTACTGTCCCATCGATGTGGATAGGGGGTGCTCCCTCTGCTGTTTCCTGAAGTCCACAATCATCTCCTTTTGTTTTGTTGACGTTGAGTGTCATATGTCACTCAGGTAGGCCAGTTTATAAGTACACCTCTGCATAACATTGTATCCTTATTAAACATTAAAGAAAAAGAAAAATATAGATCAACTTACAACAAAGAATAACTTTATTAACATTGTTTTTTAGTCTGTAACAGAAAAGACAAAGTGCATCAATTTGCCTGAAAAAATAAATAAAAATTCAAGCGTTATTTAAACTGTAAACATTTTTTGACCATCTGATACTTAAAATGAAATAAATTCAAATTGATCAGCAACATTAACTCAGGAGCACAATATATGAAACACTTTGACCTATAAAACAAAAATGAATAAAACAATTTGTGCTGATAAAAAAAAAAAAGAGGAAGTCAGGATTAATGGCTACAATGAGCACGTTTTGCAGAGCACAGCTTTTCGAAGCGGGGTTTGAAGCATAATACTGCAACTCTCAGCTCCTGCTCAATGTTTAGCTGGGACCTGTACTTGGTCTTCAGTGCAGCAACAGCAGAGAAGCCATCTCACAAAGATAAGATGTTGCAAAAGGAAGAATACCCATGGCCCTCTGCCCAAAGAGTGGATACTGCCTCTACACTCAGCCAGAATTCACTCAGTGTCTGTGATGTGAACCTCCGTCTCAATGTGGAGTCAGACGTCATATCAATGAACTGGTCCTCCTCTGCAGAGCTGAAACCAGTTGGAGCTGGTGCATTGAAAGGATCTCTCACCCAGTCATATTGGGAATTTTTTTCAGGGAAGAATCCCATCAGTGATGATATATGCTCCTTAATATATGGAATCACTGAGGTGGCATCATAGTCAGTAGTGTCAACAAATTCATGCAGGTTCTCGAATGAATCAGTATTTCCTTCAAGTCGCCGTCCCCACATTGCAAGCTTTCGAGTGAAAGAGCTGATCTTGTCTGTGACCTGAGGGAGGTGTTTCTCTTTCCCTTGAAGCTGTAGATGTAGTTCATTTAGCTTTCCAAATATGTCACTCAGGTAGGCCAGTTGCCGGGAAGTTCTCATCACTACATTTTTCTGCGAGGTCATACTTGTGCTCCTGCTCTGAAAACATTCTTATCTGCTCTCTGAGCTCAAACTCGGGACAAGACTTTTCCTCGTGACAGCCACCTTGCTTCACTGTGAAACAGCACATCTTGATGTTCAGCTCCCATCTCCTCACAGATAGCAGAGAAGACTCTTGTTTTCAGTGGTCTGGTCTTTATAAAATTGACTACACCTACAATGTCAGTCATAACCTCACTTAATTCAGAGGAAAGGTGCCTTGATGCCAGTGCTTCTCTGTGTATAACAGTGTGTCCACTCAGCATTAGGTGAGGCCTTCTTGATGAGTGCCCGAAGTCCTTTTCTCATCCCTGCCATGGTCTGTGCACCGTCACTGCAAACACCAATGCAGTTCTCCCACTTTAGCCCATTCTCAGTCAGGAAGCAGTCCAGCATTTTGAATAGCTCTTCAGCTGTGGCTCTGTCTCTGACATATTTACAAAAAAGTAGATCCTCACACAGGGAGTTTGTCATGTCAAAACGTACATAAGCGATAAACAAAACAGTCGTTGTTGCTTCATCGAACTGTAAGGCAAAACGTTTGTCTTTGAGTTATCTACCAGCTGTTCTTTAAGATCGTCAGCAATGTCATTTATATGTCTGGCGACAGTGTCATTGGACAGAGGGATAGTTTTTATTTTTGCAGCACTTGCGTCATCCAGCATGACAGAGACCATGTCTAATGCTGCAGGCAGTATCAGCTCCTCTGCTATGGAGTGTTTTTTTGTTGTTGCACTGAGCAATTTGGTACGCCACCTTATATGATGCTAACGGTGCTTGCTGGTTTACTGAAGTAGCATTCACAAAGCGTGACGATTGTTAGCAATATTCGGCACGTTTTCACTGAAGAAACTCAAGCGGCTTATCAGCGTGTTTGGGGTGTAATGTCTTTAAGTGACGCCTTAATTTATTTGGCTTCATGCTGTCCGCTGCCAACATTTTTAGACAAAGTAAACATACCGGTCTTTCCTCGTCTCCCACCGTAGTCACAGTGAAGCCAAGCGCTACATACGCGTCGTCATATTTCCTCGTCTTAGCTTTCGGGAGACTTACGTCTGTCTCATTATCTCCGTCCCTCTCTGCCTTGTCATCCCTGTTAAATATTTTTCCATGATGTTTCTTAAGGGTTTGTTATCTACACTTCATATCTCCTGCTCTGTGCTGTGTGCTCTTGTTAGGTGCAAAAATTAGCCTACTCGCTGCGGCAAAAAAAAGCATGTTCCCCAGGGTCACATGCTCCGAGCCCCCCCAGGGGGCGCGCCCCACTATTTGAGAAGGACTGTCTTATACACAGAAGTCAGATGGCTATCCAGGGGGAGATGGCTTGCCAGAGTGTGAGTTACGAGACCGCTGCAGAGGTTTCTTTAAGAAAAAAAAGTCACCACTGGCAGCACATTTCAATGACGAGGAATGGGTCGCAAAACTCGCTTACCTGTGTGACATATTCAACCTGCTCAATGAAATCTATCTGTTAGTTCAGGGGAGAATGACAACCATCTTTAAGTTGGCAAATAAAGTGGCTGCATTCAAAGCTAAACTGGAACTGTGTGGACGGGGAGTAGACCGGAGCATATTTGTCATGTTCTAAACATTAGCGGGGATTTTGGGAGAGACTGAGACGGGGCTGTTTTTCTCTCAGCTGGTGTGTGATCACCTAGCTTCGCTGTCAATGGAGTTTGAGCGTTACTTCCCAACAGCCAAAGACCCACGAAGTGCGACGGAATGGATCCACGACCCATTTGTGAATGTCCCAGGTGAATCGTCCATGTCCGTGCAGGAAGAAGATCAACTCCTTGAGGTTGCAAATGACGGTGGCCTTAATTATGTTTGAGAACTTCATCTCTGCCGACGTTCTAGATTAAAATCAAGGCAGAATATCCTGAGTCACAAACATATTGAAAACGTTACTTCCATTTCCAACATCCTATCTCTGCGGTTTTCCGCAATGACTGCAACCAAAACGAAATTACAGAGTATGGACATAAGGGACAGGGAGTCACTGTCTCCCATCACCCCTAGATGGGACCATCTTGTTGCTGGGAAACAAGTTCAGGGCTCCCACTGATTCAGCGACATGGTGAATTAGTGTTTTTATTAAATGGTCATTAAGAGAAAATATATAAAATATGCATTTGGATTTTATAATGTCATCACGTTAGACCTACTTAAACTAAAATGTTATGAAAAAGCGTCTATACTAAACTTATAGGCCTAATCGATGTCCCGGTCCTTATTGTGACCTCCCCTCAACGGCCTGTCCAGGAAAATATTGTCTGAGACCAGTCCGTGGTGCAAAAAAGGTTGGACCGCTGGTGTAGAGAATTGTTGTATCTAAACTGCTGTGAATGATCTTTTCCATAACCAAAAATATTTTGACGCTGGTGTACAACACAAAGTAAATGACGCAAAAATGAAACTTAAGAACGGGAAGCATAGATATAGCATGCACAGAACATATACACTGCTCAAAAAAATAAAGGGAACACTTAAACAACACAATGTAACTCCAAGTCAATCACACTTCTGTGAAATCAAACTGTCCACTTAGGAAGCAACACTGATTGACAATAAATTTCACATGCTGTTGTGCAAATGGAATAGACAAAAGGTGGAAATTATAGGCAATTAGCAAGACACCCCCAATAAAGGAGTGGTTCTACAGGTGGTGAGCACTTCTCAGTTCCTCTGCTTCCTGGCTGATGTTTTGGTCACTTTTGAATGCTGGCGGTGCTTTCACTCTAGTGGTAGCATGAGACGGAGTCTACAACCCACACAAGTGGCTCAGGTAGTGCAGCTCATCCAGGATGGCACATCAATGCGAGCTGTGGCAAGAAGGTTTGCTGTGTCTGTCAGCGTAGTGTCCAGAGCATGGAGGCGCTACCAGGAGACAGGCCAGTACATCAGGAGACGTGGAGGAGGCCGTAGGAGGGCAACAACCCAGCAGCAGGACCACTACCTCCGCCTTTGTGCAAGGAGGAGCAGGTGGAGCACTGCCAGAGCCCTGCAAAATGACCTCCAGCAGGCCACAAATGTGCATGTCTGCTCAAACGGTCAGAAACAGACTCCATGAGGGTGGTATGAGGGCCCGACGTCCACAGGTGGGGGTTGTGCTTACAGCCCAACACCGTGCAGGACGTTTGGCATTTGCCAGAGAACACCAAGATTGGCAAATTCGCCACTGGCGCCCTGTGCTCTTCACAGATGAAAGCATGTTCACACTGAGCACATGTGACAGACGTGACAGTCTGGAGATGCCGTGGAGAACGTTCTGCTGCCTGCAACATCTTCCAGCATGAGCGGTTTGGCGGTGGGTCAGTCATGGTGTGGGGTGGCATTTCTTTGGGGGGCCGCACAGCCCTCCATGGGCTCGCCAGAGGTAGCCTGACTGCCATTAGGTACCGAGATGAGATCCTCAGACCCCTTGTGAGACCATATGCTGGTGCGGTTGGCCCTGGGTTCCTCCTTAATGCAAGACAATGCTAGACCTCATGTGGCTGGAGTGTCAGCAGTTCCTGCAAGAGGAAGGCATTGATGCTATGGACTGGCCCGCCCGTTCCCCAGACCTGAATCCAATTGAGCACATCTGGGACATCATGTCTCGCTCCATCCACCAACGCCACGTTGCACCACAGACTGTCCAGGAGTTGGCGGATGCTTTAGTCCAGGTCTGGGAGGAGATCCCTCAGGAGACCATCCGCCACCTCATCAGGAGCATGTCCAGGCATTGTAGGGAGGTCATACAGGCACGTGGAGGCCACACACACTACAGAGCCTCATTGTGACTTGTTTTAAGGACATTACATCAAAGTTGGATCAGCCTGTAGTGTGGTTTTCCACTTTAATTTTGAGTGTGACTCCAAATCCATGGGTTGATAAATTTGATTTACATTGATCAGTTTTGTGTGATTTTTGTTGTCAGCACATTCACATTCAACTATGTAAAGAAAAAAATATTTAATAAGAATATTTCATTCATTCAGATCTAGGATGTGTTATTTTAGTGTTCCCTTTATTTTTTTGAGCAGTGTGTATATACCGCTTCTGAGGCTTGCTTTCAATGACCGACAGATCTATAATACTTTTCTATGTGAACATTTCTATGTAGCGACCAAAAAGTTACATTTTGCAGCTGTAAGTTTTCAAAAATGTATCAAAACATTTAAAAATAAATAATAGGTTAACACTGTAGGCTTTTAAATGATATCAAACGCAACCGTATATCTTTTCCACTGATGAAGACATGGATGTCTCATGGGTGGGGTATGCACTTTCTGACCACTGCCATGGGCAAACATGTATGGAACGTTTTAAATCAAAAGGGATGCTGTCAAAAAGTGAATTCAAATGGATTTACCCATAAATGATCAAATGGTGAAAACAAACTGCACTGAAATGCTTTTTGTCACGTTGACTCAAGTCTTTGACCACACTCATCAGAAACCCGCAATGTCGACAATGCCTGCTAACGTCCCTTTCAAATGGCCAACACCACCTGTACTTTGAAGGGCGCACGAGTGCTGTGCCGCCACTGGGATGAACTCATTGAACCATAGTCATCATAAAACCCTGCTACTTAGTGCTCTCTGCAGCAAGCCACATGTTAGGTAATGCAAAGCCATGGCCACTGGCATGCCCCAAATCCCAGCTGTGGATGGATAAGGGTGCAGCTGCGTGGCATGTGGAAGAGGCCATCCTCTAACCACCCTCCTTTTCTTGCTGTCTTTTATACACTCCCTCTTCTTTGCAGCAGCTTTTCTAGGTTGCCTGACACTGGGGCGTGTGGTGCACACTTCACCATGAGCGAGGGCACATGTGGAACCTGGCGGGCGGGAGGGGCGGTGGTGGTGGCATCCTTAAGGGGCCTCTCTCTTTTCTCTTCACCTCCCTCCTTTCCCCTCCACCATTATCTCCCTCTCTCTGTATCGGTCTTCCTCTCGCACATACACTTTCTTCATCCTTCTCTCCTCCCCTCCCTCTCTGGCTTGGACATGTGCCCAGCTGTGAGGGATTTGGGTTCATTTGAGTGCTGTCGTGTGTGTGTGTGTGTGTGTGTGTGTGTGTGTGTGTGTGTGTGTTTTGAGTAGGCAAGTTGTTTTGAGGGAGCGAGAGTGTTGGCCACAGGCCCAGTCCATTTTTTCCCCCGGCAGCAGTGACTGGGTGGGCGGGCAAGCTTCGAGAGGGAGGAATGCTCTGGTTTTTAGCAGTGTGCCTGAACCAGGAGTGGTTGTCTGTGAGATTCCAGGGGGGGGGGGGGGTGTTGCAAGTATGAGCCATTCTTGTGACATTTGGTATGCTAGCACTGGGTTTTGTGTGTTTTGTGTGTTTGTTGACATGACTATTTGTATCAAAACCTAAAGGTGTTGTGAGAAAAGGATGTGTTTACTGCATATGTTTGTGTTGGACTGCATGCTTTATCTTGCAGCTTGCTTGGTGTCCACAGGTGAGAGTATCTAAAAAAAAAAAAAATCTTACACGGTAACGAAATTGCACTGAACCTCTGAGTTTTCACTTAAAATGTATGCCAAACAAAAAAACATTGATTTTAAAGTTTAACAAACCATGCAACTCTATGCACAAGGACTACTTTTAATTTATACTGAAACATTTACAAAAATATGTTTACTGGAAAACTATGCTGATGCGAAGTTTGGCAACAGAATTTCTTTTTTTTTTCTTTTTCTTTTTTTTAAAAATACATTTTATCCCCTTTTCCCCCCAATTTTTTCGTGGTATCCAATCGCTAGTAATTACTATCTTGTCTCATCGCTACAACTCCCGTACGGGCTCGGGAGAGACGAAGGTCGAAAGCCATGCGTCCTCCGAAGCACAACCCAACCTAGCCGCACTGCTTCTTTAACACAGCGCGCCTCCAACCCGGAAGCCAGCCGCACCAATGTGTCGGCGGAAACACCGTGTACCTGTCCCCCTTGGTTAGCGCGCACTGCGCCCGGCCCGCCACAGGAGTCGCTGGAGCGCGATGAGACAAGGATATCCCTACCGGCCAAACCCACCCTAACCTGGACGACGCTAGCCCAATTGTGCGTCGCCCCACGGACCTCCCGGTCGCGGCCGGCTGCGACAGAGCCTGGGCGCGAACCCAGAGACTCTGGTGGCGCAGTTAGCACTGCGATGCAGTGCCCTAGACCACTGCGCCACCCGGGAGGCCTGGCAACAGAATTTCGATTAATATCTCCTTCATGGTTTCCAAAAACTTGACTAAATATCTGCTCCGAATTAAGATTCAATGACGTCTGCGGAAAGAATGGCGTCGGCTATGACATTGCATGTTGACACAATCTATTTTGGTTTTTGAACCTCAATGTGAATTGCGATAATGGAATTTCTTCATGGGTGCCTGTACTATTCAAAAATGCATAATTAGTTATGAGGAATTTGGACAGTAGAGTACAGTACATTATACTGTACTCAAATCTAGTGTGCTCTACTGTGTACTGAACTATACTCTACTGTGCTGTCCAAACTTGTGAACCAATCTGTGGTTTGTGACTACTATGATTTCCCATTGTAGCCAATTAAATTGCAGAAATTCCATTACCGATTTGGAACCAATCATAGACAACTTTTTAGTTCACAGGAACACTGTTCTCTTTCAGTGCATTGCAAAGAGCCAGACATAAGGGGGGTGCAAAGAAGGGGAAAGAGGGGTGTATTCAGCTGATTTTTTTACTTGGACTTGGTCTACCTTTTACCGCCTCTGTTCTCATTGGCTAGTCCCAGTCAATAGTGCCCTCACTGTAGCCCCCCCAGTTCCTTTTGAAGTTATCACTGGATAATTTCAAGGCAATTCCTATGGTCTGCATATAGGTCTGTCTGAGATTCATTACACTGTACATCCCATTCTGGGGGGAAAATATGACATGAGGGAAAATTGATAGTTGCATATCAGGATATTATAGTTGACGATACATCTTTTCTTTTTTCGTGTCAAAACTTCAGTATTTTTCCTTCATAGCTTGATCTCCATCTTTTTAAATAGGGAGCCAATTTCTTTACACCACTTGTATTTCCATGACAGATCAAAACTCGTTTTCTCATGGCTCTCTTGTCCCTGCAGCAGACATATGCGACCCACCACCTGGATTCGGTGCTATGTAGCAAAATTTGAAGTTTTTTCTATACATTGGATAGAAGTAGAGACTCCGACCTAGAAAATGGAGTTGCAGTTGTGGAATAATGGGAAAGTAATTCTGTTTTGCAAGTTGAATTTGTAACCCCACTTTTGAGAAAATGTCCTGTGAATGTTTTGGTACACCTACTGGAGAGCTTTGTCGACACCCTAGCCCCACCCAGGTCTTAACCTCTCTGGAACGGTAGCGTCCCACCTCAACAACAGCCAGTGAAATTGCAGGGCGACAAATTCAAAACAGAAATCCCACAATTAAAATTCCTCAAACATACAAGTATTATACACCATTTTAAAGTTAAACTTCTTGTAAATCCAACCACAGTGTCCGATTTCTAAAAGGCTTTACAGCAAAAAGCACACCATGCGATTTAAGTTAGGTCAGCGCCTAGTCACTGAAAACCATACAGCCATTTTCCAGCCAAGGAGAGGGCTCACAAAAGTCAGAAATAGCGATTTAAATTAATCACTAACCGTTGATCTTAATCAGATGACACTCATAGGACTTCATGTTACACAATAATGTATGTTTTGCTCAATAAAGTTCATATTTATATAAAAAATCTGTTTACATTGGTGCATTGTTCCGAAATGCATTGTCTCAAACATCCGGTGACAGTGCAGAGAGCCACATCAAATTACAGAAATACTCATAAAACTCATAAACATTGATCTAAGATACAAGTGTTTAACATGCATTTAAAGATAAACTTCTCCTCCTTAATGCAACCGCTGTCAGATTTCAAAAAGGCTTTACGGCGAAAGCACACTTTGCGATTGTTAGGTTTGCGCCTAGCCACAGAGAACCATACAGCCATTTTCCTACCAAGGAGAGGTGTCACAAAAGTCAGAGTTAAAATGAATCCCTTACCTTTGATCTTCATCTGATGGCACTCCCCGGTCTCCATGTTAGACAAATGTTCGATAAAGTCCATTTATGTCCAAATACCTCCTTTTTGTTCACGTTTAGTCCAGTAATCAAAATGCACAAAGTCACAAAAGTTCTATTACAGTTTGTAGAAACATGTCAAACGATGTATAGAATCAATCTTTAGGATGTTTTTATCATAAATATTCAATAATATTCCAACCGGACAATTCCTTTGTCAATAGAAATGCAAAGGAATGGAGCTTGCGCTCACGACTAAACTAAACTAATGGCTTTCAGCCAGACCCCTAATTCAAACAGCTCTTATTCGCTCCCCTTTCATAGTAGAAGCCTGAAACAAATTTCTAAAGACTGTTGACATCTAGTGGGAGCCGTAGGAAGTGCAATATGACCCCATAGACACAGTATATTGGATAGGTAATCACTTGAAAAACTACAAACCTCAGATTTCCCACTTCCTGGTTGGACTTTATGAGTTCTGTTATACTCGCAGACATAATTCAAACGGTTTTAGAAACTTCAGTGTTTTCTATCCAAATCTGCTAATAATATGCATATCCTAGCCTCTGTGCCTGAGTAGTAGGCAGTTTACTCTGGGCACGCTTTTCATCCGGATGTGAAAGTACTGCCCCCTGCACGAGTGAGGTTAAGGATTCAAAGTGTAGTAAACGACCAAAGATTTCAAGACTAAAAGTGATGAAAGTTGTAAAATACAATATCCAGCCCTTGGCCTATATCCTAATCTGACTTTGGTACAGGCCGTGTTCTTCACATTTCTGTCTCTGGTAAACACACTATCAATTAAAATCAAAGTCTATTTGTCACATGCACAGGATATAGGTATAAACAGTACAGTGAAATGGTTTTGAATAGTCTTTTTTTATTTTATTTTTTTATAGACATGTAGCTAGCTGAACAATGAACCATAATCCTAACTCTTAATGCGTTCAAAACAACTGGGAATTCAAGAAGAAAAAAAGTTAATTGGGAAAATCTATTAACGGTCATCCAACTTAGGAACTTGGGCCACTTTCTAGAGCTTCGACTTTCCAACCTCAAGATCACTGATGTCATGATTTGACAGAGTTCCCAGTTTTGAACGCGGCAATACTACCATGCATGAATCTGGAGGTAGCTAAAGCTAACCAACTAGGTTCAATGTTAGCTAGCTAACATTAGGCTATATCTAGTAATGCAAATGGTTTTCTGAGTTACAAATAATATTACTACACAGATCATACACGTGACGGTAGCTAGCGAGCCAGCCAGCTAACGTTAGCTTGCTAGCTAGCAGTATACTTTAACTTGCAATGAAAATGACTTTCTGACAAAATTAGAAACATACAAAATCTGAAAATGTAGCTAGACCCTTACCTGTAAACGTTGCCTTTAGTTTGAAGATGTAATCTGGAGATGGGTGTTATACAACAACCTTCTTTCTGTGTTATCTTTTTGGACTCTCCACATTTGGCAATCATCTCTCTGCTTCCACCTGGCATTCTTCTTCCGTGACGACATCTTTTCTTCCCCACCATTGTCACCGGAAGACTACAATGTCTGGTTAAATGAAAAAAGTTTTTAGCTAAATCAGGGGTTTCCTCATTGTCTGATTCATTTTCAGAGTCAGTCAGTAAGGCACCATCATCCTCCAGAAAGTACAGAGCTTTGCGACAGCGCTATTAACTTCAGGGTAGCAATGTTGAGCAGTAGCAAAACTTTTTCAGATCTTCATGATCATTTTCAAAGGCCATGGTTGATAAGATTATCCACACATACTGAGCAGCACATGTTATAGATTGGTCTGCATACAAGTTTGTTAGAAAGGCACATGGAATTTCTGCAAAAAAATGCATACAAGTGAAAACTTCATACCTTTCCTGTGACATGCGCCGTAAGCCTAGTTTCTTGAAATGGGTCACATATGGTGAGCAGGATGTTTTTAGAACATCGAATCACGATAAAATCATAGTATCGAATCACAATACATATGGAATTGAGAATTGCAATGCATATCGGCACCTAAGTATCGTTCATATCGTGAGGTCCCTGGCAATTCACAGCGCTAACATATACATAGGTCTGTGATTGATACCAGTATTGCAATATTGTTTTCCTTTGCGAAAAGGAAACCTCGAAGCAGACAACTCTTTGGTCCTTTTTAAAAACCTGCTTTATGTCAAATATTGTGTGCTATAGCTTGGAAAACACATTTTTGATTGACAACATTACACGGCTGCAAGACCTTTTTAGCGTGGCTCGTTGAGTTGGGACATCCTATGGAAATGTGTGTTTATGTTAACCGACAGCTTCCCACCAAGTCTAAGCAATGAAAAACAACTCTCGCATTCTCCCCCCTTCCTGGCTCCCTCACCTAAATCTCTAGGTAGTCCTGTCAGCCTTCTTCCTCTGCTGTGTAGCAAGAGTGTTAACACTGGGGCTCTATATGCTGCAAAGCAACAAAGGTCAGTGTCTGACTTCCTGCTTGCCTCAATGCAGACAAAAAATGCCATGTTTTCACCTCTTTGGGCGCACTGTACTACCTTCATAACTCCCCAGGGAGACATTACATTCAGTTAACCGCTTGACCCTTTGTACTGCACAGATCAAAGGCCATCCCAGGGATAGAGTAGACTTTCCTAATATTCTACTGAGGGGAGATTACATGCACCGTTTTGTGTTAAAGTAACTGCCCAGTGAATATCTTAAATTCATATTCTGTTAACTCACACCCAGATAATGTTGACACTTAACCCCACCTTAAACAGACTATTAAAAAAATAAAATGGTTGAAATTTCCTCATAGAACATGTCAACTCCCTGCGAGGATCAGCGGTCTCGAGAATGAGCTGGCCAATCAGCGCCCTGCATTCAAATTTTTCAAAGGTGAAATCCTTTTAAAGCCAAGATGATTGAATTCATTGCCCTTGACAATCAACTGTTTTATGTCGTGGGCAATGTTGACTATTGCCAACTGGCTAGGTTGCCACTTGTTCGGTTCATAAAAATAAATAGCTAGCCAGCTAATTTACCCGGTTGCTAACGTTATAAGCAGCCAGCTAGCTTCATCTGGCTAGTGAGGCTGGGCCTGGTTGTGTTGTGAAGCCAGCCACAATAAGGATTAGGCACAATAGTGGACTTTGCGGTCAGCCTTCAAAATAAAAGAATGGCAATTCTACTATTTGTATTAATTTGCATCACTGTCAATGACTGACAGTGATGCAAATTAATATAATTATGGCATAGTTTTATTTATTTTTATTTTTTATTTTGTCTTATAAATTAGGGTTATTTTAGATGACACCTAGCTATAACCATATACAGCATACCACCCTGCATACCACTGCTGGCTTGCTTCTGAAGCTAAGCAGGGTTGGTCCTGGTCTGTCCCTGGATGGGAGACCAGATGCTGCTGGAAGTGGTGTTGGAGGGCCAGTAGGAGGCACTCTTTCCTCTGGTCTAAAAAATATCCCAATGCCCCAGGGCAGTGATTGGGGACACTGCCCTGTGTAGGGTGCCGTCTTTCGGATGGGACGTTAAACGGGTGTCCTGACTCTCTGAGGTCATTAAAGATCCCATGGCACTTATCGTAAGAGTAGGGGTGTTAACCCCGGTGTCCTGGCTAAATTCCCAATCTGGCCCTCAAACCATCATGGTCACCTAATAATCCCCAGTTTACAATTGGCTCATTCATCCCCCTCCTCTCCCCTGTAACTATTCCCCAGGTTGTTGCTGCAAATGAGAACGTGTTCTCAGTCAACTTACCTGGTAAAATAACGGTAAAATAAAATAAATAAAATATAGCTAGCTAACTATAGCAACTGAAACAGATTGTCGTTTTGCTATGTTTTTGGGGAAGAACATTGTTTGCATCCATGAGGAAGCTAGCTTTTTTTTAATGACCAGCACTGTAGTTGCGTGAGACAACTTTACCAGCATCATAGCATATGTATCGATGAATTGTTGTGACATTTGAAATACGAGTGATAGGGTAATCAATGTTTAATAGCCACGTAAAATTATTAATGCCTTTAAATGATTGTGCCGTGCAGTCATATTCAGGTACTGATTGGTCAACAAGCTTATTTGACACATCAAATAGTGTTATTTGACATATCTATTGACACGCAAAGACCCAAACGGCGTTCCATAGAAATCCTGGTTGAGAATGAACAATGAAACAGTACAGCAAGTAAGTGAAAGAAATAGGTTTTGAGTATGTTTTACTGATAGTGGGGACATATGTAAATGCCAACAAACTTTTTTGTGTGCGTGTGACCTTTTTAACCTTTCTAAGATATGTGGGTCTCTAGCATCCCAACTGGCCAACATCCAGTGAAAATGCAGAGTGCCAAATTCAAATAAATTACTATAAAATTTTACTTTGATGAAATCACACATTCAATATACCAAATTAAAGCTATTCTTGTTGTGAATCCAGCCAACGTGTCAGATTTCAAAAATGCTTTACGGCGAAAGCAAACAATGCTATTATCTGAGGATAGCACCCAAGCAAACAAACACAGACCATCATATTTCAACCCTCCAGGCGTGACACAAAACGCAGAAATGAAGATATAATTCATGCCTTTGACGAGATTCTTCTGTTGGCACTCCAATATGTCCCATAAACATCACAAATGGTCCTTTTGTTCGATTAATTCCGTCGATTATATATCCAAAATGTCCATTTATTTGGTGCGTTTGATCCAGAAAAACACCGGTTCCAACTTGCGCAACGTGACTACAAAATATCTCGAGTTACCTGTAAGCTTTGTCCAAACATTTCAAACTACTTTTGTAATACAACTTTAGGTATTTTAACATAAATAATCGATAAAATTGAAGACGGGATGATCTGTGTTCAATACCGGAGGAAAACAAAGTGTAGCGAGCGTCTGTGTAACGCGCCTCTAACAAGAGTACACTTCCCTCGAGCCTCATTATGAAAAGTGTTACTTCTTCATTTCTCAAAGGTAAAACCTCAACCAATTTCTAAAGACTGTTGACATCCAGTGGAAGTGATAGGAACTGCAAGAAGGTCCCTTTAGAAATCTGGATTCCCATTGAAAAGAGTGACCTCAACAAAAAATATCTGAATTGTTTGTCCTCTGGGTTTTGCCTGCCAAATAAGTTCTGTTATACTCAGACATGATTCAAACAGTTTTAGAAACTTCAGAGTGTTTCCCATCCAACTCTACTAATAATATGCATATCTTAGGTTCTGGGCCTGAGTAGCAGGCAGTTTACTTTGGACACGCTTTTCATCCGGATGTGAAAATACTGCCACCTATCCCAGAGAAGTTAATTAGGGAAGTTGGTTAAGAACAAATTCTTATTTACATTGATGGCCCGGATGCCGCTGGGCCAATTGTGCGCCGCCCTATGGGACTCCCAATCACAGCCGGATGTGATACAGCCTGGATTGGAACCAGGGACTGTAGTGATGCCTCTTGCACTGAGATGCAGTGCATTAGACCACTGCCTCGTGTGTGTGTGTGTGTGTGTGTGTGTGTGTGTAACTTTAACTGTACTAGAATGCTTAAGGCTGTAAAATTTTTAAATATTGCTATTTTTGTCAAGGAAAATATAGAATATCGTTATCAGCCAAAAATATATTGGTGCATCATTAGGTCAAATGTTAACCCCTATTTTTCCCCTAATGCTGAGCAAGGGTGATTAGCCAAAAGTGTTTTCTTTAAGGACAAATTTATGTGTGATCACATTAACCTCTCTTAGGTACGTGAGACGTTAGCGTCCCACCTCTTCAACAGCGAGTGAAACTGCTGGGCGCCAAATTCAAATACATAAATATTCATTATAAAAATTCAGAAAACATAACATATTTTACATAGGTTTAAAGATTAACTTCTTGTGAATCCAACCACGGTGTCAGATTTTAAAAATGCTTTACGGCGAAAGCATACCTTACGATTATTTGAGAACATAGCCCACTAGACAATTCATTACAAACAGTAACCAGCCAAGTAGAACAGTTACACAAGTCAGAAATAGAGAGAAAATGAATCCCTTACCTTTGATCTTCATATGGTTGCACTCAGCAGACATTCATTTACTCAATACATGTTCCTTTTGTGCTATCAAGTCTCTTTATATCCAAAAACCTCAGTTTTGTTCGTGTTTTCTTCAGTAATCCATAGGC